>NC_054599.1:11151713-11848796 GCF_004785595.1 Juglans microcarpa x Juglans regia | reverse complement strand
AGAGATTCTACGTACTCATCCCATGATTACCAGGGGAATGAATAACATCAGAAAGTCTAAGCGAATGTCTGCAGCCACCAAACATCCCATGCCATCCTCTCTTGAGCCTACCTACGTGGGCCAGGCCTTGCAAGATGAAAACTGGCGTTGAGCCATGAGTGAAGAATTCAATGCCCTTGTTCGACATGGTACTTGGGATTTAGTCCCTTCTCAGCCCAATATTCGGCCCGTTGGTTGTAAATGGGTCTTTCGCATTAAACGAAAACCTGATGGTTCTATTGATCGCTAAAAAGCCTGCTTGGTGGCTAAAGGTTTCCACCAATGGCCGGGTCTAGATTACACTGAGACTTTCTCTCCCGTTATCAAACCAGCTACTATACGAGTCATTCTCACTATTGCCTTATCTCGTGGGTGGGCCCTTCAGCAGCTTGATGTGAACAATGCTTTCCTTCATGACTCTTACTAAGGAGGTCTATATGGTTCAGCCTGCCAGGTTTGTGGATCCTGATAAGCCCAATCATGTCTGTAAGCTGCAACAGTCACTATATGGGCTCAAACAGGCCCCTCGAGCTAGGTACACTGCATTGAGTGGTCACCTGCTACAATTGGGCTTCCATCAATCCAAATCTGATGCTTCCTTGTTCATCTACAATCAAAATGATAAGGTGGCTTATTTTCTTGTATATGTTGGTGATCTCATTTTGACAGGCAACTTTGGATCTTTTAACAAGTCTATTATATCTTCCCTTGGTGCAAAATTCTCTCTCAAGGATCTCGGCCCCTTACACTACTTTTTGGGTGTTGAAGTACTTCCTATGTCAAATGGGCTTCTACTCAGTCAACATAAATATATTAGAAATCTGCTCCAATGCACGCAACTAGATGGTGCAAAAGCAGTTTGTACCCCTTTGGCAGCCACAACCAAACTCCACCTAAATGATGGCACCCCGGCGGCTGATAACACTGAATTCTGGCGAGTCATTGGTAGTCTCCAATATCTCTCACTCACTCGACCGGACATAGCCTTTCCGGTCAGCCGCCTTGCTCAGTTTATGGGCTGCCCATCGCAGACCCATTGGAGTGCAGTCAAACGTCTGCTTCGTTACCTCAAACATACCATGCATCATGGCCTACTCCTCCAAAAAGATTCCAGCACCACACTCACGGCCTATTCTGATGCCGACTGGGCAGGCAACGCAGACGACTGGACATCCACATCAGCATATGTTATTTTCCTTGGCCGCAATGCTATCTCCTGGTGCACTCGCAAGCAACGAGTGGTTGCTCGCTCTTCTACTGAGGCAGAGTATAGAGCCCTTGCCACAACGGCCTCTGAGGTAGCTTGGTTATCCTCTTTACTCACTGAGCTTGGGTTACAGTCCACTAAGCCTCCAAAACTTCTTTGCGAGAATGTGGGTGCAACTCACTTAAGTGTCAATCCCGTGCATCATTCTTGCATGAAGCACATAGCCATTGATCTTCATTTTGTGCGTGACTATGTTAACAAAGGAATCGTTGAAGCCTCGCATGTATCTACGCATGACCAGTTAGCTAATTTGCTCACCAAGGCACTGCCCTGTACCAGATTTCATTCACTGATGTCCAAGATTGGCGTCATCGATGGTGGCACCATCTTCCGGGGGGGGGGGGGGGTAATAAGGAAACTGAAACTTCACCAGTCACGTCCCAAGAATCACACTGTACAAACGATAGAATAGCTGGCATTGAATCATCTCCTGTACAACATGCTTTCACGTAAATCCCGCACTTGGTGGTTTCTGGAAATTTCCTTGTATAGCTAGACCACTTGCTGTACATATCCAGTAATTTATGGTCTTACTATATATAGCTAGACCACTTCCTCTATATATATATATTCATGTAAAGCTTTCTTGTAATGTGTGAGAAAATATTTTATTCAAACCTCTTTAATAATTTCCCAACAACCTGAACAAACCTCATATATTTATATTTCAGAGGCGTGGTTTTGTTAAGGTTAGGAGGGAAATCTTAGAGTTGGGCAATTGCGGACTAAGAACTCACTTTCCACCTTTAAATTTGATTTTACAGACCAATTAATGGAATTTGCCAAGGAACAAGTCTAGAGGTACATGAGTGTGATATGTACAAGAGTCATAGAATGAGTGCTTATCCTATAAATCCCATTAAATTCATACTTCCGTCATTGATTGCACATGAAAATTCATCTAACTAAAGTTGGGTTGTGCAAATCCTCTGCCGACACCGACTTCGGCCGACCTCTGCTCCGAATCCGACTATGATAGAGTCAGAATAGTTGGAATCGGAGAACCTCCAAAATTTCATGTCGGAGTTCAAAGCTGATCTGGGCTCCGAAGTCCGACTTAAAAAACAAAAAAAAAAAAAAATTTTGCTCCCATTTTTATTGCTTCTCTGAACAAAGAAAGAGAAGTCTATATTACTTTTAGTGTATTTTTTGTGTCTGTCTCAGTAGGTCTATCTCTGTCTCTATTTGTCACTATCAATCCGCCTGTCTTATGTCTCTCTTTTGCCTTTTCATGTTTACGTTTGGGTTCAATTTTCAATTCACCATCCTTTATTTATTTATTTTTTGAGTTTTTTTTATTTTTCTTTCATGGCGTGGTGTTGAGGCTAGAGAGAGTCGTAGACGGTAAAGGTAGACTTGTAGATTTTTTAGTTTTCAAATTAGTGTCAGTTTTTTTCTTTTTTTCTTTTTTGGTTTTTTTTTTAAAATTTTTGTTCTAGAACCTTGTGAGGAGTGATGAACTGATGTTAGTGTTCTTTGAGTTTTCAACTTTTCACTTTTCAGATCATTGTTTAGCTTTCGGCTTTTTCAAATTTTTCCTTATTTTTTTTATTACTTTTGGTTTAAGAACGGTGAATGTTAGTTTCAAGATTCAATCTTGACCGTTGATCCTTTACATCGACGGCTAATTTGAATATAGTGGAAACAATGCACATATATATAATTAGTTTTTAATCTTTTGGTTCTATTCATTTTGGTTCTTCACCATGGAGCATCTACTCTCTTCCTAGTCTCATTTCTTTTTACCTATTTCTATGGAGCATCTTACAAAGGAAGAAATGCATCGGAGGAGTACATGTATACCATTCACCGGAATATACAGGCTCCATATCATCACAGTGGTTTTAGCAGCGTCGACTATGCCATCGTTTGACGACGGCAGCCAACTTAGCCATCTCTCTCTCTCTCTCTCTCTCTCTCTCTATATGTGAAATCGACGCTTTGAAACTCTGACTCCAACTTCGACAACCCCGATCAGAGTCGGAGTTCGCTCCTAATCGGAGTCTAAGTCGGAGCCCAACTTCGACTCCGATAAAAGTTGAAGTTGGAGTTCGGAGATGGGCTTTCTGACTCCATTGGAGTCAAAGCCCAACCCTAATTACTAAAGGCTTACCTTATAAATGTGAAAAATCCACTCTCTCTCCAGAGTCTCTCCTCACTCCACAATGAATATCCACTACCCTCTTTTGAAACCTATCTATAACTGACTAGTACAAATCACCAGAAAATGGAAATGGATTCTTTGATCACTCGAACGGAAGTCCTCTCATGGCAAGATCTCAAGCTCAAACTTGCAACTGAAAAAGCAAAACAAGCCTCAGAGCTTGCTTTGGTGGATCGGTTAGTTGTTGCAAGACCTCTAAGTAAGTTAGCCATGCATGCACCATGGAAAGGTCACCTTCTTATACTCAAACCATGGCCACCAGGATCCATATTGAAAGATATACAACTGAACCACTCTACTTTCTTTGTACAAATTCATGGTCTACCCATTGATCAAATGACTCTGGAAAATGCTATAGGTATTGGAAAGGTGCTAGGAAACCTGCTGGAGGTAGAAGAAGATGCTCAATTCAGGATTGCATACAAAAAATTCATAAGAATCATGGTTGAAATTGACATGACAAATCCATTGAAGCAATGCTTTCTTCTCTTCCCAGAGATGTCTTCAACATTGATACTTGGATCTCTTTTAAATATGAAAGATTGTTTGACGTTTCTAATGCATGTGGAAGGTTAGGACATTCACAAACTTTCAGCAGATTTCTTGAATCCCTTCGAACACAACTCCCATTTGGCCCTTGGTTGCGAGCCAATAATACCAACTCAAGCCCTTCCCATTCAAATCTATTTCTATCCCAACAAACCTTTGGATTTTTAGCCGAACAACAAAATTTCATCCCTTTGAAAGGAACTCCCATCTATCAGCGATTAAAAGAACATATTTACTCCTCAAAAGGGAAAGAAAAGATGGGGAAAGAATCAACAAGGGATCTGACAATTCAATTTCCAGTTTTCAAATCCATGGCAATTACCTGTGAACTCAGCAAAGGGAAAGATGATACCCCTCTCCTAAAAATATGATCATCTAATTGCCAAAAGGAATTTAAGATGCTACACTCCCATCGGATGAGTCTTTTGACAAGATGTGGCAAGGAATCACTGTTTCACAACATGTCTACTGAAATTAATCCAAGCATACCAAACTCATGTAGATCATATTTTGATTAAGGTGCTATTTGATAGTAAGTTGAGATAAGATGAGCTGAGATGAAAGTTGAAAATTGAATAAAATATTGTTAGAATATTATTTTGTATTTATTATTATTGTTTTGAGATTTAATGAATTGTTTATTATATTTTGTATGAGAATTTGAAAAAAATGTAATGATGAGATGTGATGAGATGAAACACTTTCACTCACTATCCAAACAGAGCCTAAATATCTAATATCTACTCTGTGAAACCCTTACCATCAATCAAGCAAGGCTCATCATAGGATTGTTCATCCGGCCGGGCCCTTTTTTTTTTTTTTTTCCTAGCCTGGTCCAGAACTCGAATAACCAGATTCTGGTTATGGGTTCTGGCCTGGAAGAAATCCGGACTGGGTACTTCATAATTAATCTCGGTACCCGAGCTTTTTAAAAACATACCACCCATAGCAAAACGATGCCGTTTTGATAAGCAAAACGATGCCGTTTTGATACTCTTGTTAGGTTATCACTCTCAGATCGATATCTTCCTCTAGGCTCTCTTTGCAATTGTGCCTCTCTCTCTCTCTCACTCACTCAGCCAAAACCCTAGCCTCCTCTGCCATCGTCTTCATCACATCGCGTCATCGTCTTGATCATCATGTCGCTCCGTCATCTTCATCATGCTCCATCGTCTTCATCCTTGTGGCCGATCGAAGTTAGTTTTTCTTCATCTCTCGCTCTATGTTGACACTGTTGAGATTTTACAACTCATGGAGACGTTAAGATTTTACCATGTATCGTTTGATTCCATTTATGGGTCTTTATGGTTGAGTTTATTCACCTCATCATGGTTTGAGCATGCCTATTGTTTTGACATGTTTGCATTGAGTGAATGTCACAACTAATTCCCAAATTTCAGATGGGTTTCTATGATTAATCTTTGTTATTATTGCAGTTGGTTTATATGGGAGTTAGTGTTAAGTGTAGGTTGATTGCTATATGCCATATGTTCATCTGGTGGTTTGTGATCTAAAGCAGCTTCTGGGTTGTTTAATAGACAAAATATTACTGATACAGTGATTCAATGACTCGATAGATTGAGTCTTGTTGTTGTTGTTGATTATATCCTCTGCTTAGTTGGATTGAGTCTTGGATGGCTGGTATTTCATGGTATTGTTTGTTGTGTATGCAATTACCTGGATTTGTTTGCTGTAAGTTTTCTTGGAGCTTTTGATGTATTAATTTCATTTGCCTCAATTACATTTTGCATTTGGTATTTTAAACTATTGAAACTTTTTTTTTCTTTTTTTTTTGCACTTTTCAATAGCTTGAAACTTAGGCTTTGCATGAAAAGATAATCGTGCAAAATTCAAGAATTAAGTTTGCATTTTTCCTTCACTAAAATAACCTATGGTTTAATTGCATGAAAAGTGACTCCATTTTCAAGAGAAATTCCAAGTAGATATTTAGTGGTTGAAGTTGAAGGGTTTGTTATGTTGTAGTGGGGTGGCTTGATTGAGTCAACCCCCTTAAGTGGTCCGAAAACTCTTGTATTATATAAGCTTCTCCTTTTCTCAATAGATTATTATCTCTAGATTTTTTTTCCTTACTTCAAATTTAATGATAGGAATCTAGATAGGATTGTGAATACATTACGCCTAGGGGTTTGATTTTGAGTTGGTGTGGAATCTAAATGCGAGATGGCTCTAGGCATGATGGTTATGCTGGTGTGAATAATGAATTCATTTTTTTTTTTTGAGTATGGAGGATTTCCAGGTCATGCCATACAAAATTGTAATGTGTGACTTATAAATGAACTGCTGATGAAAATAGAGGATTAGAATTCATTTGTGTTTATAATATGTTATTAGAAGTATTTTCCTGCAATTTATTTTCAGGAATTGTTTTGTATTCAGTGTAACCATTGTGTAGAGTTTCTTAGGCCTGCACCTCCTTTCTTTTTTTTTTTTTTTTTGGTCTTATTTGATTATCACAATACTTACAACCCAGCTGTAATGTGTGTGTCAAGGAATAATCCCACATTGTCTGTTGATGAATAATCTCGCATTGTCTGTGGACAAGGTCTTGAACATGTTTATAAGGAATGAACAATCTTCTCTTAGAGAATCGGTTTTATGAGATAAGTTAGACCCATAAATTTCTTTAGTGTGAACTATGATAAGTAATGTATTCAGCACATCAAAGTGTGCTTTGGAACTTGGATATAATAATCTCATCTCAAGCTGAAGCCTGGCATCTCAATCTTGAAAATGTGGACCGTCCATTTTCCTGCACTCACTAGCAAACTCCATCCAGATTCCACCCTTTTCTATATGCAGGTGACAAAATCCGACACTCCTATTTATTTTGTAATCAGTAATTTTATAGCTGCATTGGTGATGGATGGATAATATTTAGTTTTGGGAAAATCTTCTTAAATTTTATTTTACAGTTTTCTTGTGGAAGTTGATGGTGAAAATACCCAGATAAAAATTCATGGTTCCTTTATCTGCAAAGAAGAGGCATGCTGAAGCTGCAAGAATTAGGGAGAAATACCCTGATGGAAAATTTTCTAGTTTTTTGTAGATAATTTGTTGTGTATTGAAGTTTGATTAAAACAATGGATGTATTTTGTAATATTCTTAGCAAATTAGTTCAAACAATGTAATATGTAGTTGATTGCATCGTATATGTCGCATGCATTTTACATGATGAATATTGCTTTTTGTTTTTTTGCATGCATTTAGTTAAAAAGTTAATTATTTGTTTATAGGCTTATAGCTTTCGCTATTTTTGATATAAATTTAGTTTTCGATTTTGATATATTTTTAGTTTTATAAAATATAGGCTTTTAGATTAAAAAAAAAAAATGCTTTTCAACACTACTGTTTTCTTGAAAAAAAATAACATATAAGCTTTTGTTAAAAAGAAAAAAAAAAGCCGGGTGAACAGCCTGAAACTTAGGGGTGTAAATTGGTCTAGTCTGGTCCGGTGATGGACCGAAATTCCATCATTTTTCCTGGAACAGACTGGACCGAACATCCATAACGACTGGGCCCCGGCCTAATTATTTAAATATTTTTTCCAACTTTTTTTAAATAAATTAATAAAAAAATTATTTAAATTACTAAATTAAAATTAAGTGAATTATTAATGTTGATTATGTAACTAACTCATTAAAAAAATATTTTACTATAATTATATTTAGAATGTTGATAGTTACTACTTACTAACTTAGACTTTACTATTTAGTATGTATAATTATAAATTGTTGGGGGTGGAGATTGGTTTTGGAGCTGAAACTTTCAAAAACAGTGAGTTCGCTCAACTGTTGCTCGACCTAGTGCTTGAGCAAAGCTCTAACTGTGTGTTCACTAGAGGTGTGCTTGACAGTGGGCTCGAACAAAGCTTAACCCGTGAGTTCGCTTAAGTCTCGTGTGATAGTGTGGTCGAGTGAGATACAAACCCCAGTGTTCGCTCGAGCCACGTTCAACACCTCGCTCAAGCCAATACTAATGACTATCAAATAATTTCATTATATATAGATTATTCATACTTGGTTACAACTTAGGTATTTAAAAGAAATTACGTAATTATTTTAATTAAGTGTAAATAGTAGAGTATGTATGAATGTATGATGTATTAACTATTTACATATAATGACATAAATTATCACATGATTTATTGATATCATATATTATTTTATATAGTCAATGATAATAAATTAGATGAAAATTATATCATTAATTTATATAATTATTATTAAAAATAATATATTAAATTATTAAAAATATTTAAAAAATATATATATAAGGGTTTGGTCTGGTCTAGGTAGTTTTTCCAGTCCAAACTGAATTACCTACAACCCTACCGAAACCCGAATTTCTGGGTTTCAACAACCCGGATTCTTCCTGGTTCCAGCCTAGGTCATACCCGGCCTAATCAGGGCTGGGTTTGAAACCCATGTACCGGTCCGGAACCTGGGTGAACAATCCTAACTCATCATTTACATCAACAAAAACCTACTTGTTATGGATCTCACTAGTTCCTCACTTGCTCTAAGTGTAGTGGTAGTAATGGTAGAAGAATCAGAGAATGAAGATGATAAAGGCCACTGTATTCATACGCATGGGTGTATTCGAGGTCACCCAAATTCCTCCATAAAAGTTCTTACAAGTCAAAAGATTCCAGAATGATCCCCAGCAACCCCTTAGGCGTGGGTTTTAACAATTCTAAGGACAATTACTAAAATGACCCTGTGGTATAACAAACTGGATATGTAAATGAAACAACATCATTTTAATATTGAAAGAACTACATTACTAATTAATTAAAACAGTGCCGTTTAATGGAGTGGTCAAAATGCAACCGTTTCCTCTTCTACACGCAAATGACGCCGTTTCCCTCCCCTTTACCAAACGATGTCGTTGGGCTACTGATAAAGCTCTACTCCCTCGATGCCTCTTCTTTCTTCTACATTATTCAACTTCTCTCTACTTTGTCACCCCCTTTAGGCCTTCAAGCTCCCTCCTTTCATCTCCATTTATCCCCCACTTGGAAGCCTCTTAACAACCTCCCATTCTTACAAGACCTTGTCCACTAGATGTGGATACAAAGCCTTTAGCTTCCAAAGGTTTTCCCAAATTTTCTCTTCCTCGGGTGCCCCCACCCATCGGACTAGAACCTTAGTCATGACTCGTGGTCCTTACTGCTTCATGTGATGGTCTATAATGGCTTCAGGTTCTGGTAGAACCTCACCATCATCACTGGTTGGTGGAAGAGAGGGTAGTGCCTAGATCTGTGTTCCTAGTTTCTTCTTCAAGCAAGAAACATGGAACACAAGGTGGACCCATGATGAAGATGGCAGTTCAAGGAGATATGCCACTATATCCAGCCGTTGGACCACCTTGAAGGGCACATAGAAGTTAGGAGCCAACTTTAGATTGCGTCGTGCAGCCACTGTTTACTGATGGTATGGCTGGAGCTGTCGGTACACCCACTCCCTTTCCTCAAACTCTCTTTCAGTTCTTTTCTTATCTACGTAGATTTTCATTCTATTCTTGGCTACTGTGAGATTGTTCTTTAGTAGATTTAGGATCTGTGATATGCTTCTTAGCTGTTGGTCCACTTTCACATTGTTTGGAGTTCCCGGTATGTTGTCCAGTAGTCTCGATGGAGGGTACCTGTAGAGGGCCTCGAAAGGTGTGAACTTTGTGCCAGTGTGGTAGGTACTGTTGTACCACACTCAGCTAGGGGTAACTAATGACTCTAGCACTTAGGTTCTTGACTCACATAGTACCTTAGGTATCCCTCCAACACCTTGTTCAATGCTTTAGTTTGCCCATCAGTTTGGGGATGGTAGGCAGTACTGAAATTGAGAAAGTCCCCTGGAGAGAAAACAACCCCTTCCAAAATGAGCTCAAAAATAGGGAATCCCTATCAGATACTATGGATTTAGGAAATCTATGTAACTTAAACATGGACCCCACAAAGACTTGACCTGCTTCTTGTGCTGTGTAAGGGTGAGCCAAGGGTATAAAGTGTCCATATTTAGTGAACTGATCTACAACAACAAAAATCACTAAATAGCCTTTGGATCTTGGCAGCCCCTCAATGAAGTCCATGAATATATCAGTCCATGCTTGATAGGGTGTCGGGAGTGGCCGTAGTAGACTAGTAGGGGGTAGTGTTTCATACTTGGTAGCCAGGCAAGTGTCACACTCCCCTCACCCATTTTTTTTTTATGTCTTTCTTCATGCTAGACCAATAAAAATCTCTCTTACCCCTTTGATAGGTCTTTCTCGAGTGACCAGCCATTGGGTCAGTGTGAATGTAATCAATGACCTTTATCTTAAATGGAGAATCTAGGACCTTTACAATCCTCCCCTTCTTAAGGATTAGGCCTTGCTGTAGGGACACCCCTTTTGGGGTTTGTTGGTTGTTCTTAAGCTTCTCCAACAATTCTGTTAACTCCTGGGATTGTTGGTAGCTCAGTTTTAATTTTGCCACCCAATTTGGTGAAGGACAAGAAATCTGGGCCAGCAACCCTCTAGCCTCACCCTTTTCTTCACGTTTCCTCGATAGAGCATCAACCACCTTATTCTTCTTGCCTTTTTTATACTCTATTTTGAATTCGTACCCCCATTAGTTTACTAAACCATTTGTGCTGAGCCTCTGTCTCGATCCTTTATTCCAGCAAATACTTTAGTGCTTGCTGATTTGTTCTTACAATAAAGGACTGTCCTAATAGATAAGGATGCCATTTTTGAACAGTAATGACTACAACCAGGAGCTCCCTTTCATAATTAGATAGAAGTAGTGCCCGACCCTTCAGCATTTTACGTAGATAAGCTATAGGCTATCCAGATTGCATGGGGACAGCCCCAATACCTTTGCCACTTGCATCACATTCTAGGGTGAAAGGTAGTGTAAAATTAGGAATTTTGAGAACTGGTTGTGTTGTAACAACTTGCTTTGGCTTAGTAAAGGCCTGATCTGCTTCTGTGGACCATGTAAAAGCATTTTGCTTGAGGAGACCCATGAGTGGGGCTGCTAGCAGCCCATAACTTCTCATATATTTTCTATTGTAGCCCATTAGGCCCAAAAATGCCCTCAAAGCCTTAGGGTTATTGGGAGTAAGTCACTCCAACATAGCATTGATTTTAGAGGGATCCGCCTTAACCCCTTGTTCTGAAATGATGTGCCCCAAATACTCCACTTCCCTAACCCCAAATCTACACTTGGATAGTTTTGAAAACCGTTGGTGACCTTACAGTAGCCTTAGGACCTGTGTGGGGTGTCCCAAATGTTTTTCCCAGCTTTTATTGTACACTAGGATGTCGTAAGAAAAAAAAAAAAAAAACTAATACAAATCTACACAACATGGGCCTGAACACATCGTTCATCAGCTCTTGAAATGTCAAAAGTGCATTGGTAAGGCCAAAAGGCATCACCAAAAACTCATTGTGGCCTTTATGAGTTCGAAATGCTATTTTAACAATGTCCTCGGGCACCACCCTTATTTATTTGATACCCCAACCTGAGATCCAACTTTGAAAACACAATTGCACTCCTGAGCTCATCCAGCAGGTCATCTATGATGGGGATGGAAAATTTTCCTTCATCGTCTCTTGGTTTAGTGCACTATAGTCGACATAAAGTCTCCACCCCCATCCACCTTATGCACCAACAATACCAGGGATGAAAATGGGCTGGAGCTGGGCCTCACTATCCCATTTTTTAGCAACTTCGCCACTATTTTTTCTAAATTTTTTATAGTAAGAGTACCTATAGGGTCGTGTAGAAATGGGTTGGGTACCCTCCTTTAAGATTATCCTGTGGTCACATGCTTTTCGGGGTGGTAGCCCTTAAGGCTCCTCAAACACCCCCTTGAAAGCCCTCAACAATTTTTCAATATCTGGGTATATTTTCTCTTCCTGCTGGCCCTTTCTACTAGGCTCTATTTGCAGTAGTAGCCCTCTATTTTTTTTAAGGAAGCGAACATGGCTCTATTGCTGCCCTTTAGGCTTAGAGGCTGGCATTGAAGTCTTGAAAGACTGATTTCCTTTACTTTCTCCACGAACTTCATAAATAAGTTGGCAAAGTCCCAAACTATAGGGCCAAGGTGGCCAACCAGTTTACCCCGAGAGCCCAGTCATACCCACCCAATTTAAGAATGTAAAGAGAAGGGGTAAACCTATTACCTTGAATCTTGACATTCATTGCCTCACAATAACCTTTTTCACCACTTCTCCATTCCCCACAAGCTGCATGGTGGTTGAGTTGGGAGTCCCAACCAATGCATTCAAGGAAATTTCTGGATCTGCTGCCACAGGCTCTAGTACCTTGCTTTCATCTTCTTGGTTGATATCCTCACTAGTTTCCAACAGTCCCTCTCCTCTTTCACCATCATAGCCTTGTAATAAATAAAGTTTGGGTGTCTTGCAAATGTGGGTTGGATTCCACTTTTCATCATAGTGGTAACAAAGGCCTTTCCTCATTTTGTCATCCATTTGAGTTAACAAGACTTTTCTTGCAGGAACCATGGGCTTAACCCATCTACTAGGCTCATCTTGCCCTCCCTGGGCTACACTGGCCGAGGTAGGTGAGGTGCCTTTCTCCCCTACTAGTTTGCTGGATTTCTTAGTACTTATTAAATACTCTTGTATTTTTGCCAACCCAAATGCAACATTTAGACTTACTAGGTTGAACATTTGTATGGGTAGGCAAATCTCATCTTTAAGCCCACTAATGAAACAACTGAGCTTGTGGTCCTTAGGCAACCCTTTCAGTCTGTTAGAGAGGGCCTCGAACTGGGCCTTGTATGCTGCTAGTGTGGAAGCTTGCTTCAAGTGTGTCAAGGCCTCCATTGGGTTGTCGTAAATCGTAGGACCAAATCGAAGCTGGAGGGCACGAGTGAAAGTCTCCCATGTATCGAAATGGCTGTTGTACCACGCATCTTGGTACCAGATAAGTGCTTCACCTTCCATATGATATGAAGCCATGAGTAAACGATGGCCTGGTTGTGTTTGATGATAGTTGAAATATTGATTGACTTTGAATACCGAACCTGTTGCGTTATCCCCATCAAAATGTGGGAATTTTAATTTAACCCCTCTATTGTCTGTTCTTCTAGGGTCTGGGATCTCCCCATCGTGCTTAAGGTGCTATTCTCTGTTGCTACCTGCTGTTGATTCTCGAAGAAGGTTCGGACCATATATGTGATTTGAGCCATCTGGCCTTTTAGATCTTGGATCTCCTCCTACATTGCTATTTGGCGTTGGTTTTCTTCTTGTTGTTTTAATTTGGTGCTATTAGCCATGGTGTTTAGGTATGGTGCTTGGATTGGCAGCTCTAGGATACCACTTGTTATGGATCTCACTAGTTCCTCACTTGCTCACAGTCTAATGGTAGTACTGGTAGAAGAATCAGAGAATGAAGAAGATAAAGGCCACTGTATTCATACGCATAAGTGTATTCGAGGTCACCCAAATTCCTCCATAAAAGTTCTCACAATTCAAAAGATTCCAGAATGATCCCCAACAACCCCTCAGGTGTGGGTTTTAATAGTTCTAAGGAAATTACTGAAATGACCCTTTGCTATAACATACTGAATATGTAAATGAAACTACATCGTTTTAATACTGAAAGAACTACATTGCTAATTAATTGAAACTGTGTCATTTAGTGGAGTGGTCAAAATGCAACCGTTTCCTCTTGTACAAGCAAGAGACTCCATTTCCCTCCCTTTTACTGTAACACCCGGAACCAGAAGTTGTATGCTTGGACTATGGAATTTATTTATTTATTTATTTTTTTAGAGCTTGATATTTTAGGTTATTTATCTTTTGGGTTTTTATGTTATGGATCGAGTAGTGATTTTTTTTTTTATTTGGAGATCTTGGCCGTTTGTTTAAATCTTGGAAAAAAACTATTGGTTTAGGAGCAGTTTCTCACCTGCACGACACTTCTCCATCCGCATGCACGTTATTCGCTCATCTCTAGGGTTTTATTTTTGGTCATCCATTCATCTATATATTTGCACGTTCTTCATCCTCAATGAAAACCTAGAGTTGCCGCTTCTTCTTTTTCAAACCTCAGCCTCCATCACCGACTGTACCCACTCGTTGCTGCGCACAATTCATCCACTCTCCACTGTGAACCTTAGTCCAGACGTCACCATCATACCCACTCCCCAGACACACGAAGTTGCCGCCTAACATCCCGTAGCCTCTACTGCAAGCTTTGGTTTCCTCTGTTTTAGTATTCAAAAATAGAGCACCGTTTAGCCACCATAAACCGCTGCAATACCCTCCATTGAGAGCCCCACCACGTTGTGACCCCACCTCACGAAAATCACGATGGTTAAGATTACCGCGAGCCACCCCTCTCACGGAAAACCCAGCCGTTTATTCCCCTGTTTTTAGCCACCTGAAACAGAGGTCCACCCACTGAACCACTGTACTTCACCGCACCAGCCACTCCAAGCCATCGCCACCCCCACAGAAAAGGGCGCTGAACACCCTTAGACCACCTCAGCCCGTAGCACCCCCTCACGGTGAGTACCTCCCTTGGTTACTCCCTCCTTTCTCTCCGCCCTTTCTCGTGTTCACCTCTCCCTCTCTTTTTCTCTCTTGCTCAGCCCAGCTCGACGGCACCTCCGCCGCATTCCTCTGCACTCCAATTGCGCCACCGCGGTTCCTCCAGCCAGCCCGTCACACCTTGCCCCTCCACGCATATTCTCGGTTTAGTCGTAAGTTCCATGCCGCTGCACCTCTTTTCTTTTGTTTTTTTCATGTTGTTGACTTAAGAGTTGTATATATATATATATACATGTATATATATTTATATGGGTAAGTCTGTAACCTAATAGAATAGGAGTAATAACTGTTATGCCCTCTGATCATGTTTTCAAATGATGAAGAATTTTGAAAGCTATTGCATAGTTGATCTAATAAATAAATAAATTTACATTATTACCTTTGAATTACAAGTTCCATTATTGTGATTTAAACCTTTAGTAAGTATTTGTAAACTTTAAAATTTTCAATGTTTACAGAAATGATTTTGATAAGTTGGTTTTTGTAAGAGACTGATATTTTAACGAAATATTTATCTTGTAAATACTGATGAATTTTTTGAAGTGATCGGTAAGTGCAAAATCTTATTTTGAATCATTTTAAAAGAATATTTTTGATTTAAACAAAAGTATGATTATCTATTTATAATGACTTCGATATAGTTATGTTAATTTAGTTTTATAAATTATAGTAAGATCTCAACCGTAAATAAGTTACAATTTAATGTTTTAGTCGGAGTTATTATGTTGGATATTGATGAGTTTAGAAAGTGATGTTGGTATTTTAGGAATAATGAGAATTTTGGGTTTGAGGAATTAAAAATGGATTATTTTAGAAGTTTTAGACTTGAATATCGAAATAGGAGATTAATTGAAAATTTACGAGAATTACGTGATTATTTTATAGGTGACGATTAATTATTGTTCGACATTTTGAAGAAAATTCTGAAAAAAAGCTAAGTCCAGGTAAGCGGGGTTCCTATGCTAGACTTTGCATTAAAATAAAATGTGCTGAGGTTGACTTTTTGAAAAATATACATATTTGGTTATGAAAAGAAATTTGAACTAGCTCAGTTATTTGTTCTGCATTATTCATGAGATTCTGTTTAAGAAGAAAGTATTTTCCATCATGACTGGTGTAGATATGAGCTTATTTTGGACATTCTATTTCTGATTTATGCAAAAAGAGCGAATATAAAGATTTGTGCATAAATATTGTAAATATGCTTTGGATCTGTTTTGATTACGAAGATAATATGATTTTGTTCAATACTTTGTTTGGATAAGATGTGATTTCTGAAAACCTTTGGCATGACTCTTTGATTCTGAATTTGATTATGTTTCCGTTCTGTTCAGTTACAGCCCTACCACGTGTTATATAGTAGATACGGCCCAACCACGGGTTACAATAGTGGATACGGCCCAACCACGGATAATAATAGTTGATACGGCCCAACCACGGGTTATAACAGTGGATACGGCCCTACCACGGGTTATAGTAGTGGTCTCTGTTTTGAGTGCACACCTTGGTGACAGAGTGATTTATGTTCTGCTTGGCTATCCGCAGATTGCACAATCCTACCGCGAGGGTTATACATGTCTTCTGTTATGATATGATGTTCTGATGATGATGATGATCATTTATGCTATGCCAAAGGATATTTTTTAATGAAACTATTTCTAAATCTTTGCTCTGATATTTTGATAACATGTTTTGCTTCCGCATTCTGAAAATGAAAATGTTTTGTTCTGCATTCTGATTTCTGTAAATGCTCATGTTTACACACTGGTATATGTTCTCTGCTTACTGAGTTGTTGATAACTCACCCCTTATCTCCATATATTTTTCAGATAATTTTGATGGTTCAGCTAGAGAATAAGAGTAGGAAGTTTTAGCAATGTGTGATGATCGAAGTGGAATAAGTGCTTGATGGTACAAATGCTTATTTGAGAGTCGTAGTTAGTAAACTGATCTTATTTTTCTGGTATTTTGATTTGATGAGTTAAGGATAATTTCGAGTTTTGGAGAGTTTTCAATTTATGTTATTGAGATTTTCTTTATTGTCCCCATGGAGGAACTTAGATATTTGGATTGATTAAATGGAATTAATATTTTATGGGATTTTCTGGATTTTATAGTTGTATTATTTAAGTTGATTTTAGGTATTAAGAGTTAACTCTCCGGACCTCTGGGAATGAGACCTTACAGTTGGTATTAGAGCTAGGTTAGAGATTCTGCATACTACAATGAGGTGAGTGATGAAAGTTAAGGTGTTAGAATTTTGTAGGCATTGGGTCATGACTTTGAGGAAATACTTTTCAGAGTTAAGGTGTAGGCATTTGTGGACTGTTAGAGGTGATTTTATCGGTACTTTAGGTTTTAGAATCTTCAGTTGTTAGGAAAGATGTGCTATGGAATTTGAGAGGTAGGATTTTATAGATCTTTTGAGATGTTTATGTTGATTGAGGTTCGTTACGTTTCTGTAGACCACTTACAAGGTGTTCGTTAGAATTGAAGGTTTCGAGTTTGGAGATATATTGTTACTATTGTTGCGTGTACGCATTTTATGTGTATTTATGTTTGTTTTACTATTATTACCATTTGCTTATTTTGTACAAACCCTTTATTCTTGTAATATATATATATATATATAGCTATATATATTTTAATAATCCAAGTTGTCAGGATGCCACCTCATTGTCGGGAAAGAAGTGTATCGGATATGAATGCGACAAATGATGAATGGGGATGCACCATAGAATAGTTTAATCGAATGCATCCTCCCACCTTCGATGGTCAGGGCGATGCAACCTTAGCAGAAGACTGGATCCAAGATATTGAGGAGATACTCCATGTTATAAACTGCACAGACGAACAAAAGGTTCTATACTCTGCATTCAAACTAACAGGAGAAGCAAAAAGATGGTGGATTTATGAAAGAACTATCAGAGAAGTGGAAGGGACGGAAATAGTTCGTTGGCTGTACTTCAAGCAGATCTTTCTGGAACGCTTTTTTCCAACCTCTGTCCAAGATGACAAGGCTATGGAGTTCGCTAATTTGGTACTGGGAGCTATGACAGTACACCAGTACGCAGCTAGATTTATTGAGTTATCACATTTTGCTGCATATTTGATCCCTGATGAGGAGATGAAGGCTTGTAAGTTTGAACAGGGGCTGAATGAAAAGATTTACGAACGAATTGTGGGCTTTCAAATTCGGAACTTCTCAGAGTTGGTGAATAAGGCCATAGTATTTGAGTAGAGCCTTCAAAGAAGCGCATCACTGCTGGAACAGAGGAAGAGGATTGCACCACAGGGGTCTCAATCTGTGATGGATCAAGGGCCATGGAAGAAGAGAAATGATGGGAGTAGATCGGGGCAAAAGCAAGTGTAGGGATATCAATCAAATAGCCCTTGCAAGTTTTGTAACCACGTACACACTGGGGAGTGTAGAAAGGAAAATGGGTCAAGTTTTCGATGTGGAAAGACTGGCCATTTTATCAGAGAATGCCCATTACTGTCAGACGACAAGAATAAGTCCAATACACCCACAGGTCCCCGAAAATCGACATAGGGAACAATCAACGTAGAATGGGACCAGCTCGAATATTTGCATTGACAGCTGAAGATGCTGAGGGCGATAACAATGAGATCACATGTACCTCACTCTTTTTCTCCTTGAAATCTTTTTATTTGAGTCGAGGTTAATCATGCTTGCATGGTGCTGTTTTAATCGTATAGCTTAGAATATTGAAGTTTGGTTGAGAGTAGGTTTTCTAGGAATTTGAAATTTGTGAATCGAGGTTATTTAGGACTTATGCTTGGAACTTTTGATTATGCTATATTATTTTAAGAGTTCTCTGTTAGTTAGTTGTAAAAAAAAAAATGTACGGACTGGTTAAATGTGGGGGTTAGTTCTTTTCCGATGTATGAGATTCAATGTTTTAGGACTATAAGTTGTTAGAGTGAGTAGCGGAAGCGTGGTTTTGGTGAGTGATAATTTGAGAGTGTATTTCGTATTTATTGAGGTTTTATATTAGGGGGAGATTTTGGAATTTATTATTTGGTCTTCAATTGCATTAGGGAGGTTTATATTCTAGACTTGAAAAGGCAGTGTGTGCGAACATGTATGGCTAAGGAAAATATGGGAGAATACGATCGACAATATTGGAGGGTTAGAATTTGGAATATTAGGTTCAACAATTTTGGAAAATTAATTAGGTCTGACAATATGATTGACGTTTGGTGTAGGCATGAATGGTTGTAGCGGATAAATGTTTAGGCTTTGCTTGTGGTACTAACAAATTTTGAGGACAAAATTTTTTTTAGGGTGGGAGAATTTAACACCCGGAACCAGAAGTTATATGCTTGGACTATGGATTTTATTTATTTATTTATTTTTTTAGAGCTTGATATTTTAGGTTATTTATTTTTTTGGTTTTTATGTTATGGATCGAGTAGTGATTTTTTTTTTATTTGGAGATCTTGGCCGTTTGTTTAAATCTTGGAAAAAACTATCGGTTTATGAGTAGTTTCTCACTCGCACGACTCTTCTCCATCTGCATGCCCGTCACTCGCTCATCTCTAGGGTTTTATTTTTGGTCATCCATTCATCTATATATTTGCACGTTCTTCATCCTCAACGACAACCTAGAGTTGTCACTTCTTCTTTTTCACACCTCAGCCTCCATCACTGACTGTAACCACTCGTTGCTACCACACAATTCATCCACTCTCCACTGTGAACCTCAGTCCAGACCTCACCACCATGTCCACTCCCCAGCCACATGAAGCTGCCGCCTAACATCCCGTAGCCTCAACTGCAAGCTTCGGTTTAGTCTGTTTTAGTATCCAAAAACAGAGCAGCGTTCAGCCACCATAAACCGCTGCAATACCCTCTCCCGAGAGCCCCACCACGTTGTGACCCCACCTCACAAAAACCACGATGGTTAAGACTACCGCGAGCCACCCCTCTCACGGAAAACCCAGCCGTTTATTCCTCTGTTTTTAGCCACCTGAAACAAAGGTCCACCCACTGAACCACTGCACTGCACCAGCCACTCCAAGCCATTGCCTCCTGCACGGAAAAGGGCGCTGAACACCCTCAAGCCACCTCACCCCGTAGCACCCCCTCACGGTTAATACCTCCCTCAGTTACTCCCTCCTTTCTCTCCGCCCTCTCTCGCGCTCACCTGTCCCTCTCTTTTTCTCTCTTGCTCAGCCCAGCTCAACGGCACCTCAGCCGCATTCCTCTGCACTCCAGTTGCACCATCGCAGTTCGTCCAGCCAGCCCTTTGCACCTTGCCCCTCCACGCATATTCTCAGTTTAGTCGTAAGTTCCATGCCGCTGCACCTCTTTTCTTTTGTTTCTTTCATGTTGCTGACTTAAGAGTTGTATATATATATATATATACATATATATATATATTTGTATGGGTAAGTCTGTAATCTAATAGAATAGGAGTAATAACTGTTATGCCCTCTGATCATGTTTTCAAATGATGAAGAATTTCGAAAGCTATTGCATAGTTGATCTAATAAATAAATAAATTTACATTATTACCTTTGAATTACAAGTTCCATTATTGTGATTTAAACCTTTAATAAGTATTTGTAAACTTTAAAATTTTCCATGTTTACAGAAATGATTTTGATAAGTTGGTTTTTGTAAGAGACTGATATTTTAACGGAATATTTATCTTATAAATACTGATGAATTTTTTGAAGTGATCGGTAAGTGCAAAATCTTATTTTGAATCCTTTTAAAAGAATATTTTTGATTTAAACAAAAGTATGATTATCTATTTATAATGACTTCGATATAGTTATGTTATTTTAGTTTTATAAATTATAGTAAGATCTCAACCGTAAATAAGTTAGAATTTAATGTTTTAGTCGGAGTTATTATGTTGGATATTGATGAGTTTAGAAAGCGATATTGGTATTTTAGGAATAATGAGAATTTTGGGTTTGAGGAATTAAAAATGGATTATTTTAGAAGTTTCAGGCTTGAATATCGAAAGACGAGATTAATTGGAAATTTACGAGAATTACGTGATTATTTTATAGGTGACGATTAATTATTGTTCGACATTTTGAAGAAAATTCTGAAAAAAAGCTAAGTCCAGGTAAGCGGGGTTCCTATACTAGACTTTGCATTAAAATAAATGAACTGAGGTTGACTTTTTGAAAAATATACATATTTGGTTACGAAAATAAATTTGAACTAGCTGAGTTATTTGTTCTACATTATTCATGAGATTTTGTTTAAGAATAAAGTATTTTCCATCATGACTGGTGTAGACATGAGCTTATTTTTTACATTCTATTTCTGATTTATGCAAAAGAGCGAATATAAAAATTTGTGTATAAATATTGTAAATATGCTTTGGATCAGTTTTGATTACGAAGATAATATGATTTTGTTCAGTACTCTGTTTGGATAAGATGTGATTTCTGAAAACCTTTGGCATGACTCTTTGATTCTGAATTTGATTATGTTTCCGTTCTATTCAGTTACGGCCCTGTCACGGGTTATAATAGTGGATACGGCCTAACCACGGGTAATAATAGTGGATACGGCCCAGCCACGGGTTATAATAGTGGATATGACCCAACCACAGGTGATAATAGTGGATATGGCCCAACCACGGGTTATAATAGTGGATACGGCCTTGCCACGGGTTATAGTAGTGGTCTCTGTTTTGAGTGCATTGTGACAGAGTGATTGATGTTCTGCTTGGCTATTAGCAGATTGCACAACCCTATCACGGGGGTTATACATGGCTTCTGTTCTAATATGATGTTCTGATGATGATGATGATGATCATTTATGCTATGTCAAATGATATTTTTTAATGAAACTGTTTCTAAATCTTCGCTCTGATATTTTGATAACATGTTTTGCTTCCGCACTCTGAAAATGAAAATGTTTTGTTCTGCATTCTGATTTCTGTAAATGCTCATGTTTACACACTGGTATATGTTCTCTGCTTACTGAGTTGTTGATAACTCACCTCTTATCTCCGTATATTTTTCAGATAATTTTGATGGTTCAGCTGGAGAACAAGAGTAAGAAGTTTTAGCAAGGTGTGATGATCGAAGTGGAATAAGTGTCTGAGGGTACAAGTGCTTATTTGAGAGTCGTAGTTAGTAAATTGATCTTATTTTTCGGGTATTTTGATTTGATGAGTTAAGGATAATTTCGAGTTTTGGAGAGTTTTCAATTTATGTTATTGAGATTTTCTTTATTTTCCCCATGGAGGAACTTAGATATTTGGATTGATTAAATGGATTAATATTTTATGGGATTTTCTGGATTTTATAGTTGTATTATTTAAGTTGATTTTAGGTATTAAGAGTTAACTCTCCAGACCTCCGGGAACGGGGAGTTACATTTACCAAATGATGTCGTTGGGCTACTGATAAAGCGCTACTCCCTTGATGCCTCTTCTTTCTTCTACATTCTTTCTCTAGTCCATCGCCCCCATCAAAACTTCAAGCTCCCTCCTTTCGTCTCCATTGATCCCCCACTTGGAAGCCTCCTAACACTACTATGCACTACCTGACGTGACTGACGCGGCCCAACTACAGGAGGGAAACTTATCACAATTCTTGGTCGTGGCAAGGAAAAACTCTCTTTGGAAATCACAATGGAGGCAGATGCAAGCTATTGTACAGGGTTATACAGCCTAGCAAACAAAGCATAGGGCCCAGTAATGTCGGATGTTGGCATAAAAATATCTGCGAGTGCACAGAATCGTAACAAGTAGTAAAGTGTTTTAAAGAATATGGATGTCGAATCCACAGAGAATAATTATGCTCTTGAATATTGAAATTGACTGAATTAATTACTATTTGGAAAACATAAATTTGAGGAATAGATTATCTAAATTAAACTGAAGAAAATAGTATTAAAATAAAGATTTTAAAGATAATAAGAATAGATCTAGAGCATTTGATTTCACCTAGCAAATCCCACACAATTTATTCTTCCTTATTATAGAATTCCAATTATCCCAAGTTGATGATAAAAATCTCTTAACTATTCAATATTTTCTCTCGAACAATACCAAAAAATCTCCAACTAATAACTCCATATCTCTATGTGAATTTAACTAATTGGAGACTCATTAAATTCTTTGGATTTTTCTTGAAAATCACACTAATCGCAGTAAAGTATCTCTACTTTCGCTCAACTAATGGTGCTTAATCCTAGAGTTTTAATCACAAATCACCTCTCGGTCTCATTGCGATTCAATAGATCAAACAATAATTAGCTAGAAAATTGCAAGCATTAAGAATAAGGAATAAACACTCAATCATGGAAATATTGAAATTAAAATAACTTAGAACATAAATTGTGTGTTTCAACGCTAGACTACATCAAAGCTCTAGAAAATAAAATTCGTTCATAATGAAATTGAAAAGAAAAATAATAAAACTAGTGTTATTCATTGGAGTCGGTTGATGAAGCATGCAGCTCTCTCCTCTACCCTCCAGATCCGCCTCCATGAAAGAAACTTAAATGGTAAACTCTGGACTGTTGAAATCTAAAACTGAGACTCTCCTTTTTCTTAATCCCACAAGACGGGATTAAATAGATGTCAAAACTCAAATCTAGGAATAAGATAAATGCGGCTACAATCTAGCCTAATAATCTGGAAAATTGTTTCTAAAAATAAATGTTAATATAAAAGAAATTATCCCTAGAATAATAGAATTATCTAAAATGAAAGATTCAGTTATAAGTGGTTTGATTTACGGAGTTTGGGCGGATTTGGTGGTCAGCAGATTGATTGCAGAACTCGGAAGGGTCCCAACGGGTAGATGCCATGTGCGCTGAATATAACTGGTCTCCTCGCCCAATGGCCAAGATGTAAGGTTCCTGACCGAGATGAAAGATTCCTCTCGCCAACCTACCGAGTAGTAAAGCTACTTGCCTTTGCTAGTTGTTGCCTGTGATGTTGGTTAGGTTAGTCGCTTAAGTTGGTCATTTAGACTAATCACCCAATCTAGTTGCCCAGAGCCTTGTGCCAAGTCTTCTTGCCCAAAAGGTAAAATATCTTGCTTATTGCCTAACTGTTGTCGCGAATTCTGGTCTCGCCTTCTGGTCACAAGTCTCCTCGCCTAAATCTCCTTAGCTTTCTTTAGATCTCGCTGCCTCTTATTGATCTGGATCCGTAGTCTCTTCTTTTATACCAAAATGCTCCCCTTTCGTACTAAATCTTCCCATTCCTTAAAATCCAATAAAATAAAAAAAATATATAGAAATAAAAGGAAATCAATAGCATTGAAGGAAAAATGATTCTTTTCATAAATAAAAGGGTAATAAAAATCACATAAAAATCATACTTATCAAATACCCCAAACTTAAACTTTGCTAGTTCTCGAGCAAAGAGCAAAAGAAAGACAATTAAAACAAGCATTGGTTTGATTCATAAAATTTATTGCCTCAAAGATTGCCTAAAGTGTATAATGCAATGGAATCATTCACGATCAATCAAGTCCCAAAAGTTAATTTCAAACTCAATTTCACCGCATTATCCATCCCCACATTCATGCATACCCATCATTCTCAATTCATCATTAGATCTCCGGATAGTTTTATGCAAATATGTAAATAAATAATGGATCTCTAAACACTCCATAGAGTTGCTTTTCAAATAACTCTTCACTAATGTAGAACAGAAAGTATTACCAGGGATCAATAGGTCTTTATTAAGCTTGTAATATAAGGCTAGGGTGAGGTCTACAAAGAAAGGTAGGATTCAAACAAAGCTAGAGAACTTAAGTTTGAACTCCAATAGACAAGTAGAGAATTCTCCCTTCTTACACAAAGATCTCTTCTCAATCCTTGTGAATCTCTCAACATACATCTCTTTATTGTTCTTTCAAGTATCTCTCTCTTTACCCCTCTATTCGGCAGGTCGGACATTTTCTTTTATTTTCTATTTTCTTTTCATGGAAGTATTCCATACCTTTTTTATTGCCTTTGTGGA
Organism: Juglans microcarpa x Juglans regia; assembly: GCF_004785595.1. Lineage (NCBI taxonomy): Eukaryota > Viridiplantae > Streptophyta > Magnoliopsida > Fagales > Juglandaceae > Juglans > Juglans microcarpa x Juglans regia. The sequence continues at coordinate 11,824,216 of NC_054599.1, read as the reverse complement.
TGACTCTCATTGGCCTGTTATTGTTGGCCACATAGTAGACGAGTTGACTTTTCACACCCCCCAACTTATGATTATGATAATATGGCTATAATTAATTTTACTTGTAGACCTTCTACCTCTCTTGCCTTTCATGCTCTTGTGAGTCTGTGACTTAGTTTTCTTGAAAGGTAAGGAAATCAGTGTTTAAGCTCAAATATGGTAGGGAATATGAGGTTTACATGAAAGAAAAATATAAGGCCAAAATATAATTCAATAAAGCTCAAAGGGGTGGCTAGGGATAACAATAATAAACAGGTAAGTTTGAAAGGCTCAATCTGTCCAAAGAATGCCTTAATCATTTTCCCAGTAATATTCTGTCTAAGATTTCACTTCGAGTGTAATCAAACAAGTTTTAGAGTAAGTTGAGACCATAGAAATTCATAAAATTCACATAAAACTTCTATAGGTATGCAAAACGATTAATGATCATAAGAAGCATTTATTGAAAATAGAAAATATCAAATTAAGTAAGATTAAGTAAAGAATTAACAACTAGACTTCAGCAATGAGAATTTTTCCTAAAAATTATAATCAATTTCAATCATATTCTTATCATAGGCTTTTTATTCATCAAACTATACTGTTTATATTATTATTATTATTATTATTTAAAAAAAAATAATATCATTTCCCCCCAAACTTAAATATCACATTTTCCTCAATGGAAAAAAGGAAGAAAAACTAAAGCAAAGAATGAGAGAATGTAAGAGATGCTCCCCTTAAAGGTGCAGCCATGTACCCCTTGGAGATCTCCCCGGCCTCTTCGTTCCTGCAAGATGAAAACAAAAGACTAATATTAAGCAAAAAAAATAAAAAAAAACTTGGGTTGCCTCCCAAAACGCTTTATTTTAAAGTCTATAGACATTATCCTTTCATCATTTATCATTAGCGAGATCGATGGAACACTTTTTCGAGTTAAAGTCAGCATCACATAGGGTTTTAATCTCTTTCCATTTACTTTAAATGTCCCTTTTGTCTCGTGATGGACTTCAACTGCCCTATAGGGAAAGACACGAGTCACTATAAATGGTCCTGACCACCGAGAGCACAACTTTCCTGAGAAAAGTCAAAGTCTTGAGTTAAATAATAGAACTTTTTGCCCGACTTCGAATTCCCTTCTCAGAATATGCTTATTGTGCCAACTTTTAGTTTTATCTTTGTAAATCCGAGCATTCTCATAAGCATCATTGCGGAACTCATCCATCTCATTGATTTGCAGTATTCTCTTCTTGTCAGCCGCTTGTAAATCAAAGTTCAGTGTTCTCATCACCCAATAGGCTCTGTGTTCTAGCTCCACGGGTAGATGACAGGCTTTTCCATAAACGAGCCGATAAGGCGACATTGCGATCAATGTTTTGAATGCTCTCCGATAGGCCCGTAGCACATCATCTAACCTTCTTGCCTAGTCTGTACGAGAGATACTCACAGTCTTCTCTAGTATGCGCTTCAGCTCTTGGTTAGACACCTTGACCGGGCCGCTCGTTTGAGGATGGTATGGTGTCACCACATGATGGGTAACTCCATACTTAGTAGCGCTCCAAATTGGTGATTGCAAAAAATGCTTATCCGCCATCACTGATTATGGCCCTCGGATTACCGAATCGGGAAAAGATATTCTTCTGCAGGAAATTCACTACGACCCTCCCAAAAATAATATTTCAAGTTAGAGAATAACTTCTTCTTTTGTTGATATGTCATCTAGGCCGGTACAACTCTGGACACCAAATAATTTACCATGTCAGCATACGATGGAACGACTTGTATAGCCATTAATTGCTCGTCCAAGAATGTCTCATTAGTTGGAAATTTCTCCTCGCCAGCTGCCTCTTTAAGCTCAAGAAGAGATAAGTGGTCGGCCACTACATTTTCGATACCTTTCTTATCTTTTATTTCCAAATCAAACTCCTATAATAACAAAATCCATCTTAACAGTCTTGGTTTTGCATCTCTCTTCGATAGCAAGTATTTAAAAGTTGAGTGATTGTGTAGACGACCACCTTTGAACCTATCAAATAAGAACGAAATTTGTCAAAAGCAAACACAACCACTAAGAATTCTTTTTCAGTAGTAGCGTAATTAAGTTGAGCTTTTGTTAAGGTCTGACTTGCATAATAAATAATATGAAAATTTTTTATCTTTTCTCTGCCCCAAAATATCCCTAATAGCATAATCGCTAGGATCACACATTAACTCAAAAGGTAAATTCCAATCCGGTGATACAATGATAGGTGCTGAAATTAATTTATATTTCAATGTTTTAAAAGAATGCAAACATTCATCAGAAAACTAAAACCAAGTATCTTTAATCAATAGATTGCAAAGAGGTTTAGTAATTTGGAAAAAATCCTTGATAAACCGACGATAGAACCCGTCATGTCCCAAGAAACTTCTCGCACGCTTCACTTTGGTCGGTGGTGAGAATTTGTCAATAATTTCTATATTTGCTCCGTTGACCTCAATTCCCTCGAAGGAAATGCGGTGACCGAGCACTATTCCCTCCTCCACCATGAAGTGGCATTTTCCCAATTTAAAACAGGATTTGTCTCCTTGCATCTCTGGCAAACTAAAGATAAATTAGATAAGCAATTATCAAAAGAGAGACAAAAAACCGAGAAGTCATCCATGAAGACTTCTAAAAATTTTTCTTCCATGTCGGAGAAGATGGACATCATGCATCTTTTGAAAGTGGCTGGCGCATTGCAAAGACTAAAAGGCATGCGCCTATATGCAAAAGTGCCATAACGACAGGTGAAAATGGTCTTCTCTTGATCCTGGGGTCCAATGACTATTTGATTGAAACCAGAGTATCCATCTAGAAAATAGTAGTAAGCATGTCCGGCAAGTCTTTCGAGCATTTGATCAAGAAAAGGTAAGGGGAAATGGTCTTTTCAAGTTGCATCATTCAGTTTTTGATAGTCTATGCATACTTTCCATCCCGTGATAGTCCTCGTCAGCATGAGTTCATTGTTTTCTTTTTCTATCACGGTTATCCCTTATTTCTTTGGGACAACTTGCACTGGACTTACCCATGCACTATCTAATATTGGATAAATGATCCTGGCATCTAAAAGCTTTAATACCTCTTTATGCACCACTTCTTGCATCGATGGATTCGATCTCCTCTGGAGTTGGACGATCGGTTTAAAATTATCCTCCATCAAAATCGTCCGAGATGGTCCAACCAAAGGCCATTTTGTGTTCCCGTAAGACTCTCAACAACTTCTCTTCCTTTACATCACTCAAGGAATTATTAATAATAACTGGAAAAGTAGAGTCTTGGCCTAAGAAAAAGTACCTTAAATTTGATGGAAGCGATTTGAGTTCAAGCTTGGGTGCTTCCTTACTTGGCGATGTCTGCCCAGATGAGTTTAGCTCTTTTACTTTTGCTTTTATTGAAGGAGAAAGGGATGGTGTAGCTTCCAAATATCTCTGACACTCCCTAACCTCTTCATCTTTGGATTCAATAGATGTAGAGTGAGTAAGACATACCTCAAGTGGTAGGTTCGAAAATTTAGCTCCATAAGTCTCGTCGGCCATGACCACATCTTGGTTGCTTATTTGAAAACAAGAATGTACCTCGGAAAGAAATTCCATAGATTTAAATAGGTCAAAAGTGACTTGCTCCTCGCCAACCCTCAAAATGAGTTTCCCTCGCTGGACATCAATTAAGGTTCTCCCTATTGCAAGGAAAGGTCGGCCCTGTATCAAAGGGATCTCCTCATCCTCCTCCATATCGAGTACAATGAAGTTGGCCAGGAAGATGAACTTATCAACTTTCACCAGTATATGCTCAATGAGTCCTCTCGGGTATTTAATAGATATGTCTGCTAACTGTAGAGAGATGGTGGTTGGCTTTTCTTTTCCAAGACCTAGTTTCCTAAAAATAGAGAGAGGCATTAGATTACTACTTACCCCTAAGTCGCATAAAGCTTTATCAAAATAGGAACTTCCTATAGTGCAGGGGATGATGAAACTCCCAGATCTTTTAACTTAGGTAACAACTTCTTTTATAAAATTGCACTGATCTCCTCAGTCAGCATTACAGTCTCATGGTCCTCCAACTTCCTCTTGTTTGATAATATATCCTTAAAAGATTTTGCATATTTAGGTATTTGCACTAAACCTTCAATGAGAAGAATATTAATATGCAGTTGCTTAAATATACTCATAAATTTAGAGAACTAATTATCAATCTTATTTTTTTTAATCTTTGTGGAAAATGAATTGATGGATCATAAAATTTGCAACTCCTTTATTCTCTTTAATTGTCTCAGCTTTAAGGTCGGTCACATCCCGCTTTGCTTCTTTCATCTTGGACTCAGGTTCCTTTATCTCAGACTCCATGTTTTTGGCAACTTCTGCAGCTTGCTCGGTATTTAGTTTTTGCAGCTGGTATATATTCGCCCACTTTTCAATGTTATGGTTTTCGCAGTTCCTTCGGATTGGTCACAATGTTACTCAGTAAAGTCCCTGCTGGCCTCTTGGCAAGCATGTTTGAGAACTGACCGATTTGTGCCTCAACATTACGGATTGAAACCGAGTTGCTTTGCATGTACTACATAATTAGATCTTGAAGTGTCGAATTCTTCTCTTACTGTGGAAACTGTTGAGGTGGTCTAACCGGCACTTGATTATTGTTCCATGAAAATTTAGGGTGATTTCTCCATCCGAGATTGAACGTATTTGAATAAGGATTGTTTTGACGTTGGAAATTGGACACGTAATGGGCTTGTTCATAACTTGATTGGGCAAAAGGATTCCAACTCCTCCTAGGTGGTGATGATGCCAGGCGGCAAAGAGTTCAACCAAGCTTTTGCTTTTTCCTAAGTGAGAAAGGAAAAAGTCTCAATCGAATCGCATCATCTATCACTCTATCGTGTTTAAAAGTATCACAAAATTCTAGAAAATTTACAATATGGACATTAGGATCCTCTTGTGACAGCCCCCCAAACTAGATGGTTTGTTGAATTATTTGAATGATGGCCGGTTTGATCTCGAAGTTATTGGCTTGTATAGCTAGCCGCCTTAACTAGATGTCGCCCATTGACAGAGGGTGTAGCATAGTCTCTTAACTCTTTGTGCTCCTAGTCGGCCATATTGAATTTAGATGGGCAACCTCTTTCTTTTTCTCTGTATTAATCCGACGTAAGGTTCTTTCAATCTCTGGATCGAAAAGTGTATGCTCTAATGATTTTAGATTAGGGCATGCACTTCTAATTCCTGAAAAGAAAAACCAAACTGAGATCTAATTTAAACCAATAAAATAAAATCCAAAGTAGTAAAAATCTAGCAAGTATCAATATCAGTAACAAATAACTATTCCCCGACAACGGCGCCAAAAATTTGTTCTCATAAAAATATATTCAAGTGCACAGAATCGTAACAAGTAGTAAAGTGTTTTAAAGAAAATAGATATCGAACCCATGGAAAATAATTATGCTATTGAGTATTGAAATTGACTGAATTAATTACTATTTGGAAAACTGAAATTTGAAGAATAGATTATCTAAATTAAACTGAAGAAAATAACATTAAAATTAAGATTTTAAAGATAATCAGAATAGATCTAGAGCGTTTGATTTTACCTAGCAAATCCCACACAATTTATTCTTCCTTCTTATAGAATTCCAATTATCCCAAGTTGATGCTAAAAATTCCTTAACTATTCAATATTTTCTCTTGAACAATACCAAAAATATCTCCAACTAATAACTTCATATCTTTATGTGAATTTAACTAATTAGAGACTCATTAAGTTCTTAGAATTTTTCTTGAAAATCACACTAGTCGTGGTAAAGTATCTCTACTTTCTCTCAACAAATGGTGCTTAATCCTAGAGTTTTAATCATAATCACCTCTTGGTCTCATTGCGATTCAATAGATCAAACAATAATTAGCTAGAAAATTGCAAGCATTAAGAACAAGGAATAAACACTCTCAATCATGGAAATATTGAAATTAAAATAACTTAGAATATAAATTGTGTGTTCAATACCAGACTACATCAAAACTCTAGAAAATAAAATTAGTTCATAATGAAATTGAAATGAAAAACAATAAATCTAGTGTTCTTCGTTGGAGTCGGTTGATAAAACTTGCGGCTCTCGCCTCTGCTCTCTAGATCTGCCTCATTGAAAGAAACTTAAATGATAAACTTTGGACTATTGAAATCTAAAACTCAGACTCTCCTTCTTTCTATTCATCCCACAAAACAAGATTAAATAGATGTCAAAACTCAAATCCGAAAACAAGATAAATGCGGTTATAATCTAGTCTAAAGATCTGGAAAATAGTTTCTAAAGATAAATGTTAACCTAAAAGAAATTATCCTAAGAATAACAGAATTATGTAACATGGAATATTCAGTAATAAGCAGCTTGATTTACGAAGTTTGAAAAGATTTGGTGGTTAGCAGATTGATTGCGGAACTCGGAAGGGTCTCACCGGGTAGATGTCGTGTGCGCTGAATATAACTGGTCTCCTCGCCCAATAGCCAAGATGTAAGGTTCATGATTGAGATGAAAGACTCCTCTCACCAACCTACCGAGCAGTAAAGCTACTCGCCTTTGCTAGTTGTTGCCCTAGATGTCATTTAGATTAGTTGCTTAAGTTAGTCGTTTAGAGTAGTCGCCTAGAGCCTTGCGCCAAGTTTTCTCGCCCATAAGGTAAAATATCCCGCTTATCGCCTAACTCTTGCTCCCAATTCTAGTCCGAATTATGGTCGCGCCTTCTGGTCGCGAGTCTCCTCGGCTCTCTTCAGATCTCACTGCCTCTCATCTGTTTGGATCCATAGTCTTTTTTTTTTGTGTACCCAAATGCACTCCTTTCGCACTAAATCTTCCCATTCCTTCAAATCCAAGAAAATGAAGAGAAATATATAGAAATAAAATAAAATTAATAGTATTGAAGGAAAAATGACACTTTTCATAAATAAAAGAGTAATAAAAATCATACTTATCATTGGACAACCCAACTAAATGAGCCCAACATTCAATTCTTCAACTTGATCATAGACAACCCAGTTTTTAGTAATAAAACCCATCAGAGTAGCAAACACTTAAGCCCAGTTAGCTACCCGTTTTAGTCTAGCCGAGCAACTAAAAAAAGCCCACTAAAGGAAAACAAAGCCCACTCAATCTCACTTTCCTAAAAGGCTTTGCTCACACTAGATTATAAAAGATCTTCAGCCCACTAAAGGAAAACATAAAAAAATGCTGCATATGGATGACACAACAAGTTTAACACCAAGGGAGATAACTAACAGTGTTACAAAGGAATCTACATTAGCTTTTATGTTACTAGAGATGAAGTCTGGCCCAACTGGGAAGACAAAAAAATTGAAAGATAAAGTACAATCATCTCCCTACCAAATGGCCCCACCACTCCCATCTGGAAAATCCAAAAAAGCTTATGAGTCGAGCTCAAATACACCTCCCCCAGCTACATGAAGACACTGGTTTGGAATTGCCAGGGACTCACCCGCTCCAAAGCAATTAGATCTTTAAGGGTCAAAATTAGGAAATATAATCTGGATACTACTTTTTGTCGAAAACCATGGTGTTAGAAGAACACACCTTACCTATTGTGAATAGTTTAGGTTTCCACCATTTTGTACATTTTCCAGCACCAAGAAAAAAATGGGGCTTACTACTTATGTGGCGTCTAGGTGTAGAAGTAGAACATGTTAATATTAATATGAATGCAATCTTTGTTTTGATTTCAATATATAATCATCATGTTCAAAATACTAAAGTAGCATAGACTTATATACAAAATCATATCATTCTCTTCATACGATCTAAAGCATAAAGGACTTGGGCTATGAACATGAAAATTAAGTCTAGCTTCCTCTCCAGATCCGACTCCTCCTCAATCATGCGAAACCAGTGCCCCATCAATCTCGTCCTGGTCGATTCTTGACACAACTTCTATCATTTCGAATGGAATGATAGTGATCCCATAAAGGGTGAGATTTACTCAAAATTTGAATAAGTTAAACAACTAACTGACACAAAGATAAATGAATCATGAAAAATGATAAATATGCAATGCATGAGATAAAGAAAATCAATATACATGTCTCCCATCTAGATTCTTCAACATTTTTTAAAAATATGGAGACATGGGTTTTTACTCAATAAGTAATTTCGTCATTATTTTTGAAAAGACATAACTTCTTCATAAAAATTTCATCATAAACTTTCATCATCATAAACTTACATCATTATCTTAATTAATAACATAACGTGTGGTAATGTCACAGTTCCCCATATGCACTGTGAGTACCTGCCGGTGACTGTAGTATAACTTACGTTGAAACTATGTTGCCTATAGACTCGTTCTCAATGCATTGGTAAATAACATAACATCATAAAAATCATAACGTGTATACCCACCAAAGTTAGGTGTCATAACATGTTGACTTCGCTCCGACGTTCTTTAAAAGAACCCATTCAAAGCCTGTTGACTGTTTTTCGTCAAGCTGGGGGTTATCACTCTATTATTAAACACTCCAGAGTGGACAGCGGAGTTCCATCAGGATAATTTTCCATCCTGGCCTTTGGGATTGTGACAAAATGATTTTCATACTATGGTTTAGAAAAAATATTTTTCATGACATGTGCAAATGTAGTAAATTTCATACAAAAAAATAACTTTTATAAATGTAATATGCAAAAATGCGGAAAATGCCATATTTTATGTATAATTATGCACTCGATGTGTCATATAATATGATAATTTATACTCAAAATGATAATTGAAGAATAAATGAAGCATTTATCAATAATTCATAAAAAATTTATCAAGGTGTAAGTTAGAGGCCACCTCACAAACTTCTGGGGAAATTCGAGATTAGCGTCGCAGTTGCGTAAATCGTGTGTATACTAAGTTAGGGTTAATACTCTTATGGATAGTTTCAAAATCGAAGGCTTCAAAAAAAATTACATATTTACAAAAATACCCCTAGACTTTCAAAAATTTCCATTTAGGCCCTAAATTTTCACTAATTGCAAACGAACTCTAAATTTAGCCAAATTTTATGGACTTCATGTTTTTGGCATTCTAAAACCATTTGTACCCTTATATTTTCAAAATTCAAAGTGGAACTTGTCCAATTAGTCCCAACCTGTCACACGCATCCGAGTTGATGTATATGTATATTTTCAACTATTGATCCCTATGAATGCATGTATATGAGATTTTATTTAATCATTAATGACCACTAGCATCTTTAGGGACATTATGAAGTCTAATCTTAGAGTAATCAAGTTCATCCCAACACTTAATCAAAGTTAAGAAATTCTTAATCACCAATATGCTTAAAACCGATTCATGCTTGATAATCAAAACAAGATAGATTTAAAACTTATCATGACATGATTCTAATCACAAATTTAGCCTTCCATAATTATGTTAGGATAATTATAGCTCATATCGAATCATGCTTAGGACACGCCATAACTAAATTTCCAATTAAGAACATCCAATCATTCAAACCTTCCTTTAATTGACTTGGTTTTGCATTAAGCATCATAACCTTCTCAAAACTCAACCAAATTTCGTACCAATACTTGGAAAAAAAGTTGGAAATGATAGCTAAGATCAAAAGGAAGATAACTTACAAATTTCATGGTCTTCCAAGCTCTCTAGACTGCCTTACACAAGAACACTCAAGAACTCACCAAAACTCACTCGGTTTGTACTCTTTTGATTTCTAAAAAGGGGAAATGCTCTCAAGGCTCAAGATGATGCTTGGAGCTATGGTGTGGGTGAAATGAGAAGGGGCGGGAAGTATTTATAGGTGGCCAAAGGGTGAGGGACGTTGGCTTGGATGCTTGGTGATTGGGTGAAGTGGGAGGTGCTCAAATCTGGAAAATTTCGAGATTTGCTTGCATGTGCTTAGGTCACTTGTGTAGAATGAAATAGTGCCCTAAAACACCATCATTTCCTCTCCACAATAGCTGCAAGGGTCCTGTAGATAACTTCAAGTCATGGGGCATCATTTGGATGGCAGAAGATCCCTCAAACCACCCTTGAAAACAGGTGGATGAATGTGGTTTTGTGGTGGCAGAAAATCAGTTCGGTTTTGGATGTTTTTGGGCAGAAAAAATGAGTCAAAATCCTTCATGATGGTCATGGGACTTGAAAAGGGCCAATGATCCAATCTACAGCAAAAGCCTTATGCCTTCCTATACTTGGGCCAAGACTAGCCTTGGCTTCTTAAGTGCTTGGTTCATGGTTTTCTTGGGCTAAGCCCATGAATGCACTTGGGTCCTAAAAAGCCTCCCCAAAATTAGTAATGGGTTTGCCTCTCAAACCCTTAGCTCATTAACACTAAGTTCTAACTTTAATACTAATCCCACTATCAACTTTAATTAAAGTGATTAACCCAAAAATAAAAGCCTAATCTAGAGTTCTTAAGGATTAATCGAGCGTTAATTAAGCAGGGTGTTACATCCTCCCCCTTTAAAACAAGATTTTGTCCTTGAAATCGTGGTCAAATAAAACATGCATTGGGTAAGAGTTTGATTGTTGACTCACCAATGACGCTATATCTTGGGGCTATGCCATGCATGAATGTGAATGACATGATGTGATGCCAAACAAGTCACATGCCAAACAAATAAGGGAATTTGCTTCTCATGTCAGCTTCTTTTTCCCATGTGGCCTCTTCAACATCATGATTCCGCCACAAAACCTTAACTAATGGTATTTTACGATTTCGTAGTACCTTATCCTTCCAATCAATGATCTGAATTGGAACTTCCTCATAGGTTAGGTTGAGTTGAAGTGAAATATCCCTCGTGTCAACAACGGTTGGAATTTGCTTTTCGATACTCTTCTTGAGAGAAGATACATGGAAAACATTTTGGATTCCTTGCAATTCAGTGGGAAGATCCAGCCTGAAAGCGACTGCTCCTACTTTCTCCAGAATCTCATATGGTCCCACGTATCTTGTAAGTTCCCTTTCTTTCCAAACTGAAAGACTACTTTCATGGGCGATACTTTAAGATAGACCCAGTCGCCAACTTCAAACTCGAGGGTCCTTCTTCGATGATCAGCATAGCTCTTTTGCCTATCCTGGGCAGCCTTCATCTTTTCCCTTATTTGGCGGATCTGATGCTTCATCACTTGAAGAGCCTCCGTACCATAGATCCTTCCTTCTCCTAGTTTGTCCTAGTATAAGGGAGATCTACACTTCCTTCCATATAACGCTTCGTAGGGTGCCATTTGGATGGTGGCTTGGAAGCTGTTATTATAGGCAAATTCTATTAATGGCAAGAGCTTCTCCCATTCATCATTCCCTTGCAAAACACAAGCTCTTAGCATGTCCTCTAGGGTTTGAATCGTCCGTTCAATCTGCCCATCAGTCTGAGGGTGATAGGCACTACTAAACTTCAACTTTGTGCCAAGAGCGTCTTGAAGGCTTTGCCAAAAACGAGAAGTGAAATGTGTATCCCTATTAGATACAATCATCCTTGGCAGTCCATGTAACAACACTATTTCAACAACAAATAGCCAAGTCAACTTGTCCATGGAGTCAGTATTCTTAACTGCCAAAAGGTGAGCACTTTTTGTCAAACGATCGACCACGACCCGAATAAAGTTGTTTGCCTTTGAGGTCCTTGGTAATCCAATTACAAAATCCATGGATATGTCCTCCCATTTCCATTATGGGATTGGGAGTGACTGTAAATCTCCTGCGGGTCTCTGATTCTCTGCCTTGACTGTTCTACATATCGAGCATCTATTAACATAATCCACTACGTCCTTTTTTAATCCTTCCCTCCAAAAGTGTTGCTTCAAATCATGATACATTTTGGTGGTCCCTGGGTGGGTTGTGTATGGAGTCTGATGTGCTTCCCATAGTATCTTATCCTTGATCTCTTGACCAGCTGGGATAACTCTCTGGCCTTTGTAGTATAGCAACCCATCATTTTTTAGGGTGAAACCTTCGGGTCCTTCATTCTTCTCTATCTCCTGTCGAATTTCCACCCATTTCTTGTACTGTGGTTAGGGATACTTCGACAGGAAGATCCTTGATCAACAACCTTCTCATACTATGCAGAAGGGACTCTACTTCCGAGGCAAGACCTGTGGAATTATCCCTTCGCGTCTTTTGACTTGAGGCTCTGGTGATCAGTGTAGATTTCACACTTTGCGCCATATAAATAATGCCTCCATATCTTTAAGGCGAAAACTACGGTGGCTAATTCTAGGTCATGGGTGGGGTAGTTTTGCTCATGGTTCTTCAGTTGTCGCGAAGCGTAGGCGACAACTCGTTCCTCTTGCATGAGCACACATCCAAGTCTTGATTTGGATGCGTCACTAAATACAACATAGGGTTTATGAGGTTCAGGTAGGGCTAGTACCAGCGCAGTTGTGAGCCTTTCTGTAACACTCGGACCTAGTCAAGCCCCATTTTTATATATTTTTGGGCTTATCCATATTAAAATCCAATTGAGTGTTCAAGTTTTTTTTGGAATAGACTACGGGCTTAAAATCTTTGTTTTGGAGGTTATGATTTTTCTTTGGTGTTTATAATTAGGTTAAAAATCTATTTATGAGTCGAGAAAATTTTTGGACTAGTTGAATTATTTTTAGAAATTGAGTCGTGATCCATGAGTCAAGAAAAAAACCAAGACCCAAGCCCACACTCGTGTCTTTTAAACCATTAAAACCATCTGAGTTTATGATATTTTCGCCGCCTCGCACAATTGCACTCTCATGCACATACGCCTCTATTCTCCTCAGCTTTAGGGTTTTGTTTTTTGTTTTGTTTCAATCACCTATATATACACACATACTTCCTGCACGAAGAAACCTCACGCCGCTGCCTTGCCACACGAAATCGTAGCCAGCAACTCTTCCTTGCAAACAGCGCACCACCTTCTAGCCCGGTCCTCACCCACTCGAAAAACACCACCCTAACCCACAGGAAGCCCCTTTCATGGCAGCAATATTCTCATTGGAGTAGTTCCACCGTGAGCAGACCTTGCTCTGCCATAGGCCACTGCCAGTGCACCACCCACAGAGACACTGCTTAACCATCACCAAGAGTCAAGAACAAACTGAAACTACATCGTAGCCTCCCACGAAGTTGCACCCTCACGGCCTCCTGATTGAGCTGAGTTATTGCATATTTTATATATTTAGAACCAATATATTTTATTTATTTCATTACATTATTATTGGTTTTAGATGAAAAAATGGTTAAGATGAATAAATCCGAGTTGTGATTTAAATTGGTTAATAGCATGATTTATGCTTAATTTTATAACTTGTGATTTAATTGGATAATGTTCATTCACATGCACAATATATTTTTGAGATTCTATTATTCTTTTTTTTTTTATTATTTCTAATTTCTATTGTTTTTATAGGTCAAGAAATAAAAAGTTTGAGAAAAGTCAAGGTACCAAAAGGTCAAGAAATGAAAAGCTTGAGAAAAGTCAAGTTTACAGAATGGATACACTTTAGTATTTTAGTCATAACTTTCCGCTCCAATATCGGATTGATACGATTCTTGATGCATTTGAAATCTATCTTAAAGGGCTACAAAGTTGTTTCTAATAAAAATTTCCAAATTCAAACTCCTGAAGTGTGTACATGGCTGCCAAAATGAGTCCTAAAATTTAAGGGATTTTGTATGTAGGAATATGAAGACATTAGGGTTTCTTTCCTACCCTATTTAAGGATATCATTAGCACGAAATTGGAGATTTTTTGAAAAGCAGCGCCGCACATTTGAAGAACTCTTCCAGGGTCCAATTGCCGCTCCATCCGCCTCCTCCATTGCCTACCACCTCCATCTTCATTCATTTGGCTTACTCTTTTCACTCTCTACTATTTATTTAATTGTAGTTTAAAATTTATGAAGTACTTTTGAGATTTTTGGCTTAGAAATTAGGAAAATTTATTTGCTATTTATTTTACTTAATGTCGCTATTTTTCTTGCTCTTTTAAGATTTCATTGAACAGTGATTACAATTGCTATGGATTAATTTTGAGAATTTGTGATTTGAGTACAAGGATGAACCCTAGAATCTTGATTTTGGGGCTTTTCACTTTTCAATTCTTATTTTGTCAATTATTTTCTAATCTAGTTTAATTCTTAGCTTAATTTTATTAATCTCTTAGTTCCATTGCATAGTAGGTTGATTAAAGTTTAATTATGACTTAAATAATTATGTTTGATTTTCAGATTAATTAAGATTGTTTAGTTTAGTTGAGTCTTTGATTGTTAATTTCAATTTGTTAGTCTTTTACATTTCATTTCGACACTCAAAAATCCAAAAATTTGAATCTAGTCCATGACTAGTGCCCTTTTCATTCTTGTTGTACTCTTCCATCCATTGTACATACCATCATTTTTATTTTCTCTTTGTGAATATTTTCACCATTTTAAACGAGTTTGATTTTAAGTAACTTTCCCTGAGGAGACGATCTAGGAATTTATTCTTAATTATTACGCGACAACCTCCTGTACTTGGGATAGCCTTTATGCTACTCATTTTTGAGTGAGTCAAGTTTTTGGCGCCATTGCCGGGGATAGTTGCTTGACATAAATTTAGACTCGTTATTTTTTATTTTTTATTTCAAATGTTTTTTTTTCACTATCTGATCTCTGATTACACATTTCACTTGTGACCTACTACTTAGTCACTTGAACTTACTTATGCTATTTGGACTGATGTTTAATATTAAGGGTGGGAGACAATTCAAATAGGTTGGTTAGAGTTACATCAAGCACTGAGAGTAGTATACACAGTCCAGAGACAGATAGCTCTTCTGGTTTTTCTACAGACGAGGACATTAAAATTGAACAAACCATAGCTGCACCTGCACCACACACTCTTAGGGATTATTTGCAGCCCACTCGCACCACTACACCATCATGCATTATTTTACCTGATGATGCACCTAATTTTTCTATTAAGGATGGCATGATGTCAGTGATACCTCAGTTTCACAGGATGGATTCTAAGAGTCCTTATCAACACTTGAGAAATTTTGAGTTGGCCTGTACTACTTTTATTAGTAGAGCTACTATTGATGAATTTATTAGACTTCGTTTATTTCCTTTCTCTTTAAAGGATAAAGCGAAGATTTGGTTTAATTCTTTGAGACCTAATTCTATCTCTAGTTGGTCTGATATGCAGCATGAGTTCTTACAAAAATTTTTTCCTTTCCAGAGAACTCAATATTTACAAAAGTAGATCTGCCAGTTCAATAAAAAAAACTAACGAGACTTTCCAGGCCAGCTGGGAAAGGTTTAAGGATTTGGTGAACATCTGTCCACATCACTGTTTTGAATCCTGGAGGTTGGTGAATTATTTTTACACTGGTCTCACTCTACAATGCAAGCAGTTTGTTCAGACTATGTGCAATGGAGAATTCTTTAGCAAGGAACCTGATGAAGCATTGCCATTTTTTGACTATCTTGCTGAGAGTGCACAACAATGGAACACTCGCACTGATCGAGTTTCATTGACAGCACAGCCATTGAGGGCTATTGTTGGTGAGGCCAGATATGAGGTTAAGGAGGACACTGACATTCAAGCTCGAATAGCTGAATTGACTAGAAGATTAGAGGTCATGGAGATGGAAAAGGTGAAGGCCGTGAAAACAGTAGAGACATGCTCTATATGCGCTGATTCAAACCACAAGACCCAAGATTGCCCGATTATGCCAGTATTTCAGGAGAGTGGCTCTGAGCAGATGCAATCAGCGAACCGGGTAAATAAAGCACAAAATCAACCTTTCTCCAATACATATAATCCGGGGTGGAGGAATCACCCAAATTTCTCATGGAGGAATGATCAACCTGGCTGGTATCCACCACCTTCTCAACAGCCATTTCATCAGGCTGCTCCTCAGCAGTAGTATCAGCCATATCAGAGTTCTCAGAACTATCCTTTTGTAGCATCTCCAGGATTTCAGCCTCATGTAGCTGCATAGAGTTCTCAGCCTCAATCATCTGCGAAGAAGTCTCTAGATGATAGTATGACACATATGGCCAATACACTTCAGCAATTCATGGAGATTCAAGCCACCACAAACAATCAAAACATTCAGGCCATAAATGAATTGCGGGGCACCATCAATAAAAAAATACACAACATTGAGCACTCAAGAGAAAGGGAAATTTCCAGCACAACCTCAGCCTAATCCTCAAGTATATCGGCAACAATAACAACAAGTGCATAATGTCTCAGGGGAGGTTTTTGAGACAGCGAATGCCATTCTTACTTTGAGAAATGGAAAGGAAGTTCCCTAACCAGAGATGACTATGGACACACAGGTAGTTGCTCCTACACCTGAAGATGTAACAAATACTAATGAAGTTGAAAAAGAACCAGAGATGGTGAGACGATACTTGAAGAAGCCTGTGAGTGCAGATGCTGAAACTAGTAGGGGGTATCAACCTGTGGTTCCCTATTCTCCAAGATTGGCAGCTGGCCAAAAGAATAAATACCACACTAAGATTCAGGAGATCTTCAAGCAAGTAAAGATTAATATTCCACTCTTGGATGTCATACAACAAGTTCCTTCGTATGCAAAATTTTTGAAGGACTTGTGTACAGTGAAGAGGAAGCTGAATGTAAAGAAGAAAGCTTTCCTAACGGAGCAAGTTAGTACATTGGTATTGAGCGAGACACCTCAGAAGTTTGGAGATCCCGACTCTCCCAACATTTCTATTATGATCGATGAGTCACGCATTGGGAGAGCTTTACTTGATTTGGGGAGTAGTGTGAACTTGCTACCATTCTCAGTGTATGAGCAGTTGGGATTGGGTGAGTTGAAAAAGACCTCCATCATGCTACAGTTGGCTGACAGATCAATTAAGGAGCCGAGGGGTATTGTTGAGAATATGCTGATCCAAGTGGACAAATTTTACTACCCAGTGGATTTTGTAGTTCTTAATATGCAACAGCTAGCCACTACTATTTACCAGGCGCCTGTCAGCCTTGGGTGCCCATTCCTTGTTACATCCAATGCACTGATAAATTGTGGAAGTGGAGTACTAAAACTCACCTTCGGGAATATAACATTGGAAATGAATGTGTTCAATACTTGCAAGATGCCTGGTGATTGCGACGAGTCAGAGGTGCATGCTATTGATCTGATTTCAGAGCTTGATGAAATAAAGTGAGAGGCCTATGACAATTCCCGCTTGGCAAAGGAGCGAATGAAGGCCTTGCAAGACAAGAAGATCCATGACAAACATCTTGTCCCTGATAAAAAAGTGTTCCTCTACAATCCAAGACTGCATCTTTTTCCCAGGAAGCCGAAATCTCGATGGAAGGGGCCATACATTGTAAAGATGGTTCATCCTCACGGCGAGGTAGACAGTGTCAATCCGAAGAATGGCAATTGCTTCACTGTCAATGGACAACGTCTAAAGCCATTTCTGAAGGTCTTTGATCCACATGAAGAGATCTTGCTTGTGCAAGGTTTGAGGGAAGTGTTTTGATCTTTTCCCCCTTTACAGCTTTCTTTACTTGCATTTTGTTTGTTTTTATTTGTTGTTTTGCTTTGATTTTATATTTCATGTTGATTTTTTTGTTTTGCTTGCTTATTTCTGTGCACTTTGTTTTCTTTCGTTCGATTTATTGATGATCATGTCTCTCACTAGTTGGGGAGTAGCGTGTGTGCACAGATTTAAAAAACAAAAATCAAAAAAAAAAAAATTGCATTAATGTGATGTACATTGATACACACATGATTGACAACTCTATTTCTAGTATTTTGTGAAATCTGAGCATCTTGGTGGAGTAGTTGAGCGGAATCATTTTGTGAAGATTTATTTTTAAGCTTAAGCATAGAGCATGATTTTTGATGCATCATATTTTGTTGATGTGTAGCTTGAAACACCGGGATGCTATACTCATTGAGATGAGACTTCGTGAGATTTTTGTAGAACGAAGGGCAAATTTTGAAGGACATTTTGCACATGCTTACACTTGTAGTGTTCCTTATTTACTGTTCACTGATTTAACATAGGAGAAGTAAGCTGTAGGACTACTGAGCTATGCTTTAAAAAAAAATAAATAAAAAAAAGAAAAGGAAAAGAAAAGAAAAAGAAAGAGAATTGAAAAGAATAAAAAAAAAATGGATAAAGGCAGCTTAGTGAGATTTCCTAAGTAAAGGGCTAGAAACAGTTACCCATAACTTTGAGGGTTGAGTGTTCAACCTTTAAAAACAGAGCTGGCATGAAAATTGCTAGTCCCTTGGATTTTGAGGTAGTTAGAATCAGCAATGATTAGTCTTAAGGTTGAAAAATCCTATGACAAATCATGGCTAGTAATGAGGAACACACAACTAGTTTAGCTCGACACACACATTTGAGTTCTGGGACATTTGACTTAATTCTATGTGAAAGATTGTTGAGATAGTCTTGGTGGGTATAGCCCCTGGGGGTTGAGTAGCAACGTGTCACTTTTGTGAGAATTCAAAATTGTATTTGATTGTTTCTGTTTGGATTTCGATCTTTATGCAATATTCATCTCAATTTATTTTCACTATTTTGCTCAAGGATTAGCAAAAAGCTAGTTGGGGAATGTGATTGAGCTGAGTTATTGCATATTTTATACATTTAGAACCAATATATTTTATTTATTTCATTACATTACTATTGATTTTAGATGGAAAAATAGTTAAGATGAATAAATCCGAGTTGTGATTTAAATTGGTGAATAGCATAATTTATGCTTAATTTTATAACTTGTGATTTAATTGGATAATGTTCATTCACATGCACAATATATTTTTGACATTCTATCATTCTTTTTTTTTTATTTTTTTTATTTCTAATTTCGATTATTTTATAGGTCAAGAAATGAAAAACTTGAGAGAAGTCAAGGTACTAAAAGGTCAAGAAATGAAAAGTTTGAGAAAAGTCAAGTTTATAGAATGGACACATTTTAGTATTTTAGTCATAACTTTCCCCTCAAATATCGGATTGATATAATTCTTGATGCATTGAAAAGCTATCTTAAAGGGCTACAAAGTTGTCCCTAAGAAGGATTTCCAAATTTGAACTCCTGAAGCACGTACGTGGCTGTCAAATTGAGTCCTAAAATTTAAGCGATTTTGTGTGCGGGAATATGAAGACATTAGGGTTTCTTTCCTACCCTATTTAAGCATATCATTAGCACGAAATTGAAGACTTTTGCAGAGCAGTGCCGCATATTTGAAGAACTCTTCCAGGGTCCAATTACCGCTCCATCCACCTCCTCCATTGCCTACCACCTCCATCTTCATTCATTTGGTTTGCTCTTGTCACTCGCTACTATTTATTTAATTTAGTTTAAAGTTTATGGAGTAATTTTGAGATTTTTGGCTTAGAAATTTGGAAAATTTATTTGCTATTTATTTTACTTAATGTCACTATTTTTCTTGCTCTTTTAAGATTTCATTGAACAGTGATTACAATTGCTATGGATTAATTTTGAGAATTTGTGATTTGAATACAAGGATAAACCCTAGAATCTTGATTTTTGGGCTTTTCAATTTTCAGTTCGTATTTTGTCAATTACTTTCTAATCTAATTTAATTCTTAGCTTAATTTTATTAATCTCATAGTTCCATTGCATATTAGATTGATTGAAGTTTTATTAGGACTTAAATAATTTCAATTTTATTGTCTAATTTTCTGATTAATTAAGATTTTTTAGTTTAGTTGATTCTTTGATTGTTAATTTCAATTTGTTAGTCTTTTACATTTCATTTTGACACTCAAAAATTCAAAAATATGAATCTAGTCCATGACTAGTGCCCTTTTCATTCTTGTTGTACTCTTCCATCCATTGTACATACCATCATTTTTATTTTCTCTTTGTGAATATTTTCATCATTTTAAATGAGTTTGATTTAAAGTAACTTTCCCTGAAGAGACGATCTAGGAATTTATTCCTAATTATTACGCGACACCCTCCTGCACTTGGGATAGCCTTTGTGCTACTCATTTTTGAGTGAGTCACCTCCCTGCAGCCTACAGCCTCTGTTATGTCCAGCAACCTCACCACCCCGAAGCCAAGCCAACCACGTCGCTACTTCCCCCTCAGATCACCACCATGCTCAGTCCACACGAAATCGTAAATACCTCTGTTTTGGCTTTCAAAAACAGAGTATCATTGATGAATTAAGGATATTTTCGAGTCTTTGGTGAGTTTTTAATTTATGTTATTGAGAATTTCTTTGTTGTCCCTGTGAAGGAACATAGATTTTTGGGTTGAGTAAATGAATTAATATTTTATGGAGTTTTCTGGATTTCATAGTTGTGTTATTGAAGTTGATATTAAGTATTAAGAGCTAACTCTCCGGACCTCCGGGACTGGGGCATTACACTTTCCTTGAGTTCCACAAAACTTTGCTTACACTTCTCTGTCCAGACATACCTAGCATTCTTCTTAGTTAGGGCAGTGAGGGGTCCTGACAACTTAGAGAATCCCTCCACGAATCGCCAATAGTAACCAGCTAATCCCAAAAAACTTTGAATTTTGTGCACATTCGTCGGTCACTTCTAGCTTACTACAACCTCACTTTTGCTGGGATCAACTGATACTCCTTGACTTGAAATCACATGTCCTAAAGATTTTACCTCAAGCCAAAACTCGCACTTACTGAATTTGGCATACAGATGGTTTTCCTTCAGCTTTTCCAATGCTATACGGAGATACTGCTTGTGATCTTCTTCGCTGCTCGAATAAATCCATATATCGTCGATGAATACAACAATAAAGCTATCCAGATAGGGTCTAAATACTCTGTTCATTATATCCATGAAGGCAGCAGGCGCATTGGTTAGACCAAAAGACATTACTAAGAATTTGTAATGTTCATATCTGGTTCGAAACACCGTCCTGGGGATATCCTTCTCCCTAATCTTAAGTTGATGATAACCAGACCTTAAGTCTATCTTAGAGAACACTGATGCTCCTTTCAATTGATCTAGTAGGTTATCGATACGTGGTAACGGGTACTTGTTCTTCACCGTTACTTTGTTCCATTCCCTATGATCCATCCTTCTTCTTAACAAATAGAACTGGCGCTCCCCAAGGTGATGAACTAGGTCGGATGAAGCCCTTCTCCAATAGCTCTTCTATTTGCTCTTGTAGCTCCTCCAGTTCTAGAGGGGCCATAAGGTAAGGGGTTTTATGGACAGGGGTCGCTGTGGGTTCTAGTTCTATGGTGAACTCGATTTCTCTATCGGGGGGTAGTCCAGGTAGACCGTTAGTGAAAACCTTGGGGTATTCCTCAACTACAGGTATCCCTCGTATCTCCTTATCACCACCATAACTCTCTGTTATAAGGGCTAAGTAGGCCGTGGCACCATTAGCGATGCACTTCCTTGCCTGCAAAACTGAAATCAGAGAGGGGGTAGCCTTCACCATCCCTCCTGTATGATGAATATGTCTACCCTCAGGTGAATCAAAGATTATCTCCTTATTTCGACAATCTATCCTAGCGCAATGTTTGGACAGTCAGTCCATCCCAAGTATAACGTCGAACCCTTGTTGATCAAAGACGATAATATCAACGTCCATCAATCTTCCTTTTAGGGTCAGAGGACATTTCTTCAACACACGGGTGCAGGTGATCGTGCTTCCATCGGGAATTGACACTACTACAGCTTGAGGTAGTGTCTGAGTCGGAAAGTTACACGTACGCGCAAACATCGCTGATACAAGCGATTTCGTGGCGCCGGAGTCAAATAAAGAGCAAGCCGTATATTCGTATAACGCGATTTTTCCTAAGGTGTAATCAACTACTACGTACTAAGCAGTTATTTAAAAAGATAATTTCTAAAGAGGGGTATTGAAGAAAAATACCAAGGATAACGTTTGTTTCCTCATCCTCGGGGATTTCCTCGATGATATCACTAGGGCTGATGGCGTAAACGCGGGGTTGAGTAAGTGGCCTCTGATTAGGCAGTTTGTTAGGAATGTCTTTCCTCCTTGAACATTCTGTGGGCATTCCCGGATCATATGCCCCGACTGTCCGCATTGGTAGCAGACTCCTAGGCCCACACGACATTCACCACTATGGTTCTTTCCACATTTCTTGCAGGTGACAGGTGGAGCCATTATTAACACCTTTTCCCTTGTTAGCTCCTTGAATAATCCTCCTCGTTGCATTATTCCCGGTAGTAGTGAAGGTAGAAGCCCTCTTTCTCTTGTGGTTGATCTGAGCTATCACATTTCGTTGTTTTGCCTCCGCTATTGCAGCCACATTAGGATGCGAAATCCAGCCACATACCTGCGAATTCTAGGATTCAGCCATGCTTGAAACTTTTGGGCTTGCATTTTCTCAGTAGCAATCAAGTGTGGGGAAAACCTTCCCAGCTACATAAACTTTGCAGCGTACTGCTCAACAATGAGATTGCCTTATACCAATGTGGCAAACTCCTGGGCCTTCTGAGTCTTCATTGACTTTGGGAAGAAACGATTATCAAATTCCTCCTTAAACCTCTCCCAGGTCAAAATGGTGATATTTCCCAATTCTCTAATCAGAAGTTGCCTCTTGGTGTCCCACCAAATTCCAGTTTCACCCTGTAGTAAGTGCCCTGCGTATAGTACCTTATGTTCCTCAATATAGCATTGATCTCGGAGGTCCTATTGAGATCTGCTAGCCACTTATTAGCTTTCATGGGTCCCTCAGTTCTCATGAAATTGGGGTATTTATATATTAGGAACTTCTCGTAGGAACACCCTCGGTTCTCAATCAATGGGTGTTGCTGGTTCTACCTCAGTATTACTTCCTGCTGATGCTTCATGGTCTCCGTCATTTGACGAATTGCATCAGCCAAATCACGTCCTCCATCGAAACAATGATCCTGATCTATGTGGATGTTAGATCCATCAGCGTTCCTCTTGTGTTTGCCACATGTCATCTCGTCTTAATCCTTCCGACTCCTACGATATATGCGTATCAGACCGAGCTCTAACTGCAGGATTCAAGCCAATGCAAGACTAATGATTCAAACCTATATTTTGGCATAAGGTTCCTAAGGACATGTGGGTTTACCCAGAGACGAGATGCTCTGATACCACCGTTGTGACACCCCCAATGTAAAGCCCGTTCTTCTGGTGAGACTTTTTATAAAATGATTTTAGAAAAGACGACGGGAATTACCGTTCGATTTAAAACTTTTTACTTCCATACCTAGGGTGCAAGACTCTACGTTATAAAATAATTGTGGCTTGAGAATAAAAGAGGTTTACAGCGAAAAACATTAATCTTAAAATAAAATAAAAGGCCTCTCATGCAATTAAAACTCTCTTGCCTAGACTTCTGTGCTCTTCCCCATGGGCCGTCTGCCCTGACGTGTACTGCTCATTCAGTCCCTGTGGGGGGAAAGGGGCATACATTAAAACAACATACTTTATTCGCATCGTTTAAACCATCAGTTAAAGCATCAGGCACAAGCCTCAACATTTCTTTTCTTAGAAAATACATACAATAGATACAGCGTATAGTCATCCATTCACATATGTACAATTAATACTTTTGGGTGTGTAAAAAGGGACTGCCAAGGAGGGGCCTTTACATACTTATACCTTTGAACACTTAACATGCTTTAGCAAAAACATCATTTCGTAAGGTATCGTAAAGGAAAAACATTTCATTTTCATTTTCGTATATTTTAGAAAACTTTAGAAGAGTATGAACGTAATACTTACTTGGACTCCATGCTACTTTCATGTCATGCAGTCCATTCATGTGTGTGTCAGATGACAACCTACATACATACACATAACCTTGACGTCATTCTCTATCTAATGCATAAGCAACTTAAACTAGAAATAAAGCTACACTTCAATTGGGACACTCTCCTTCTATCCCGTGCTCTTACATGCCTTTTACCATGTTAAAACATTCGGGATCTACTTACGATCACTAAATCCTCCAAACTCAAGGTCTTGTCTCTAGTGCTCATCCACTAAAGTGAACCCATGATTCACCTTAGGATTAAGACACTAGGACATTTGTCTTACTCTTCTTGTTAACCACATTCTGAAGCATGATTCTGACCGACGGAATCACACATCCCAATCCTAGACAATACACCCGTCACTGCCTCCATGCATCTTAGCTCACACTAATCCTCATTCCCATCCATGCAAGCCACACAGCTCCAAGCCAACTCTGAGGCTTAAGCACCGTGTAACTGTGATTAGAATAGATTACCCAATACATATGGTGAATCCATCTGGTACATGTGTCTCAATAGATTACACATGTACCTTACCCCTTTGTCACCTAGGATTAACATATAATACGTTCATCACATGCTTGTAGGGACAGCGCCATACTCCGATACCAACCTTCTCTTAACTCGTCTAGCATGACTCTTCATGCTACCCGTCCCTTTCTGACAGTTCATCCCAACACTTAGCACGACAAGACTCCATTCACAACTACGCCTTATGTCACGTCATATAGCTCGAGATTACTCCCAAGCTACACCATGACCTTGTCACGTCACCTGACATTCCGCTACATCATTTCTACGCCAACTCCTAACTCATCGTGAGTACGGTACCTCACGTAGTCCTGTCACATCGTGACATCTCATCATGTTTCTGCCACACCATTCCCACACTTACTCCTCACCCATCACAAGCACGACTGCCAGTAACCATGACACTTCGTGACATTCCCCAGTCATGCTTCCGCTGCGCACTCTTACACTTGTTCTGCCACTTCACACATACTCCCAGCCTTAAGTCAATCATGGTGACACTTGTCACCTCAGACTACAGGCCACATCCCGACACTACTCACCACGCTCTACGCCCATCAATCACACAACCATCCTTATCTCTGCGACATGCCACACGATGTGTCGCTGCACCTCATGGAGTATACTCCACGTGTACTCCCTTCACACACGCTACACCACATCACCACTTCGGCATACCTACCATATGGTGCATCATTCCATCACATGGAGGACACTACAC
The DNA here is from genome assembly GCF_004785595.1 of Juglans microcarpa x Juglans regia. Taxonomy (NCBI): domain Eukaryota; kingdom Viridiplantae; phylum Streptophyta; class Magnoliopsida; order Fagales; family Juglandaceae; genus Juglans; species Juglans microcarpa x Juglans regia. The sequence goes on along the minus strand of NC_054599.1, from coordinate 11,799,204 downwards.
ATGTACTCCTTTCACACATGCTACGCCATACAGAGTACACTCTGCATGTACTCTTCCCATTCCACATTAGACCAGGAGGGTATATTTTACATATACTCTCCTTGTGTCACACTACGCCATGAGAGTACACACTCTCTTCCCAATCCACATAACGCCACGTCACCATTACAACACATATTCCACAACACTACACAGCACACTACACAGATATGCCCAACACTTCACATACACAGCACATCACATCTCTATACTACACAGCGAACTCCACAATACTAACAGCACAGTCCACAACCTAACCAATCAACTAATAACATAAATAACGAGGGATAGAGGGTTATACCATTGACTGGATAACCCTTGCATTGCTTGTTGATCGTCACAGTTGATGATGTCGGAAGGGTCGTACGTGGTGGCTAACCCATGTATAGTGGCTGTTCGAGCATTTGGATAGCTAAGTGTGGTCTTGGAAGGGCTCATGGTGGCCTCGTGGTGGCTGTGAAGGGGCGGAACACGGCATATCTAGCCTTGTACAGTGGCGGTTAGCCATGTACAGTGGCTGTCCACCACATAAGGTGGTGGTTCTGGAAGGGGTTGACAATGGAGGGGCTTGGAAGGAACTTGGCGAGGTGATGGTGGCATCGAGATGGCACCATGGTGGCTTTATTGCGGCAGATCTAAGTCGTGTGTGAGGGAGAGTTCCTGAGAGAGAGGACGTGCAAGAGGGGTGGATCGAGGCTATGGGTGGTTGAGGTAGGCCGATGGTGGCCAGAGGAATCTTGAGACGGTGGCTGGCCGTCGTGGGTAGCAGCGTACGGTGGTGGACGGGGAGAAACCCGTGCATGTGAATGAGAGAACCCGTGCGTGAGGGAGGCTATTGGCCTCGGACCAAAGGGAGGAGGAAGGGGGAGGGCTTAGGGGGTCCTAGGGTCGTCGGTGACATTGAAGTCGTGCGAAACCCATTTATGGGTTGGGTGTGTGAGTGCGACAGAGGGGGAGAGGGAGGTTGTCATGGCCTGGGTTCCATGGAAGGGGTTCACCGATGAGAGGGGGAGGTCGTTGGTGGCGGTGCAGTGGCCATGTACCACGGCACACGAAAGAGAGAAATGGGTTTTACCCATTTCGATTGCTCACTGTGAGTAGAGAGAGTGGGCTGTGCGTAGGGGTGGTTGGAGGTAGCTAGCATGAGGGGATGCCGGTGGTGGTGGCAGTGAGGCTAGGCAGCGTGCGGCGGTGCTGGGCTAGAGGAGGGAAGAATCAGGTGAGAGGGAGGGGGGCATTTCGTGTGGGAGGGAGAACCGGAGAGAGAGAGAGAGGGGAGGGAAAAGTGAGGGAGAAAGAGAGAGGACTAGGTTTTAATCTTGATCCCTTTATCTTGGGATCTTCAAAACGATCTAACGGTGGGCTTTAAAACACTGATTCAAAATGCGTAAACCTTAACTTAATTAAAAGTACTGAGAGGAAATTAAGGTAGAATATTATTTAAACTAAACTTATAGTTTATAAAATAATATTCCTTTATCATTAATAAAATGATGAAGTCTTATTTAAAATCCTTAAAAGAATAAACCATTTAATTTAATTATAGTTGTAAACATAATTTTAAATCACATAATATTTTAAATAACTGGAATAATTTTAATAAATGATATTAAAATGATGTCTAACAATTATAATATTTTTGGAGCTCTTCAAAAATATTATAGTTGTCTTATTTAAAATCAAGTTTAGTTCAATAACATTGGAAATACTCCATATAAATATTTTCAGTGCATTTAAAACACTGGGCGTACTTTAAAAATCACATAGTATCTTTGAAAACACACCATTGGGGTTTAGCAAGTATAACAAGACTTGCAGTCGTTAGAGAGAAGGGCAGACTGTTACATAATTTCCGTCCTCGAAATTTGCTTACGTCACAAAGAAGGAGCGTGGTGTTACACCCAATCCCCACTTCGGATTGAACGGAGACTTAGAGCGGCGGGACATGAAACACAAGGTTACTATAACACCCCACTTAATTAACTCTTGATTAACCCTTAAGTACTCTAGATTAGGCTTTTGTTTTTGGGTTAATCACTTTCATTAAGGTTGATAGTGAGATTAACATTAATGTTGGTACTTAGTGTTAATGAGCTAAGGATTAGAGAGGCAAGCCCATTAGTAATTTTGGTAAGGCTTTTTAGGACCCAAGTGCATTCATGGGCCTAGCCCAAGAAAACCTTGAACCAACCCTTAGGAAATTAAAGCTAGTCTTGGCCTAAGTATAGGAAGGCATAAGGCTTTTGGTGTAGATTGGATCCTTGGCCCTTTTCAAGTCCCATGACCATCATGAAGGATTTTGACTCATTTTTGCGGCCCAAAAACATCCAAAACCGAACTTATTTTCTGCAACCACAAAACCACCTTCATCCACCTGTTTTCAATGGTGGTTTGAGAGATCTTCTGCCATCCAAATGATGCCCCACGACCTGGAGTCATCTATAGGACCCTTGCAGCTACTGTGGAGAGGAAATGATGGTGGTTTAGGGCACTATTTCATTCTGCACAAGTGACCTAAGCTCAAGCAAGCAAATCTAGAAATTTTCCAAATTTGCGCACCTCCCACTTCACCCAATCACGAAGCACCCAAGCCAACATCACTCACCCCTTAGGCACCTATAAATACTTCTCTCCCCTTCTCATTTCACCCACACCACAGCTCCAAGTATCATCTTGAGCCTTGAGAGCATTTCCCCCTTTTAGAGATCAAAACAGTGCAAACCGAGTGAGTTTTGGTGAGCTCTTGAGTGTTCTTGTGTAAGGCAGTCTAAAGAGCTTGAAAGACCACTAAATTTGTAAGTTTTCTTCCTTTTGATCTTAGCTAGCATGTCAAGCTTTGTTTTCAAGTGTTGGTATGAAATTTGGTTGATTTTTGAGAAGGTTATAATGCTTAATGCAAAACCAAGTCAATTAAAGGAAGGTTTGAATGATTGAATGTTCTTAATAGGAAATTTAGTTATGGCATGTCCTAAGCATGATTTGATTTGAGCTATCATTATCCTAACATGATTATGGAAGGTTAAATTTGTGATTAGAAGCATGTCATGATAGGTTTTAAATCTTTCTTGTTTTGATGATCAAGCATGAATCGGTTTTAAGCATATTGGTGATTAAGGAATCACCTTGAGCAAATGACAAACCCTAGCAACTCCATAACACACACACACACACACAAAGATTAGGGTTAGACCCTTATTCTAATAAGTCATATCAACTCTATTACATCTTGCTAGTGAATATTTCGAAGGATTTTTGTAAGTAAACCTTCAACCTATTTTTGGTTAACATATATATATACTTGTGTGAATCTTTCACCTTGTTTGGTATTGTGTATGTTTGTTATTTAGTAATTTTGTGAACAATATATCTTGTTGTGAGTTGCAGAAGAACATGCCATGATTACAAGTTTTAGTTTGTATGATGCCATGCTAAGATCATGTGTATTAGGGCTTTCGTTTGCATGATGTTATGCCATGATTTTATGTGATTTCGGGTTTCAGTTAGAGATTAGGGTTTTGGCTTGTGTGATAAATTGCCATGTTTTCATGACTCAGATTATGTGATTGTCTTTGCCATGATGTATAGTCTATTGTTTTGGACTTGATGCATGTTAAAGATAAATGTCACTTGGTAATGAACCCTATAAGTTTCGGCCAAGTATGTTTGTGCATGTTTGGTTTGAGCATTTTGATGTTTTATTTGTAATATGTTTCAGATATTGCCTATGTATCATGTTATGCTCATATGTTACCATGCCATGAAACCAAATGTGATATGTTTGTTCATGCATACACGGCATTTTACAAGTCACATGTCTTTTGTAAGAAAAAACACGTCTTAAGTCTTATGTCACATGCATTTGGGTAAACAATATTTTTCAAAAGTTAAGCACATGTTTTATCACGACCCTAAATGCTAGGATAGGGGAATGTCCTAGTGGAACTCCCCTGTCTACTCTGGAGTGCTTAAGAATGGAATGGTAACTCCTGGGTCAACAAAGAACCATCAGCATACCTTGAATGGATCTTTTCGGAAAGGATGCCGACGTGAGATAGCACCTAACGCTAGTGGGTGCCATGACTAAGGGAAATAACTTGACGAAGTACTATCGTGTTATAATGAATATGAATAAGACGTATTCATTGTTGTGTACTGACCGTTGGTGGTGCAGTAACTAGCAGGAACATGTGGTGCTTAGGGGAGCCGTGATGTGTTCACCATATGTTATATGAAATGAACAGGGCCATGAGCTCACTTGAAATGATATGATATGAATGTGTAATGATCAACATGAAAATGATGTCTAAAGATGTTTTTCTAAAAATTATAAGGATCTTTGTCTCATGTTTTGAAAAAGGTCAAGTTGCATAAGTCAGGTCTTAAGTCAAGTATATGTCCATGCACGCATTTCGTGATTTACCATTGTATGCTTATGTTAACTATTGTGTATTGTATGTTCACTTGCTGAGATTTCTCAAAATCTCATTGTGGTAGTTTTCACTACCATTCCCCACCTGGAATGGTAGAATTTGTAACAAGATACAAAGAAATCCCTCATGGGGAAGCGCAAGAGCTCGGTACCCCTGACAGTCAAGGAGGCACCGAAGGGAACTGAGAGCTCATCAGAGCCCTCTTTAGTAGATAGACTAAAGGCCGCCAACCAATCTATCACTAAGGTTTTTCAACTCTTCGAGGAGTTGAGGAGGTTACTTAATCAAGGCAAGGACAATTGAAAGGAAAAAAAAATAGACGTAAAGGGGGGTGCCCTGCTATTTTTAAAAGGGACCATGTTGCTTGTAATAGGAAAATGATTAAGGTTTAAAACTTACTTTTGGAAATGGTCTCTTGTTTTGAGAATCAATACTTATATTTTGGAAGACAATGAAAATATTATCTGGTACTTCTTGAAAATGATGTTATGTTAAGACTGTTTGGGTCATGTTTAGTCTTACGGTTACATATGCTAATGCAATTGCTTTAAGCATTGCTTAGTTTTACACAAACCTTACATTTTCCACTGCGATATTTATTGCATACTGCTAGTATACATAGGTGCATTGCATCATATCTGTCATGTACCAGGGGCATGCAGCCTTGTGTTGCATATCCTAACATTTCATTCATCGTTAAATCCCAATCTAGGCTTGGGGGTGCCACAGAGGCATGGTATTAGAGCAATTACGTCTCTGGGTAAACCCACACGTTGTCCTAGGAATGCATGGTACCACTAATTAGGTTTGAGATCTGTAGGTATAGGCTTTAATCTTATAGCTATAGGCTTGAATCTTTTAGGAGATAGGAATAGAAGGGAAGTATGTGCTAAGGATTGCGAATGAAAGTAGAAGAAAAATCATTTTCTTTGGAAAGGAGGCTGATCTACGTTGGTTTTATGCGTTTCAGGAGAAGGTAGAAACCATGGTACAAAATCGACATGAGGATACTTCTCTGAGACGTAGAGACCAGGAGGCTAGAAACCCTCCATTGGATGGAGGACAGGCAATAGCGGAAGCTATTCGCCAAATGACTAAGGTAGTGCGACAATCAGATTGTGCAAGGGCAGAACGCTAGGCAAGAACCACCTAGAGGAGGAAACCAAGGATGTCCATATGAGAAATTTTTTGTGTATAGATACCCTAATTTTATGGGAACAGAAGGACCTTAAAGGGCCAATAAGTGGCTAATTGATTTGGAGAGAACCTTCATTATCAGCGAATGTATGGAGGAACAGAAGGTCCAGTATTCTGGACACATGCTTTAGGGAGAAGCCGACATATGATGGGACACGAAACGATAGCTGCTGACTTGAGAACTAGGAGACCTAGTTGCTCTCACATGGGAATAGTTCTAGATGGAGTTTGAAAATCATTTCTTTTCGAAGACGACAATCGTTTGATGCAAGGTAGCATGACAGTGGAACAGTATGCTGCCCGATTTATGGAGCTAGGGAGATTCGCACATCACTTGATTGGTACGAAAAAGATGCAAGCTAGGATGGTTTACAACCACGTATTCTAAATCAAGTCCCCTGCAAGTGAATAGAAAATTTCAGAGAATTGGTTAATGTTGCTTGGATAGCAAAGGCGGAGCAACGAAATCTGATCTCCCAAGCCCAAGCGGATTGAAAGAGGGGATTGCCTTACTCTCCTAGAAGGAGCATGGAGAAAAGAAAAGTCCCTTCCACCTTGAACAAGGGAAAGAGAGTCCTAGTCGAGAACCTAGTGCCCATCACTCCACCACCATGTCGACGATGCGGGAAGAGGCATAACGACAATTGTCAACTAGCTACGGGAGCTTGTTTTAGATGTGGTCAAACCTGCCATATGATCCGGAATTGACCACAGAACATGCCTAAAGGAGCAGTGACACCAAGTGGAAGAGCAAAGACTCCTGTAAAGGCTAAAGTTTATGCCATCACATCAAGAGAGGTGGACTTGGAAGCCGATGAGACGGCAGATGCAAAAGTGATTACTGGTAAGGTTAAATTGATGCAGCATATGGCCTGTGCTCTATTTGACTATGGTGCATCAAGACCTTTTGTCTCTGTTGGTTGTGTGCAAAGATGTGAATTAGATACCTAACCTTTGTCTCAGAGGGTTCTAATAGCTATTCAAGATGGAAAGATAATTGGGTGCACGCATGTAGTTAAGAATTGTTCGTTGGAAGTCGCAAGTTTAACCTTGACCGTTGACTTGATTGTTTTCCACTTAATGGAATTCGATCTAATCTTAGGAATGGATTGGTTATCAAGGCATTACGCCAAGATATATTGTCGAAGGAAAGAAGTGATCTTTGATTTACCTTCAAGGGATAGAATCTGTTATATAGGGGAAGCTGTTAAGATAGTTTTGTCGGTGGTAATGACTGGGCAAGTTAAGAAGAGCTAGACAGAAGAAGCTACCGCTTATCTTGTGATTATGACAAGCACGATGGAGGAACCTAAGGGAGTCTAGGGAATCCCAGTGATAGAGGATTTTTCTAAGGTTTTCACCAATGATTTGCTTAGATTACCCCCCGAATCGAGAAACAGAGTTCATGATTGAGCTTGAACTGACCACGACCCTAGTGCACAAGGCACCATCCAAATGGACCCAGGCAGGATTGAAGGAACTCAATGTTCAAATCAAAGAACTCTTGGAGAAGGGATTTATTCGCCTTATTTCATTGCCTTGGGGAGCACCGGTCTTGTTTGTAAAGAAGAAGGATGAGACTTTGGGGATGTGCATCGACTATCGGGATTTGAACAAAGTGACTGTCAAGAACAAATACCCTTTGCCAGGAATAGATGATTTGTTTGATCAGTTACAAGGAGAGCTTTGATATTCTCGAAGTTTGATCTACAATCAGGATATCACCAACTCAAGATCAGGGATCGAGACATACCTAAGACTGCCTTTTGGACTCATTATGGACATTTTGAGTTTTTGGTTGTGCCTTTTGGGCTAACAAATACTCCAGCAGCATTTATGGATTTGATGTATCGAATCTTTAGGTAGTACTTAGAAAATTTTGTGGTAGTGTTCATAGATGATATACTGATATATTCCCGAAATGATGAGGAATATAAGAGGCATCTGACGATTGTGTTGGAAACTTTGCAAGAACATTAGCTTTATGCCAAGCTTAGCAAGTGTGAGTTTTGGCTTCAAGAAGTGAGATTTTTGGACACGTCATTTCTAGTGAAGGAGTGGTTGTTGACCTTTCTAAGATAGACGTTGTAACAAAATGGCAAAGGCCAACTAATGCCCATGAAATACGTAGTTTTCTTGGATTTGCATGATACTACTGGAGGTTTGTAGATGGGTTTTCTAAACTCTCTTGTCCTTTGACGGCACTCACAAGGAAAAATGCCAACTATATATGGAGTGAAGAGTGCGAGAAAAGTTTTTAGGAGCTGAATGGGAGATTGACCTTGGCACTAGTGTTGGCTTAACCTAGACCACATAAGTCTTATGTAGTTTATAGTGACGCCTCTAAGATGGTATTAGGAAGTGTGCTGGTGCAAGAAGGACAAGTCATCGCTTATGCTTCGTGGCAACTCAAGGATCCCAGGCAGAACTATCCTACTCACAACATAGAATTGGTTGTTGTAGTCTTCGCACTAAAGATTTGGAGACATTATTTGTATGAGAAAAAGTGTGAGGTATGCATGGATCATAAGAGCCTCAAGTACTTGTTTACTCATAAGAATCTTAATATGAGGTAGAGAAGATGGGTTGAGACCATTAGCGACTACTAGTGTGAGATTAAGTATCACACCGACAAGGTCAATGTAGTGGTTGATGCCCTTAGTTGCAAAGCTCAAGTTGATTTGCCATCTCTATTGGCTAAGATGAGGAGTTTGTTGATTGGAGACCTGCCTAGAGATGCTATGTTATTAGTAGTGCAAGAGATTGTACCAGTAACTGAAAGAAAAAATCTTAGAAGGTCAACGTAAGGAGGACAAACAAGAAAAACTTTGATAGAAGATTTTGAAGTCTGAAGGACCTCATCATTTTACTATTGGGAGAAATGAGATGAGGTATTATAAGCAAAGGAAACTGATTCTCAATATCACCGAGCTAAAGGAAAAGATTTTGAAGGAAGCTCATTGTGCCCCTTACATGGCCCATCCCGACAGCACTAAGATGTTTCTGGATTTGAAGGGTTAGTTTTGGTGGGATAGAATCAAGAAAGATGTGGCACAATTCGTAGCAAAATGCTATGTTTGCCATTTGGTGAAAGCTGAGCACCAAAGGCCAATGGGAGAATTGCAACCATTTCCAATCCCAGAATGGAAGTGGGAGGATGTGTCGATGGATGTCGTTATAAGTCTACCAAGGACGTCCCCCGGGAAGAAGTCAATATGGATTATAGTTGATGAATTGACGAAGAGTGCGCATTTTTTGAATCTCCTAACATCACAAAACCATATTACTTAGCAAGGAAAATAAAAAAAATATTTTGCAAGTATATTCAAGAAAAATGAAATGAAGAAGTGAAAGTTAACCACAAATAATTTAGTTCAACTGGTGCAGTAGACTTTGATTCTAATCTCAGGTAGTCTTAATAAAGAACCCAGATTCATGTCAGGAAAACCACTTCAGTCTTAATTTTGAACCATTACATATTAGAGGAAGTAGAGTTATCTTTCATACCCCTCCATGTATTGACTCTTCATTCTCAATCTTGAAACCCGTAAAGAATATTGAAGATTAAAAACTCACCCATTTAGTGTACACCGACTTGTTAGATCAAACATGAACAAAAGTGCCACATAGTCCTTACAAGTAGTAGGAATGTGATCCCTAGACTTCTAACCACCTACAAGCATATAGTGATGAAAAATAAACACATGGGTTAGATGCCATTATATTCTATTTTATTTTAGTCATTGAGTACATGTCATACAAGTTGTAAACTCTTTAAGATCCATGTTTTCTGCTCTGGTCTACCAAGTGAATAAGAGACATAGAAACATAGACATAGAAAACATTGATGTTTGGTTATCTCCGTAACTCATCCAAACAAACCAAAAAACTACGAGCAAAATAGACCCAGATGAGCAATTTCACAGATTTTGGAGAAGATGTGGAACATCATAACAAGAAAAAAACCTCAATATAAAAAGTGTATAAAAAAGATACATCAAGAACCATTAAAAACAACATATGATTCAAGAATTTCAACCAAAGAGGCAAGCCCCTTTGATAGCCAAGAAAAATCTAATTTTGATGAAAAGTTGGCTAAAAAACTTGGAGCTTCTAGCTCAAAAAAGATGGGAAAATGCAAGCTTCCAACTTCATAATATGTATATGTATGAAAAAAAATCTCATATCAGACCCAATAAAGACAATATAGAGAGCTCAGTTATTATATATATATATATATATATATATATATATATATATATATATAGCATCAACCCATGAATGAACTGGTCCATCAATACTAGGAAAACCATAGTAGCACCAATAAACTCATTGGTAAGATCATAATCCATTGCTGACCAATGAATCGGCATCAAGATGGTTTTGTACGAAGGAGAAGAGAAAATACTATATTTGAAAGCTCAAGAAAGCCGTAGTCTCAAAATGTTGAAAGGAACCTTAAAACTCGGTTATCCGGATTTCGGACCTGGTTGGAAAAAACTTGGCCCGGATGAAGAGTCATGATGGCAACTTAAAGATTGCTTATGGAAACACTTAGACTCAACGCATCAAGAATTTCCAAGCCCCTGGTGTTGCATAGGGAATTTAATGACATACTCAATCAAATCGAAAAATCCGGGGTACACTCGGTCACTTCCTCATTTATAGGAGGACTACGAACTCTAATGATGCATGGTTTGGTAGATATTGGTTTCACAAGGCCTTAATTTACATGGACAAATACTAGACAAGGCAATGCACATATTCGAGAAAGGTTAGATGATGGTATAGTGAACCAACAATGGCCTTAATCACCACCCGCTTTTATTAGATACAATTTCTCACCAAAAATGGGCCTCCTCTTTCAAATTTGAAGAATTTTGGATCCACAATCTCTCAGTCGAATAATTATTCAGGAAACTTGGAGATAAAAATTCTTTGGCACCCCACCTATATTTTGCGTAAAAAAAATCAAGGCTACCAAGGAAACACTCAAACAGTGGAACATAGTTCATTTTGGAAAAATTCAATTCAATATTCAAAAAATAGATAACAAACTTCTTGAAGTACAATGTAATCCACCAACTATGCAAAATCAAATAAGACCAAAAAAAAAAAAAAAAAGCTTCAGTTCAACCTCTAGGATCAAATAAAGAACAAAGAAATTTTATGGCGGCAAAAATCCATAATATCATGGCTAACTTCATTGGATCTCAACACAAAAGTCTTCCATCTCTCAACAACCATCTGGAGAAGAAGAAATGCTATCGACTCCATTAAATTGGGATCAAGTAAATGGACTATGGACCAATCTATTATTGCATCTTCTTTCATTAATTATTTTTGGTCCATATATACTTCAAACAATCTGTGAGTCCCTATGTGTAACACCCTATTCCCGTAGGCTAAGAGTGTCACGTGTTTTTCATAAAATAAACCCGACAATAGATATCATATTAAATAACATGCAATTAGCATTTATTTCATAAAGAGATTTGTCTAATAAAATGTCTAAAAAAAAACTTAAAAGAATAAACTGAATAAATTTATGTCACAATCCTGGCCTGCTCCTTCTAATCTTGGCTTGCTTGCTCGTATTCATCATCCTCACCTGGGTGGTTAAAAACATGAAAACAAGCTAAAATGAGTTGAAGACTCAGTAAGAAATCCATCACAACGTGAACATAATAAACATAAGGTTTTCATGCTGAGAGCTTAAAATTCATGATTGTTCATACTGATGTTTATGCTATGCATGATTGATTTATTTGAATTAACTAACTGATCTGACTGGCCAACACACTTAACCCTATGTGCGAGGTTGTGCACCGGCCCCACGTCCAACGACCGCAAGGGGAGCCACTGATAGTATTCCGGCATATAATGGTGGACCATGCTTGGGTCCGTGGCTTGCACATCCATCTTGAAACTGAACTGCATTTGTACCATGCATTTGATTGGCCATCTGATTAATTGATCTTATCTTATCTTTCACTTGAACTTAAGATGGCTTACGTGTCTTATACACATGAGATGCATGACATAATACGTACATAATTATAATTTCTGAATTTGAACATGATGCGGAATGACATGATCGTATGTTATGCTGAATAACATGTTTGCATATGACATTAGTGGTGCATAAATAATGGTTGTCAATGAACTGGCTTTAATAATACTTATATATAAGTTGAACTATGATGATCCAAATTTGTGATCAAATTACTTACCTCGTTATGCTTCTTCTTGAATCTTACTTCGTATCTCATCACCTATATGCAGTATTAATTATCACTAAATCTGTCTAAGAAGATCATCTACTAATATCCTACTTAATTAAATTCATAATCTATAAGATAGTCGAATAAATCTTTTGTTTAACACCATAATCAATAAATCCTGATATTTTAAATTACTTAAATACTAATAACATACTATAATTTAGTAGAATACTTGGACTATTTTAAATAAGTCATAAAAATCCCAATTCTTAAAATAGGTTTCTTTTCTTAACATAATTATTCAAAACTCATAACATATTCCTTAATTTTCTATTTAAAATATAAGATAATAATTTTATTAAAAAATCTGACTAAATAGACAAAGGACATATTAACTAAAATATTAGGCTTAAAGTATATTTCAAATTCTTTAAATACTTTCTTATAAAAATGAGCTTATGACTAATATATTTATTTAATAAAATTAAACTCAACTTCAAATAGAATGACGTAATAGTCTCATAAATATCATATACTTAAGTGCAAGATTATAAAAGTAGTTATACTTAAAACAAGGTTATAAAAGTAATAATATCTGTAATATTATTAACATCTATTTGTAGTAAACCAACAACCTAAAAAAACCCAATTTATAACATGAAAAGAACAGAAGCTCGAGAGGGAGGCGTGCGATACAGGGGCTCACCGAGAGAGAGCCTGACGTGCGACGATCCTGGGTGGCTGGTGGGGGTCACAGCGGTGCAGTTGGAGGGTAATATGAACCCGTGGGAATGGAATCCCTTGAACCCACAATCAATTTGAAAACTCACCCAAGAAAGTCAAAATCAAGTCAATGAATAAAGAATCTAGACCCGATAAGAACTCATTTCAAGAACCTAGATTGTATTAAAATTTAGACCGTTGAATAACCCGTCTCAAGAACCCAGATTGCAAGGAGGAACACCACAAAGGTTGTGATTTACCTTTGATAAGTTCAAAAGTTCAATCAAGAACAAGAGGAGATAAACTCAACTCACAATGAATAAATACATCAAAATTTCATAAACTCCTTAACATGAGGTTATAAAGACTATTTCAAGTAAAACCTAATTAAACCCTAGCCAAAATAAAGCCCCTTTTACCCAAAATGCCCCTGGATGAACAGTGTCACACTACAGTACTTGCTACAGTAAAACCCTAACCCTAGTTGAATAAAATAATAACTTTCCCAACATGTCCTTGCATATGCCCCCTTAAGTCCTTCCCATAATAAACTCAATTATTATAAACTAATAAAACAAGTCATTTAAATGAACTAAATAAGTTGAAAGCCTACAAGTGCCCAAAGCCTTTAAGTTATGTTGTTGCCTTCTTCCATAGCTTATCAAATGAATCAAAACTAGATCTTCATCCTTCAAGCTCATCTTGAATGTTGGGCTCTTGCTAAACTCATCTCTAGTGGATTGCATCAATACTTGCATTGCCTCCTTGATGTTCTTAGCTCTTGACCTTGTAATTGGCCCATCTGAAACTTGCAAGAGATCTTTAAGACTAGGTCCATGTTGGTACCCATCATTCCCCTTCTCCTAAAAAAGATTCAACCTCGAATCTCCCCCTGAATCAAAGCGAAAAATGTTAGTAACATTGAAAATAACAGAAACATGATACATACCTGCAAAATCACTTGATATGCATTATCATTAATTTGTTTAAGAATTTGGAATAGTCCATCCAAGATACTCATGTCATCAACTGGTAAAGACATTAAATCTAAAGGAGTAGATGGATGAAGTCTATAAACAATTTCAAAATGTGAATATTTAGTAGTAGCATGAATACTCCAATTGTATGTAAGCTCAATGAATGACAAACAATACTCCCACAAATATTCATGAAACATATTTAAAGTCTTCCTTACACCAAAATGACCACTCCAATTATATGCAAACTCAATGAAACGCAAATAATACTCCTACAAACGTTCATGCAATAAGTCAATGTATGGCAAATGGTACTCCCACAAACGTTCATGCAATACACCTAAAGCTTTCCTTACACCAAAATGACAACTCCAATTATATGCAAACTTAATGAATGGCAAGCAATACTCCCACAAACGTCCATGTAACATGTTAATGAATGACAAATGATACTTCCACAAATGTTCATGCAACTTATCAATGAATGGTAAATGATACTCCCATAAACGTTCATGCAACACATTAAAAATCATCTTTAGTCCAAATTGATCCATCAAACCAAATCCATGCATAAGCAACCCATGCATAAGATTAGTAGGCTAACAAAGTCTATTCTCTTTAAACAAATACCAATCTACTCTACAAAATTGACCAAATGATGTATTCTCACGTACTCCATACACACGCCAAGCGATCATCATTAATATATAATTTCTTATCATGTTCAAGTCTCAATAACTTTGCATCTAAAATGATGATAAGGACATACCTTCTTGCTAAAGCATCAACCACGAAATTTTCCTTACCTTTAGTGTGTACTTGATTACATGAGGAAATGTCTCAATGAATTGCACCCACTTGGCATGCATTCTATTCAACTTACCTTGTCCCTTCAAGTGCGTCAAGGATTCATGTTCTTCAAGGAAATGTCGGGTAAGAATTGTCGCACCTGACACAAAATCAATGTAGTGCTCTATCTCCCTAATAGGTGGCAATCCACTAAACAGACCGCTAGGAAACATGACCTCATATCCCTACAACAAAAAGACAATAACACTAGGCAAAGATACGTCAAGTTCGTTAGTATTAAGACTCGCCTTAGCATAAACTCACTTTTCTCTTTATTTTTCTCTCACTTTCTTCACTCTCACTTTTCTTTCGACACTTTTTTCTTTTCCACTCTCTTTTTCCCTTTCACTCTCTTTTTTCTTTTCACTTTCTTTTTTTCTGTCACTTTCTTTTCCTTCATCTTTTTTTGAACTCTCGACCTGACAATTATTTTTCAACTCATTTTCTCTTTTCCTTGAAGTCTCAGCCTTACACTCATCTTTTTTCTCTTTCATTTTTCTCTCTCTCTCCTTTTCAGTCTCAGTATTTCTTTTTTTCTCAATCTCACATTCACTCTTGCTTTTTAGCTCAATCTCACTTTCACTCCTTCTTTTTAGCTCAATCTCTTTTTCACTTTTTCTTTTTTTATAACTCTCACTTTCACTCTTTCTTTTTTGATCACTCTCACTTTCACTCTTTCTTTTATGAGCAACCTCACTTTTTAGTTTCAATTGGTCCCCATGGACTTGTGTTAGAGTTATAGGAGCAAGTTTGATTACTTTTCCATCCATTTCAAAATTGTACATATTTTGTAACTCATCATGGATCACCTTCCTATCAAACTGCCATGGTTTTCCCAACAAAATATAGCCAGAATGCATAGGCATAGTCATCACAAAGGACCATATCTTGGTATTTCCCAATTGAAAAGGAAACTAGCACTTACTTATTTACCCTAATCTCCCCACAATCACTAACCACTGCAACATGTATGGTCTAGGGTGTCTCAAAGTAGGTAAACTCAATTTCTCAACTAAAGTAGTGCTAGCCAAATTTATACAACTCCTCAAATCAATGATCATACTACATACCTTATTGTTGATGTGGCATCTAGTATGAAAAATATTCTCGCACTGCTGCTCTGTATCATCCATCTTAATTTGTGTATTGAGTGCATGCCTAGTAACAAGAGAATCACCATACTCTTCTTTCTCATACCCATTTTCAACACTAGACTCACGTCGCCTCCTATCTCTCCTGTGCTGTAGATTTCTAATTACCGCATCTTGATGATCCATCCTATCCCTCACTTCACCCAACACCAAGTTCAACCACTCAAACTGTTGTTGCATGGCTTGTAACACAAAGGATGAGTTATCTGTCATCCCCTTTGGTGATGAGTCACCCCTATGAGACATCATAATGTGCTGCACAAAAAGAATGTTAGTGGAAAACCTCACATACTCCCTTACGTGTTTACACTCAAATAATGACACTCCACTCTTGTTTCACTTTTAACTGGTTTTTTCCCGATAATAGTCTCACCTCTCTTGCCTTTTACCTTAATAGTTTTCCCGCTCAAGTTCTTTAAGAACTAGTTGAACTAAAATCAAGAAAATACAACCTTGTATTATTTCAACCAGTAATATAGATTCAAAAAACAAGGAAGGAATAAAATTACACAAGACTCAAGGAATTTATACGAGCGAAAGAGTAATTATAAACCAAGAAACCAACTAGAAAGATGTTCGGCCCCTTTGATGATAAAGCTCAATCAACAAATGTTTTTCTTTCTCTTTGTTGTAACTATGTAGCAACCTTTGAATATGCTACATTTTCTTTTCTTCTTCTTCTCATTTTTTTTCGAATTTTTTGTTCTTTTTTTCCTTTTCTTTTCCTTTTTCTTCTCTAATTCAATCATAAACAACAATATTCAATTGTGAAAATCAAGCAATTGAATTCAAGCACATAAGAATTGACAATGGGAAACAATGAAACAGCACTCCAAGCAATTAATAAACTTAGAGATACAAGAAATCCTAGAATTCTGAAACCCTAGGTGTGATGTAAATTTCAGCCAAATCCAAAATCCTAAAAATTTTGCCAGCCTACTTTTTGTTTCTGCATTTTTTTTCTAACTCTAGAACAATGAAGCCCTAGAATTAAATTTAAGGATGCAAGAAATTAAAAGATAGAATCAGACCTGATTGAAAACCTTGCTCTGAATACCAAATGATATGAACCCGCGGGGTTGGAATCCTTTGAACCCACAATCAATTTGAAAACTCACCCAATAAAGCCAAAATCAAGTCAATAGTTGGAGAATCTAGATCCGATGAGAACTCGTTCCAAGAACCTAGATTATATTAAAATTTAGACCTATTGAATAACCCGTCTCAAGACCCAGATTACAAGGATGAACACCACAAAGGTTGTGATTTACCTTTAATAAGTTAAAAAATTCAATCAAGAACAAGAGGAGATAAACTCAACTCACAATGAATAAATTTATCAAATTTCATTAACTCCTTAACATGAGGTTACAAAGAGTACTTAAAACAAAACCTAATTAAACGCTAGCCAAAATAAAGCCCCTTTTACAAAAAATGCTCCTGGATGAACAGTGTCGTGACTACAGTAAAACCCTAATCTTAATTCAACAAAATAATAACTTTCCCAACATGCCCTTGCATTAGCCCCCCTTAAGTCCTTCCTATAATAAACCCAATTATTCTAAACTAATAAAATAAGTCATTTAAATGAATTAAACAAGTTGAAAGCCTTCAAGTGCCCAAAGCCTTTAAGTCATGTTGTTGCCTCCTTCCATAACTTATCGAATGAATCAAAACTGGATCTTCATCCTTCAAACCCATCTTGAATGTTGGGCTCTTGCTAAACTCGTCCCAAGTGGATTGCATAAATCCTTGCGTTGCCTCCTTGATCTTCTTAGCTATTCACCATGTAATTGGCCCCTTTGGAACTTGCAAAGGATCTTTAAGACTAGGTCCACGTTGGTGCCCATCAAAGGGTCTTTGTGGTGATGCGACACTGAGAGAGGGAGAGAAAGCTGTCGGCAGAGCTTACCGAGAGGAAGGAGGAGCACGTGGTTGAACTGGGTTACTGATGGTCATGTGCTTACTGTGGCGGTGAGAGGCTGAAGGAAGTGAACCATGCGACAGTTTTTGTGGCTTCCCAAGTGGTTTTTCAGCATCCTGAGGTGGCTACTGTGCAAGAGAAGCAGAGGCCTTGGGCTTCGCGTTCGTGGCTGCTGCGGCATGCCTTGGCGGCTAAGGGTGGTCCGATGTCTTCCAAGGTGGCCAGTGGTGCGTCGGCGTAATCTGGGTAGCGTGGAGTTGCTGCAAAGGGGGAGGAGTTGTGCTAGTGCTATGGTCTTGTGTGGTTGGGCATCAGCTTTCTCTTGGTCTGAACGTCATGGTGCAATGGCGGTAAATTCTGGCCTATCCGGAATAGTGCTCCGATGTCTTCTGTGGTTGCTGGCAACATAACCTGTGATGACTCCCCGTGGCAGCTTTTGGAGTGAGAGAGAAGTGCACTGTTTAATAGAATAGTGGCTTTCATCTTGGCCTAACGAGGTCGACGACACTACTGGTGGGTGCGATGTAGATGACTTTAAGGTGGGGTTTTTTTGCTTCCAGAAGAGGAGGTGGTTTGTGGCGAAGTAAGGGCTGAGACGTGCATGGAGAAGGTCTGTTGTTTTGTGCTGTATTTAAACAGAGGCTTCGTGAGCTTTTATAGAGACAAAAGGGAGGATTGATGATAGGATTTTTGAGTTGGTTTCCATTAGGATTTATCATTAAGGGGATAAGGATGAAGCTTACTGGTTGAGATAGGAAGAAATAAGGCTTAAAATTCAAAATAAAACTCTTGTGGCTAATGCAAAAATCGAGTCATAGTAAAATACCAATAACAAAATGATAATAATCCTATTAAAATTAATAAATGCAAATATGATAATAATAATAATAATAATAATAATAATAATAATAATATATATTTATAGTTATAAGAAAAATACATAAAACTTATCTTAAGATCGGATTGTTACACTATGTTACTAAAAAATCTGTTTGAAAGGCAAGTTTCAGAACAAGATAATGATCATCTTAGTGCCACGTAAAATCAAGATGAAATTTTTGCAGCACTAAAGCAGATTCCTAACTAGAAAGCCTTGAGGTCAGATTGCATGACAATTCTTTTCTATAAACACTATTGTAGCAGCATAAAAAATGAAGTCATAGCAACTGTACAAAATTTCTTTCAAAATGGCAAACTCTTAAGACAAATGAGCCACACAAACATCGCCCTTATCCCAAAACTTCCAAACTCGAGTTCTCCACAACACTACTGTTTGATCAGTCTGACCAATGTCACTAATAAAATCATTACCAAAATTTTAGCAAATTGTTTCAAATCCACCCTGCCCAATATTAGCTCTCCTCTCCAAGCAGCCTTTGTTCCTGTCCAAAACATCAAAGAAAATACTATGATAGCCCATGAGTTATTTCATCACCTGAAAAGGAAACCTAGTCGAAAGGGATTAATGGCAATAAAGCTAGATATGAAAAATGGCTTTTGATTATCTATAGTGGAATTTTCTATTTTTGGTGATGAAGGTATTGGGAAATAGCGACAAATGGATAGATCTGATGAATGAATGTGTCACTACAGCCATGTTCTCCGAACTTACGAATGGGTCGCAAAGGGTTTTTTTTAAAGCTCAAAGAGGTATCAGATAATGCAACACAATTTCACATTTCTTGTTCATACTGAGTATGGAGGTGCTATCCAGATCAACAGCCAGATCAGAAATCCAAGAGAAATTTGAAGGTTTAAAATTGAGTAGAAACTGCATCCCCCCCACCAAACACCCCCACCCAATCTAGCACTTCCTCTTTGCTGATGATTTAGTCATTTTTGGAAAGGCTAGCCAAAAAATTTCCCAAACCATCTCTGAAAATTTAGACAAGTATCAATTTTGGTCGGGACAAAATAAATCACAACAAATCATCCATTTTCATCACAAGAAATACCAATCAAGCGGGCAAGGCCACAATTTCTCAAATATTGCCATACAAGTCTTCCTCTTCAAGAATGAAATATCTTGGACTCCCAACAACCTTTAGCAAAACAAGAAAAGAGAATTACAAGGATCTTCTGGACAAAGTGGAAAAAATTAACTAGAGGGCTGGAAATCAAAATGCAAATTGAACTTTGTGTCATTCTTCAGCTGTCCAATGCAAATTGCACTGTGTGTAATGAAGAAGAAGAATCTATCCCCCATTTATTCATCAAATATCCTATTGTTAGGATCTTATGGAACCAAAGCAGTTGGCCTATAAACCTCAACTCTCTGCCGATAACTTCTATGACAGATTGGGAAAATAATTTGGAACCAGCGTTGGGTTTAAATAATTCAGAAATACACCAATTTCAGTTATTTGCAGTAACAATATTCACAATGGCACATTCTTCTCTCTCAACAAAAGCAAATGATCAACTGGAAAGAACATATCAAGCATATAGACATGCATGGGAGGAGAAATTCCCCCCCCAAAAAAAAAAAAAAAATTATTGGAGCTTCCCATTTGATACTGTGGCCAGACATTCATTCTCAACAGTGTCAGAAGTATGTCGAGATAGTGATGGTGAAATCATAAAAATTCTGACATCTAAAATCCAATCATGCAACCCAATGATAGCCAAAGTTTCAGTAGCCCTTTTAGCGTCGCGGTTGGCAAAACATCTTCAAAAAACTCCATCGATACTAGAAGGCAATGCGCAAACGGTTATAACTACTATTGCAAATGATAATCCTTCCCCAATATGGAAGATAACCCTCGTCATTGAAGACATAAGGCAAAACCTTCAACCTCGACAAAAATGGAGCGTAACCAAAATTTATTGATTTCAAAATCGATGTGCGCACTCAATAGTACAATGGGTGAACCCTACAAAGATCGTATTGATTCTTATCAAAGAAAGACAGGATTAACTGAGGCTGTTCAAACGGGCACAGGTCAACTAAACTGTATTCCCGTAACAATTGGGATTATGGATTTTCAGTCTATCAATTTATTTCTGTTAACATACCTCTAGATAATCTTTCTAGATGTATCTTGTATATTAATAGCGGAAAGAACCCTCCTTAAGGCTTTTTGTAATAACTTTATTATTATTTCAATATTAAGCATGCTTGATTAGAAAAATAAATGAAAATAAAGTCTTACCCTATAGATGCTCAAGCGATACAAGTCCAAGGAAAAAAAACTTAAAAATCAAACTACCATGGTTAAGATCCCATAATATATATGTACGTGTGTGTCTATACACACGCACATATATATATATATATAGATATATATAGATATGAGCTTCAGTAAACCCCTTTCCAGTCCCAGCCCCCACAAAAAAGGAAAAGGAAAAAAAAAAGTGAGGCCCGGCCGAAAAGAGGAAGGAAAACATTGTTAGACCTAAATTTCTGCTCAACACACGGACCATCGCACTGCAAAAAGCAAGCAATCAAGGAATTCGTAAAAGAAATGGATAATACTACTTTTATCACTCTATTTTATCGCTCCATTCTACCGTTTTGATTTTTTTAATTTTTTTTACTTAGTAATTAAAAAAGTATTTTTTTTAATAATATTATATTTTTTCATTTTTTTAAAAAATATTTAAAAGTGTTAAAAAATACATGTATGAAAAAATTAAAAAAAAATAAAAATTATAACTAACGGTAACTCCCAGCAGTAATTGGAAGCGGGAACTGTAGCATGGTCCAAAAAATTTCATAAAAATACTTGCTTTATTGGGGGGTGCACCTGCAGAGAATAATCAGTTGAATAACAAATCTGAAATATTAGAACAATCAGGTACAATTACCATATGGGTAGAACAGACATTCAAGAGTCATCAATGTCCCACTTATATATGTTGTATTTTTTTTTTTTTTTTCCTGACGATATATGCTCCTTACACTTGTTACTCATAAATTTATGCATGTTAATTAATGCGGATTTATCGTGAGAATGGTTGAAACTAGATGTTGTGCTGATTACGAAAAGTCACATGAGTTTTATTGAAACAGAAGAACAAATTTCCGAATTATTCATATAGCTTGATGCCTAAAAACTCTTTTCAAAAACCCATTTCTTGGAGAATGAAATGTGGCAAGGATCGTCCTAGTTCCACAAGCAACATCTTTTTCAATGCACATGAATATTATATGGCACAATGGAAAACAAGCTCCACCTCATTAATTTTCATTTTAATTGCTATTAATTAGTCGGTTTCAAACTAGAGAAACTAATACTCAGATAGAAAGAAGCATGAATAAAAATGCAGAAGAAGAGGCACATGAGAGTACTGGATAGATGTGATAGTTATCAAAAAAAGAAGGAAAAAAATAGGACTATATAAGGATGCATTATGTAAACTAAATAAATCACTCATTTAGAAAAGTTGTGGTGAATTTGGACTCTTATACTCAATGCCACATATCTCTAAGAGTTTCTCAATACAAAAATGACATGGCTCTTGGCTGGTTCTATGGTAGTCCCATTACTGCAAGGAGGTCAGATAGTTGGAAACTTTTGCATGCTATTAAGCCTTCTACTAATTTTCCATGGATATGTTTTGGTGACATTAATGAAATATTGAGTCAGCATGAAAAATTTGGTGGACCCTTGGGACCTTACAAACAAATGGAAGAGTTTGGAGAGGGTATCTTGGCTTGTGACCTCCGTGATCTGGGATACCAAGGGGGTAAGTACACATGGAGCAATAATTGAGAGGGACCTAGTTTTGCTAAGAAAATGTTGGATCGAGTTTTGGGCAACTCTTGTTGGTTCTTATCTTATAATGATACCAAGGTTCAGTGCTGCTACATTTCATCATCATCCTCTTTTTATTGATTTTGCCACTAAGAATCAGCATGGCAGTAGCTTCAAGAAACCTTTTAGATGTGAACCTAAATGGGCCTTGAGAGATGAGTGTACAAATGTGGTCAAGTAGGCTTGGCATTTTAATTCCCCTTCTATTAAAAATCTTTGTGATACCTCAAGGGACCTTAATAGATGTAAGGAATTCTTGCTCAAATGGAGTTCTGCGGTTTTTAAAGGGTAGAAGAAGCTCATGAATACGAAGTTGTACCACAATAAGAGTCTTCAGAATGACAACCAGGGACTCCATGGTGAGCAAATCAGAGTTTTAAAACAAGAAGTCAACCAATTGCTTGAAGAGGTAGATCTAAATTGGAAGCAAAGGGTAAAGCAATAGTGGCTTAAGGGGATAGAAATACTAGCTTCTTTCACAAGTGCACAAACCAGAGAACAAAGACTAATTTCATTAACAATATTGTTAATGGGGAGAGTAGAAATATTGAGAAGTGTCTTGAAATTGGTCTGGGATTCAATCCCAGACCATTCATCTGGAAAATAGCATAAATGAATGATTATTTGAAAAGAGAGATCAATATAAATGGGATTGAGGATGCTATTTTCCAGATGAATGGCAAGGATCCCAAGTCCTAATGCTATATTCTATCAACAACATTGGCAAACTGTGGGTAAAGGGGTGCGTGGAGTAGTGTTGTAAGCTTTTAAATCTGATTCTTGGGTTGAGACCATCAATGAAATGATAAAGTGTTGGAAATGCATAATTAAGTTGTTTAAGCGAATGATATATTCATCAAATAAGAGTTAAGCAACTTAATTACACATCAAGTTTTAGTATTAGACTCCAAGTCAATGGATGCCAATATTTTTTACACAAAAGTTTCACATTTGCCTCTAAAATAATTAAACACTCATATCATAATTATATATGCAGGGCATTTATGGAAAGGATGAGAGCAGAGGGCATTTTTGGAAGATGAAGTGTGCTAATTCATGAAAGAGAGAGGGGTACCACGCGGAAAGGCTAGGTCACTTGCCAGCAAGTGCTGGGCAGATTCACGCATGGCAAAAGAGCAGAAATGGAGGCATCCTCAAGTGCGGAAGTGGAGCAGCATATTGGAGATGGGCTACATAGCAACGCATGTCACGCGGAAACGCAGGGGATGGATCTCACGAAATGCACTGCAATGGAGGCTGGATCGTAGCCTAACACAGGGCAGACCCACTCACACGAGATGCTGGGCTGAGAGCAGCGCACTGTAGATGAAAGAAAAGGGCAGGCTGGAATGTGGCTTGAGCAGATTCACGCACGCGGGCAGTGGACTAAAATTCGGACTTGGAGACGTGAAACGCAGGGGAGCTGGAATGAGACGGATGCACAGTATAAAAGGAAGATTTTTGCTGTGCACTGGTGCTTTTTTTCTTCTTCTTTGGTTTTTTTTTTTTTCGCTTTTACTGGGAGGAACCTTCGGCTACAACATTTTTATTTTTTTTATTCCTGCAATTTTCGTTTGGAGCAGTAGATAGAGATGTTAGAATTTAATCCTTTTGGGCGTCTTGTTAATCTAGAGATGATAGGCTAGATATTTAGCTTGGGATTTAAGGAGTAACCCATGACTGTTCGGGGTTGGATTTTCTTTGATATTTTGTGATTTTGATAATTAACTTGTTGGATTACTTTTCAATTTGCATTTAGAAAGGATTGAAGTTCTTTGTTCTTGGTTTAGCTCAGTTGTAGATGTAAAGGCACAATTGATACTTGACTAAGTAACAAGATTTTGATGGTTTTCTTTCACTGTTTTTTCAGTTGTGAGATAATCTGTCAAGTGGTTTTATTATACTAAAAAGTTGTAGTTTATTGCTATATCATCCGACCATGATTTCTAGGAATGAGAGAATGGTTGAGAGAAGATAAAAAGAGAAGTAAATCCATCACCAAATCAGTTGGTGAATATTGCATCCCAAGTGTTTGTTTTATTGCTTCTTACAAGTTTAAGTCAACTTCTATACATTTAATTTAAATCTCTTGATTCTTAGTAATTTTAGAAAAATAGATTTACATTTATTTTCAGCTTTACTCGTGCTCGAACTTCTAGAACAGCAAACAATTTCACTCTTGATTCAATCCACACTCCCTTAGTAAATAGCCCCATTTTGGTGTCGATATAGTTAGTGGTTACCCTTTGGAATTTATTTCTCATTTCTTTTTTTTGTTCATTGCTAGATCATTTAGTTTAATGTTTTCTTCTCCTTTAAAAATTTATTGTCACCATAAACGGTAATATGTTGTCTTGCGAATATGAAATGTCTGCTTAATTCCTATTGTCCCTGTGAAATCGATATTGGGATTTACCCTTGTATCACTTTGACAGCTTCTACGCTTGGAAGTCGAAATTAAAAGTTGATCATGAAACCTACATAGCTTTGATCCCTAAAGTTAAAAAGCCTACCAAAGTCTCTGAATACAAACATATTAGTTTGTGTAATGTGCAATACAAAATTATAGCTAAGGTCTTGGCAAATAGGCTTACACCACCGTAGCACCCCTGCTTAGCCACTGTGTGTTGTCCGCTGCAGTGCAAGACTCTAACCACGCTGACCATTGTAGCCACCACAGGAAAGCCAGACGCTGCAATGCAAGACTCCAATGCCGCGCAGTTCGTCCACCCCACATAAACATCTGCCCAGACCTCACCGCCATAGCCAGCCGTGAACCCATGTCGGAAAACACCACCCTTAACATAGACATCTGTTTTTGCATCTCAAAACAAGGCACTTCATTTCGTTCGGTGCCACCAACCACAACAAGGGAAGCCCAGCAACGCCGATGCCCCAACCACTCTGTGATTTGCCGCTGCCCAACCACCTTATCGCCGCCTCATTGTTGCCCTCTCAATGAGTATCCCATGCAGTCTCTCTCTCTCTCTCATGGCTTACTCTCTTTGTCTCTCCCTGTTTACTCTCTCTCGCCTCTCTCTCTCTTTCTCTCTTTGTGCTCTTCAACCATGTTGTACACCGTCGACCTAGCCAACCACCGCTTCCATCATCCCTAGCCATTTTTTCTCTCTCGCTGAGTAGAGACTCTCTTCTGTCGCACGGTCTTGTTCTGGAAGTGTTAAAATCTCATATTTCTTTTTGTTTCCTTGTTCTGCTTAAGAAGTTTTCCCAAAACTCCCTTCTCATTTAGATGGTCTCATGATATTTATAAAGAAATTGTTTTAAGTATATTTATATTACTAGATCTAATTTATAAGTCAGTATGCTTTCTTGCCATTTCATGTTTATTTTGATATTGAGTTTGATTTATTTGAGATGTTTCTTGTAAGTCATGTTTAGCATGAAATTATAATTTTATATAGATAGTATTTAAAGATCTAAAATTTTAGTTAGATAGTGATAACTGTTATAACTATTTTTAGAAGTAAGTTAATAATAAGATTTTATTTTGTTCTAAATGCTTTAAAATCGATTTGAGTATATCTTACTAAATGGGCTTTTCTGCTTTTTACATTAGTTGAATTTGACATAAATATTCTAATAAGTTGTAAATTGTAAGTGTAAATTAGCTTTTATATTTTAGAAACTGTTGAAACATTTTTTAAATTACCTGACTTCTTATGAGCATGATGTTTAAAATAGATTTGTTGTATTTTACAAAAAACTATGTTAATGATTTTTAATGAGCTTTATTTTATTGTATCAAGGGACTAATGTATTATTTTAATTCGGGTTGTGTTTAGTATTGTTAAATTGTGCATGAGCTTATTCGGATAAAAATATTAGCCATAATCTTGATTTCTCAAAAAATATTTAAAGACTTTAATAAATTACCTAGTATTAATTTTATACTTAGTTTGGTAGTATATAGTAAGTGTTCAATCTTTTATTTTTAAAACGCTTTAAGCCTATTATATAGAAATAAATTTTTGATGGTTTAATTTCGATATGACTAGTAGTTTACATGAATTTCTAATATAAAGTATTATTAAGGATATTTTAT
Organism: Juglans microcarpa x Juglans regia; assembly: GCF_004785595.1. Taxonomy (NCBI): domain Eukaryota; kingdom Viridiplantae; phylum Streptophyta; class Magnoliopsida; order Fagales; family Juglandaceae; genus Juglans; species Juglans microcarpa x Juglans regia. The sequence goes on along the minus strand of NC_054599.1, from coordinate 11,772,870 downwards.
GAATTACTATTGCTTAAGAAATTTATGATTTCCTACTACATTATATGTTGACAGTATTAAATTATCTTTTTAATAATAATTTATAGAGAGATGTGTTTTAAATATGATTAAGTTAATTTTCGAAATGAATTTAATTTTTTTTACCTTATTTGAAAAAAAAATTATATTATAATAAGTTAAGAATATATTTAATGATAATAGTATATATTAGATTTCTGATATCTAAATAATTATCAAAACTATTTTTCGTAGTATGAATTCAAGTAAATGGAGAGTTTTAGCAAGTCATTTTAGAAGTTTAGTAACGTTTAGTGTTTTGTATAGGTGACAACTGAGATTCATTCGACACGATTGTGAAAAGATTCAGAAAAGTTAAAAAGTACAGGTAAGCAGGATTCATATACTAGCTTTGTACAAAATAAATGGAATAAGGTTGACTTTGAAAATAAGCATATTTATTTTTTAAAAGAAATCAGAAAACGACCTCAGATGTTTGTTCTACATATGCATAAATTCTATATAAGAAAAAGTATTTTCTGTCATGACTGATGTAGACATGAACTAATTTTGTGCATTCTGTTTTTGAACTATGCAAAAAGAGCGAATATGAAATTCTAAAAGTTTTTGCTATGAATAAATGAAGATGTTTTGATTTTGTTTATTTCAAACATGTGAAATGATCTGAAGTTGTTCAGTATTCGGTTTTGATATGATGTGGCATCTGAAAACCTTGGCACGAATTTCTGATTCTGTATCTGAATATGATCTGGTTCTAATGATGTTTTTTTCTGTTTTTTGTTAAGGCCCTGTCAGGGGTATAATAGTGGTATACGGTCCAACCACGGGTATAATGGTGGTTTCTAATCCAACCACAGGGGTTAAACATGGTATATAGGTTGGATTCATATATTAGCTTTGTACAAAATAAATGGAATAAGGTTGACTTTGAAAATAAGCATATTTGTTTTTTAAAAGAAATCAGAAAACGACCTTAGATGTTTGCTCTGCATATGCATAAATTCTATATAAGAAAAAATATTTTTTGTCATGACTGATGTAGACATAAACTAATTTTGTGCATTCTGTTTTTGAACTATGCAAAAAGAGCGAATATGAAATTCTAAAAGTTTTTGCTATGAATAAATGAAGATGTTTTGATTTTGTTTATTTCAAACATGTGAAATGATCTGAAGTTGTTCAGTATTCGGTTTTGATATGATATGGCATTTGAAAACCTTGGCACGAATTTCTGATTCTGTATCTGAATATGATATGGTTCTGATGATATTTTGTTCTGTTTTTGTTAAGACCCTGCCACGGGTATAATAGTGGTATATGGCCCAACCACGAATATAATGGTAGTTTCTAATCCAACCACGGGGGTTAAACATAGTATATAGCGCAACCACAAGTATAATGGTGGTTTATAACCTTATCACGAGGGGTGAAACATGGTATACGGCTCTGCCACAGGTATAAAGGTGTTTTATAACCTTAACACGGGAGTTAAACATGGTATGGGGCCCCACCACGGGTATAATAGTGGTTTATAACCCTACCACGAGAGTTAAATAAGGTATTTGTCCCGATGTGATGCATTGATATGATATGAAGATGATGTTTTAGATTTTGATATGCTAAAGGATTTTTGAATAAAAATGTTTTTTGAAAACTTCGTTCTGATATTTTGATAACATGCATTTATTATGCATTCTGAAAGTAAATATTTTTGTTCTGCGTTCTGAATTCTGAAAATGCTCATGTTTACATACTAGTATATGCCCTCTGTTTACTGAGTTGTTAATAACTCACCCCTTAACTCCACAATATTTTTCAAATGATTTGAATATTTCAACTGAAGATCAAGATTTTGGAGCATATGTGAGATATTTTTTTTAATCATAGTGGATTAAGTATAGAATGTTTCTTTGAGTATTGACGTTTTTGTTAAGAAATCTTGTCGTGGTCTTTTCGGAGTATCAAAATGTTTTATATGATATTGAGATTTTGGATTCTATGACTATATTGTTAGAATGTGAGTTTAAGTGACAATGAGTAACTTTCCGACCCCTGCAAGACTGAGGTGGTGCCTTTGTTCCCAGCAGATTAATTATTGATAACTTTATAGTGGTATATGAGGTGTTGCACTCGATGAAGCATAGAATTAAAGGGAAGAATGGTTGCATGGCTTTGAAGCTTGTGATGAATAAAACTTATGATAGAATTGATTGGTCCTTTTTTCGAGAAATGATGATGAAAATGAGCTTTGCAAAGAAATTGATTGAATGGATAATGAGATGTATCTCAACTGTTTCTTACTCTCCCCCCCCCCCCCCCCCCCCCCCCGGTACTCAACAATGGTAGTCCTCAAAACAATTTTAAACCTTCAAGAGGCATAAGGCAAGATGATCCTCTCTCACCCTACCTTTTTATTTTGTGCTTTGAGGCTTTAAGTTCAATTTTAAATCATGCAAAGGCAAATGGGTACATAACTGGATTTCCTTTATCTAGAGACCATATACACATAAATCACCTCTTCTTTGCTGATGATAGCATGATTTTTTGTAAAGAGAATTCAAATAAGTAGAGCAGGTTGCAAAGCTTATTGAGCATCAATGAAAGGGCCTATGGTTAGAGGATTAACAAAGAGAAAACCTCCATTTGTTTTAGTAGAAATACAAGGGCAAATATCAAGGAAATCTTGGTCAGAATTGCTGGTGTGAGAGTCATTGAATCTTATGAAAAGTATCTTGACCTTTCTGCTATGGTGGGTAGATCTTGAGCAGCCTCTTTCAACAACATTTTGGATAGAGTTAGAGCAAGAATCTCAAATTGGAAAATGAAATTTCTTTCTCAGTCTGACAAGAAAGTTTTAATCAAGTCTTTCATATAAGCAATACCAACATGCTGCATGGGGGTGTAACATCCAGACCCCAAAAGTGTAATTTTAATTATTATTTTTATTTTTATTACTATTACTAAATTAAAGATATGTTTTAAAATAGTGATTTTATTAGAATGGGTGAGTTTCTTCCACTATCTTCGCCCAAAAGTCTCAGTATTTATCTCCTAGTTGAACAAGTTTCCTAATGGAAAACCAAACTCCCAACTCCAAACTCTATCCAATCTCCTTATAATCCATGATACCCTTTCTCCTTGCCTATAAAACCCACCCCGAGACCTCCAAAAATTAAACACAAGAAACCTTATACACATAGCCACCATAACAGCTTCTACAAACTGAGAACCCACCTCCCTCAACCAAGTCAGCCACCTCGCCGGAAACTACCACAGAAGCCACCGACAGTGAGCATTTCCCCCACCTGGACGTATGTCGTCACCGTTTGAGCCCAACCCGTCGATTTCTCTCTCCCTCTTTATTGGCAGTGACTCTTTGGCTATGTGCTTGTGCTGTTGTTGCCAACCACCTCAAGGGACTTCGGAGTACCACTCTCGGAGCAAGAAATCACCAACAAGCCCAAACCAGGTGAACCCACTTCCTTCCGGTAAGTCCTAAACAGGATCTCTCTCTCCCCGTGATTTTCAGTTCTTTGCTTGACAGGTTCATCTCTCTAAAACTCTCTCTCTTTCTCTCCCTCTCGGTGTTGCACCACCATAGGGACCTCCCAGTTGCACCGCCATCACATCCAGCCACCCAGAGCCACCGTCGCACTCAGCCCATCTCTCGGTAAGCTATTGCACGACTCCCACCGACATTCACGAGCTCTCTGCATTAGCCTTGTGCTTTCCAGAGGAAGCTTCTCCTTTTTAATCTAGAATGGGCCCGTGGGCCTTAAGCCCATTCAGCCGAATGCCTCTTTAAAATTCTAAGTGGATTGTTTTTCCCAATTGGCCTTGGGCCTTCAAATATTTTAATACAATTATTAAGTTATATTTTTAAAGGATATGTTAGGGATTTTGAATAATATTAATATGTAATAATCTTTAATTGAATATGTATTAGATTATCTCAATGGTATGAAAAGAAATTAGAACGCTAAATGCGTTCACTAAGGAATTAGTAACATCTAGTACCCGATATAGGTAGCGCACTACAAAGAGGGAATCAAGAAGCAGCGCTAAGAGGTAAATAGTATGATCATATAAATGCATACGTACTGTGAATATTATTGTTATGTATGAAAATATGATGTGCTTATGATGGTTAACTACACTACGCTAAGAGGCAAGTCAAGGTTAGAGTCATTTTACGATCTTTGATGAAATATGAGATTATGCTTGAATGAATGAATTTGTTGTTCGATTAATTAAATGTTGCTAAAATCATATGAAAGCCATGAGATGCTCATATAGTAATTCAAGTCAAGTATGCCATATAATGGAATAGCCATGTCCATGTAATACTTAGATTACATATGCCATGTTCATGTACTACTTAGATCATGTATGCCATGTTCATGTAATCCTTTGATCATGTATGCCATGGAATGTCATAAAACGTTCAAAGCATGTTATGTCATGTCATGTTATGCTATGTCATGTATAAGAAAATGCCATGTTATGCTATGTCATGCTATACCATGTACAAGAATATGCCATGCTATGCTATGCTATGCCATGTACAAGAATATGTCATATTATGTCATGCTATGTTATGTCATGTACAAGAATATGCCATGTTAGAAATGTTCATGAAGCCTAATAAATTATCATGCCTTAAGAAAGATAAGAAATGTTACGGTGCCACGGACTCAAGCATGGTTAACCACAAGTTAAGTGAAACACGGACCCATGCAAGTTAAGTGAAACACGGACCCAAGCATGTTTCACTCCATGTTACTCAATTAAGTGAAACACAAACTCAAGCGTATTTCACTTCATGTTATTCAGTTGGGTGAAACACGGACTCAAGTGTGTTTCACTCTATGTTATGCAAGTTAGGTGAAACACGGACTCAAGCGTGTTTCACTCCATGATTAAAACAAGATATTATGCATTCACGTTACATATTTGCCATGATTATATATGATTTCGCTCATGTTAAAGATGAATACGTATGTTATATGAATCTGTCACGATATATGCATGTAAAGTCTTTCAGAAAGTCATGTTACGTGTATGATTGTAAATCTATGAAGCTGTATGTATGTTATGAAAAGTCTTCAAAAATTAAGTCCATGCAGGCCAAACTATATTTTATAGTATGATGTGCTACTTACTGAGTATTCGACTCATTTTTATTTGTCTTTCTGTTTTCTTCCATGTTTAATTCTCCCAGATGGTGATTATGATGACGCAGAGCTGGATGGCCAGGAATAGATTTAGTACAAAGTCTTAGGAAGAATAATTGATATTCACACAAGAATTAAATTTCTTTTATGTCATTCATAGGATTAATTTATGTTCTTTTATTTTACGTTCACTTTTCAAACAATCATGTTCAATTCAGTTTTAATATTTTGATGCTTTTCAATAAATGAGGTATTTCAGGAAATGAATCTCTTACCGGGCATTATGTTATGATTGCTAGTAATACCTCTATCCCATGGAAATGGGTTGTTACAGGGGGTCTTTAAGATTCCTAAGTCCATTTTGCCGGAGATCAACAAGATTATGCAAGCTTATTGGTGGGGATAAAAAGGTGTTGAGAGGAGAATTCAACGGATTTCTTGGGACCAATTGGACAGAAGGAAGGTTGTGTGGGGTCTTGATTTTAGAGGTCTTGAGCATTTCAACATAGCAATGTTGGCTAAGCAAAATTAGAGATTGACGCAAAATCCAACCTCAATTGCTACTCAGGTTTTAGCATCAAAGTATTTTCCTAATAGTGATTTCTTGCATGCCAAGTTGGGAAGGAATCCGTTTTACCTTTGGAGAAATTTTCTGTTAGCAATGCCATTACTGAAGGAAGGCTTATTTTGGAGAGTTGGCAATGGAAGGGAGATAAAGGTTTGGTTTGACAGGTGGATTCCTAAAGACAGCTCATTCAAAGTTCAAAGTACACCTAGCATACTGCTTGAAAATGCTTTTGTATCAGAGCTTATTGATGATCTTACAAGAGAGTGGAAGATACAGCTTGTTAGACAGATATTTAGCACTGAAGAAGCAGATATGATTGTTAGAATGCCTATTAGTCAAAGTGTAGTCAGATAAACAAATATGGAGATGCACTAAGGATGGCACATTCCCTGTTAAGTCATCCTATATCATCTGCAAGTTGAGCTCGAGGGGAGAAAGAGAGGTCAATGTTCTACCAAGTCTAATTCTCACAAGCAATGGGCTATGTTATGGGGTCTAAAACTCCCCAGTTCTGCAAAGCTATTTTTGTGGAAGGTTTGTAATTATGGGTTACCTACAAGAATGAAGCTATACCAGAGGAAGATTATTGATAATCCTATGTGCCCATTATGTGAAGTAGAAGAGGAGAGACTATTGAGCACATTCTATGGTCATGTGTTTCAGCTAGAGACGTGTGGGCTTACTACTCTAAAAAGTTGCACAAGTGCAAAATTGTCAATCAGTGTTTCCAGGATATAATGTCTAACCTTTTGGAAACACTTAGGGAAGGGGAGCTAATGGAGGTTGCAGTAGTCATGTGGAAACTATGGAAAAGGAGGAATGAAGTTATCTTTGAAAAACAATTTACTAATCCTCTCTCTCTGTTTAACCAAACAAGCAAAAGAATGTTGATTAAAGCCAGTTTTCAGGAGCAGCAAAAGAGTGTTCTTGGATCTACTAATGCTCCATCTAATTAGGTGGACCTCCTCAAGGTATGATCAAAATCAATTGGGATGGAGCAGTTGACAAACATAATTGCATGGCTGGTTTTGGAGCTGTGGCAAGGGATTGTGAGGGACAAATCATGGCTACAATGAGAATGAAGAGAGCACTCTACCCTGACCATCTTCTTGCTGAAGCGATGGCTACTTATCATGCTTCAAGGTTTGCTGTTGAGTTGGGTTTCCAAAGGATTGTTTTGGAAGGAGATGCTGCAAATGTGGTTACAACAATAAAAAATGGGACTCAAAATGAGATACATCAAGTATGAAAATATCTGATGCTAGGAAAGCTCTTTCACAGTTCCAGCAGTAGACTATTTCACATGTTCATAGAGGCTCCAATCATATAGCTCATGTTTTGGCAAGAGATGCTTTCCATATTTCTGAAACTATCATTGATGTAGAGGAAATTCTTCATTGTATTGCTACTTTTTTACAGAGTCTTGATTAATAAAGCATACATATTTCTTCTAAAAAAAATGCAAACTAAATAAAGAAAAAAAGAAAGTTATACGGGCTTAATTAAAAGATCAATTGTACTTTAGGGATTCTTCCATTCCAAAATAAATTACTTTTCTTTCATCTTCTTGAATAGTTCAACACTGTAATTCACATATCATATCTGAAAATGGCAACACTGAAAGACACCACATATTAGCATATCCCAGTGTGTACTTCTATAAAAAAGATCAATTATATTAAATACAAAGTAAGTTTTACAGGCTTAATCGAAAGATCAATTATACTTTAGGTATTCTTCCATTCGAAAATAAATTACTTTTCTTTCATCTTGTTGAATAGTTCAACACTGTAATTCATACCATGTCTTAACATGTCAACAATGACAGATATACCACATATTTACTTCTTTGCTTGACATATTCACCTAGAGATATACCAAATATCTCCTCCACAAAATTTGTAAGACTACATGCAAGACGTATATGAAACACAGGCAGATGCTCATAGACATCAAGCTGGTCAGGAACTTGCCCACCCGACACACCATCCCAATGGTATAAAAGTGCAATGATGCAGACAGACAACAACATTGGAATTAGTCAAAATAGACATGATCATTGTTGGGATTAAGGAGGGCAAAAGCATAAATTCCACTCTGGTTTAAAATTTCCTTTTTCATCCTCTAAAAATCAAGGTAATGAAGAATACAACCCAATAGTTCTAGTCCCATGAATAATGGGTAAATTAGCTGAAAAACAATATAAAAATAAAATTATATTTTCTACAAGTATTAATCACTTGCTCATGCATTTCGCACCAAGGACAAGTGACATGCAGCATTGAACCACCGGAATCACATATTCCCTTAACAACAAGTTGTGCACATTTGCATGCAGAGAAAAGAAATGAGGAAACAAGTTTTGATGGAGTAGCATAGCGTGCCATAAACATTAAGAAAAAATTATGTGATAGCTAACCTTTCACAAAATCAATTGACAGCTGAAAAGAAATTATATAAAAGTAATGGTCCAACAAATGACAACTCTTGAATAAATCCTGGTGGCCAAAGTTTTCAGGTCGCCTTTACCACATAAGCAGAAACAAAACAAGTAAAAAGAAAAAATGGAACCCAGACCAGATGCCTGAATTTTGCGAATGCTTCAGTGACACTGAAAACTCATGGACTACATAGTAACAGGCAGATATCTGCAAAAGGCCACATATATATACACATATGAAAGCAGACCTAATGCAATGTGAATCCCACTAATGGCACCATCCATATAACTCTACCTGATAGTGACGAACTTGTTGGTCCCATGTCTTGCCCAGTGAGTCCTCAGATCAATTGGGTTAGAAAAATTATAACCATCAGCTGCTAATCTCTCCAACACCTTCTTAAATGCGCCCTGGCTCATTTTACGGCCAGCAATCCTGGCACCACGCCTTTTGGTACTCATTGGCAAAGGATACATAGACACATTTGTGGTACAACAAGCCGACTGCCAACCACCACAGCCCCAACGATAACATTGTTGGGGAGTTCCAGTACATGAGCAAACCGGAATAGGAATACCCGAGATGTCCATATCAATCCCATTTATAACAACATCCATATTCTTTTTCACTGGCTTCACACGCTGAACCGAAGGATTGTTATTATCCCTTGGCTTCCTAGGCTTTTTCGCTCTTGGTGTTTTTGGGGCACCTCCACTCTGCCTTTTCTTCATTTGGCCACCCTCACTTTTAACAAGAGGCTCTTCAATTTTAACCACTCTCTCATCCATTGATGGATCCTGTGGTTGTAAAATCTGTAAGGAGTGAGCTCCAGAAGTTTCTGGGAGAACGCCATAATTAGGATTAGCAGGCAACATATTGAGAAACTTGTCTCTCTGGTTTGCCCAACTGTCTCTCACATAGTTCATGGGGACAGAAGCTTCAGAAACAACACAATCCCGGGGATGAAAGTTTCCATTTGCTGTGTTAACCATAATGCTATTGGGGTCACGACCGGGAAGAAAATGTTTTGTGTCACGGTCTGCCATGGTTGACATCAGCTGCAGACCAAGATGCCCTTTAAAGGACGGCTCATAGTAACCCCAATTGCGCATGTTCAATGCATCATCATCCATGAGAACTACATATGGAGCAAAAAAAGCAACCATGATTCAAAATTCGCTATGTTTCCACTTCATCCATTATCAACATTTGAAAAAGAGATAACAGGGCCCATCGAAAACCCCATCAGGACCATATAAACATAAACGAGAAGAAAGAAACTAGAAAACAAAAGTCGATAAAACACATCAAGGATTTTAATATGAGAAATCTGACAGATCATCAGGAAGCATCGAATGGGTATTCCCATCAGTTACGAACATCAACCGCTGATTGGATGCAGAAAAATGGAGGAAAAGAACGGGGGAAAATGTTTGCATCCTTTCTCTTCCGCTGTATTCATAAAAAAAAATGGAGATCTCAAATCAACCGAGCCAAATCCTAAAATCCGGGACAGGTAGATGTGATTTGCCGTTGAAATTCATTCCATTTCCCACATTTTCTCGGCAACCAAACGTGGCTGATACACATATAAACAAAGTAGATCTCTATATTCCCAATTTATATAAATTTTAACAAATAGGTGAAAATCAAATCTGATGCTGAAAAGGTCTAGATCTTAGCAATATGAAGATCAAATACTCTAGTCACAATTTAAGCTTCAAGCAAATATGAAAGGTAAGAAAAATAAGGAAGCAAATGGCAGGTTTAGTAGGAGAAGGACCCATATATTCAAATCTAGGAGGAGAGAGAGAGACAGAGAAGAGAGAGGAGAGAGAAAACTTACTTGGTTGGGTATAAACGGCTCTTTAAGGTTTGCCCTTCTGGAGAGAGGAGAGAGGAGAGAGAAATGAAGAGAGACAGGGAAAGAGAAAGAGAAAGAGAAAGAGAGAGAGACCAGGAAATAGAGAGAGAGACCAGAGAGAGAGCTAACAATGTGGTATCTATCAACATATATTTTTTGTCAAATATAAAAATATCGAGGAAAAAAACAATGTTGGAAGCGGTAAAGGTGGGTGCGGGGGCGAGGACCAGTAGGGTGTAATGTATGCCAAACTCTGAAGTGACAACAAAAGCCTTAAAATTCTTCTATCTTTTTGTTCAATTTGGAGGCGCCACTTTCTCCCTTTTCATTATTCCTTTCCTCCGTTTATAATATGCTAAATTGCACGATTTAATTTTTTTTTTTAAATGAAAGAGCTACTGGCACAATTATTTTTATTTATTTATAAAAATCATTCTATAAATTTATATAATTTTATGTGATACGTGAAGTTTATTTTATAATTTGGCGTATAGTATCAAATTATGTTAGTTTATAAATTTATTTTCAAATATTTTATGTGCAGTCATTTTTATTTATTTTTTACGTACTTCACTGATACGATTGACTACATCACATTTTTTTAATATAAAATAAGTGTTTTAGCTAATTACATAAATAGAATGCGCAAATAATATGTAAAAATGAATGTATGTAGTATAATTTATTTATTTTTATAAAATTTCTTTGGGATTAAAATTTTTCGTTTTTAAATTAGATTTTGAATTTTTTTAGAGCATTCTAAATAGAACTGATTTCCATTATCCTATTCAAAAATACTGTAAAAAGAATATGTGCTACCGTACCAATTCAAACATGTACTTTTTTTTTTTTTTTTTTTTGAATAAAACCTCATCCGCATTTCATCAAACGGTTCTATGGCTTTGGCAGAATACTTGGTATTACATTAGCTAGGTGAATAACTCCATTGCATAGTGAAGCTGCTTGTTGAGCCAACAGATGTGCCACTTTGTTTCCATCCCTCTTAGTATGTTTAATATCCCACATTGTATCTGCCAGAATAATTTTTGTATCTCTCACCATGCAATTCAAAATACTATGTTGATCACTATTCTTTTTTACTGCATTTACAACCTGCCTCGAGTCTCCTTCAAAGAGTACATTTTGATATTTTTACAGCAACTTGCTACTGTGACCAAACCCTAGCCTCTACTATACCAGGCTACACACAAAAAGTTACAGGTTGCATAATAGTTGCCAAAACTTCCTCTTCTTGGTCTCTTAATACTACTCCAACACCTATCTTCTGGTCTGTCTTCCTGATTGCCACATCCCAATTCAATTTTAACCAATTTGTTGGACGAGGTTGCCATTGTATACCAGTCTGCTAGTTTCGGATACTGCTTGAGCCTCTGATCTGATTATGAGCTTGGATAAATTCTTCATGTGCTATTAAGGATCTAATGTATAGAATTGATGGATGTAAGAAAATATTATCAAATATAAACTTATTTCTTCTAATCCATATAGACCTTGTTGTTTCTGCAAAAAAAACAATCTCCACAGGTCCAATTATGTTAAGCACTTGTATAAAAATATTTCCAAACTCCTCATCTGTAATAGGAGCTTTTTGTAGTTTCTTGTTACCCAGCAGCAAAACATCTTGTGCAGAGGAGCATGACCAGAGAATATGTCTTGGTGTTTCTTGTGAGTTAAGGCAAATGGGACATGTAGGGTCTGTGATTATTCTTTTCTTGCATAAATTTTGTTTGGTGGGTAGTGCATCCTTGCAAGCACGGCATATAAAGACGTTAACAGCATTTGTGGTCTCCATATTCCATATACCCTTCCACAATTCTCTCTTGTCACTTGTATTTGAAGATTCCCCTTTTTCTAATTCCTTGTTTTTGTCTTTGCAGGTGATAAGCACTTTGTACAGAAAAACTTCCATCTGATGTGCCTTTCCAAGCCAATCTATCTGAAGAGCCAGTTTGTGAAACAGGTATTTGTAAGATCTCCTCCACTTCTCCTGCCATGAAAATATCTTTTATGAGCTGAATATTCCACAATCCTTCATGTATGTCAATTAAATCTGCAACCATTGCACTTTCAGATAGAATTTTCCTTTGTGATTGAATTGTACAGGACCCCTCTCTCTTAATCCATTTATCTTCCCACAATTTAATACTCTTTCCATCCCCAACTTGCCATATGTAACCTTCCTTAATAATAGGAATTGTTGCACATATACTCTTCCATGCAAAAGAAGGTCTAGAACCAACTTGAGCCTGTAAAATAGAAGTATGACGATAATAAATAGTTTTAGGATTCGAGCTGCTAATGATGTTTCCTTTGTGAGCAGCCTCCATGCTTGTTTAGCCAATAATGCTAAGTTGAAGGACCCTAGGTCTCTAAAGCCAAGCCCTCCTTCCCTTTTTCTTAAACTCAAATTCTCCCAATTTTTCCAGAGCAACTTAGTAGCTTTATCCTGAGAGTCCCACTAGAAATTTGATATCATAGAACTTAGCTTATTACAAAGAAGTTTAGGTAAGAGAAAGACACTCATGCTATAAGTTGGGATAGCTTGACTGATAGCCTTGAGTAGTATTTCCTTTCCAGCTTGTGAGAGGAATTTAGTTTTCCAATTTCCAATTCTTTTGCTAGCCCTTTCAGTTATACCTTGGAACTCTCTTACCTTAGACCTACCTATGAGAGATGGCAAGCCTAAGTACTTTTCCAAATTGGATGAATCTGCTAACCTAGTAACTTGTTGATATAAATTCTTGCTAGTTGCTTGGTATTTTTGCTGAAAAACAAGGCACTCTTTTGTCTATTGAGCTTTTGTCCAGAAGCTTGCTCATATCCATTTAAAATCCGATTTAGACTCATCCATTCTTGCATATTGGCTTGACAAAAATGCAGGCTATCATCGGCAAAAAATACATAATTCATCTTTACTTTCCCTCTAGCCAATGGGACCCCTGAAATAGTACCTTTCATTTCTGCTTCTTGAAGCTGTGCAGTTAAAGCTTCAGCACAAATAATAAACAAAAAATGAGATAAAGGGCATCCTTGTCTTAAGCCCCTTGAAGATTTAAATACTTCTTGTGGAACCCCATTAAGCAAAACTGAGAATGAAGGGGAATTAATACACCTTTGAATCAGATTTGTCCATCTTTCATCAAATCCCATTTTCAGCATTGTTTTCCTCAAAAAACTCCATTCTATCCTGTCATATGCCTTGCTCATATCCAATTTTAATGACATATATCCTTTCTGTCCATGCATTTTTGTTCTCATCGTGTGGAGTGTTTTATAAGCTGCTAAGATGTTATCAGAAATAAGCCTTCCTAGGACAAATGCACATTGGTTTTCTGAAATAATTGTTGGAAGGATTTGTTTCAGTCGATTAGCCAACACTTTTGTGATGATCTTGTATAATACATTGCACAAACTAATTGGTCGATACTCTAAAATATTTTGTGGATTAGAATGTTTTGGTATCATCACAAGATAAGTGAAATTGATGGCTTCCATATTCTGGTCAGAGTTTAAAAAAGTTAAAGTTGCTTGACATACCTCTTCTTTCACCACTTACCAATACCTTTGATAAAAGCAAGCCCCATACCCATCTAGACCAGGTGCTTTATAAGGACCCATTTGGAATATTGCATTCTTGATCTCTTCTTTGCAAAAAGGTAAGAGCAGCTTCTCATTCATGGACTGAGTTACTTTTTTAGGAGTTGCATTGATGAAGGCCTCAATGTTGCAGGGCTGAGAGGTTGTAAACATATCTTTGTAATAGTCAGTGAAGGCCTTCCCAATTAAGATAGGATCAGATAAAGTTACCCCATGCTCATTTGCAAGCTACTGAATAGTATTCCTTTTCTTTTTCTGGTTGGCACACAAATGATAATATCTTGTGTTTCTATCTCCTTGTTGTAGCCAAGTAACTTTAGTTCTTTGCTTCCATGTCAAATGATCTCTTTCCAACATATCTTCAATTTCCTTTTGCAAATATTTTACTTCTTGCATTGTTTCTTCTGTTTTTTACTACTGTAATTCTTGTAGAGTTTGAAATTTCTGGGTCAATCTTCCTTTCGAATCATAATCCTTTTTTTTACTCCACTTCTTTAATTCCCTCATGCATCCTGCCAATTTCTATTGTATTCTCCCTAATCCATCCAACTGATTCCCATTTCCCTGCCAATCTGTCGAAATTCCCACTTTTTTTTACTACACTCTTTATCGGTGCATGTTTTTTTTACATAAACTCTCTTTCTCAATCTCTCTTCTTTATTATTTCTATCTCCTTCCTTTCATGCATCTATTCTTATATTTTCATTTGTTTATTTTTTGGATGCAATAGAGATAAAATTCAGATAAACGGGTGGATGGGGTTTGCTTAAAACCGATTAGCTAAAATGGGTAAAAAATATTATCGTCCATTTTAAATAAAAATATAGATTTTCATAACATTATTCGTTGTCTTTGTGAAATTTCCATATGCCCCTACAGATCAAATGCATGGCTTCATTGTTATATCTCATCACAAGACATAAAGAGAGTTTTCTTCTATTCTGAATTCATGAAGAAAATTCTTTGAATCCAGCCTATTAAATTATTATATTTTCTTATATGAAAAATTTTATTATCAAGCTTGTGTGTAGGTACACCTAGCAAAATGTTTATATGTAGGGGTGTAACTGGTTCGGTTCGGTCCAGTTTTAGACAAAATCTAGGACCGAACTGGTATGTACCAATTTTGTATTTTTCAAAACCGATTACGTCCTGGATACCCTCTTAAACCGGTACCTTCGGTTTTACCAATTTTCAATCTGGTCCAGTCCTATTTTTTGAAAATTTTAAAATGTAAAAAACATATAATAAAGTGTTATTTCTTATGATAAAATGTTATTAATAATTTAATATATATATATTATGTTTAAAGCATATGATCAATTAAATTTTCATCTTTAAAATTAAACTTTTATTTTATAAATTATAATAACATTATCTTATATATAATTATATTAATAACATATGATCAAACAAATTACAAATGTCCATATTTAAAATTAACATTTTATGTTATAATTTATAAATTATAATATGAAATTATTTCATATATTATATATACAAATGTAATATTTAATTATATATTATATATAAAACTTATATATATAAATATTTTGTATAATATATAAAATTAATTTTTATATATATATTTTTTTCAACTGGTCCGGTCTGGTCCCGGAAACTACAAAATCGAAACTGGACTAGATCCAATCGGTTTTCATAATATAGGAATCGGTTTCAGACCAAACCGGCCGGTTCAAAACCAGACTAAATGGTTTGGTTTGATCCGGTCCAAACCAGTTTCCCGGTTTAAATTTACACCCCTAATTAAATGCCATAATTTGATTTCGAAAATAAATTTTAAAATTTGAATCTTACAAATCAAATTTTATCATTTAAATGATGTGATGGTATGCTTTACATACACATCGACTTGATAATAGAATAAATCTTTTTTACATATATGAGATTCACCGTTTTTTAATACATGTTTTTCGAACATTTAAAAACAAAGTTTACATAGACTGAACTGAAAAACTTTTCTCCAATGGTAACCCCTTTTAGTGTGGAATACTATGGAAACTAACCCCTATTAATATTTCAACCAATCGGAGACGATCATTTTAATTTTTACATGCTTTTATAAGTTGTATAACTAATATCAGGTTGCAAATAAATGGTATTAATGAGTTAATTCGTCATGCTTATTAGTTATCGCATAATTCGATGCGGATGAATTTGACACCTAAAAACTTCCAACGAATAGTATAAATCTTATAATTTGACTCGTATTAATATATTTTATAAGTAAATACGAACATTGAAATTGTAAATTATTTTTTCTATATATATAAAAAAAAGAAATTGTAAATTATTTTCTTAGAGCATTTGGTCTACGTATAAATCTTATATAAGAAAGTTTATAAATTGATATACTTTAATTAATACGTTAAATTCACATTACAATAATTTTTTTTTATAATTTGACGAATTATATTAAATCATGTCTATTTGTAAACTTTATTGTATAAAATTTTCGTATAGACCAAGTATTTCTTTTCTTTTTTATATACATAAAAGAGATAATAAATGAAAGTAAATCGACGAGTTTTGACTTTTCAGAAGTAACCCCCGCATCGATCAATTAAGAAGTATTAAGTAATGCCTACATTGCCTAGGTTGGTCTGTTATCAATTTGGTCTCAGAATCATAGCTTCTTAGAAAAATTCTTCTGACCAGTCAATATTTACTACTCTACACTCCATATCTTATATAAAAACATTCACACATTATGTAAAAAAAAGTTATAGGTGTGTAATGTGAGAGTGAATAGTGACTAATGTATAATATTCTTCAACTTCTTATGTATATAATTAATTATGTACTTAATAAAAAGACCAAATCATGGCTTGGTTTGATTTTCCCTTTTCACAAAGAGAAATTTAGGTTCATCTTTTCACAAAGAGAAATTTGGGTTCATCATACTCATTCAATACCCAATATTTATAAAGTCATAATTGAACTCCAAAACAAGAATAAGTATGGAAATAACAATAACTCATCAAAAGCAATGATTAAACTTGAACTATTTCATGCATTGTTTGTGACCATAATTGTTTTCAGACATTCTCAAATTATTTTACTACTATTCATATAGTTTATTACTATTCACTACTATCCACAAACTATTTTTCTATTATTCACAAATGATCAGAGATATTCTTAGCATCCAAAACGGAGCTTCGTACACAAAATAAGAAAAGTGTCCTTTGACAAATGCTTAGTACATAGTTGTAAAAAGCTTTAAGGCATTTATAAGTTATTCTACTATTGAGTCAGTGAGGGAAGAGCCCATCCCAGACGGGCCCAGGCTTGAAGGGGTTGTCAATTCACGGAACTCAGGGCCTAAAGACAAAACCCTCCCGTGGGCTAAGAGTTCGGGCCAGAGGACCACGTGCCAGCAATGGGATCGTCTTGGGGCTCGTCAGACTCAAGGTACATCAAATTCAATGCATATGTCAGGAAACCCAGCACGCAACGATGCACCCCATGTACAAAGGATGGCTCACCCACGATGTAACAACCAACCCTAGCAGAAAGGTGGCAGTAGGACTAACCTAGCACAGCTGACACGCCACGATCTCTCTTAACCGCCTAAGCCATGGACTAACACAATGAGGTAGTAGAAAATGTGTGGTGCTAGGTCTGACACCTGACATGCCATGATCTCTCTCGGCAGCAGAACCCATATCAGGTATAAATAACAGTCATCCCTTCTACGGGATGGCTTCTCTTAATTTTGATTGCTCTTACTATTCTTCGGAGTTGTTCTTATCATTAGAGGATTGTTCGCTGACTTTGGCATCGGAGTGACCCTGTATGTCACCGAAGCCCTTTCTTCTTAGTTGCAAGTTGCGTGAGCTTGGTTATCACAAAAGTGCTCAGGTTGCGAAACACGACATCAACAGTGGCACCGTCTGTGGGATAAATTTTTCATAAAAGCGTGTACTTAGAATGCTGGCAACGATGCCGTCCCAAGCTATACGAAGGGGAGATGACGAGGAAGGGACGATGGAAGCGAGACTCGCGAGCATGGAGGAGACAATAAGGAAATTGACGGAAGAAGCTGGGATGCTACGACAGGAGAATGCGACCCTTAAACGCACCAACGAAGAGCTACTGGGGGGCGCTGTAACAGCCCGCTAGAAATTCACTAGTGGAATTTCTATTGATTTTAGGAATTTCGTGAAAACCCCATAAGTTTTTACGAATCGACCAATTGCACAGGTTTTAGTCTGTCAACATAGTCAGTTTTATCACTCACTATGGTATTTGAAATATGAGTTTAATTATTTGAGGTAGTTGGAACTATCATAATGTGTTTTGCTCTACGCCATTAAACTCAATTGAATATTTAGGATTTTATGGCCCAATAACCCATTTTCATAATTCCGAACGAAACGCCTATTATAAATTATGAAATTACTTTTAGGGGTACTTCAGGGTTGAATTTCGGTAAACAATTTTCACTATAGGTTAATATAAATATTTAGGATTTTTCAATATTAAGTTTATTATGCATTTTTTTTAGAATGAATAGTAATCTCAATAAGCGCACCCAGTGTAGTGTTTTTAGAATTACAGTGTGGAATATCCAAATTAGGTTAAAGAAGTTTTATTTGGACACCTGGAAAGAACTTAGCCACACATAGTAAATAGTATTAGACACTTGGCACCATGAGAAACCATTAGGTAGTGAAATCATGTCATCCAAGCAAAACTTTGTTTCATCTGATCAACCAAATTGTGGTAGACTAAAGAGGGTTTCAATCCTAATGAAACCCTAAATGGTTGGACTTCAATTGAAACCCCAAAATTTTGGTTGAAACCAAAATCCTAAACGGTTTCCCAAACCCTAAAGTTGGCCTCCAAACCCTTTTTAATCCGATTTCTAGCATTGTGTTTAATCACTTGATACACATGCTATTAAGTAATCAAAACTTGTTATGACATCATTATCCAACATTTTAAACCTTGAAAATTTGATTGGGTCAAGAAAAATTAGATTTGGGGTTGATAGCATCCCGAACCCTAATCAAACTCCTTTTAAACCTCAAATTAAAGCCCACTTAGTTGAGGCCCACTAAGGCCCATGAATTTGGCCACCTTACCAAAGTTTTTTGAAGATGTTTCTGCCCCTACATGACAGACCATCCACTACCATTTGTTGCACACAATAGTGCCTTGATGTGAAGAAGAAATTCACCCCATCAAACTCCGTATCTCACAGCTGCTAGAGGCAGTGCTTGCTCCTTTCTATTTTTCACTTTATGTTACATAACCACCTCCAATCAAGGGTCATTTAAGCCTATAACTTCCCCCTCCAGAAGTCTAAAGTCGTGCAAGACACATTTCACTCCCTTTTATCACTTCTTCACCCCGTTCTTAGAGAGAAACTCAAAAGAGCTCTCTCAGGCAGATTTCTTGGTCTTTTTGCGTGGAGATTTTCGACCATTTGTAAGTAGTTTTGCAAGATGACTCCTCATAAAAGTTGTTCATCTTTGAGTATAGTTTCCATGGATATCTTATTAGTTTCATTCCAGGCTCATTGGTCGGTCAAAAGTACTTTTAACCATGGAAAGGTCATTCTGGGTGTGAAACTGGAGAGTATGTTATGTTTTGGAATTTTTGACCAAGCTAATGGACATATCATGGTCCGAAAATTTTATGGAGTGTTTTTAGCATGTGTTTATGAATGTTCATTGAGGTTTTGTTGCATGAATAAAGTTTTTGATTTGTGTGAAAGTTTGAATATTTCGTAGTTTAATCTTATTCCAAAGGTTTTGATATTTTTATGTGATGATCCTAAGCCTCTTACATACATGTTAGGATGTTATTTTGAAAATATTTAGTATTAGTTTTAAAGATTTGATTTTTCTATGCAACAGGATTTTGGTTAGGCTTAAGATTTGATTTTTTGGGTTAGATCCATGTTTTATTGAGTTTTACCCATGTGATTTTAAGAATGATGGTCTTTAGGACATATTTTTAAACCATGTGATGTTGGAGTTTGAAGATCACATGTCTTTAAGTCATGGATTAAGTGATTGATCAAAATTAGTTGAGAGAAAAGTTTCTGTTTTGGACCAAGTGTAAAACCAAAAACTCCAAATGTTATTTTGTGATTTTTGGGGACTTTTGTTTGATGATTTAAAGCATGATTGATCTTAGGATGATATTATGAATATGTTAGAAGTAAGATTTGATTTTTTTGGAATTGTTGGAGATGTTTTTATTAAGGTCAAAACTTGTGATTTAAGAGAGTACTTTTTGTTAAAAAGTTTGGGTCTTTTTACAAAAAGTTTGGTGTTGATTATTAACTTTTTCTTAATGGATATTTTAAGTGTGTTTTTAAACTTATGATAGGAAGATTTTTCTTACAAAATTTTGGTTTAATCATGGGTTTTGAAGATGGAAGAAATTACAACAAAAAACCAAGGGAAAAATCCTAAGGATGTTTTGGCCATAGTGAGTTTTCCATAGTTGTGAATGGTTTTAAATTTTTCTGAGTTGATGTTTGAGTTTAAGACAAAATTTACATGAGGAACGTAAATTTTGGTAATTTTTGGAGTTAGGATGTAAAAATCCTTAAGTTCGGGATAAAATGGTCATTTTTTTCACGTGTAGAGGGTAAAATGGTCATTTTACTCTAAATTGTCTCTTTTTATATTTCTAGTTGTTAGAATTTAATTTCTAACTTTTACACTGGCAGACTGGAGGAGGTTGACTAGACGTCGTAGACGCAACATGGAGCTTGCAGCCTCCATAGTTAGGTCTTTGGATAGTATTCCGATATCGTTAGTTGATTTACGCGAGTTACTCAACGAACAAGGATAGTATTCCGACATCGTTAGTCTTTGGATAGACAAGGATAGTATTCTGACATCTTTACTCAACAAACAAGGATAGGTTGTGTATGAGAGTTCAAGTGGAGTTTCCTATTCTGAGCCTCCTTCCTCAGTTGATCCTAGTATGATTGATTTTGATTCTCAACAGAGTTTTTGGATTGAGTATGAGCAAGAAATAATTGAATCTAATTTGATGAACAAATCGGAGATCGATCAGTACTTGGAACATGGTTGTGAGACACGAGCTCCAAATTTTGATATTTTAGATTGGTGGAAAATAAATGAACTAAAGTATCCTATTTTGGCAAGAGTTGCATGGGATGTGATGGTCATTCTCGTTTCTACTGTTTCTTATGAGTCAGCCTTCAGTACAGGGGGTCGGGTGCTTGACCCATTTCGTAGTTCACTATCTCCAAGAACAGTCGAGGCACTCGTTTGTACACAAAATTGGTTGAGGGATCCAATACCCATTGATCTTCGTGCCTTCTTGGATAATATTGAAAGTTTTGAGGCAGAATTGGGTAATAAACTTATTTCTTATTTACATATTTTTTAAAATTTTTCATAATGTTTATTTTTATATATTTTAATAATTATCATGTGTTTTTTTAGAGTTTGATCCAAAATCAAGTTTTACTTACGTTGATGAGGAGTAACTCAAGGCTTATGCTCTGCATGATGGTATGTTTTTCATTTTCACTTCTTTGTTAGAGAAACTAAACCACTTTGTGTTGACTTGAATTATTTGATGTGCGATTATTGATTTGGTGTTAGACTTTTTCATAATGGCAGATATAGAGGAAGAGATGGGAAGCTGCTGTTATTTGATCGTTGGATGCTCCTCATTCATTTATCCGTTGATGTTCATATTTTTGTAATTTAGATAATTTTTGTAATAGATGGCTTATGTACATTTTTTTATTAGTTCTAAGGAAGGGAGTTGGGGTGATTACTAATTAGTGGTATCATGGGCAGTATGGATAAAGTCTATCCAAGGGCTCCTTGTTTTTGATGTCTTTGCATATGCTTATTTTTAATTCACATCCTGCCTTTGCACCTTTACTTCTTTCTTGGAAGAATTAATATTCTAGTTCTTTTGGTTTTTTTTTCATCTGGTTTATGTCAATATTTTTTTGATGTATTTGAGATCTAAGTGAACCTGTTTTGCATGCTATATTCCGTCCATTCAGCTATAACTTAACACAGGTCACATTCAGCTGTAACTTAACATAGCTCACCAAAGTTGATTTAAAAAAAAAAAAAACCGAAGACCCGACCCAGGCCGGCTTGGCGTGCAAACAATGTCGAGTCGGGTCGGATCAAGTCCAGACCTGGTTGGATGGCATCGAGTTGCAGCCCTAGCTGTGGGAAGCAACAGGAAAACAATGACTGAGAAAAAAGAAAGGAGGGGAACATGACGACTGGAGAGAAAGAGAGCGAGAAATGGTAGAAACATGATAGACGAAGGTAGGAGGAAATAGTGTGGAAGAAGGGGGTGGGCCCTATATACTGAAGGCGGAGGGAAACAAAGCGACCGGGCGGCGCACGGTCTCTGAAGCTATGGTAGATATGGGAGGCGTCATGTCAAGAAAGTGAGTGGCATGGACCAATGAGGTCCCAAGATGTAAAGGGAAGGGTGGCCAACACGTCCAATCGATCATCAAGAAATGGGACCGCCTCGGGAGAAGGGGAAAGGTGCCCCTCCAGAGGTAGTTGGCCTTGGGAACTGGAAGCGACAGAAGCCGAACATGTGGCACCATGATTAGAATATTATGAATTCCCACTACGTGCACGTGGTAGGAATTTGCGGGGTATTGTAATGGAGGGGCCCATCCTAGAAAGGCTAAGGCCCGAAGAGGTCAAGTCACAGAACTTCATGCATAAACATGAGGAAGGCATGAGGTCCTTGGGCCTAACTTGGTGATAGTAGAGGCCCTTGGCCCAACCTTAGAAAGACATGCCATTTTGATCCAATCTTGGTAGACCTTTGAGGCATTATATGAGCCTTAAAATCTGGACATAAGGTCCACTCAATGACCCACACCAAGAGACTTACACAAATAGCCCTACAAGTTCCATTTTTACACTTCTAATTGAAACTCACATACACCATTCCATTGGTTTCCCTTAAGCCCAAGAAGTACCCAATGCCCCTTAGGTCCCCACTTGAATATATAATTAAGCTTATAGCTTGAGTTAACGACAATAATCAACTTACACACAATTAGTGACCTCTAAACCATGTTTTGAGCTTAATTTTATTTTTAATTATGTTCCACATTTTTTATCTGAAATTCATTGATTTTATTATTGAGTTGCATTATTCTTAGACTAACATAGAAGTTTAATCTTGACCTAACACATGTCAATAGAGGCATAGACATGTCAATGGCCAATTGGCACACATGCACCTTCATGTGCAGTGCACCTAATCAGCCCCCTAGCCCACGCCTTTTGCACCATTCTCTCAAGGGAAATTTAACTATTTACACCTCACATCCCCTATGGTTCAGTTCTAGATTGGGCAAAATTCTTCCAATAAACCGAACCAAAATCCAACCATTCCCTTAGGAAAACTAGTTGGAGCCACCACGTGTCATGGTGTTTTGGTTTGATTTTTTTCTACTCTTCCTTAAGCCAACACCACACTCTACCTCCCTTTCCCCCCAATCCCCATGAGCTCCTCAAAGACATCATGAAGTCTTGACCAAATTTTCCCTCAAGCCAAACACCACAAACCGAAGGGCATCAAACTTGTTTCACTTGGCAACCTCACCCTCTTCCATGAGCTGCACATACTTGAGCACTTGGCAGCCAATCCTCCACCTAAAAAATCTTTCAAAGAGTGTCATGATACCTGCACAAATTAGCCAAGGAGATAGAGCAAAAGTAATGCAAGCAAGAGATGAAAATCTATCCAAATTTTCATATTTCTACCTGACGACATCGTAGCATGACTTGACATGCCTTGGTTTTTAATTTTTCTATCTTTTTTCTACACCATGGTAGCACCTGCACCGACATAACTCAATGCAACACCTAAGAATGAAGAAATGATGGAGGTTTGAATACTATTCACCTGTACAAGTGATGACACAAGCTGAAACTTGCATCACCACACTCCACCGCCCACTTCAACCAATCCCAAGCTCCCTCTTCATCCAAAGCTAATGTCCCCCTCCCATCACTTCCTCATTTCTCCACACCTCTCCTCCAAGTCTCCTCTTGAGTTATTGAGAGTATTTCTCCCCCTTAGTGTGCAAGTGAGTGAAATTGAGTGAGAGTTTGTGTGTTCATGAAGTGAGTGTTTGGGGGCTTTCAAGGCCACGACCTTTGTAAGTATTCATGATTATCCTTTTGTTAAGTGTTATAATGATATGTTAAGTTTCAATATATGACATTAGAATGAGGTTTGATTTACTTTAATTGAGGAATTACCCGCTTAGTTCAAAACCAGGTCAATTAGGATCATTGATTTCATGAATCGTTTTTAAGTTGAATTTTAGTTGTGGCATGTCTTAGAATAATTTTATATGATTCAAGAATGTCTTCTAGTGAATCTTGAAGGTTTAATTTGAAGTTAGCAGCATGCCATGATAGGCTTTAAATCTATCTTGTGTTGATCGTCTAAGCATGCATCGGTTTTGATTAGTTTATGCTTAACTTATGGAAGTTTTAATTTACCTAGGTGCATTTGGAAAAAGCCTTGTGATTTGGGTAAGAATGAAAAGGTATGATTTGATTAAGTTTTTGAAACATCTCTTGGGGAATAAAGCTAGAAACATCATGCATGCTTAATGGATGGTTTAAGTGATAATTTGGCCTTAATCCATGCTTAAGTGTTGGGATAAACTTGTATGATCTGAACTTAAGTTTTTAATTTTTCGTTAAGGTTGTAATTATTGATGGTACTTAATGAATTTGAATACACATGTGTCCACAGAGGTTAAACAGAATGAAATCACACATGGGCCTTAAAATGATGCATGCCACGGATTGAGTCTAATTAACATAGTTTTGATTTGAATATTGCAATTCTAAAGGCATAGATGGTTTTAGAACATAGAAAATATGGGTTTTATGAAGTTTTGTTAATTTTGGGGCTCATTCACAAATACTGAAAATCTAGGGCCTTAGTGGCAATTTTGGAAAGTTTAGGGATATTTTTGTAGATACCTATTTTTTTGGAACCCTTTTGATTTTGAACATCTTCTTTAGAAGCTCAAATACTAACCAAGTATAACCTTGTTTATAGCCATTATGATTTTCCAAAATCGGACAGTTTGTAAGTTGGCCTCTAACTTACACTTTTATAATTTATTTATGATGTATTGATAAATGCCACATTCATTATATAAATTTCATTTGAGCATGAAACATCATGTTATATGATACAATGAGTACATGACTACTTACTTACATAACGTGAAATTTTTCATTCATTTAGCCATTTTATACAAAATTGTATTTTTCACATGAAACATACTTATAAATGCATGTCATGAATAATATTCTCAAGCTTAGCATGGAAACTTAATTTTTGTCACGTCTCCAAGAGCTAGGATGGGATTTATCATAGTGGAACTCCTTTGTCCACTCTGGAGTGAGTAAAAATAGAGTGGTAACCTCTGGATCGCCGGAAAATAGTTAATGGGATTCGAATAAGTTCTTTTAAAATAACGCCAGAGCGAAGTCAAAATTTTATGATAGGTAAGGCTGGTGGGTGTATATGTTATGATGTTATGATAATGTTATGTTATGTTACCAATGCATTGAAAACGAGACTACAGATAACGTAGTTTCAACATGAGATGTGCTATTGTCACCAACAGGTACTCACAATACATATGGAGAACTGTGATGATACCATATGTTATGATTAATGTGATTGCTAATGATACATAACAATGATAAAATGTTATGTTTTTAAAGTTGAATTCAGAAAACGTTCTCTATAAGAAAATGTGCGTCAAAGTTTTTCTAAAAAGTTGAGGTATCTAGATAGGAGACAAATACTAATCTTTTGCATAGCATGCATTTCATATTTATTATTTATCATGCACAATTTATCTTTGTGCATGTTGGTTGTTTAACATACTGAAATTTCAAGTAAATCTCATCCCTTATGGACCCACTATCATTCCTCTCGGGATGATAGAAGTTGTATTAGGACCAGACCAAGATGGACATGATAGACCAGTGGATCTGATTGATTGAAGAGGAGCCAGACCTTGATCAAACATTAAATCTTATTTTGATGTTCATAGCGCTAACCCTTCGTACCTTCAAGCGTATGCAGCATTAGATCTAATCATGGAGACTTATTATTTAAGTATATTGTATTGAGGATATGCTACCTTATCATTTTATCTCATGATGAATATTAATGCTATTGAGATGTTTTAGTTCATTATGGCATAAGTTATAATTATTCACCCTTATTTTGCTGCAATTATTGCATACTGTAAGTTGCATTCTAGGATGCATTACATAGTAACTGTTATGAATGGGGGTATGAAATCTTGTGTAGTATGTCCATACACTCCAAGTCTCTGTTACATCCTGAGCGGGAGTTTGGGGGCATTATATCTCATGTGACATCCCAAACTTAGCCAAGTCTTCATATTTTTATTAACAGGTCATGTTTAGTTGTTGGTGCATTAGGCATGAAATCCCACAAGGGAAGCACACAAGGTTGGCCATCACATTGGTTTACGGTTTGGAAACCCCAGTGGACCTTAGGGCACACTCCCAACTTCCCATATAGTGCCACATGTCATTCCACTTGTGTCCTACACTAGGTGGAATGAACCTAGATGTGATCTGGGGAAAGTGGGGTGAGAGACTTGACGGTTTTGGTAACCCAAAAGCCCCACATGCCTATCAAGGGATGCTCACCTACCTTTTGCCATTTTTCACGCATGCAGAAGACCTTGTTTGAGGAAAGCACTTGACTTGACACTTGTCACCAACCTATAGAGCATCTAATGGAAGGAAAGATGAGACACATTGGGAAGGCCAAGGATTTCACTCGGCCAACGCACCCTCACCAAACCACTCATGCTTGCATGCCACTTGTCAAGATTGTGTCAGTTCCAAGAGGATCCCATGGGGAAGTGGGGTGCTAGGGGAGTTCAAAAGGAAAGGGCACGACCCACTAAGAGGATGGAGTTTCGGTTTCAAGGGGGAAATGCCAAGTGTCACTCATGCATCACTTTCTAGAAGAGTGAAAATGATTGAGAAGTGGAAGAGTTGCATTGGGATGGGGCAAAAACCTAGTCCCTAGGTTTTGGCCAACACTTACATTTACTCACATGGTGCCACTTGTCACTCACTTGTCAAAACCCTAGAGAGACAATCATAGGGAAGAGGAAAAGCTTGCTTGTGAAATGACACACACACGCCCATTGAGGATTCTAGAAGAATCTTGAGGTAAGAAGAAGAGAGAGGGTCGGCTACAGTAAGGAGTGGTACATGCCACCACCCACCTAGGAACCAATCAAACGTTACCCTAGACCTAGGAAGCAGAAAAGGTTTTCCTGGGGAGATGACAGGATTTTCAACAACCACTCACACACATGCCCCACTTGCCAAATGTCAAGCATGCACACGTCTAGTTGTCCAAGATTGATTTAGGGATTGATTTTGACCTTTTTGCCACCAAGTTCAATTGTGACATCCCAGACTTAGTCAAGTCTTCATTATGTATAGTTGTTGGGCCATGCAAAGTGATAGAAGATGCTTATAGATATTTTTACATTCTTGGACTTTGGTGCATTAGACATGAAAGCTCACAAGAAAGGCACACAAGGCCCATGTATTTTGGCCTCAGCATAGGATTAGGGCTTAGAAGCCTAGAGGACCTTAGAGCACACGCCCAATCCATTAGTTAGTGCCACTTGTCAACTATTTGTGTCCTACTCTAGGTGCGATGAACCTGGATGTGATATAAGGGAAAAGGGGTGAGAGACTTTAGGGTTTGGTAACCTAAAAGTCCCCACATACCTCATTTAATGAGAAACACCTTTAGCCTAGAGGACTTCTAGAGGAAGGAAAATGAATGGACACATGGGGAAGGCCAAGGATCACTCGGCCAACGCACCCCTCACCAAACCACTCATGTTTGCATGCCACTTGTCAAGACCATGTAAGTTCAAAGAAAATCTTGTAGGGAGGTGGCGCCTAGGGGAGTTCAAAGGGCTAAGGCATGACCCATTAAGCAGATAGGGTTTCGATTTCAAGAGAGTGTCACGCCTACCAAAGAGTTTTAACTACTTTTTGCCAAGTGTTACTCATGCATGGCTTTCTAGAAGATTGAAATGATAGGAAACTGGAAGAGTTGCATGGGATGGGCTAAATCCTAGTATCTAGGTTTCGGCCAACACACACACTCCCTACACATGCCACTTTTCACTCACTTGGAAACACTAGAGAAAGAATCATCATGATAATGAAAGGTTGCTTGGGAAATAGCCCACACATGCCCCTTGAGGATTCTAGAAGAATCCTAATGGGAAATGGAGGCAAGAGGAAGAGAGAGGATCGGCTAGTGCAAGGAGCCTTGTACATGCCACCTAACCACCTAGGGAATCAACCACACGCCAACCTAGATCTATGAAGAATAAATGATTGTCTTGAGAAGAGGAAGGGATTTTTGGCCAACACACCCACCCACATGCCTCACTTGCCAAATGGCAAGCATGCATACGTGTAATTGCCCAAGGATGATTTAGAGTTGAGTTTTTGACCTTTCTGCCATCAAATACAATGAACCTAGATGCATGGAGGAGGGTATATGTGGAAATTAGGGTTCGGATGGGAGAGCTTCATGCCACTTGTCCAAAGGACTTTTGGTTTCCCCACACAACTCCTTCATGAGGAAGATGAAGAGACTATTCAGCCAAGATGCCAAGTGGCACCCATGCACAATGACTTTTGGCTTTCCAAAGAAGGAGGAGGTGCCTATAAGAAGGGAGAGGCCGAAAGTGAAAAATCCTTTTGTCAGTTTTCTAATTTTCTCTCTTGTGTCACACGGCTACACCATCCTCACACAAGTCTCTTACTTTTCAATATTTGCTCTTCACCCAAACACCATTTCAAGCACACCAAGGAGTACCAAAGCCACATACGGAGGAGAAGCACACGAGGTGAGAACCATTCGCTTGTTTCTTACACCCACACACACGGCCAAAGAAAAAGAGAGTTTCAGACTTGATGGGTTTTACATGCCCATGAAGATCCACACACACACACATCTATCTTGAGTAAAGAAGGTGATCCATGCCTTCTTTTGTACTTGGAAACTAGGAAAAGGGCTAGGGTTTTCTTATCAAGGAAAGAACCAATCTACCCTTAGCACTATGTACATGAGCACGAAACTTTGGAAAGGAAGGAGAGCTATGAGCCATATACACGGCACACACTCACAAATGAGATTAGGGTTTTCATATGTTCGTATCTAATGATTTCCAATATTTATTTTTTTCAGCATTCTATTTATAATCGTTGGATTTTTGTAAGTAGACCTTCAACCTGCTCTCGGATAATATGTGTGTATGATGTGTGAACTTGGGTTGCTTGATATTTGATTGGATGAAATCTCGTAACATATTTTATACTCGGTTTTACCTACCTATGTGTTACCACATTTTGATCTTTGGTTGAATGAAATCTCTTGTAATACTATGCGTTGCCATGTTGCTTAATGATATTATACCGAACATGTTAGATGTTATTAGTCCATATCAAAGTTGTAAAATAATGCTTTCAAGTACTACATGTTTCGGCCAAGCATAGTGAATGTTGTTGTGAATTGGCTTTAGTCTTGTTAATCGTTGAATACCATTGTCGTATGTGTAAATTAAGTCTTTGCATGTTCTAATATTTTCAAGCAATAACGTGGGATGTATATTGTTTGTATGATTGCATCATAAGTCTATGTCACATGCATTGTGTTTGTGCACTGTTTTAAGGAAAATGAGTCAGTAAACGTTTTGTCACGACCCCAAATGCTAGGACAGGGGAATGCCCTAATGGAACTCCTTTATCCACTGTGAAGTGTTTAAAATAAAGTCGTAACCCCTAGGTCGATGAAGTACAGTCAACAGACCTCGAATGGATCCTTGTGGAAAGGATACCAGAGTGGAGTTGCACCTAAACCTAGTAGGTGCCATACGATGAAGGCGAAATATGTGAACTGCTCTAATAAGCATATTAAAGAATATGACGTAGTTACCACAGTCAAGTGAGCCATTGGATGATGTAGTAACTAGCAGGGAACACAGGTGCATAGGGGAGCCGTGAGGTATCCAACCATGTGTTATAAGAATGATTAAGGCACTGAGCTCAATGATATGATATGATACGACATGTTATGACATGATACAACAAAATATGATATGATATGACATGATACGACAAGATATGATATGATATGACATGTAATGATAGGATATGACTAGATATGATATGATATGATATGTGAATGACCAATAACTTGAGCTCCTATGATATGTTATATGCTTAAGAACCACGAATGAAAAGATGAAATGACATTTTTTTGAAAGAGGTTAAAAGACTTATGTTACACGTTATTTTGAAAAAGTCGATGTTGCGTAAATAAGTCAAGTTTTATATCAAAGTACATGTCCATGCTTTCATTATGGTTTGCTCTTATAAGCTTATGTTATCTGCTATTTGTTACTTGTTTACTTGCTGAAATTTCTTGAAATCTCACTGTGGTAGTTTCCATTACCATTCCCCACATGGAATGGTAGAAGTTGTGATAGGTATAGAAGATCACCCCATGGTGAAAAGAAAGAGGATGGTATCCCCGACCATCAAGGAGGTACCTAAGATCAATGAGAGCTCAATGGAGGCCTCTTTGTTGGATAAGGTAGAGAACGCCGACCGGCTCATTACCAAGGCATTACAGTACATTGACGAGTGTAAGAGGTTAAGGAATCGAGACATGGACCAATTTTTTGAGAAGATAAAGAAGCCGGACTAATTGTATTTTGGAAAAAAGGACCATGGAAATAGTGGTAGAAAAAGAAATGACTCGGGTTTTTTGTGAAATCAACTTTTGATGGTCCCCTCTTTTGGGAGACTTTTGAAACAACGTCTATTTTAGAAGTGTTGCGATGAAATTTAAAACTATTGGGATGCTTACACTTTGGTACCATGTTATTATATTGCCACAAGTCTTATGTAGTTAAGAAAATTTTTTCGTTGCGATTTATTGCATACTGCTAGATCAGTAGGTACATTGCATCTCAACTGTCATGTACGAAGGTATGTAGCCTTGAGTTACATGTCCTGATGCTTTAGTCACCGTCCAATCCCAAGCAGGGGTTGGGAGTCGTCGACATCAATGAACCTAGACACATGGAGGAGGGCATAGATGGAATTAGGATTTCGGATTGGGGAAGCCACACGCCACTTGTCCAAAAGACCTTTAGTTTTCCAACACAATCCCATCATGAGGAAGGTGAAGAGATACTCAACCAAGATGCCAAGTGGCATCCATGCACTAAGACTTTTGGCTTTGCAACGAGGGTGGAGATGCCTATAAGAAGGGTGGAGTAAAAAATGGATAGTCCTTTGGTTATTTTCTAATTTTTCCCTTGTAACACACGGCTACACCTTTCTCTTTCTTTCTCACTATTTTCCCTCCATCCAACACCACACACGCACCTACTGATCAAAGAGAGAAACAACAATAGGGTTTTGAATTTTATGAGTTTTCACATACACGCGAACACATACATTCGGGAGTGCTAGGGTTTTTCTTCAAGGGGGAGAGAGAGAGCTGAACCACCACTTGCTTAGATAAGCTTTGAAAAGGAAGGAGATCCACAACCACTACACTTAGATAAGCTACGGTTTATTTCTTCATGAAGTTTGGGATTTGAGAGTGAAGTCCAAATGCTAAGGAGCCCTTCTTACTGCGGGAATGAGTTTCATGAGCTATGTACACGACACACACTCACAAAAGAAATTAGGGTTTCGGATGAAGATGTCTAATGAATCTCGATATGCATTTTCAGCTTGCTATTTGTAATAATTGGATTTTTGTATGTAGACCTTCAACCTACTCTTGGATAATATGTATATATGACATGTGAACTTGCATTTGCTTAGTATTTGATTGTATGAAATCTCTTATCATGTTGTATACTCAATTTTACCTACCTATGTGTTGCCATATTGATCATTGGTTGAATGAAATCTCTTGGAATACCATGCCTTGTATTTGGATCTATATAACTATGTTGCCATGTTGCTTGATGATGTTATACCAAACATGTTAGATGTTATAAGTCCATGTTACCTTCGTAAAATCATACTTTCAGGTACTATATATTTCAGCCAAGCATAGTGAATGATGTTGTGAATCAGTTTTACCCTTTGTTAATCGTTGAATGCCATTGTTTGTATGTGTAAATCAAGTATTCGCATGTTCTAATATTTTCAATACGTAATGCGGGATGTATATTGTTTTTATGAATGCATGAATCTCGACATAGATGATTACATGATCCATGTAAGGAACAAAGCATCATAAGTCCATGTCACATGCATTGGGTTTGTGTTGTTTTCAAGAAAATGAGTCAATAAACGTTTTATCATGACCCCAAATGCTAGGACGAGGAAATGCTTTAGTGGAACTCCTTTGTCCACTCTGGAGTGTTTAAAATAGAGTGGTAGCCCCTGGGTCGATGAAGTACAGTCGACGGACCTTGAATGGATCCTTGTAGAAAGGCTACCAGAGCGAGGTTGCACAAAAACCTAGTGGGTGCCATACGGTGAAGGCAAAATATGCGAACTGCTGTAATTATGTTAAAGAATATGACGTAGTCACCAAGGTTAAGTGGACTGTTGGATGATGCGGTAACTAACGGGGAACACACGGTGCATAGGGGAGCCATGAGGTATCCAACCATGAGTTATAAGAATGATTAAGGCACTGAGCTCTACGATATGATATGGAACATGTTATGACCTGATACGACAATATATGATATGATATGACATGTTATGACATGATACAACAAGATATGATATGATATGTGAATGACCAAGAACTTGAGTTCACATGATATGTTATATGCTTAAGAACCAAGAATGAAAAGATGAAAAGGCGTTTTCTGAAAAAGGTTAGAAAATTTCTGTTACACACCATTTTGAAAAAGTCAATGTTGCATAAGTCAAGTTTTATGTCAAAGTACATGTCCATGCATTCATTATGGTTTGCCCTTATATGCTTATGTTATTTGTTGTATGTTACTTGTTTACTTACTGAGATTTCTCAAAATCTCACTGTGGTAGTTTATACTACCATTCCCCACTCAGATCGGTAGAAGTTGTTACAAGGCTGCAAGAGAATGACCATGGAGAAATGCAAGAGGCTAGCTCCCCGGATAGTCAAGGAGACCTCAAAGAACCATGAGAGTTCATTGGAGCCATCCTTAGTAGAGAGGCTAGAAGCCGCCAACCAATTCATCACTGAAGTGTTGCAGCTCTTCGAGAAGCTAAGGAGAATTTTGAACAAACACAAGGCCTCATTGGGATGGGCTTGTAAAATTGTATTTTTGGAAATTGGGACCATGGAAATAGTGGTAGAAAGAGAAATGGCATGGGTTTTTGTGAAATCAACTTTTGATGGTCCTTTGTTTTGGGAGGCTTTTGAAACAATGTCTATTTTGGAAGTACTATGATGGAATTTAAAACTTTTGGGATGCTTACACTTTAGTACTAGGTTATTATATTACCAACAGTCTTATGTAGTTGAGAAATTTTTTCAGTGCATACTGCTAGATTATTAGGTGCACTGCATCATAACTGTCATGTATGGGGGTATGTAGCCTTTAGTTATATATCCTGACACTTTGGTCAATGTCTAATCACAAGAAGGGGCCGAGGGCGTTGCACCTTACGACCACCCCTAGGAACTGTGGGCTCCCTACTAGTTACCACATCACATTGCTGGTCGTCTTGACCTGATGTGATTACGTCATAGTTCATTTGATACGACAATTTGCAATTCATCTTCACCACATTTACAATTTATTACACCCACTAGCATTAAGTGCGACTACTTCGCTCTGGAGTCTTTTAAAAGAACCCATTCGAAGTCCATTGACTATACTTTGTTAACCCAGAGGTTATCACTCTAATTTAATCACTCTAGAGTGGACAAGGAAGTTCCACTAGGATATTCCTCTATCCTAGCATTGGAGTCGTAACAAAACTATTTTTAATGCACAACTCAAAAACATGAGGCGTGTGACTTATAATCAGACCATGTACTTCCATGTAGAAATGACATATGCTTGGGCTATCTATGAGAGGGCATTGCGTGTACAACATGAACAACTAGAACATTCATGAAGTGACATATGAAAGCTTCAACATGCCATATTCAACATTCCAACATATCTTCTAAAGCAAAACACCAGCAAGTGACAAATGAGCATATCGTGAACATATAAGGCACAAATCATACATGGCAAGGGATAGCAGCAATTCAATAATCCAATTTGAACAACTAACAAGCAGAGTGTACACATAAACATAAGTACATTATCCAATAGTAAGTTAGGGGCTAACTTACAAAATATCCAATGTAAAGAAAATAGCAACGATCAAGCAAGCTACTAGTGTTTGTTCTAATAGTTAGAATCTTAGAAGAGAAGGATCTAACCTAGACATAACAACTCGGCTTATAACCTTATCTCGTTTTTAGAAAACATTCATTCTTCTTGTCCTTGTTTTCAAGGTTTTTGGTTCATCTTTACTAGAAAACCATAGGTTGGCCAAATCGCAATTGATTTTCCATCAAGTTATAACCTTTTGGTAAGCCTTAGGAACCAAAATCATTGAGTTGCCATACCCTTCCAATCACAGCTTCATGCTCGATATCTTAAGAGGAAGGCTTTGAACAAAACTCTAGTGATGGTCGACTAACACATGGCCTTTATAAAAGTACTTCCTTTGTATTTTTGTCCTTGGTTTCTGAAAGAAAACGTCTCCATGCATGAACCAACCATACCTTAAGTTTTGGTGACCGAAACTTCCCAACCCTAGGAACATTCCCTTTCTTCGAAAAGTATTTGAAGAGAAAAGGAGGAACTGTCGTTCCTTGAGTTTTAAAACAAAACAAAAGGGTTTTCATCATATGATCCGAAAATCTCAAACAAAGGTTTACTTCTTATAGGAAGAAAGACATCATAAGTGATTATAATCAGTTGGAGTGAAGGAGGAACTAGGGTTCTTCAAATTTTTCTTTGGGGGTTGGTGTGTGTGTAGAAAGCAGAGAGCATGAAAGACTTGGTTGAAAACACATGAATGACCTTTCGGTTTCCCTCTTGGTAAGGTGGTTGAGTGCCTTAAATGCCATCTACAAATGCCTCCATCTTCCACATATATAGGGAACACTAAGAGTCTGTTCATGCATGCATGAAAATGTCCAATTCACTAGAATTTTCATAACCCTAACCCTAAATTTGAATATCCCCATGTTGCTTGCACTCCCCTCTTCTTTCCTCTATTTCTGAAAACCCAAGCTCATGGGTACCATGTGGCATGTACTTCCTATTACTGAAGTCTACCTCTTCCTCTTCCTCATGATTGAGGTTTTAGGAACTCACAACTTAACCATAGGTCATGACCGAATCACCCTTCATCCATTTGTCATCCAGGTACAATGAATCTAGAGAGGGTGCCATGCATGGCTTCCAAATGGCATGAAGTTGGCATGAAGCTCTTCAAAAACCAAAACCCCTTCTTGCTTCCCTCATGATTGCATGTTTGAAACCCTAAATCTTTATGCTGATTATGCCCAAACTAGTACGCGGTGTTATAGTACAGTTCAGGGTGTCGATCCATAGAGAGTCGGAAGAAAGACAACAAGACACAAGTTTAAAAGAAAATATCAAATTATAATATGACAAGAATCTGAAAATTCTACCTAAAACACGTAATTAAAATGAGATTAGGGCACGGATAAAAAGACAAGTAAAGCTTTGGGCTTCCATTAAACGGATCCAATACTCTGACTTTTTCAATCCAAACGATATACACAATTAAGAATTATACCACTAAATTCCTAATTGGAAGATATGACATTATATTCATCCACTTTCTCAAATTTAATTCTAGAATCTATTATCTCTTTACAAACCACGGTCTTCATATATAAGAATGAATATCAGAGACGACCCTATGTTCATAAACAATAGTGCAACAGAAGATCACATCAATGGTATGAAAAGTTTGTTTTAGTCACAATCATATATTCACAATCCTATATCTCAACAAAATCAAACCGTAGCAATATTTAATATAATTGTCTCAAACTTATAATATCCAAAACAAAGGGAGAATTGAATCCTAGAATCTTAAATAATAAAGCTTAACATATGAATTGAAATAAGGTCAAAGTATTTTCACCAATCAATTTCCACCCTAGGCTTTACCCAAGATTTAGTTATCCATGGAAGAACTAAAAATAAATAAAAATAGTATTTTTCTCTTCTCTAGATCTGTGCCTCTTCCCTTTAAAAAAACTTCCAATTTCGTGCTAATGAAATGCTTATATAGGGTATGAAAGAAACCCTAATGTCTTTCATATTCCCGCAAACAAAATTGCCTAAATTTTAGGGCTCATTTTGGCAGTCACGTATGGGCTTCAAGATTTCGAATTTAGAAATTCTTATTCGAGACAACTTTGTATCCCTTTAAAATAGCTTTCCAACACATCAAGAACCTCATCAATCTGATATTTGAGCGGAAAGTTATGATCAAAA
Source organism: Juglans microcarpa x Juglans regia (assembly GCF_004785595.1). NCBI lineage: Eukaryota > Viridiplantae > Streptophyta > Magnoliopsida > Fagales > Juglandaceae > Juglans > Juglans microcarpa x Juglans regia. The sequence goes on along the minus strand of NC_054599.1, from coordinate 11,736,530 downwards.
TACTACAGTATGTACAGGTTGTCTTCTAGCAAATTTTGGAATATTTTTTTCTCTTGATCCAAATTACACTCAAATCCCATCATTATCCCTATTTGAAGAGTCATACCCTCATTGAAAATTCTTAGGTTGTTCCAACGTCTTGCCCACTTGAAATTCTTTTGAATTTGACTGGGTTTGGACTTGCTCTTTTATAAACTCTAAAATTAAACATAAAAATCTACTCAGGAGTATCACAAAGTAAATAGAAACTCAATGCAAGAATACATATTAATTCCTATGATTTCTATTTACATTTTAGCATTTTAGTCCAATATTAGGGTATTTAGAGTGCACTTTCGTACACTCATCACACCCCCCAACTTGCTTATTCTAGTCCTTAGCAACTTTAATGCTAAAACAACGAAGGAGACCTCCACAAAGCGTGTGTGTTCCAAATTATATCCATCTAACCAGAAGTTCTAACACATGCAACATCAAGAACATCTCAAGCTAAATGTTCAAATTCATAACTCACGAGTATAAAAGTGTTTCATGTGATGATTTGCTCTATGGAGTTGACAATGGGTGTACACACATTCTCATGGGGAATTAGGCAATTATGTACAAGCAACAAGCAAACATTGATGTTATGATAGGAACACTAACAAATGAGACTCCTACCACTCTTTTCAAAAGCTTACTTAGGATCCGAACGGTCAATACAAAAGGTTTTAACTTGGCTTGAGTTTAGGGCTATATGAAAAAAAGGATGAAAAGGATTCAAAAACTTCCAAATACATACTCTCCAATATCTCAATAGACCACACTTCTCACTTGATGTACTCTCCAACTTTTCAGATCATCAAATAATAATGTTTTTCCTTCTTCTCTCTCTTCTCTCTCTCTCTCTCTCTATTTTATTCATAATTATTTGATGACCAAACACACGCCACTTTGGTATTCTTGCATTTCTACCCAACCTTATTTTCTTTTAATTGAAAAACTCAACACAAAAGAAAGAAAATGTAAATTCCACACCTAATATACACTTGGAAGTAAAAAGGACAGAAAAATCAGTGTATAGGCTATACTCCAATGTGGAGAGGCATGGATGATGTGGGCATATGAAAAGAAAAAGTTACATGTGTTTATTGGCTCATAGTTGGCTACTAGGGTCTATGATGGAAATGACTAGCTTGAAAGGCTCAAATGTTGATCCTAAGTTGACATTCATCATATGCCAAGTATATCCACCATCTTACCACAAACCTTGTAATGATATTCTCAAAAGAAGTGCCCAATTCAACAGATTAATGAATGCTTATCACAATTTACTACATTTGTAGGCTCTCAATCCTTTCCAAAACTCACATGAATACTTAAGCAAAAGAGTTCTCTAACTACATGTGTAAAACCACCGTCTTACCACAAAGCTTGGATGAGTGCATTAGGGTTTCTGTGATTGCTTTAGCAAAACAATTATTATGGTGGGTTTGGTGAATTCACGAAGATGGCTATGAATGAGAATGAGTACACATGTGAAAATGATGCACGTGTGTGATGCAAATTAAAAAACTTCTGACACATGAAAATATGCCATAGAGTTCGAACAAGCATTTTAAATACTGAATTTGCACCACCACACCCCAAGTTAAATGAAACATTTCCTCAATGTTTAAGACTTAAAATTGAATGGGGAGTAGCTAAAAAGGGTAGAATACACCCGATGAGTGACGTGGGTAGCTCGCTAAACACCAAAGATGGTAACCTGAAATGACAAAATGAAATTAACCTGCAAACAAAAAACAAAGAAAACAACAACAAACAAAAAGGAAAAGAAAGAAAATAAGAGAAAATAAAATAAACAAAACAAATAAAAAAAAACATACCTACGTGGTGTGGTCAAGGTGGATAAACCGGATCCACAAATGGAATGTCTTCCACTTCTAGAACTTGCATTTCAATTAATACTTTAAGGCGTTGACTATTTACTTTAAAGATTCGACCATCCCTATGATCCTCTATTTCTACTACCCCATTTTAAAAAGCATGCTTCACTACAAAGGGGCCTGTCCACCTACACCGAAGTTTTTTTAGATGCTTGTGAAGTCTAAAATCATATAAGTATACTCGGTGATTAGGATTAAACGTCCTCCTAATAATATTTTTATCATAAAATGCTTTCATTTTAGCCTTATAGATTTTAGAGTTCTCATAAGCATCATCTCTCAACTCCTCCAACTCCGTCAACTGAAATTTCCTAAACTTACCATCATTCAATTTTGAAGAAATATTAATAGGAAAAGTGTCACCTAGGCTGAGAAATGCATGCTTAATACTAGATGGCAGTGGCTTCAATTCCAATTTGGGACTATCCACGCTTGAAGGAATCTGCTTTTTACTTTTCTTAACAGCTCCTCAAATTTTGGTTGCCAAATATGTGGGCTATAATCCTGAGGTTCATAAAAAATAGCACAAACATCAACAACATCAGATGAATCACTCATAGTATCAAACTCAGAATTAAAAAGAAAATATTCAAGGGAATTAGAATCATGAATTGCGTGAACTCCTTTATCTATGAGTGTATCAATCATGTACGTTTGGTGGCACTCGTCATCCTCTATTGGCTGTTTTTCAGTATGGAAAATATCCACCTCAAGAGTCATATTTCCAAAAGAAAGCTTCATTAGACCATTCCTGCAATTAATAAGAGCATTAGTAGTAGCGAGGAAAGGTTTACCTAAAATTAAGGGGATTTTAGAATTAGAGTGAACAACAGAACTAGTGTCAAGGATTAGGAAATCAACAGGATAATAAAATTTGTCAATTTGAATTAGAACATCCTCTACCACATCTCGGGGTACTTTCACTGAACGGTCAGCCAATTGTAATACTACAGTGGTTGGTTTAATTTCTCCTAACCCCAACTGCAAGTAAATAGAATATGACATTAGATTTACGTTAACTCCTAAATCTAGCAAAGCTTGCCCAAACTCATGATTTCCAATGCTGCATGCAATGGTTGGACAACCAGGATCCTTGTACTTGAGAGGAATCTGTTGCTCAATTAGAGCACTAACTTGCTCTGTCAAGAACGTTGTCTTCTTCACATGGTGCTTCCTCTTAACTGTACACAAATCTTTGAGAACTTTTGCTTAAGTAAGAACTTGTTTAATCACATGCAAAAGAGGAAAATTGATTTTTGCTTGCCTTAGATTCTCTAGGATTTCATTGTTAGGATCCAGAGTTCGCTTACTTGATTTTAAAGCTTGGGGGAATGTTACCTTAACAGGACTCTTTGTCACCTCAAGTTCCTTGAGCAACTCGGCATAACTACCATCTTGATTCTTTTCCACACCCTCAGATTTGTTCGTTGTTGGGATGTGTAATGACTTACCACTTTGTGTCACAATGGCATTCACATCCTTCAAATTCTCTTGTACCATATGTTGACTATGGGGTGCGAACTGAGCTTGAGAAGGGAACTTGACTCGCTCATTCACACTCAAGGAGCTCATCAATTTGGACACTTGGCTCTTTATCTCCTTATTTTCTTCAACAATCTACTTAATCAAATATTCAAACTTTTGGTTAGTCTTACCTTGTGTCTCAATAAAAGTATGCAAAGTGTCTTCTAAATGACTCCTAGAAGATGAAGGTGCATGATATGGTGCAGGATATGATCTAGGGGAGGACTACATGACAACATGATGTAGAGATTTTGTTGGAAAAACAAGGGGGACAATAAAAGTTGCACTAGTTCAAGTGCTATAAATTGGGAAGAGGGAAGGACAAGGGTGAACTGAGGTTTAGGCTGGTCAAAGCTTCAATGTGGCTTTATTGGAAAAAGAATGATGAAAGCTTCACACATCACCAAATTCTTTGGTGGCATTAATAATCAAGGCTAAGTACATTCCAAAGAAGGTCAAACCATCCATCTTTTGAATGAAAAAATTAGTATTTGGCAAGCATGCAACCTTTTAAGGAAGGATTGATATTGTGAGTAGAAGACAATAAAAATTTGAATTTATAGGTCGATACTAAGACAAATAGCCTACATAGTACAATCTCCTATTAGGATATTGGGGAAAGATGATAAGGCGGAAATTGCTTATTGATGATCAAATTGGATGGTGGAACACCTTTTAGTTCAGGGAGACATTTGAGGAGTAAGAAGCACTATTTATATGTGAATTACTTATAAGTTCTAAAAACAAATAAGAAAAGTTAATTTAGAAAAAAACTTCATCTGGTTATATATTCTTGGTTAGAAGTGCGTATCATTTGCAAAAGGAACCAGTTGAAAGGAATAAGGTCAAACTTCTTGTGGAAAGACAAAGTAGGAGGTTTGGAGGAAGATATGGAGTATGAATGTTCCAAATGTTGTCAAGAACTTTATATGGAAAGTATGTACAAGTTCATTGCCAACCAAGGAGAATTTAATGGAGAGGAATGCTACCAAGAACGTGCTTTCTTTAATATGTGTATGGTTAGTCGAGAGAACTAGTTACATGTTATGGATGTGTCCCTGACTCCCTCAGCTAAAGATGTGTGTGGATGAAGGGTGCTAGAAAAGTTGAAAAAATGACCATAATAAGTGAAGATTTCAAAGGAATTTGTGAAGAATTGCAAGTAAAATTGGGCTAGGAAGAGGTTGAAGAGGCTACTACACTTTTTTGGTAAAAAAAAAAAAAGCATGGAGTTACAGGAGAACAAATTCGTCCACCCAAATTAGCTAGTGAGGAGTGGAATGGAGTCTCTAAGTGCTTATAGAATGGCTTTAGAAAGAAGAGTGGGGTGTAAATTGTTGAATATATTAACATTCAGATATGGGAATCGGCAAGAAAAGGGAAATATAATAGGGGTCAGTGTTTGTTCATGCATTTTCCACTTAAGGGAGAATGCCAACAATATGGTTGGATGACCCTTCCTTTGTCGCACTGATTTGAATTCTTTTTGTAAAATAAGTAAATTTTCACCAGACTCCGCTAGGTCCCGAAGGACCAAGGATACCTTCATGACTAATTTAGTCATTTTTTCATCTCTAGAAATATTCAAGAAAGAGAGTGAAAGTATTTTCTTCAACTTTTTCTGTGATGACCCAGACTTTTGCTAAGTCCTTGCCACTTTTATTATCCGAGTTTTAGCCCACTTAGATATTTTCCAAGTTATGGCATGAAGATCCTTGAGATGCAGCAAGGGCCTTGTCCATCTTATAGAAGAGGCACCCAAGCCCACTTGGAGGCCCATCATAGGCTAGCGAAAATCGGCCACAAAAGGCCAAATGGTTTAGGAAAAAGCCTAATTAGGGTTTTGGGCATGGGATGCGTCTACTTGGAAGGGGAAGAGCCTTTAGCTTTCCCTAGAAATACCATCATTTGGAACCTAGGGAAGAAGCATTCTTGGTTAGCACATAGTTGCCACTTGGCATGCATGCATGAAGGCTTGTAGAAGAAGCCAAATTTGCTGGGGGAGAAGTCTAGGGTTCAACACACATAGGACACATGCCCATCTCCCGCCTACCCACATGCCACATGGCTCACATGCAAACCAACCTCTAGAATACATTGGACCTAAATGTCAAAATGGAAGTAGGGGAGAGAGAAAAGAGGGTTTCAGAAATCCTAAAGGGGCCAAGATGCCACACCATGTAGTGTTGAGTGTGCAAGTTCCAAGAAAACCAATGCAATAATGTGGGGCACATAGGGAAGGTGCCAAATACGGAGCACAAGTCTAAAAGAGACTTTAAGGTTTTGGCCCTGGGATCCACTTGCCTAACTAGGAAGGCCAACCACCACTTTGCCACTTGTCATGTATGCATGAGGTATGAGAGTTTCTAAAAGTGTGCAATCGTGAGGAAGAGGAAGAGATGGCTTTGGGAAATGGCACAAAACTTTTGAGGATTCTAGAAGAATCTTAGTGGGAGATGAAGATAAGAGAGGAAGAGAGAGGGTTGGCCAGGGCAAGATACACACACACATGAATGCCAAATGGCAAGCATGCACATGCCTAGGGACAAGAAGGCTCAAGTATTGAAGAGACACAGTAGGGTTTTAGTCACAAAAGACCTACACTCCCTCGAAGGTTCAATGAACCTAGACCACATGAGTATCATGCCACAAATAGAGGAGCTTTTGGAATTCCCAATGTAAGACAATGATGAAGAAGAGAAATGAGGGGTTTCGTCTAAGCAAGAGGCATGATGCCACATGGCGGCCTTGCACAAAGACTTTTGATTTCTCTATGTCAAAAATAATGATGAGAGGAGGGGATTGTGTTAGAAAATGAGGAGGTATATATAAGGGGAGCCTTTATGGGGCTGGCACCAAAATGGGGATACCCATGAGCCATTTTGGCCATCTAGCATTTTCAGATCACTCACCTTCACTCTTCCTCTCTCTCTCTCTCTCTCTCGTAGGACCACCCTGGAAAAAAACTCACTTTCTCTCCAACCAAACACCTCCTATGCTCATACCATTCCCTACCATCCAATCACAAGGGTGAGAAGAGAAGCAAGAAGACCACGCTCGAAGGATTTCCACGGTGAGAAACCTTCACACTTCTACTCCACTTCTTTTCTTTTGATCACACACGCACTCGCAAGGATTTTGTTTGTCTAAGGGGTTTTGGCATGGGTGAGTAAGAGATGTGTGACATCCCGTCATCTTGAGTCGTGAGGATGGTTGTTGATATTCAACCATGTTAGATCTTATCAAGTGTGAGAGTTTAAGGCTACGTTTGGGTAGTGAGAATACCCGAGAAGTGTTGAGAATGTTTGTGAATAGTAGTGAAAAAGTAATGAAAAAGTAATAATAAAATATTAAAAAATAGGTGAAAAGTAATGAATAGTAGAAAAGTAGGTAAAAAGTAATAATAAAGTAAAGAATAGTAGTGAGAGTACCTCAGTACTCTCACTTGCTAAACACACTAAAGCTTTTCCCTTAAGGAGACCAAACCACAACTCGCAAGACTTGAAATAAAAGAATCTTGAAGGATAGATGACACATGGCTATCACTAGGGGTTCGGAGAAGGATCTTCCTTCTAATGAAGCTCTCGACCATGAAAGTAGATAGGCACATACGAAGTGTATCTCACACATGCATCACACACACAAGTTACTACTGGGTTTCCAAGGACCGAAACATTAAGAAGAGGCACAAACACCATTCGGCCTAGGGTTTTCCCTTTAGGTCCGAATCCTTGAAAGGTCATACGAAGAGAGGAAGAATATGTAGAACCAAGTGGGATGAATCCTAAGCACAACACGTACTCACTCTCGAATTAGGGTTTCGTTATTTCACTTTATCTAACGATTTGCATAATATATTTACGACTTGCTTGTTGTTGATATTTCATTTCTTCGAATATTTGTAAGCTAGCTCTTAACTTACATTGGGATAATTTTTGTTTGTAGCAAGTGAACTTTGCATATCATTGATTAAATTAGATTATTAATTGGTTGTTTGTCACATGCTTTGTAATCGACTAAGTATATTCTTACAATTGAATAAATCTCTTTGATGATTGGAAATCGTTCCTTGTAATGCTCGGCCATGTTTGTTATTACCTGATTTAAAAACTGTTAATTGCTTTAGATATAACATGCCATAAACCGAGTTGTTGTATGATTGTTTGAGCTCCTATTCATTGCTTTGTGGTAATATTAAGTATGTTCTAATATTTTCAAGCCATGAAGGTGGTACAAATTGACATGTGATCAATGACTATGTCCTTCCTAACTTGAATCTCTCATTGTCCATGGCATGCATATTCGGGTCTTACATGAACGAAAACAAGTTTTGTTCTAAGCATATGTCACATGCATTTCGGGTTGTGCATTCTCTTTTAAAGGTTAAATACATGTTTTATCACAACCCCAAATGCTAGGGTAGGGGAATACCAAAGTGTAACTTCTCTGTCCTCTCTAGAGTGCTTAAATTGGAGTGGTAATCCCTGGGTTGACGAAGAACAACCAACAAACTTCGAATGAGTTCTTTTTAATGTATTTTAGAGTGAAGTGGTGCCTAACGCTGTAGTGGAAATGGTGAAGGCAAATTGTGAACTGCCGTGTTATATAAACTCCAACGTACTCACACCCGATCAAGAGGTCCAGTTAAGTAATGCGGTAACTAGAGGGAGCCTACGGTGCATAAGGGAGCTGTGAGGTATCCATCCACATTCTTATATTGGAAATTGTACTAGAGTTTAATAAGAAATTGCACTATGTTACGTGTTTATAAGTCCAGTGTTTCCTTGAAAAAGAAAGAAAATAAAATAGTACAAGCATGAAATAAGTTTTCAGGTCAAGTACATGTCCATGCATGCATCCTCATGGTTTGCCTCTCCATGCTTATGTTATCTCATTGTATGTTACTTGTTAACTTGCTGAGATTTCTTGAAATCTCACTGTGATAGTTTTTACTACCAATCCCCCTAGAATGGTAGAAGTTGTGACAGGTTTAGAGGACCATGGAGAAAGGCAAAAGGGAGGTCCCCCGATGATTAAGGAAGCCTAAGCGCTAGGTAGAGCCAACTATAGAAGAAAGACTAGAGGAAGCCGACTGCTTTATTTGTGAAGTGCTCAAGCTATTTGAGGAGCTACGAAAAATTATTGACAAGGACAAGGCCAAATAAGGTCCCTAGATTGGCTATGTGAAAGCCGTTTGATTATGTGAACTTGGTATTTCAAGGATTATGGTTTTAAACCCTTCTTATTTTGTGTTTGGAAGATTTTTGAACAAATACTTTGGAGATCCTTAGTTATGTAGCGATGGTACCATGCTTTAATTGCTCTAAACTTTGCATAGAATCGAACTGTTCCGCTGTGATTATTGCATACTACTAGTCACATGCTAGGTGCATTGCATATTATTTGTCATGAACAAGGGTGTGTAGCCTTGAGTTACATTCCCTGACGCTTCTGTCTCCGTCCAATCCCAAGCGGGGTCTGGGAGAATCACATTTTCACCATCCCCTTTTCATCTTACAGAGTGATCTTTTGTAGGATTTTCAGAGCTGAAAGATGCTTGTCATGTGTCAACTTTCGATCAATTAGATAATTGGGAATGAGTGGTTATTCCCTAAAAATGGGGCTCATGGCCATTTTTTAGTGGTTATACGGTTTCATCATGTAGTTAGGCTCTTTAAGTGGGGACCACTAGCTATTCTTATGCCGAACAGTTACCTCCCAATTCCCATGGTTGACATGCTTAGTAGTTTGAGCTTGGGAATCTTGTATGTGCTTTTAATCATGTTAATTTCTACCATTCAATGTTGCTGGTAATGTGTTAGTAACTTAGTTTAAGGGTCTAATGCATACTCAAGGGCTCAATCCCCCAAGCTCGTAACTCATAAATTTTCCAAATCATTCTATATATATATATATCAAGCAACACTATAATTTAATGAAGAATTTTACCTTGATTCATTGCCCTTACTCATTGATCTGGAATGAGGTCCTGTCTGACGCCTTTTAGGAGGTATTTTTGTTGCCTTCATGGAGGTCTTTTTTTAACCTTTGGTGTAGATTATCTTCTTTACTGGATGATCGCAAGCTAAGAATTGGTCTTGCTCGGTGATCTCAAGTAAGGGCTTATTTTCTTTCAAACTCATTGATTGCGAGCTGGGAATTTTCCTTCCTTACAATCCCTATGCAAGTGCTTATTTTATTACTTGTTCATTGATTGCAAGCTCGAAATTGGCCTTGCTCGGTCATCCAGAGCAAGGATTTATTTTTTTCTAGCTCGGTAATTGTGAGCTAGGAATTTTCTTTGCTCGGTGATTTTTTGTCTTTCCAACTCCATAATCATGACCTAGGAGTTCACCTTGCTCGATGACATGAGTAAGGGCTTATTTTATTCCCTACTCAATAGTTGCGATCTAGGAATTGCCCTTCCTCTATGATCCAAAGCAAGGGCTTTTTTGATCTTATGCTCGGTAATTGTGAGCTCTAAACCTCGCTTGGTGATCTCAAGCAAAAGGTCTTATCTTCTTTCCTCCTCGGTAATCACGAGGAGGCTCGTAGAGATCGGCCTTGCTTGGTATTCCCATGCAAGGGCTTAATTTTTCCTGCTCTTTGATTGCGAGCTAGGAATTGACCTTGCTTGGAGATCCTAAGCAAGGTCTTATCTTCTTTTCTTCTCATTGATCATGAGGAAGCTAATAGAGGTCATCCTTTCTGGGTATTCCCGAGCAAGGGCTTAATGTCTCCTGCTTGTTGATCATGAAATAGGATTTTTCTTGCTCGATGATCCCGAATAAGGTCTTATTTTCTATCCTGTTCATTGATCACAGGCTAGAAGCTGGTCTTGCTCTATGATCTCAAGCAAGTGATTATTTTCTTTCCATCTCAATAATCATGAGCTAAGAATTGGTGTGGCGCCCCTAGCCCCCACTTAGGATTTGACAGAAATTGAAATGCCGAGATATGCAACACCATGGTTACTTGCCCCTCGTACATGATAGATAAGATGCAATGTACTTACTGATAACTAATAGTATGCAGTATATCGCAACAAAAAGTCAACTTAAGTCAATTTAAAGGAAAAATTAATCATGGTACTGAAAAAATAAGATCTCAATACTATTGCATAATTCATAAGAGTCATCATAGTTGAAACGAGTTTCTATAGAACTCCAAAAAACATGGGACCAAAACATTAAAAGCTTAACAGAAGATCCCTTCCCAAAAGTCGAATGGGTTAGAACAAGGGTCCCATCCTCAAGCAGACTTAAGAATATTCCACTAGACGAGCAAACGTCTATGTTCAAACGCAACTCCGTGGCTATCTCCTTAGCCTCTACGGCAGAGTTCTTAGCTTCTTCTAGATGTCTTGACGCAAAACTCATATCTCGCTTAAGCCTCAACATCTTCTGAGGATCCAGTGATGAAATACTGACATCAGACTCATTGATAATAGCTACAATCTTTTTGAGTCGCTGAACTGACACCCTCAGCAACTCTAGGGTAGATTGACAATGAGCCTCCACAGTGACCTCATCCTCTATTATTTCACTGATTACATCCATACTTAATGGTCTTGAGTACCTGGCACAACTTCTATTATTCCGAGTGAGGAATAATAGTGGGTAAATACAACAGTGAGATTTTGAGAAATCACGGTAAGTAAACAAATAACGTGCAACAGATATCATAAGCATATGCCGCAACTTAACAATGAATGCATAGACATGAACTTATACATGACATTTCATCATTTCATACTTGTTCATTAACATACTTATGAGCTCATGTCGTTTCTTGACTTATAACATAACATTAGATACCTCACGGCTCCCCAGTGCACTTGTGTTCCCCACTAGTTACTGCATCAACCATTGGCCACTTTGACCAAAGTGACTGCGTCTTGACTTTCATAAATGGTAGCTTGCATTTCACCTTCATCGTAGGAGCACCCACTAGATTTAGGTGCGATCCCGCTTTGGTATCCTTTTCTTTTAGGTACCATTCAAGATCCGCCGACAGTACTTCGTTGACCTAGGGGTATCCCTTCATTTTAAACACTCTTGAGAAGACAAAGGAGTTCCACTAGGACATTCCCTCATCCTAGCATTTGGGGTCGTGATAAAAACTTTACTTTTTTAAATAGAGTACTTTCCTTTCAAAAAGGATTTTCACAATCCCAATGTATGTGACATGACAATAATTCTTAGAACTTTCATGAGACACATGAAATACCAAAATGCTTCATCACAACCATGAGATGCCAAAATGCTTCATCATAAAATAAAACATTCATACATGCAATACATATCTCGTTACGGCTTGAAAATATTAGAACATGCGAACATGTTCCGTTATAACGATTCAAGGCATTGTGACTTGACAATAATTCTTAGAACTTTCATGAGACACATGAAATATCAAAATGCTTCATCATAACCATGAGATGCCAAAATGCTTCATCATAAAATGAAACATTCATACATGCAATACATATCTTGTTACGGCTTGAAAATATTAGAACATGCGAACATGTTCCGTTATAACAATTCAAGGCATGCATTCCAATAATAAACATGTATGGGCTGAAAATTTTAAACCCAAATGTAACCAAAAATTATTCTTATCACATAAAACCCAAAGCACTAATTATCTCACTTCATTTATAAGGTTGATCGAAAGCTTTTATGTAGGGAAACATACATTCTAATTAGTTTTCATGAACTTAGAATCTTCTAATGCATTGAACAAAGTTTTTAACCAAGAAACCTCACAGTGCCGAAACATTTTCTTGTGTGTATGGGGTGATCCTTTCATGATCTTAGTCCACGCCGAAACTGTGAAATACAACATTCATTTTCAACCAACATAGAACATGTCAAAACCCTACATGACTTCTTACTCCATTTCCTTTCCACATTATACACATCTTCCATAACCCATTTCAATCATGCTTTAAAATAGTCATATCAAAAGATATTCATAACACATAGAAGAACAATAATATCATAAAAGACCTTACAAAACCAAAACAACCAACAAGTTCACAAGTCATGTATATAAAATATCTAAGTACAAGTTAGAGATGTACTTACAAAAATCCGAAATATGTGTTTATAGCAAGCAAGCTGAAAATCACATGTAATACTAGTTAGGATCATTGCTCAAGAAAAATCCTAACCTATGTGTTCAAGTGTAGTGCTCCTTACACCTTTTTCTTTTCAAGAAAACTCCAAGTTTTTGGACCCTTCCCTCTTGAATCCAAAACTTATCTTCAATAAAATCCCTAACTACAAATCACTAGTGTTGTGACCCTCTTACATCAAAACACCATGCTTTGAGAATAAAAGAGGTTTACAGATGACAACATCAATCGTAAAATAAAAAGGCCTCTCATAGAATTAAAACTCTCATGCCTAGACTTTCGTGCTCTTCCTCTTGGGCATACATAAAAACTAAAATAAGTCAAATACTCAGTAAAAATTACTTCATACAGTTAAAATATACTAATATAGGTTATCATTCATACATTCATCATTCCATACATACTATATGTACATGAGGCATACATTCATTTGAAAACATCACTAGGCAGGTTTTTTTTAAAAAAAAAAGGTTTTCCTTTCATAAAACATTTGTCCTGTCAATGCATTCATTTCTCAAAGAGTTCAATGCATTCATATATTCTTTCTTTCTTATCACTTTATTTTGCCTGTACACACTGTTACGCCCCATGTGTTAGGGTTAGCGGTCTTCCTTTGGACCTGGATTCTTTCCATGGCCACAGGTTGGGAATCCCTTTCATTCAAGGGGCAGCATTGGGTGCACCGCCAGTACTACTTACCCAGCATTACAATCTGCCCATTCCTTTGGTATCCTTTTCATTCATATGGCCGTTATGTATTTTCATCCATTGAAATGTTCATTTCCTTTCATTTGGTCAGTCCTTTCATTCAGTCCTTTTCTTTTCAGTCCTTTTGATTTAACAGTTCATTCATGGAAAACGTCATTTAAAAGCATAAGCTTAAACATCATCTTTCATGGCATCCATAAAGCATCAATTCATAGGGACATTTTAAAACACTTTCTTCGCGTCATTTAAAGCTTCACTTAAAGCAAAAGGCACAAGCCTCACATCTAGTTTCATGAAAATACATACAATAGATATTGCGTATAGTCATCCATTCACATGCATACAATTAATACTTTGGTTGCATAAAAAAGGGTTGCCAAGAAGGGCCATACATATGTATACTTTTAAACACTTTGCATGTTTTTCATAAAACATCGTTTCCTTTCATTTCTAAAGCCTTGTAAGGAGAAAAATTTCTTTTTCCATTTCATATCTTTTAGAAAACTCTAGAAGAGTATAAACATAATACTTACCTAGACTCCATACTACTTTTATATCATGCAGTCCATTCATGTGCATGTCAGATGACAACCTACATGCATACTCATAACTTTAGCGTCATTCTCTATCTAGTACATAAGTAACTAAAACTAGAGATAGAACTACACTTCACTTGAAGCACTCTCCTTCTATCATTGGGCTCTTACGTACCCTTTACTATGTTAAAACCTTTGGGGGCCCACTTACGGATACTACCTCTTCCAAACTCAACGTTCTACTTCGAGTGCTTATCCACTAGAGTGAACCCATGATTCACCTTAGGGTTAAGATACTAAGACCTTCATCTCATTCTTCTTATTAACCTCATGTCGATGCATGACTCAAACTGACTAAGTCACGCATCTCAGTCCTAGACAATACATACACCACTTCCTACATTCGAGCTTATGCTTCCTCATCGTCATCATCATTCTCATCCATGCATATCACACGACTCTAAGCCAATTCTGATGCTCAAGCATCCTGTAGCTATGCTAGGATAGATTACACATTACATATGGTAAATCCATCTAACACATATGATTCACCAGATTACACATGTACCCTACCTCTTTATCACTTAAGATCAACATATAAGATGTTGATCACCTACTTGTGTTAACAAGCCTATAATCCGTTACCAACCTTCTCTTAACCCGGCTAGCATGACTCTTCATGCTACCCATCCCTCTTGACAATTCATCCCAACACTTGACATGACAATACTTCATTCATATCTACACTTTACGTCACATCATATAGCTCGGGACTACTCTCAATCTACACTGTGACCTTGTCACGTCACCTAACATCCCACTACGTCATTTCTATGCGAACTCCTAACTTATCATGAGTACAGTCCCTTACGTACTCCCATCACATCGTGACATCTAGTCACTTTCCCGTTATGCCATTCTTACACTAACTTCTCACTCATCACAAGCACGACTTCTTGTTTAATCATGTCACTTCATGACATTCCCCTGTCATGCTTCTGTTGCACTATTCTTACACTATTCTGTCACTTCATACATAGTCCTAGCCATAAGTTAACTACACGATGGCACCTGTCACCTTAGACTACAAGTGACATCACAGCTACTTCAGGACACTGTTCCACAGTTCTTGACATTACTCATCACGCTCTATGCTCATTAACTACACAACCATCCTTATCTTTGCGACACGCCACAAGGTGTATCCCTTCACCTCACGGCTTAGACTCCACATATACTCCCTTCACACACGCTACGCAACATCACCACTACAGCATACATGCCATATCGTGCATCACTCCACGTGTACTCCCTTCACACTATGCTCTGCCACGTAGAGTACACTCCACGTGTACTCTTCCCATTCCACATTACGTCACATCACCATTACAACACATATTTCACAACCACACTTCCCAGTACAAACCACAACACTACACAGCACACTTCCCAACTACACCCAATACATCACGTACACTGCTACACTTCACATCACACTATACAGCGAACTCCACAAATGCTAACAGCTCAGTCCACAACCTAACCAACCAACTAACATAATAACGAGAATAAAGGGAAAGAGTGTTATACCATTGATGGGATAACACGTACGTTGCTCGTTGTCCACCACAGCTGGTGGGGTTGGAAGCCACTAGCTTGGGAAGTAGTGGTCATTACCGTGACCTTACGATGGGACTATCTTGGGGATCAAATCTAGGATTACAGTGGGTAGATCTGGGCTATGCGAGGATGGCCGACACGATGGGGAGTCCATAGGTGGTGGCTAAGGTTGTGTACAATGGTGGTTAGCCACGTACAGTGGTTGTTCACCATGTTTGGTGGCTGTCCACCACGTAAAGTGGCGATTTGGTGGCTGGGGTGGTAGAGCACGGCGAAGCCATGGGTTTCCAAGGGGAATTCGTGTCTCTCAAATAGGGGAAATGGGAGGGGCCATGGAGGGCTAGAGAGGGGTACGGTGGAGCTTTGGTGGCGAGGTGGAGGTGGCATAGCAGCCTACGGTGGCGGATCTAGGCCTTGCATGAGGGAGAATCCATGAGAGAGGGAGAGAGCGTGAGGGAGGAGGGAGGCTCGGCTAAGCATGGGAGTGCTAGGGGAGGTCGTCGGTGGGAGGAGGAGCTTCTAGTGGTGGTGTGGTGGCCGTGGGAGCAGTTGACGACGATGCTAGGGGAGAAACCCATGGGTTTCATGCGTGGCCTAGGGAGGAGCTACGACAGCTGGGTCTAGGGAAGGAGGACAGGGGTGGTTAGGGGAGGCCCGTGGTGGTGCTCGGTGGTGGCCATGGCTAATGACTGCGGTGCTAGGAGGGATAAAAATGGGTGAAACCCATTTCGGTTGGCCTACCGCAAAAGAAGAGAGAGCTGCGCATGGGGGAGTTCGGTGGTGGTTGGCTTGGTCGTCGGCGTGAGGGGGAGTCGGTGGCGGTGAGGCTAGGTGGCGCACGGCTGCACCACGCTAAGAGAGGGAGACTGAATAGTGAGGGGGTGTGTGCAACATAAGCTGAGGGAAATGGAGGAGAGAGAGGGAAAGAGAGGACATGAGGGAAAAAGGCTAGGGGCTTGGGTATTTAATCCAGGCTCTTCGTCTTGGGTGTTCAAAATGATCTAACGGTGGATTTTAAATACTAATTTGAAAATGCGTAAACATTAACTTAACTAAAAGCACTAAGGGGAATTAAGATAGAATATTGTTTAAACTAAACTTTACTTTATAAAATAATATTCCTTCATCATTAATAAAATGATGAAATCTTATTTAATATCTTTAAGAGAATAAAACCATCGAATTAATTAGATTTTTCAACATAAAATCTCATAATATTTTAAATAACTAAAATCATTTTAATAAAATAGTATTCTTCAATTATAATATTTTCGGAACTCTTCAAAAATATTATA
This sequence comes from Juglans microcarpa x Juglans regia, assembly GCF_004785595.1. Classification (NCBI taxonomy): domain Eukaryota; kingdom Viridiplantae; phylum Streptophyta; class Magnoliopsida; order Fagales; family Juglandaceae; genus Juglans; species Juglans microcarpa x Juglans regia. The sequence goes on along the minus strand of NC_054599.1, from coordinate 11,719,780 downwards.
ATTGTCTTACTTAAAATCAGGTTTGGTTCAATAATACTGAAAATACCCCCACATAAATATTTCCAGAGCATTTAAAACGCTAGACTTACTTTAGAAATTACTTAATATCTTTAAAAACATGCCATCGAGCTTTGGGACATAAGACGAGACTCGCAGTTGCTAGAGAGAAGGGGCTGGCTGTTACATCCTCTCCTCGTAATAAATTTCATTCTCGAAATTTTCTTACGTCAGAAAGAAGGAGCAAGGTGTTACAAACAGACAGAATGTACTATCCATACATTGGAGGATATGTTACGTGCTTGCGTAATGGAATTAAGTGGCGATTGGGAAAGGCATTTGCCATTGATAGAATTTGCTTACAATAATTGTTTTCAGGCGACAATACATATGGCACCATATGAAATGTTGTAACAAGTGCAGATGCCCTCCTTATTGGGATGAAGTCAGTGAAAGAAAGTTGTTAGGACTGGAATACTTGCAAGACGTATGAAAGTAGGTGGAGCTAATTCGGGAAAGGATGAAAGCAGCCTAATGCCGTCAAAAGAGTTATGCCGATAAACGATGAAGGAATTTAGAGTTTAATGTGCGAGATTGTGTGTATGTCAAGGTATCTTTCATGAAGGGAGTTATACGGTTCAGGAATAAAAGAAAGTTGAGCCCCACGTATGTAGGACCATTCAAAGTTATGGAAAGAGTTAGTGCAGTAGCATATCGTTTGGATCTACCAGCTAAGATGCAAGGAGTGCACAATGTCTTTCATGTGCCGTCATTAAAGAAGAGCTTTGGGGAAAGGCAGCCTGCGGTAATGGAAGTCGGTAGTATACAACTTCAGCTAAATCTATCTGATGAAGAATGGCCTGTGCAAATTGTGGATAACAAAGATCAAGAGCTAAGGAATCAAAAAGTATCTTTAGTAAAAGTACTTTGGAACAACCCATCTTTTCAATAAGCAACGTGGGAAAGAGATGAGGACTAAATATCCTCATTTGTTTGTAACTTAGAACTTGTGTATTCATGAGTCTCATTTATAAATGATTGCTTCTTTGTACCTCGACTTCTTGTGTATGAGTGTGATGCGTTATCTTTGAATTCTAGTCATGATATGTGCACCTACCATACCTGTGAATAGGGCATGGCTCGTAATAAGATTACCCCTCGCATGTCTGTATCCTCGATAATGCAAATTAGAGCGAGACACCAACGCAGTCACAGAAGCTGATAAGTAAGGAGGGATTGAATGATGAATGCTTATTGGCAACAGATGGAAAGGTTCAAGTATCATCACACTCATGTATTGGATGCGGATTTTCAAGGCAATATTTTTCTAAGGAAAGCCCTACCAAATGAAGAGCGTCAACGACCACACGATCCTTTGGCATGGAGAGATGCAAATAGGTTACGTCTACTCGGACTTAACCCTGAGGCAGAATCCAGTCGCATTGCAGAAGCTGGCGCTTTAAGATATGAGCCTATTGAAGCTTCAAATACGTCTACTGACCGTATTCGTTATTGTGAAGGACAACCCATTGAAGATACTGAGCTCAAGATTGAGCATAGGTTAAATGAGATGCGAGTAAACATCTATTATGATTATGACTTGGACATTATATTGTATTTTTTTCAAGATTGGTTGACAGAAGAAGAAGGTGAAGTACCGCTACCGTTATCATCTGAGGATTCTATAGCAGCTACTGCAAGTGGTACCAATGAGGATTAATTTTTTTCTATTAATAGATTTGTTTTATGACTACGGTATTGATTTCGAGAACAATGTCTTTTTCTAAAGGGGAAGGATGTGACAACAAAGATATTTGCTAAGCTTTCTATGCAATTCTATTAAATATTGTTAATTTGGGCCAAGAGAGGTGGAGTAACCCAATTAAAAATTTGGTTTGGTACTCGGCATCTAAGGCCTTGAGAAAGGCCCAAGCCTGCGTGTGATTCTACCTCTATAGGAGAATTAGGGTTTTGAAGCCTAATAGAACTAGGGCACATGCCCAACCCAATTCATTGGACACCACATGTCATCCAATTGAGCCTACAGCTAGGACTTGATGAATCTGGACTGAATTGAGGGAAGAGAGGTGAGAGAGTCTAGGGTTTTGGTCTTGCACGCCTACCATAGAGGATCACCCACCTCCTTGCCATGTGTCATGCATGCAAGAAGGCTTGCTGTATGAAGAGGTATTATGACACTTCTCACTAATAGAGGGAGGTTTCTAGAAGGGAAATGATATGGCTATGGAAAGTTAGGACTTGAAGGATGCCCAAAGGGCATCCACGGCAACTATAGAGAAAGGTGATTTGCTTTTCCATGTGTCATGCATGCAAAAGGGAAGGAGAAGATGTATTATCTTGGGAAAGGACAGGATCTTGCTTGGGAAGAGAAGGCCTACACGCCTATGAGGATTCTAGAAAAATCTTGTAGAAGACACACTTGAGATGGACGACTAGGGCAAAATAGTTTGTGCATTTTTACCACCCACCATGACCAATCATACAATGTCCAAAAATATTCGTGAAAGAAAATATTCTTGGGAGGAGATAGAAATTTCGGCCATCATGCACACACACACTCCTCACATACCACTTGGCACACACATCACACTTGTAGGAGATTGATGAAGATCCTAGCTAGATGAAAGACCATTTTGCTATGAGGTTCATTGAACCTAAGCACAAGATGAAGGGCATTTAGGGGATGGTGGATTTCAGTTTTTGGGAGGGTGGCGCCACTTGTCCAAAACATTCCCATGTTTTTGAGAGGTAGGCTCAAGGGTGATGCGCAACTTGGCATCCATGCAAGGAAGTTTAGCTTGTTCAAGAAGCCTCTTATCTCTACAAAAGGGAGAGGAGTCGAAAACCCTAAAATTTTTAGTCACTTGGATAATTTCTCTTGAAGCTTTCAGCCACACCATTCACTCTACTTTCTATCACTTTCTCTCCATCCAAACATCGTCCATGCTACACTCACTTCTTTCAAAACACCATTTTATGTGCAAGCAAAACTAGAGGATACTTTCTAATAAGGAAGTCACACAAGGTAAGAAGCAAGAACACTCTTTTTCCTTACACTACACATGCGACCAAAGGAAGCAAGTTTCAGACTTGACAAAGTTCACCATGAACACATGCTCATACACACATAAACAAGAAGAAAATAGTTTCGGTTCTTGAGAATTTTCTCACATGAGCAAACCCATACACACACTCGGCTAGATTAGGGTTTTAGACTCAAATTCATTTTCTTTAAGTTCGTAAGCATGATGTTTTGAGGAAAGAAGGCACGACTTTTGTGTTTTTAACTAGGATTTTGTTTTATGCAAGATTTGGACTTGAGGAAGGGAGGTCCGAATATTGGGAGACTATTTATTGGAAATATGTCGAGAGCACAACACTCACACACGAATTAGGGTTTTGGATAACTGATCCTAATGATTGTTATATATATATTTTTTTTAGATTGCTCACTTATCGATTGTGGATTTTTGTAAGTTTTTAAATTATACTTGGATTTTTTATGTATATGTCATGTGAGCTCATTTGTTATTTGGTTGCATGTTGGTACTTGAAATGATGATATTCTTTCATGTGATATAATCGGTTCCTTGTATGATTATTCAATATATGGTTGAAATGGTTTATTGTTGTTAGTTTATATCATGAAAATGGAATGAGAGGTCACATTTAGGGTTCGGATTGCATGATTCCTAACATCTTCATAGATATTTGTTATATGACTGAATTTTTATAGGATTAAGCCCATAAAATACTTGTCTTTCCATAAGTATGTTAACTAGCATGTTTCGGCTACACATGCATGTTCGTTGATAAAGTTTTATTAAACACATTAGAAGATTCTAAGTTCATGAAAAGTTGGTGTAAAGTATATTTCAAAATTGCCAGGTCTCGTTCAAGACCATAGATGAAGTATTAACATTATGTGATTGAAGTTCTAAGAATATAAAACCAATTCTCGGGCATGCTAGGGTTTATATGTTTCGGTTATTGCATAATACATGTCAAGTTTTGAATGTTTGTTTCTTGCTTGTTAGTCAAATGCCTCAGAGTTTATGAAAAAGAACGTGGTCTCATGTTCTAATATTTTCAAGCCGAAATGTGAAATGTACATGGATATGCATGATTGTTGTTATATGGTCATGATTAAGTTTCGGCATTTGCATGTGTCCAATGAAAGTTCAAAGTTTCGTAGTTCATGTCACATGCATTGGGTTTGTGAAATTTTTCAAAAAGAAAATGTGTCTTTTAAAAAGTTTTGTCACGACCCCAAAGGCTAGGACGGGGAGATGTCTTAGTGGAACACTCATGTCCACTCGGGTGTGTCTAAAATAGAGTGGTTAGCCTTGAGTCAACAAGGTATAGTTCGTAGACCTTGAATGCTTCCTAAAAGAAAAGGACACTAGAGCCGTGTTGCACCTAAAGTTAGTGGCTGCTCTACAATGAAGGCAAAAATCGAACTGTCGTAATATGAATGATTAAAAGTAAGATGTAGTCGCTTTGGTCAAAATGGTCAATGGTTGATGCGGTAACTAGCGGGGAACACACTGTGCATAAGGGAACCGTGAGGTATCCATTTATAAGTTAACAGTCAAAGAAAGGCCTTGAGCTTCAAGTTATGCTATGATATATGAACAAGAATCCGAGCTCACAAGTATGTTCAATGAACAAGTATGAAACGACAAAAAGATGTTTTATGAAAAAAAAAGGATTATGGAAGCCATGATGCACATGTTATTTTTTTGAAAAATTCAAATGCATAAGTAAAGTTTCATGTCCATGCATTCATCTCAAGTTTGCTTACATATGCTTACGATATTTGTTACATATTATTTGTTTATTTATTGATATTGTTTGAAATCTCACTATTATAAATTCCACTATCATTCCCCTACTTAGAATGGTAGAAGTTGTGACAGGATCCCAAAAGGATAGTAATGTGGAAACATAAAAGAACAACTCCCCAAATGCCTAAGGAGTCTCCAGAGAGACGCGAGGTCTCTCAGGAGTCGTCGATTTTGGAAAGGGTGGAACTTGCTGACCAATTCATCACTGAGGTGTTGCAACTTTCTGAGCAACTGGGGAGGATTCTGAATCAAGACAAGGCCAAATAGGATTGACCTCATTAAAAGACTTATGTTATGGGACCTCTTTTGAGGAATGACTTATTTTGATGACACTTGATGAACGGTCCTATGTTTTTGGAGTCTCTTTTGGAACAATTAAGTCTTTGATGACTTTTATGAAATTTCTGTTTGGGATTTATGTGCTTCGGTACCATGATATTTGTCTTATTTATCTAACCAAAGTAGACTTTCCCCTACGATATACTGCATACTATTAGATATCAATAGGTGTATTGCATCTTAACCGTCATGTACAAGGGGTATGTAGCCTTGTGTTACATGTCTCGACGCTTTAGTCACGCTTTAATCCCAAGCGGGGGCTGGGGGCGTCATATTGAATATGAACATTTGAATTGTCGCTCGGATATTCTAGTAACATGTGTTTTGAAATCTGTATATTGAAACTGAAATGTTTTGTTTCTGCATTCTGAACTCTCTGAAAAGGCTCATGTTTACAAACTAGTAGATGTTCTCTGCTTACTGAATTGTTGATAACTCACCACTGTTTTCAATTTCGTACCGTACCGGCTGGTACGGCCGATATTTTCCATACCTGCCGTTGGGCCGGTACAGGTACCATATACGTTTCGTACCGGCCCAAATACCGGCTGTAAAACCCAAGCCCAGACCAATTCTCACTAGAGGAGCATTACAGTGTCGTTTTCAGGTAAGGCTTTTAAGCCTTTGTTTTCCTTCCTTTTTCTTTTCCTCAGACGGTTTCTTCCTCTCTCCCTCAAGGACTTTCAGTTTTTGTTTGTTCCGAATCTCACTCCCACTTTTTCTTCAACTTCTCAACCGTATCTCTTTTTCTTCACTTTCAGAAATTTCACTCTCATCAGACTCTCCCTCTCCCTCACATCAGTTTCTCACCCTCGCCCCCAAAGCCCACGGTCCCAGACCATAAGGCAATGCCTCTGCCACAAACCGCCAAGCGCTGAAGTCCAGCCGCCTGCCAACGCCTCACCAGACCACCGCTGGAAGCCACCAGTTGTGCTTAGCTACAGCAAGATGGGACAGCCCGACATCCCTCACGGCCTAGCCCCTCCGTGTCCTTAAACGGAAACCAACCCACGGCATCCTCCTCCACGCCAACAGCCCCATTTCCACCGAGGACCACCATCGGAACAACAGAAGGCAAACCCACAAAAACCACCCCCCCTCCACGATACCAACTGGGCAACAACTCTACAGCACTGCCTTGCACCACCATACCCACACTTAGCCTCTTTTTCCCCTGTTTGAACTCCCCGAAGCAGAGCATCTCTTGTGCTCCCTAGCCCTTGATTCCATTAGGTGGCACCAGCCATGACGGTGAAGCCTAGCGACGACGGTAGCCATCCACGTCGCCTCCACTTGCAGAGAAGATACCGCCGACCACCTCCCATCATCCAGTTGCTTTTCCTATAGGTGAGACCACGACATCTCGTTGCTTTTACCCCACAACCTCCTCTTCATTACCTCTTTCTCTCATAGCTTTCTCTCTGATCTTAGTGCAATGCCGCCGCGTGACCACCTTCTACCGCCGCCCACCTCCCTGCTCTTCGCGTCGCGCCTCCTCTCTCGGTGAGTATTGGAATCCTCAGTCGCATATTGTTTTGGTCTAGAGCATTTCACAACTTGGTTTTCCTTTCGTTTTCATGGTCTTTCCCAATAAGCCCACGCATCTTATACGTATTTCCTAAAACACCGTCCCTTTAGATGGGTTATAAATTAACCTAAAGTTTTTGTTAGTATCGTTTCTTTTTCTTAAAATTACATAGCTTATAAACAAAATTGATAAAGTTTTGCATTATATTATTTGTAATACTATTCTTTCTAAAATATGAATTTTTGAAGTGTTTAGTAAGTGCAAAAAATTTTATTTTATTTTGAACCCATGCATTATATGGATATTTCCCAAAATACGCCTAGTTATACGTTGGGCTTGTTTTTAAAGTATATTACTTTTATTATATTATAATATCTAGTATTAAATTTTATAGTGTAATTTCAATAGTTAATAAGTAAGAATTTAATATCTTAGTCAAAGATGCTAAGCGGGTATTGAGGAATTTGGGAAGTGATGGTATTTTTTTGGAGTTATAAGAATTTTAGGTCTTGAGGAATTATAATAGGTATTTCAGGTGTAATTACGAAGTAACTGTTCAAATTGGAAGTTCATTCAAGTTACATGAATTTTTTTTCTATAGGTGACGATTGATATTCATTTGGCATTATTGTGAAGATTTTCTGAAAAGCTAAAAAGTCCAAGTAAGTGGGATTCCTATGCTAGGTTTATACAAGTTAATAAGACTGAGGTTAACATTCTGAAAACTTGCATATTTTGTGATGAGATGAGAACTTGGAAAAAAGAAAAAACAAAAACAAAGATCAACCTCGGTCACTTATTTGCATTATTCATGAAATCTGTGTGAAAAACGAAAAAAAAAAACACTTTCTGATATGCATTGTGTAGACCTGAGCTAATTTCTGTCATATGGTTTCTGAAATATGAAAAAATGAGCAATATTGAGAATCTGAAAAATTGTGCATTTATTTAGAAATATGTTCTGGCTTTTGTTTTCAGTGTGTAGACTGTCTGATTCTGTTTTGGTATTCTGTATTATTTTGATATAATATCTGAAAACCTTTGGCATGGTGTGCTGGTTTTTATATCCAACTTTGTCTCTGCTTTGCTATGCTCTACTCTGTTATGCTCTGCTCTGTTTGGGTTGGTACCAACTTCTCTGTCTCTGAGTGCACCCACTTTGGAAACAAAGTGGTTTTATTGTGGTCTTTCCTGTGTGCACACTCGGGACTCCGAGAAGAATAAAGGAAAGATTTCACCTCTGTCTCTGCCTGGTTTGGCCACCAGGGTTAGCACAACCCTACCAAAGGGGTGAAACATGGTCTCTACTGTGTGATGCTCTGTTTTGATGTGATGATGATACTCAGTTTATGCTATGCCAAAGTATTACGGGTCTTACTTGTCATAAAACCATTGCTCTGTTACTTTTGAAAAACATGTTTTGTTCTGCATGATAACTCTGTAAAATATTTTGTCCTGCATATTGTACTTTGTAAATGCTCATGTTTGCACACTAGCATATGTCTCGCTTACTGAGTTGTTGATAGCTCACCCCTTATCTCCATAATATTTTTCAGATATTTTGATGGTACAATTGAGGATCAAGACTAGAAATCTTGTATAAGGCTACGTGAGCATAGTGGAATAAGTACAAAGATGGTACATTGGTTATCTGAGCATTTTATTCAATAGTTCTATTTTTGCTTTGTCGATTGGGTATTTTGGAAGGTTGGGGTTTATCTTGAGATTTTGTGGTGTAGTTGATTTGAAACAGTGAGTTGTATGTGTCATTGAAAGCTTTGGAGTCTATGACTGTATGATTGAGACATGATTTTGAGTGACTGGTAGTAACTCTCCGACCCATCCGGGACTGGGGCATTACACCGGCCGGTACCTCAATTTCGGCCTGTAGTGGCCTATATTTCGACCAGTACCGGCCGATATTTCGGCCTTCAATTTATTTTTTATTTTTTTTCATTTTTCAAACTACAAGTTTATATTTTGACCCTCAATTCAGATTAGGCTATTTATAATTTATATATATATGTATTTATATATAATTTATTCATATATAGACTATTATTTTGGAATATAATTTATATATATATATTTATATATAATTTATTCGTATATCGACTATCCCGAAACCGTACACGAAACGGTACCGGTATCGAAATATTTCGTTACAGTGCCTTGACGGGTACGGCTTCCAGTACGGTATTCAAAACATTGTAACTCACCCCTTATCTCAACAATATTTTCAGATGGCTTAGATATTTAACCTGATGATCAAGAATAGGTGGCATGGATAAGGCCATTTGAGCATAGTGGAATAAATTCAAAGAGGGCACCTTGATTTTGGGAGAGTTTTATGCAGTAGTTTTATTTGGTTCTATTGATGGTATTTTTAAAGGTTGACGGCTATTTTGAGGCTTCATGGTATCTTAGAGTAGTTATATTGGAGTTATGGGTTCATAACAATAATTTTATGTTTTATAGCTAGCTAGAGAATTTGGAATGTATAAATTGAGTTGTTGGGAGATGATTGTAGGTAATAAGAGTTAACTCTGTAGACCTCCGGGATCGGGGCATTACAATTGAAACATATATTACCATTAATTTCACAAAGTTGAATGCACTCCCTAGCTTAACATGTTCGCATTGATCAATCGTTTTAAGTTTGGAAATATATTTAACATTTTAAGACTCCCACTACTAAAGGTAAAAATGAAATGTACTCGATCGATAAGAACAACAAGAAGTAAAAAGAAAAAAAAAATAGTTGTATTGAAACATTTCACAGAGGGTAGTTGGCCAAGAAATGTAGCGTTTATATGATCTGTTTCCTGAGGATAAACAAAATCAACATTCTCCCAGCTGACCATAGAAATTTCCGGAGAAAAAAGGCATTCTAATGGTGGGATAGTTGCATCATGGAATGCATGGTACTTCTAATTTACACCAAGATGCCATTCATGGCATTGTTTGCCGCGATAGATTTGCAACGGAGCTATTTTTGTAACAAATCATGCAGACAGCGAGCCGTAGAAGCGGATGGGGGCTCTTTTGGGTCTCCTCCAATTTTATTTCCGAGGCACCATGCGTGTGACCATCAACTATATGTAAAAGGCTGTTTTAGTTGCTTAGCATGCTTGAACTTCACCATTATCTTAATTGCTTCATGCTTCCCTTATAACTCTCTAGAATTATCTTTCCTTCGCATTCTTATCTTTTGTTGGCATCAAGATGTCGCACCTGGACCTGATTGGCAGCAGGAAAAGAAAGAGAGGAGAGAGGGTTTTCAGATTCAAGAGCTTTGGAGAGCCTGGTTATCCGGTTGAGTTTATAGGGCCATTCCGGGAAAATGTTAAAGCCCTTCTTGAATTTGGGCAATTGGAGACTAACTCCAGCAGGGAAATTTCAAGTTGGTCATTTCAGCTTGAATTCCATCGCCACCATCCCGTCCAAATCCTTCTATTCGTTGTTGAAGAACCGGTTGAAGCATCCCTCAATCGTCACTGCAATCACTGTCAATACGTAGGTAAAGTACTTTTCATTCGATCCACGTTCATTTTTATATATTATAGTTCTAAAAAAATCGAAACGGCAATACTTTCTTTTATATTAGCTAATACGAGATTACTTTTTTAAGGATATAATATAAATAATTAAGTTTATATTTTTCCATCAGTTTAAATTTATTGGACAAGTAGTTTTACATGATGGTATCAAAATAAAAATCCCAAATTCCAACTCTAACTCTACATTTAAATATTTCACGTTTTGAGTCTACTCATTGAAAAAAAAATCGAGTCCAGATGTCAGGGAGATCGTCGTCAATAAGCAAATTGCAAATAGATTTTTATCCACATTCAATGTAACTCCCATGGTACTTAATTTGGTTTTATAATAGCTCAGGCTGGGGACACCATATGATTTGCAATAAGAAGTATCACTTTTTGTTGCCTACCAAGGACACAGTGGCTGCTTACTTGAACTGCGAAGGCAACTCTAATAACAATAGGGCAGGCTCAGCCAATGGTAAGTCAAATTTATTGGAACTACAGGGCCATATCATGCATGGTGTCTTTCACTCTAACGGGTACGGACATTTGCTGTCTGTTAATGGTGTTGAAATGGGTTCGGACTTGGCTGGACACCACATCATGGAATTCTGGGATCGTTTATGCACTGGGTTGCGAGCAAGGTTAGTTTTCTTTAATAATATGTTTTACGTTAATAATATGTTTTGCGTAATTTCCGTAAAACATATCATGAGGTACACATGCAAAACAATAAAAAGAAGTCATAAAACTCTTCAGAGGAGGTACTTTTTTTTTTTTTTTTTTTTTTTTTTTTTTTAAATGAAAGGAGGACAGGTACCTAAACCATAACACCCAACCAAAGAAAATCCAAACCAACAAACTTAATGCCTAATTTAAGAAAATCCGCCTTTGTTCCCTTAAGATGATTCTTTCAAAGAAACTCTGGTCGTGGCTCCCGTGGTGGGTGGAGAGTAATTATTATATTTCCGTAATAAATGAGGGGAGTTCTCAAAGTGCTTTAAGGGGCAAATCATATTGAAAAGTTCGTTTTAACGGGTGAGTTGTCATATAGATGTGTAATTAAGAACTCGGTCGTAATAATTTGACGTTGATTTTTGTTAAGATTATTTTTGTCTTTATATATTTATGTTAAAATTAATGGTCAATTTATACAACTGTGGGGTCTTTGACGTCAAGTTATAAACAGGGTCAAAGTTGTGTTTGTTCTTGACAATCCAGTAGTAGTTGGTGAGGAAACTGTCGACCATAATTTTTTGCAGGGAAAAAAGGGGGTTTAGATTATGACTGTTAATCTGGCTTTCAGCTTGAAAAATTGGGTATATTCGGATTTACAATCCGGTATCCGATATTTTATTTTATTTTTCAATTTGAATGTTCTGATATTTCTTTTTTTTTTTTTTTGTTCTTTTTAAGTTTTTTTTTTTTTTATTTGAAATTTTTTAAATGCAAATGTACTAGAAAGTAAAATTCTACCTATCAGGAATTCAGAAGATAGAAAGCTTCTAAAAAAAGATGGTAAAAGCTTTCAAACAAAGTACCTGTTATATGTCTACACTATATTTAATATGGACTTATGTCTCGTCTCTCAAAACTGGAAATGATAGGAATTCTTATGCTTAAAATTCAGACAACAAAAGATAAATGAGAGATCAACAACAATTTTCAGATCAAAACATTCAAACTAAATTTTTTTAAAAAAAAAAAAAGGAAAGAGAGAGAAGAAGAAAGAAGGTACCGGATGTATCCAGGTTTTGTAACTCCGATTCTGCCCGGAACCGAAAATCAGGTTTCCTTGGTTCTAGACCGGGCCGGGAAAAACCCTGGCCCGATGAACAGTCCTAAGACTCTAGACTCTAGTTTGTTTCAAGGAGCCGTTGTTCTAAACTTTTTCTGGGTGAGAGGGCCTTCCTTTACTGGCCTTAATAGAGGGGGGAAAAGGACAGAAAAAGAAACGAAGGTTACGAGCAGATGTCGCGAACCTCGATTTAAATACTAGCCAGCAAACATTTTGGTTATTTTTGCAATATTAGAGAAAAAAGCCCAAAACAAAAACAAAAAAAAAGACAAAAAGTAAGTTCCATGTTTCTGTCTACATTCTTGCCAATCGGATGTTTAGCTGAACCCACTTGCATTTGCAATATCCTCGGATCCTGGTGTAGCTAAGTTCCCGATAACTTGGCTCAACCACTTTAGCTATGATCAATTGTTTTTTGCTTTCTTTCCAGCACCCTCTGTTGTCATTTGGTCAGGCTCTACTAGGATTAAAAGAAAAGATTGATTTTGAAGTGTTTTCGATCTTACTTGGTAGGAAAGTGAGTTTGAATGACAATTCACAGAAGGGAGGCATGGAATTAAGGCTGCTACACGGACTAGGATACGGGGAGCCATGGTTCGGCCGGTGGGGATACGATTTCGGGCGTGGAACCTTTTGCGTTACTCGATCAATGTACCAAAAAGCAATAGAAGCAATACAAGGCATGCCCTTGTACCTATTAATCCACCACCTTGGCACTTCCAACCATCAAATTCCCATTATCTTCTCAAGATATCAAGCATTATCAGATCATTCCTTAGTCACCCTTGGCGACCTATTCAATTTCATGTTAGAGCTCAAGTCTCGTCTTCCTACCGAAAATTCGATCGATACCTATAACTCGGGAATCACGGCAGAAACCACCTGTAGATGGTCGCCGAAGAGGGTTGAAATGGCTACACGAGTGATAGTTGAGGCATTGAAGAGGGCCGAGTTTAGGTGGGTTTCAAGGCAAGAAGTTAGGGATGCTGCTCGTGCCTATATTGGTGACACCGGTTTGCTAGATTTTGTGTTAAAATCATTGGGAAACCATATTGTTGGAAATTACCTGGTTCGTCGCAGCTTAAATCCAGTGACAAAAGTTCTTGAGTATTGTTTAGAAGACATCTCAAATGTGTTACCAAATCAAGAGGGTTCTTTCATGACCAGTCAGAGAGTTAAGGAACGGTACAAGATCAGTAGCCTACAATTAATGAAAGACATATTCTACCTGTACAAGTGCATTCTCAAAGACCAAAAGCCAGCGCTGGGTGCAGGGATTTTTTCAGCTATATCGGTGGCTTCCAGGATAATTCTCGACTCCAAATACCTCATCAAGGAATACAGTGGAGACCTTCCTTTCAAAGTTGAACTGGGGTTCGAAGGAAAATTAAATATTTACTGCACGGTTTTGTTGAGGAGCAACGAAGACGTACAGGATGAAGGTACAGAGAAAGCAATGCCGCCATACGAGTGTGTCACGCTGAAAAACATTGCCACCATTGATGAACTAAAGCAAGAAGTGCAGAGGAACTTCCGGGAAATGTATTGGGGATTGAGGAGCTTAGTTGTGGAATCAGTGTTGAATTTGAATGCGAATGGAACAGATTTGGTTTTTGGGTTAGTTGAAGTTGGCCGTAAACTTGTGTTTCAGGGCAGCACCAAAGAGCAGGGGATCATGAATAGACAGATATACGAATGTGGTCTGAATAGCCATGTTGTGGATTGCCCTTGCGGAGCAAAAGACGAGGATGGGGAACGAATGGTCTCCTGCGATATCTGTGAAGTTTGGCAGCACACCCGATGTGTTCGGATTCCAAATACTGTTGAAATTCCACATATATTTTTATGCAACCGATGCGAGCAGGAAATCGTACTATTGCCCTCTCTACCTTAGTGAGTACTAGGATTCATTCCGTGAGAGTTGCTTTGTAATTGCTATTTAGTTGTAAATTTGAGAGTCGATGTCGATGCAAATTAATACATGGCTTCGAGTTCCATCGCTGGCGTATATTGTTCACATCCAGCTAATTAACTGACACGAAATTTATAATTCCATCCTTGCCTTACACGTGCTGTACGAGAGGAACAAAACTTGAGATAGTTCTTCACTTTTCCCAAGAGTGCGCGTATAAGCCCAGTGTTTAGATTCTATGAAAACTTTCTCTCGGAGTGTTACTAAGAGAAAAACTCTAAACACAGACACAACGGCGCCTCGCGCACGACTTCCATCGTGTTTGATAAAACGGTGCATTTAGTAACTGGTGTTGAAATGCTACGTGTAGTAGAAAATAAAAGACCAACTGAGAGAGACCTGCCCCCATCCATCTTCTGCTTCTCGCATGAACCGTAAGCCCCCTCCTTTGACGCCGAACCCTAACTCTCACCCACGACAGTCGCAACAGTCCTTCTTGGTCCTGGATTCATGGTCAACGGCTTCTACTAGCAGACAGTGAGTACCTCCTCCTTCTTCCTCGCGGATTCATTTCCATTTTCATTCGTTAGTTGGCAAACTGGAGGGTGTATTTCTTGAGCCAAACGAATCCAAAGTAACATGAGCAAATGTTAGGGACGGATTTGGGTCCCTCTCACCTTGTTATCCTGTCACCACTAAGATTTGGGTTTTACCCATTCTATGTTGATGGGGCACGGTTTTGTGGAGACCGATTCAAATCTGAGGTACCCATTCGCAATCTATGATTTTTTTTCCTTTCTTTTCTTTCTTTTGGATACAAGGAGGCTGCCAGGCGTATGCACATAGGTAAAAATTAAAATTCCCATTACATTGATTGAACACTGTTGGAAGGGATATTTAAGGCCTTAGGAAATAAGCCAATTCATTGGAAGGCCCAAGTTTGAGACCTCAGAAGTCGAATCAACTTTGCCAGCCCAAAGATTGAACTTTTAACCACGTGGTGAATAATATAAAGAATAGATAACATCTCCGATGAATTAGGAAAGTTATCTTACAGATTTATTCGAGAGTTATCCTAGATAAACTCTGGAGTTAGTTGTTATCAATATCTTCGTACTCCTATAAATAACAGCTTAAGGTAACACATTGAGATTCATTTATGTACTTATATTGAGAACATTTCCCTCTAACTTGGGCGTTGAAGTACCCTCCAGGCACCCAGTGCCGCCATCTTATTTATTGCAGGTTATCTGTGCAGTTAGTGGTGCGAAATACGTCCTTAATAGTGACGTCATCTGTGGGATCTTTACAAACTTCAACGTGACTTTCACATACCAACTACCACGCGATCTCAAGCAACCCATGACCAAGAGATGAATACCACGGGCGTAGAAGCAAGGTTGGCAGAAGTTGAAAAAAAGTTGAAAAAGGCGACTACATTGGTTGAGTAGCTGTAGAAGGGGAACGAAGAGCTGAAGCGATAGAATACTGCTACACCACCTGTCTAAAACGAACAGATAGAAGGAGATGCACATAGCACAAGAGGTATGAACGTCGAGGAGTTAGAAAAGAAGAGGTTACACGATGAGCTGCACAACCTTGTAGACAAATACGAGGAGATGGCAAGGAAAATGGGAGGATCTTCCTCCTTAGAGTAGTTGCTAAATCGGACTAATCTTCCCTACAGCGAAGAAGTGATGGCAGTACCACTCCCACCTAAATTCAAAGTTTCCCAGATCCACATGTATGATGAATCTCGAGACTCTATAGATCACTTGGAAAATTTTAAGCACACATGACTCTCCATGGCTTCTCGGGAGAGATGGCTTGTCGTGCCTTCTCATTAACATTAAAAGGAATAGAATGGGATTGGTTTGGAACTTTATGACCAGGATCTGTTAACAACTTTGAAGAATTGGCCAAGCAATTTTTAACACAATTCATGGCAAGTAGGAGACGTCGATGGCCCACCCTTATCTTCTCACCATTAAGCAAAGGGAAGAGGAAAGTTTGAAAGCATATTTGACCTGATTCAAGAAGGAGAAACTGACCATGGATGATCAGGATGAGAAGATCATCCTAGCCACTCTTTTGGGAGGTATATAGCCCCAAAGTCCATTCATGACCAAGTTGGCCAAGAAAACCCCCATGGCTCTGAGGGAGTTCATGGACAGGACATATGATTATGTTAATGCCGATGACACATTACGAGCCCTCTTAGAACTCCGGAAGCAAGAGTTAAAGTCAGAGACCAAGACCTCGAATAGTGCAAGATACAAAAAGGTTGAGCCAAGTCATCAAGACAGGCGGCGAGAAAGTTACTCCACCCAGTGAGACCAAAAGCCTCGCCTCATCCACAACAATCTGAGTGTACAAGAAAATGTGAAAACCACAAGGAAAGAAGCACACCCACCCACAAGGGGCCAACGCAATTGCAAATACCACCAATCAAACACCCACTGGATAGAAGACTACTCAACCATTAAGAAAAGAGAGGCCAGATTGGCAGAAAGTGGGGAACTCGAGCAAATGCTGGCTGAACACATCAAACTGAGAAGAGAAGATGGCAGGGGCAAGAGCCCAGATGAAGCAGTAGCCCAAAATGATAGAGACAGGAAAGGAAACGGAGAAATGACACCCCCCGCCAACTTCAAAACCAAGACCAAGCTCTTCTAGGAGAAATCTGCACCACAATAGGAGGATTTGTCGGCAGGATTGTGACAGTGTAACATTCCGCCTAATTAACCTTTAGGATTAATCTTTAAATGCCCTTAGATTAAGCTTATGATTTTGGACTTTAAATATTTTTTTATTATTTTATTATTACTATTATTATTATATTATTTTGTTTGTTTACTTTATTTATTTACTTCAACGCTGATAGTTAGATTTATTTAGACTATGAAACTTAGTGTCATTAATTATTAAGCATGAAGGATTAGAGATGCAAGTCCATTAGTAATCCTATTAAGACCTTTAGAACCTTAGGACATTTATGGGCCAAGCCTTAGAAGCCTTAAACCAAACCTCATAGGAGTGCAAGACTTGGTAGGATAGTCTTGGCCCAAGTATGAGGAAGGCATAAGGCCTTTGGGCTAAGTTTGGTATAGGTTTGACTCATGACCCAATTAGGTCAAGGTGTAACACCCCGCCTAATTAACCATTGGGATTAACCTTTAAACGCCCTTAGATTAAGCTTATGATTTTTTATTTTAAATATTTTATTATTACTATTATTATTATATTATTTGTATTGCTTATTTTATTTATTTACTCCACTGTTGATAGTTAGATTTATTTAGACCATGACACTTAGTATCATTAATTATTAAGCTTGAAGGATTAGGGAAACAAGCGTATTAGTGATTCTATTATGGCCTCTAGAACCTTAGGATATTTATGAGCCAAGCCTTCGATTGCTTAAGCCATGCCTCTAAGGAATTCAAGACATGGTAGATAACTTTGGCACAAGTATGAGGAAGGCATATGGTCTTTGGGCCAAGCTTGGTATCGATTTAACATATGGCCCAATTATGTCAAGGAAAGTCTTTCTAGTCCCATCTTTGAGAATCTTGAGGCCTCTTTTTAACCTTCAAAATCTAGAAACAAGGCCCCATTCACTCAAACCCAAAGGGCCATGGATCATTAACCCACATTCATGGCCCTTTTTAAGCCCACAAGGCCCAATGCCTTATTTTGCTTCTATTTCACTCTTCAATTTGAAGCTCAATACACCATACCATGGGTTTCCTCAAGCTCATGTCATACCTTAAGTACCCAAATTTAGTTTTGAAATTGGGTTAAGACCGTTAATCAACTTACACATAATTAGTGATCTTTAAACTATGTTTTAGAGCTTAATTTTCTTTCTTAATCTTTTTAGCCTTTTTGATCTAAAATTTTCTTGTTTCATTATTCAATTACATCATTCTTAAATCATATTAGGTCCCTAGTTAAACCTCCACATATGCCATTAGAGGAAAAGACATATCAAACCGCAAACTACACCAATCGGCACACATGTGTGCTCTTTGTGTACGATAGACTGTTTTGCCCTTAAATCCAATCTTTGTGTGCCTTTCTCTCAAGGATAATATGGTCCTTAGGCACCTCTTATGACTCCTTTAAAGTCAGGCCAAGCCTTGGATGAAATTTGTTTTTAAAAACCAAACTAAAACCCCAAACCGATTGCACCCAAAAGGCTAGTTGGATGGGAACCGAATTGGTTGAGTTTCAACCACCCATCCGCCATAGTTGAGCCACCACCCCACGCTACCTCTAGCACCACCCAATCCCCAAGAGGCTCTCATGGACATCATGTGTAACGCTCGTCCTTGTGGTGGGACTTTTTGTAAGATATTTTGATAAAGGACGACGGGAATTACCGTCCGATTTAAAACTTTTTTACTTTCTTCCCAGGGTGCAAGACTCTACATTTATAAAATAAAAAATACTTTTACAATAAAAGAGATTTACAGTAGAAAATATTAATCTTACAATAAAAGGGTCTCTCATACGTTTTAAAACTCGTGCCTAGACTTCCGTGCTATTCCCCATGGCCGTGTCTGTCCTGATGCGTACTTCTCATTCCGTCCCTGTGAGGGGGGAAGGGATATGCATAAAAACTAAAATGAGTCGAAGACTCGTAAGCATTACTTCATACGGTTAAAATATAACAACATAGGTTTTCATTCATGCATTCATCATTCGTACATACTATACCTACGTGTGTGCGTGCATATGTGCGTTCGTTGAAAACGTCACTGGACGAGGTTTTCCTTTGAAAATGGACTTTCTTTTCGTAAAACGTTTCCCCCGTCAGTGCCTTCATTTATGCAAGAATGCGGTGCATTCTTGTATAAGTGCATTCATTCGAAAACATCACTGGACGGGATTTTCTTTCAGTGAAACGTTTCCCCCATCAGTGCCTTCATTTTTTAAAAGATCGTGCATTCGTGCGTTATGTGCATACATACGTTCATACATACATACATACATACATGCATTCTTTCTTATCACTTTTATAGGCCAGTACACACTGTTACGCCCCGTGTGTTAGGGTTAGCGGTCTTCCTTTGGACCCAGACTCTGCTCGTGGCCAGGGTTGGGAATCCCTTTTCAGTCAGGGAGCAACACTGGGTGCACTACCAATACTACTTACCCGGCATTGCTATCTGCCCATTCATTGGTACCATTTTCATTCATTCATGTGGCCGTTTCGTATCTTCATACATTTTATGCTTTCATGTCTTTGATGCTTTTCGTTCATTCATTCATGTCAGCTCTAAAGAGCTGGAGCTTTCATTCAGTTCTTTCTTTCATTTAACAGTCATTTCATGAGAAAACATTCATTTAAGATTCAGTTCATGAGAAAACATTTCTTTTCGTGAGAGAACATTTCTTTTCATGAGAAAACATCGTTAACAGTTCATTCATGAAAAGCTTCATTTCTTTTCATACATGAGCTTAGACGTCGGCTTTCGTGGCATCCATAAGCGTCATTTTGAAAGTCGCCTTTCACGGCATCCACGAACATCACCTCGTGGCGCACGTGAGAGCCTCGGTTCGTAGGATTCGTAAAAGCGTCCGTCTTCATGCCTTTTGTGCAGTTCGGGGATTTTCTTAGAATATACATACAATTGATACATTGTATAGCCATCCATTCACATACGTACAATTAATACTTTCGTTGCGTAAAAAGGGGCTGCAAAGGAGAGTCGTACATACGTATACATTTGAACACTTAGCATTTTCTTTCGTAAAACGTCTTTCGTGTCTTTTCATAGAGCATCGTGAGGAAAAACGTTTCGTTTCATTTCTTTATATAGTTTTAGAAAGACTCTAGAAGAGTATGAACGTAACACTTATCTGGACTCCATGCTACTTGCATATCATGTAGTCCATTCATGTGCGTATCAGATGGCAACCTACATGCATACACATAACGTTAACGTCATTCTCTATCTAATGCATAATCAACTTAAACTAGAAATAGAACTATGCTTTACTTCGAACACTCTCCTTCTATCTCGTGCACTTATGTGCCCTTCACTATGCTAAACCCTTTGGGGACCACTACGGTCACCACATCTTCCAACTTAAGGTCTTACCTCGAGTGCTCATCCACTAAAGTGAACCCATGATTCACCTTAGGATTAAGACACTAAGACCTTAGTCTTACTCTTCTTACTAACCACATTCAATGAATGATTCCGACCGATGGAATCATGCATCTCAATCCTAATAATACACCCGTCACTACCTTCATGCACCTTAGCCCATACTAAATTTTCATTCCCAACCATACAAGTCACACGGCTCTAAGCCAACTCTGAGGCTTAAGCATTGTGTAACTGTACTCAGGACAGACTACCCATTACATACGGTGAATCCGTCTGGCACATGTGTCTAACCAGATTACACATGTACCTTACCCCTTTATCACCTAAGATCAACATATAATATGTTGATCACTTGCTCGTAGGTATAAGGGCCATACTCCGATACCAACCTTCTTTTAACCCGACTAGCATGACTTTTCATGCTATCCGTCCCTTTTGACAGTTCATCCCAACACTTAACACGACTAGACTCCATTCACCATCACGTCATATAGCTCGAGACTATACCCAAGCTACACCATGACCTTGTCACGTCACTTGACATCCCGTTACGTTATTTCTTACATCAACCCTTAACTCATCACGAGTACGGTTCCTCACGTACTCTTGTCACATCGTGACATCTCGTCATGTTCCTGCTACACCATTTCTATAATAACTCTTCACCCATCATAAGCACGACTGTCAGTAACCACGTCACTTCGTGATGTTGCCTAGTCATGCTTCCGCTGCGTACTCTTACACTTATTCTGCTACTTCACGCATACTCCTAGCCATAAGTCCATCACGGTGATACTTGTCACTTCAGACTACAGGCTGCACCATAACTAGTTCGGGACATTGTTCCACAATTTTTGAACACTATTCACCACATTCTACGTCC
The DNA here is from genome assembly GCF_004785595.1 of Juglans microcarpa x Juglans regia. Lineage (NCBI taxonomy): Eukaryota > Viridiplantae > Streptophyta > Magnoliopsida > Fagales > Juglandaceae > Juglans > Juglans microcarpa x Juglans regia. The sequence continues at coordinate 11,698,791 of NC_054599.1, read as the reverse complement.
ATCAACTACACAACCATCCTTATTTCTGCGACACGTCACACTGAGTGTCACTACCTCGTGGAGCACACTTCACGTATACTCTCTTCACACACGTTATGTCACAAAGAATACACTCCACGTATACTCCATTCACACACTACGTCACATCACCATCATGGCATACCCGCCATATGGTGCATCACTCCACCATATGGAGTACACTTCACGTATACTCCCTTCATATACATTACGACCTATCACCATTATGACATACTTGCCATATGGTGCATCTCTCCACCACAAAGAGTACACTCCACGTATACTCCCTTTCCACACGCTACAACTTGTCATCAATATGGCATACCCGCCATACGATGCATCACTCTACCACATGGAGTACACTTCGTGTGTACTCCCTTCATACACTCTACGCCATATCACCACTATGGCATACCCGCCATATGGTACATCACTCCACCACATAGAGTACACTCCACGAGTACTCTCTTCACATACTTTATGCCACACAGAGTACACTCCACGTGTACTCTTCTCTTTTCACAATACGCCATGAGGGTATATTTTACATATACTCTCCTTATTCCACACTACGTCACATCACTATTATGGCATACTTGCCATATGGTGCGTTACTCCACCACATGGAGTACACATCACGTATACTCCATTCACATACCACACCATACAGAGTACACTCTACATGTACTCTTCCTATTCCACAATATGCTAGGAGAGTATATTCTACATATACTCTCCTTATCTCACACTATGCCACACACACAGAGTACACTCAGCGTGTACTGTTCTCACTCCACATGCCACGTCACCAATACAACACCTACTCCACAACCGCATTACACCGCACAGTCCACAACACTACACAGTACAATTCCGAACTACGCTCCACACTTCACAACGCACTACACTGATAAGCCCAACACTTCATTACACAGAATGTCCAACACTTCACAGCACAACACATCTCCATACTACACAGCCACTCCACTAATACTAACAGCACAGTCCACAACTTAATCAACTAATCAATATCTAACATAAATAATAAGAGATAGAGGGTTATACCATCGACAGGATAACCCGTGCGTTGCTCGCTGATCGTCACAGCCGATGACGTTGGAAAGGTCATATGTGGTGGCTAACCCACGTACGTTGACTGTTTTGGCATTTGGATAGCTAAGTGTGATCTTGGAAGGGCTCATGAAAGCCTTGTGATCGTGGCAAGGAGCGTAACACGACGGATCTAGCCGTGTATAGTGGCGGTCAGTCACGCACAATGACTATCCATCACGTGCAGTGGTTACCCACCACATAAAGTGGTGGTTTGGGGCCTTGGGTTCAGCTAAGGGAGGTGCGGTGGAACTCGTGGTGGCGTCGAGGTAGTGGAGGAGAAGACGTGGGAGAGTGAGAGAGAGTGTGAGGGGGAGGAAGCCGTGCGGTGAAGGGAGGCTTCTGGTCGTGGGTCACGTGGAGGAGGAAAAGGAGGAGCTATGGTGGCCAAGGGAGCCACTTGGTGGCCGTGTGTGCTGCGCACGGCGACGCTAGAGGTCGCGTACGGTGAAGCCGTGCGTGGGTCTCTTGTGCGTGCGTGCTACTAGGAAGGTGGCTGCATGGGAGGGGCTGAGTTTACTAGAGGGTGATGATCGGTGGCAGAGGGAGCTACTGTGGGAGTGGTGGCGCCGTTGGGTGGCACACAACGGTGGAATGGGCATCATGCCCATTCGGGCTTTACACTTTCGAAAGGGAGAAAAGGAGAGCGTGAGAGAGAGGGGCTGGGCTGGTTGAGCTCGCCGGAGTGAGGTGGTGCCAATGGTGCCGGCGGTGAGGTCTGGCGACGCACGGCGGCGCCGGGCTGAGCAGTGGAGGCTTCGGCGAGAGAGAGGGCTGCTGCGTACTACGTACGCCGAATGAGAGGGAGGAGAGAGAGGACTGGGGAAAAGTGAGGGAAAGAGAGAGGGGATCTAGGTATTTAATCCAGTCCCTTCATCTGGGGATCCTCAAAACAAAACACTGATTTGAAAATGCGTAAACGTTAACTTAATTAAAAGCACTTAGAGGAATTAAGGTAGAATATTATTTAACTAACTTTAGTTTATAAAATAATATTTTTCATCATTACTAAATGATGAAGTCTTATTTAATATATTTAAAATGATGAAACCATTTAATTAATTAAAGCTTTCAACATAATTTAAATCTCATAATATTTTAAATAGTTGAAATCATTTTAATAATATTATTAAAATGATTTCTGACAATTATATAATTTTTGGTGCTCTTCAAGAATATTATAATTGTCGTATTTAAAATCAAGCTTAGTTCAATAACACTAGAAATACTCCTTATAAATATTTCTAGTACATTTAAAACACTGGGCGTGCCTTAGAAGTCACATAATATCTTTTGAAACATACCATCGTGGTTCGGCATGTATGATGAGGCTCACAGTGGTTAGATGGAAAGGGGAGACAGTTCACGTAATCTCTGCCCTCGGGATTTGCTTACGTCATAAAGACGGAACGTACGTCAGAAAAAAGAAACGTACGCAAGAAGGAAGGAGCAGGATATTACATCATGAGCCTTGACCAGATTTTCCACCCAAAGAAGGCACCAAAAACTGTAGGCACCCATGTCACTTCACTCGACAACCACCCTCCCTTGCAACATCTTATTTGAGCTACACCTCCATGATCACTTGGCAGCCAACCCTCCACATTCTACGACCTAAAAAGGTCTTCAAGAAGGTGACCTTACACCTGCACAATTCAGCTTTGAAGAAGAGTCAAGAAGATGAGTCAAGACCTTGATCAAATCTGCCCAAAGAAAATAACTTTAACTCATCAACCCCATGGATGGTTTTTTATGGTTTTTCTTCTCTTCCCTCTGCACCACGACTTGACCAGCACCCATAGGAGCAATGAGCACCTATAGTGATGAAATCATGGTGATTTAGGGCATTATTTTGTTATGTACAAGTAACACAAAGTGATGAAATGCAATCTGAAAAATCAGCCCCTTACACCACCGCCCATCTCCTCCAATGTAACACCCAAGCCTATTGGATTCTTTTCTTTTACCTCCTACCTCCCCCAACCCCAATAAACTACCCCAATTTTTTTTTCCTTTTTTTTTATGCGGATTCAACACTGAGTAATCTCCCCTACCCCCACTCAAACTCCTCTGTCTAGCCATTGCCCACTTCCAAGCTCAGGCCCAGCTACAGCGCTGCCTCTGCCTTACGCCACCACAAACCCACGCCACCCCATCAACACCCAAAACCGACCTGCAAGCCTCCATGCACGGCTTCACCCCAGCACACCTCCTCTATTCTAACCACCGAAAAACAGAGCACCTGCTCCCCCATTGTTACCCACAAAGTTGCAAGCCTCCACATCTCAGCCCACGATAGAAGCTGCCATGTTTGGTCACTGCTGCACAGTGAGTCCCCATCGCCAAGCACCCTGTGTGTAGCCCTTAATTCTCTCGGTAATCTCTCTTCCCCCTACGATGTACTCTCTCTCTCCCTCGATAAACATAGGGACAACGGTGTAGGTCTCGCGCACACCGTATTAAGAGTGTGCATATAAGCCCAGTGTTTAGATTCTGCGAAAACTTTTTCTTGGAGTGTTATAGGGAGAAAAACTCTAAACATAGTCACAACGGTGTAGGCCTTGCACACGACTTCCACCATGTTTGATAAAATGGTGCGTTTAGTAACTGGTGTTGAAATAGTACGTGTAGTAGAAAAGAAAAAACCTATTGAGAGAGGACTACCCCCATCCATCTCCTGCTTCGCGCATGAACCGTAAGCCCCCTTCTTCGACACCGAACCATAACCCTCATCCACAATAGTCACAATAGTCCTTCTTGGTCGTGGATTCATGGTCGACAGCTTCTACTAGCAGATATTGAGTACCTCCTTCCTCCCAGATTCATTTTCATTTTCGTTCGTTAGTTGGCAAAATAGGGGTTGTATTTGTTGTGCTAAACAAATCCAAGGTACCCATTCTCCTTCTTATCCAGTCACCACTAAGATTTGGGTTTTACCTGTCCTATGTTGCATGGGGCACGATTTTGTGGAGACCTATTCAAATCTAATTCGCAATGTATGATTTTTGGTTTCCATTCTTTTCTTTCTTTTAGGTAGAAGGAGACTGCTAGGCGTATGCACATAGGTAAAAATTAAAATTCCCATTACATTGATTGAACACTGTTTGAAGGGATATTTAGGACCCTGAGAGAAATAAGCCAATGCATTGGAAGGCCCAAGTTTGAGACCTCGGGAGTCGAATCAGCTTTGCAAGCCCAAAAATTGAATTATTAACCACGTGATGAATAACATAAAGAATAGATAACATATCCGATGGATCAGGAAAGCTATCCTACCTATTTATTCGAGAGTTATCCAAGATAAACTCTAGAGTTAATCGTTATCAACATCTTCATACTCTTATAAATAACACTTGAAAGTAACATATTGAGATTCATTCATATACTTAGATTGAGAACCTTTTTCTCTAACTTAAGCATCAAAGTACCCCCAAGCACCCAGTGCCGCCATCTTATTTGTTGCAGGTTATCCGTGTAGTTGGTGGTATGAAACACGTCCTTAATAGTGGCGCCATCTGTGGGATCTCTACAAACTTCAATGTGACTTTCACATGCCAACTACCACGTGATCTCATGCAACCAGTGACCAAGAGATGAATACCACGGGCATAGAAGCAAGGTTGGCAGAAGCTGAAGAAAAGTCGACGACATTGGTTGAGCAGCTACAGAAGGAGAACGAAGAGCTGAAGCAGTAGAATACTACTACACCACCTGTCCACAACGGATAGATAGAAGGAGATGCACATAGCACAGGAGGTATGAACGTCTAGGAGTTAGAAAAGAAGACGTTACACGATGAGCTGCGCAACCTCGTAGATAAATACGAGGAGATGGCAAGGAAAATGGGAGGATCTTCCTTCGTAGAGCAGTTTCTGAATTGAACTAATCTTCCCTATAGCAAGGAAGTGATGGCGGTACCACACCCACCTAAATTGAAAGTTCTCCAGATTGGCATGTATGACAGATCCCAGGACTCTGTAGATCATTTGAAAAATTTGAAAGCACACATGACTCTCCATGGCTTCTCGGGAGAGGTGGTTGCCGCGCCTTCCTGTTAACATTAAAAAGATAGCACGTGGTTGGTTTGAAACTTTATGACCAGGATCTATTAACCACTTTAAAGAATTGTCCAAGCAATTTTTTACACAATTCATGGCAACTAAGACGTCGATGGCCTGTCGCTTATCTTCTCACCATTAAGCAAAGGGAAGAGGAAAGTCTGAAAGTGTATTTGACCCGATTCAACAAGGAGAAACTGATCACGGATGATCAGGATGAGAAGATCACTCTAGCCACTCTTTTGGTAGGTATATGGCCCTAAAGTCCATTCATGATCGAGTTAGCCAGAAAAACCCCCTCGACTCTGAGGGAGTTCATGGATAGGGCATATGATTATGTTAACACACTATAAAAAAAATCCCAATTTACCGATGTTTATATTACCTATGCGCCGATAAATATATGTTATTGCTGGCACGTTCTTTTTTCACTGATAAATAAGAAGTTTTGCTGGCACTTACATTGTTATGCTGGCAAAAATATATAATAATTATGGCGTTTATAAAATTGTCTCTAATTTATAAATTTTGCGCTACTAAATAATAAGTTTTGGCAGCATTTACATTTCTGGCATTTTTGTATGCGTCGATAGATATAAATTATTGTCGGGGCTTATTTCTTGTATCGGTAAAACGGAAATTTTTCCGATGTTTAATTATTACCCCAGTAATTATAACGTATAATTGATTGCCAAAAATTTATTAGTTTTGTACTGGTAATTATATTAAATTAAAATTTTATTTGTATTTTAATATTATATTATTTATATTTAAGAAACATGTGATTAATAAATTTCCTCTTATATTGTGTGCATAAATAACATATGATTAATCAATTATATTGTTTAAAATTAATTTTTTACTAAAATATCTTGTGTGCATAAATAATATGTTAATAATAAAATGGATAAAATTATCAAAAGCCAAAGAGGTTGAAAATTTCAACTTGGCGCCTCATGCCCTCAACTCCCTCTCAAGTTTTCGGTCAAATTTAAAGTCCTCTCTTCTGCAGCGCCTTGCCTCATTAAGGCTACATTTGGTTGCAAGACTCAGTAGTGCTCAGTCTAATTTTAAACTGAGTCTAACACCTAAGCATTCAACTCTCAAATTACTAAATTCATCTCAACTCAAAATCTCTTTACACGTGGGACCCGCAATCTTTTTCAGCTTACCATAAAAAGTATTAAACTCATCTTAATATTCAAACACATTTTAAACTTGGTTTAGAGGGATCTCATATAACTCTCTCTACTACTCAACTCACTACTATTCATAAAGAATTAAACACAGCTCAACATTCAAACACAGCCTAACTCTCTCTCCACTCCTCTCTTGTGCAGCGCCTCATTAACTCCCTCTCAAATTTGAAGTCTCCTCTCTTGTGCCTTTGTGCGTACAACCTCATCAACTCCCTCTGAAATTTTCAAGTCTCCTTTATTTTGCTTCACCTTTGAAATGGTGATCGGAGGCCATATCAGTTTCTCCCTTACTCTGTTTTCTTTTGCTCTGTTTTTGCAGTTCTGGGGTTTGCCTAAGGGATTTATATGGTGCAATGAGGTATTGATCTTCGTAACCTGTTCTACAATCGAGGTCTGCACTTCATTCTAATGATTTCAAAAGCTTTAGCGTTAATATTCAGTTTTTTTGAAGCTAAAGTTTTAATCTTTGAAGGTTATGTATTCATTAACCCAAATGCTTTAAATCAGTCATAAGGATATAACTCAATAAGTTTCTTCATTTTGTTACTCTATCTTCTCTCTTCCTCTCTCATTTTTTTTGTTCCGAAGAGTTTTACCTTGTGTTTGGTTGCTGAGAAAAAATTATATGATTACAGCTTGTTTCAAAATTTTTTGAAGGGCTAGTGCCTACATGAACGTGGTTGTGACATTTTTACTAAAGGTACATAGTCTAGTATTGCTATTTTATAAAGGAGTTGGTGAACATTTTTGTGTGCATAATTCTTTCTTGTATTTTTTTTTATTTTCCATCAAGAGTTGAGAACTCAGCCGCTTATTAATGAATTAATTTTGTATATGCAGGTACGCCAATGCAGCCGCTTAAGGAATATAGGCTTAAGATTGCTATTTTGGAGATATGGAAGTTACTGGTGAAAAACCAAGTGACTTTAGAAATCATAGAAATTAAAGTTGTTGTTCAAATATTACAATATTATATATATATATAGTAGTTCTTAAATCACTTTCATGTGATTTGATTTGTAATTCCTTTTTTTATTACATTAATAATTATCTATTATATTATATTTATTATTAATTTGTGTATTATATTTCTTTTTATTCTAATATTTTCTACTACTGACATTTTTTAAAATTTTAATATAGAATAAATCGTTATGGACTTTCATCTAAATTTGGTGGTATTTCAAAAAATGCCAATAACGCAAATATTGTCACATTTATTTAAAGAACAACATATGCTTGCAATCATTAGTGACTATTATTGACGCTTTAAAAATGTAGAAAAACTATTATATTTGGTGGTAATTCTAGTAAGTTCGCGGCGCTTACGAAATGCCGGGAAAAAAAAATATCTAGTGGAGTTTTGGAAATGCATCGAAAATATACTAATGGTGGTGTTTAGATACACATTGCTAATTTATATGTGTCGGCAATATGCTAATAGTGACGTTTAGATAAGCGCCATTAATTTGTATCAAAATGTTGAGATTAGTTTTTCACGTCCGGCATTTGCGCAAACGGCGGCAAAGTACTAGTGGTGGCGTTTTGATAAATGCCATTAAATTATATAATGTGCTCGGAACGTACTAGTGGTGTCATTTAGATAAATGCCGTTAATTTTTACACAAAAGCCGAAATGTGTAAGTTGCGACCCTCTACTACTGGCGTTCGGTTGCGCTGGCAAATAAATGGTTGTAATTAAATACGAGCATTTATTTTAAAGGTTGTCGACATTTTCCAAATGCCGATAAATTAGGTTTTTTTTTTTTTGTTGTAGTGACGCCAAGGACATATTACGAGCCCTCTTCGAACTAGGAAGCAAGAGTTAAAGTCAGATACCAAGACCTTGAATAGTGCAAGAGACAGGAAGGCTAGGCCAAGTCATCAAGATAGGCAGTGAGAAAGGTACTCCACCCAGCGAGACCAAAAGCCTCGCCTCATCCACAACAATCTGAGAATATAAGAAAAATATGAAAATCATAAGGAAAGAAGCAAGCCCACCCATAAAGGGCCAATGCTATTGCAAATACCACCAATCGGATGCCCACTGGACATAAGACTGCTCAACCATGAAGAAAAAAAGTGGCTAGATTAATGGGAAGTGGGGAACTCAAGCGAATGCTGGCCAAACACATTAAATCGAGAATAGAAGATGGCCGGGGGCAAGAGCCTAGGCGAAGTAGTAGTCCAAAAAGACAGAGATAGGGAAGGAAACGAAGAAATGACCCCCCGCCAACTTCACAACCAAGACCAAGCTCCTCTAGGAGAAATCCGCATGATAGGAGGAGGATTTTTTGATAGCTTCCAGTAGAAAAGCTCACGCCCTTAAAGCAAGGTACCACGAGGTATATATGGCGGATAAACCCTCCAAACACCCCAGATTGGGTACCACGTCCACCATCTCTTTTGGAGATGAAGACTATCAAGGGTTCCTATTCCAACATGATGACGCCTTGGTAGTCACCTTGTTAATTGCAAACTACACAACGAGGTGGATACTAATCGACAATGGGAGCTTTGCTGACATCTTATTCTGGGATGCTTTCGCCAAGATGGGCATTAGCCCCAATAGGCTACACCCGTCACCAACCCCCTGAAGGGATTCTCTCGTGAGGCTATACAACCAATGGCTGCCATCTCACTACCAGTCACAGTCGACCAGAGTTCACATATGGCAACAACAATGATGGACTTCTTAGTGGTCAAAGCCCCATCATCCTACAACGCCATATTGGTGCACCCAAAGTTGAATAATCTGAAGGTTGTCACTTCAACCTACCATTTAAAAATGAAGTTCCCAACGGAGACAAGCGTTGGCGAGGTTCGGGGAGAACAAATTTGGCGCAAGAATGCTATGTGCAAGAACTTAGAGTAGGGGTGCCAGGTGTATGTGTTGGGGAAAGTTTAGAAGGGAAGCCGCCGCCCCACCATTAATCACAGCCAACTAGGACATAGAAGTAAAGGATGACAATGCCATTATTGATCGTCTCCTAGCTATAGGGTTTATAAGAGAAACATATTACCCAGAGTGGCTCTCCAAAGTAGTGCTAGTCAAGAAGACTAACAAAAAATGAAGGATGTGTGCGGATTTCACGGACCTGAATAAAGCCTGCCCCAAGTACAACTTGCCCTTGCCACGGATAGATATTATCATTGATGCCATGGTAGGACACTGAGTGCTGAGTCTTATGGACGTGTATTTAGGGTACAAGTAGATCCTCATAAACCAAGCAGATGAAGAGAAGACGACATTTATCTCCGACAGAGGTTTTTACTGCTACCGAGTGATGTCCTTTGGGCTGAAGAATGCCAGGGTGACTTACCAAATGCTAGTCAATCGGATGTTTAAATAGCATATCGAAAAGACTATGGAAGTATACATCGATGACCTGTTGGTGAAAAGTAAGGAACCCGTCCAACACCTAGAAGACCTAAGAGAATCTCTCGTTATGCTTCGTAAGTATAAAATGAAATTAAACCCAGAGAAGTGTGCTTTTGGGGTAGATTCGGGAAAATTTTTAGGCTTTATTGTCTTAGAAAGAGACATTGAGGCTAACGCTGAAATGCTTGATGCCATCTTGAAAGTGAAGCTACCTCAGAACATCAACGACTCCCAACGATTGGCGGGCAGGGTGGCAGCATTGAACCGTTTGGTGTCAAGATCCATAGACAAATGTCTTCCCTTTTTTAGGGTTTTATGATAAATACACCCATGGAACAAAGTGTGCAATTAGGCTTTCTAGAAGTTAAAGCAATATCTATCTAACCCACCTTTGTGAAAGCATCCCAACCAAGGGCATATCTTATACGTATATCTAGCAGTATCCCCCTACGCCGTCTCGACAATCATAATCAAGGAAGAGAGAGCAATACAGGTGCCAGTGTATTACACGAGCCAGGCATTAGGAGGCGCCGAGACCAAATACCCTTGAATGGAAAGGTTAGGATTTGCATTAGTGACAGCCGCTAGGAGATTACGGCCATATTTCCGGGCTCATCCCATAAAGGTGATCAAGAGAATATTTCAAAAACCTGATAGCTTGGGAAGATTGGTCGTGTGGTTAGTGGAACTCAGCGAATTCGACATCGATTACATGCCCAAGAGTGCAATTAAGGGGTAGGCTTTGGTAGATTTCATCACCGAATTCACAGACTTCCCAGTGGAAGTTGAAGTTGCACTATGCTACCCTGGCTGGTGTTCGTTGATGGATTCGCCTGCTAAATGGGAGAAGGAATAGGGGTCTACATTGTAGGAGAAGCAGGACAAGAACACTACTACATGGAAACACTTACATTTAAAACTACGAATAATGAAGCCAAGCATGAAGCCCTGATAGCTGGACTATCCATCGCAAAAAACTCTAGGCGTTGTAGAGATTGAAGCAACGGCGGATTCCCAAACTGTGGCAAACCAAGTAACCGGAATGTACGCCACGAAGGGGAAGAATTGAATAAACATCTGAACTGGGTATTGGAGATCTGGGACCAACTTTCCTACTTCAGTCCTAAGCAAATTCCAAGGGAAGATAACACCATAGCTGACAGGCTAGCCAAAGCTGCCTCTGCGAGAGAATAGATGGATTTATCGTGGGAGGTATAGAGGAGAGTGATAGAGATCCCAGTAATCGTAGTACAAGTAAACTAGGTGGCGCCCACGGGGTCAGAGTGGGCCAAGGCAATATCAGAGTACCTGGACACAGGTAAACTCCTTAAGGAGAAACAATCAGTGAAGAAAATCAAGAGGAACGTTCTGTCGAGATTGAGGGAATCCTTTACAAAAAGGGCTTTGTTGCCCCTTTGTTAAGATGCATCTTGCCTGAAGAAACACAGTACGTCTTGGCGGAAATACACGAGGGCGTCTGTCACAACCATTCTAGTGGATAGTTGTGATGCCCCCAAATTCAGCTTGGGATCCAACGGGCATCTAAAGCATTGAGACATGCAACAGAAGGTTACCTGCCCCCGTTCATGATATATAAGATGCAATGTTCTAAACATGCATCTAGCATTATGCAATATTCACAGCGAATAAATTTTTTTCTTGAGCAATACTATGAACCAAACTGATAATATCCCAAATAATTAAGACATAATCCATGGATGATTACAATACGGGTCTCAAAAAACTGTAATCTCAAAACATGGGAGACCGGGCTCCCTAATTACATTATCAAAATGCACTAATGAGCCATTTCATCGAGTAACTCATATAACTCGACTAACGAGGCCAGAATACTGTCCAAAAACCTAACTATGAAAGTTATAAGCTCCGTGTCACGTCTCCGGTGTCTAATCAACCTCCTCTAGTCTATCAGTGTCCACTCCCCGCTCGGGTCCTGACACATCGCCTACCATTTGGGGGATGGTAGTTGGGACTACCACAGTGAGATTTGATTACAAATCTCAGCAAGTTAATAGGAAATTTCCACACAGGTTAATGATGCATGCATGGCAGTAAAAGCATGAATGTATAATCAAAGTCATAAGTAATCATAGCATAACTTGGCATACAACATAACACAACTGAGATAACTTAAACTGAAGCGTGAACTGAACTTGACTTGCTTAAACTGAACTAGACTTAAACTGAGACTTGACTTGACATGAACTTGATCCGAGACTTAACTTAACATGAACTTGGAATCTTGTTCTTTAACTGAATAAACTCAATTACATGGGTGCTACATGGGTCATCTAGAGCCATGTGTCCCTACCGATTACCGCATCACAACACAGGTATCTGCACGCAGTGAGTGTGTTAATAAGTACTCCACAATTGTTGTGGCTCCATGTATTCTACATGTCATAATTGTTGTCTTACGTAGTGTATGCTCCATAGTTGTTGTGGCCCCATACTTCATGGTCCACAGTTGTGGTGACCCCATGAATTGTTTATGCCACAATTGATGTGGACACAAAAAAAATAAAATGTGGCTCTATTGACTTTAGAGCCTGGCCATGGTAGGCCCCACCCGCTACCCGTTGACAGTATTTTGTCAACTCAGGAAATTTCACATCTATTTAGACACTCCAACATGAACAAATGAGTTTCACTAGGATATTACCCCATCCTAACACATAGGGTCGTGATTGACATGAATAACTTAAAATGACTGTTCTCGAAATACACAAATTATATTCAAGACGAAATGTGACTAGAATACAAAATGACAGAAGCCCTGACATAACACAACATGACTTGAACGTAACTCAAAATGTATGACTTACTTGGAAATGAAATATTTTGTAACATGACATAACATGTAACAGACAACAAACTTAATATGGCATAACATATAGCAAAGAACATACTTAACGTGGCATAACATGTAACAGATAACATACTTAATATGACATGCTTGCAACAATAAATATTACATGACATGACATACATGTAAAAGATGGCATATTTAACAAGACGTACTTGCAATGTATAGTAAAATGTGACAGAATATCTTACGTAACTGATGAACAATTCATGACTAAATAAATTATGTGTGACAGATGAATATGTAATGACTTGGCATGGCACATAAGATAATATACATATATACACTGTAGTTCCTTTACTTATCACCCATACAAATTAAACTGATAGTACGTTAAAAGCTAACTTACCTCGATCTTCGTATTTTTAAGCAAAAACTTAAGTGCGATCACGAGGAATTGAAAGTAGTAATTTTTAAAAGTTAGAACTTAATCACTAATAATTAGAAATATGGAAAAATACTAACTTAGAACTAAATTACCATTTTATCCCTAACTTAAAGATTTTGCATCCTAACTCCAAAAATCACCAAAATTTACATACCTTATATAAAGTTTGTCCAAAACTCAAATATCAAATTAGAAAAATTCAAAACTCATGATCAAACCAACTTTTTGCGACAAAGATCTTCCTATCCTAAGTTTTAAAACAAATTTAAACATCCATTAATATAAATGCTACCCATCACCACTAATTTTTTGTAAAAAGACCCAAACTTTTTAACCAGGGATGAGAAGTGATGAAATGAAAGGAAGGGTGCCTTGCACGCCTCTACCCTTGAGGGATGGTGCTTAAGTCACAAAAAGGCAAGAATAGTGGAGGGGGAGTGGGCTGCTGCTGTTGCCTTCTAGAAGGGGTGTGATGAGGTTGCTTTTTCCCTCACATCAAGGGACTATTTCGGGCTGTTAAGGGCAATATTGTTTGGGGAAACCGTTTAAGGTTTCACTATGGTTGAAACCCTATTTTTTCTGGCACAAATTGGTTGATCAGATGAAAAAAAGAATAGGATTTTGCTTAGGTGGCATGATCTCACACCTTCATTCCTTCACAAATCATCTCATTGATCCTCTTTGTGCTGATTGTCCAAATAATATTCACCAAATGTGGCTAAGATTCTACTCAGTATCCAAATAAAACTTCTCTAACCTAATTTGGACATTCCACACTGTAATTTTGAAAACACTTCACTAGATGCTACTATAGAGGTTACTATTCACTTCGGGAAAATGAAACATAAACTTTACACTGTAAAATCTTAAATATTCATACAAACTTAACGGTGCAATTCGTTTATTGAAATTCAATCCCAAAATGCCTCAAAATAAGCAGAATGCATTTTCGAACAAGCGTTTCGTCCAAAAACGGAAAATGGGATTATTACGCCATAAAATTCTAAATAATCAACCGAGTCTAATGGCACAGATCATATCTCAAACTGACACTTTTAACTACCTTAAATAAATAAAAATCTCACTTCTGGCACCATAGTAAGTGTAAATCTGGCTATGTTGACAAACTAAAATCTAAGCAATTGGTCAAATCGTGAAAACTTACTATGTTTTCACGAGATTCCTAAAGCCTATAGAAATTTCACCATTGATTTTCTAGTGGGCTGTTATTTCCTCCCCTCTTAAACAAAAGATTTCGTCCTCAAAATTGATGCAAGTACAAACATTAAACAAACTAAGGAGAAGATGTTGCTCACCAAAACTACCATCCATCATTGGACGTATTGTCACTGGTCAACTCCAATGGAGGTACATCCATGTCCATTGACATAGTCTGCTACGGTAAGTAGTAGAACGTGTCGTCCTCTAAATTATACACCATGTTTTCAAAATGACCTGGGTCGGGGGGGCTGCATGACCACTTCATCGCCGTTATTTGGCTCCTGACCCTGTACCAACAAATGTTTGTGGTGAGTTGATGGCATAGATGATCCTGATGATGCGGGCTCAGTGTTGGCGGCTGCCGCACGCCCTTCTGCTGGACTCAACTCCATCCAATGTCGTCCTCGCTTTGAAGCTGTCCCGGTTTAACCACGTAGTCGAGTGTAGAGGTAGGTAACATTCCTCATGAGGTAACGCCTTCTTCTCGTAGCCCACATTATTCTTATCTATAACTATTACATGGTTACACAAAATAACTACCACCATAATAGAAAAAGTATAACACTCACAAAGGTCACTACCTAAACTTAATGACTTATAGGCTACCCTTCTAGAATACTGAATCCTTACTTAAGTGAAATCACTACTTTCCTTACTGCTCAAAGAGTTATTCACTACATAAATATATATACCACTAAGATTCTACTATTCCTTAACTGTCTCTCTCAAATCATCAATGTGTACTGGAATCCTTTCACGAAGTAGGTCAAGTTGTACTAGCTTACTCTCTATATCTAAAGCTTCAAGTATTCGTGCAGTTCAATATGGAAGAATTTAATCCATACACAACTAAATTTACTTTTTCTATTTCCTGAGGGAATCCTATCTGCCTAGGACTAGTTTACTCCTTTATAACCAAAATGAATCATTCCTCCTCCTAAGTGGTTCCTTGACAATCAGCTATTAACCTAAACTCAAGACTTTCTCTCTTGTGATTTGGCATAGCTCTTCTATCCGTCATGAGCTGCCTCTTATTCTAATTTAAACAAAAGGATCTATTTCTACTGTCCACGTAAATTCTCAAGACCAAAATTTTACTCCTCATATAAAAGTCTCCAATATAAGCGAGATCTGAGCATCCACAAAGACAATGTTTCGCCAGAAACTATTTAATGGCGGCTGGATAAAACTACTATCATAAGTGAATCCTACTAAGGCCCAAGCTTTTCCCAAACACTTTAATCTTCCGAGCACAAATTTCATTGGATCCTCAAAATGAAAACAAACTCCAAATACGCAAAAATACTAGTTCATTAACCTTTAATATCCTTCCTCTAATTGTTAAAGGGTATTATATATCTACACCGATATGAGCAATAATACTCCTAATGAAATTGTTACTCTTACCACCTGGGTAACAATTCGGCTTCCGAGCTAAATTCTTGTGCAATACCACAATCACCAAAAATAGGGACTCTCTTGAATCAAACAGCTTACAAGTTACAAACCTCAATAACTTAACATTACCCAAAATAACAATAATGCAATAATACCATCAATTGCAATCTAATCAACCTTAACTAAGCTTAACAATATAGATGTCTTAGAAAAATACCAGTGACGACACTAGGTTTGTTAGCCTCTGATGCATCAACATCGATATCACCTGGGGTTAAAGTATACACGCATGCTGGGATGTGGGGCTTTGGCTTGTGATCACCAGCTCCACTGCGTTGTGCGATGTTGGGACAATCTGTGATCAAATGTCCCGGTTTCCCACATCAATAACAAACTCCATAACCACTATGACATTCTTCGTGATGACGCTTTCCACACTTAGGGCATAACAGGTAAAAAGACAGCATCTACCTTCCTATCACTATTTCCTTGCCTTTCGCCGGCCTGGAAAATGACTTCTTCTTCTTGGCACTACCACTTGCAGCAAATGACATAGTCCTCTTTCGTTCGGTATTGATCTGGATTACAACCACATACTGTTTCTCACACTTCAATAAATTCAAGCCTAATGAAGACTAAAATTTCAAGCCTAATATTTGGTGCAACTTCAAAGGACATGTGGATTTATAACCTAGGGGTGTATTGCTCTGATACTACCTTGTGAGCCAGTTGGTCGAGTAACTCGTGTAACTCGACTAACGAGGCCAAAATACTATCCAAAACCCTAACTATTGAAGCTGTAAGCCCTGCATTGTATTTGTAGTGTCTAATCAACCTACTCCAGTCTGCCAGTGTCCGCTCCTTGCTTTGGTCCTAACATATCGCCTAGCATTCGATGGGAATAGTAGTTGGGACTACCACGATGAGATTTGATTACAAATTTCAGTAAATTAACATGAAACTTCCACACAAGCTAATGATGCATGCATGACAGTAAAAGTGTGAATGCATAATCAAAGTCATAAGTAATCATAGCATAACTTGACATACAACATAACATAATTGACATAACTTAAACTGAAGCGTGAACTGAACTTGACTTGTTTAAACTGAACTGGACTTAAACAGAGATTTGACTTGACAGGAACTTGGAATCTTATTCTTTAACTAATGAAACTTAACTACTTGGGTGCTACATGGGTCCCCTAGAGCCATGTGTCCCTATCGATTACTGCATTACAACACTTGTATCTGTACTAGCTATGAGTGCGTTAATACGTACTCCACAGTTGTTGCGGCCCCATCTATTCTACGTATCACAATTGCTATGTCTCGCGTAGTGTATGATCCACAGTTGTTGTGGCCCTATACTTCATGGTCCACATTTGTTGTGGCCCCATGAATTGTTTGTGCGACAATTAATGTGACACAAGTAAAATAAAATGTGACTCCATCAACGTTAGAGCTTGGCGCGCTCTGGTAACCTGCTAGTTAGGCCCCACCCACTACCCGTTGACAGTATTTCATCAACTCAGGAAATTTCACACCTATTTAGACACTCCAGCGTGAATAAATGAGTTTAATTGGGATATTACCCCATCCTATCACTTAGGGTCGTGATTGACATGAATAACTTGGCATGACTGTCTCAAAATACACAAACTGTATTCAAGACGAAACGTGATTAGAATACGAAAGGACAGAAGCCCTGACATAACACAACATGACTTGAACGTAACTCAAAATATATGACTTACTTGAGATAGAAATATTTTATAACATGACATAACATGTAACATACAACATAATATGGCATAAAATGTAATAGACAACATACTTAACATGACATAACATATAACATACAACATACAACATACTTAATATGACATGCTTACAACAGTGAATATTACATGACATGACATACATGTAACAGATGGCATACTTTACAAGACGTACTTGCAATGTATTGTAAAACCCGACAGAATATCTTGCGTAATAGATGAACAATTCATGATACAATAAATTCTATGTGACAGATTAATATGTAATGACTTGCCATGGCACATAAGGTAACATACATACATACACTGTAGTTTCTTTACTTATGACCCATATAAATTAAACTGATAGTAAGTTAAAAGCTAATTTACCTCGGTCTTCGCATTTCTAGGCAAAAACTCAAGCGTGATCACGAGGAACTGAAAGTAGTGATTTTTAAAAATTAGAACTTAATCACTAATAATTAGAAATATGGAAAAATATTAACTTAGAGCAAAATTACCACTTTACCTTCTACATGTGAGAAAATGATCATTTAAATCATAACTTAAGGATTTTGCATCCTAACTCCAAAGATCAATAAAATTTACATACCTCATGTAAATTTTGTCCTAAACTCAAATATCAAATAAGAAAAATTTAAAACTAAACACAGCCATGAAAACTCTATAGGGGCCAAAACATGCATAGGTCTTTTCCCTTGATTTTTGTTGCAATTCTCTCAATTTCAAAACTCATGGTCAAACCAAGTTCTTGCAACAAAGATCTTCCTATCATAAGTTTTAAAACATACTTAAACATCCATTAAAATAAATGCTAATCGTCACGAACAAATTTTTGCAAAAGGACCCAAACTTTTTAACCAAAAGCAAACCCTTGAATCACAAGTTTTGACCTTATTCGAAACATCTCTAAGAATTCAAAAAAAAAAATCAAATCTTACATCTAACATATTCATAAAATCATCCTAAGATCAACCATGCTTTAAATCATAAAAAAAAAGTCATCCAAAATCACAAAACAGCACATGGAGTTTTCGGTTCTACACTCAGTCCAAAAACATAAACTTTGTCTTAACTACTTTTGATCAATCTCTTGATCCATGGCTTAAAAACATGAAATCCTCAAAATAAAACATCACATGGTTTAAAAATGTGTCGTAAAGAAGATCCAACCATCAAACTTAAAATCACATGGCTAAAAATCAATAAAACGTGGATCTAACCCAAAAACATCAAATCTTAGGTCTAACCGAAATCCTCTTGCATACAAAAATCATATCTTTGAAACTAATACTAAATATCTTCAAACCAACATCCTAACATGCATATAAGATCCTTAGGATCATCAAATAAAAATATCAAAGCCATAGGAGTAAGAATAAACCATAAAATATTCAAACTTTCTCAAGACAGAAACTGTTTTTCCACTTCTAGATTCTAAGTTTCGATGAGTGGGTGGAAACTTCCTCTAGAAGCTTTGCCAAGGTGACCTAAATTCGTGGGCCTTAATGGGGCCTTAAACAAGTGTGCTTCATTTGGGGTTTAAAAAGGGTTTGGTTGGGGTTTGAAATGCTATCAAGTCCAAATCTAATTTTTCTTGACCCAGTCAAGTTTTCAAGATTTAAAAGGTTGGATAATGATATCATAACAAGAAATTTGATGAATTAATAGCATGTGAAAGGGATTTAATCAAGTGAGTAAATACAATACTAGAAATCGGATAAAAATGGGTTTGGAAGGCAATTTTAGGGTTTGGGGAAACTGTTTAGCGTTTCAGTTTTCTACCAAACTTTTGGAGTTTCAATTGGATTCCAACTATTTAGGGTTTCACTATGGTTGAAACCCTATTTTTTTTGGACAAATTGGTTGATCAAATGAAAAAAAGAATAGGGTTTCGCTTAGGTGACATGATTTCACACCTTGATTCCTTCACAAATCATCTCATTGATCCTCTTTGTACCGAGTGTCCAAATAATATTCACCAAGTGTGGGTAAGATCCTACCAAGTGTCCAAATAAAACTTTTCTAACCTAATTTGGACATTCCACACTGTGATTTTGAAAACGCTGCACTTGATGCTACTATAGAGGTTACTATTCACTTCTGGAAAGTAAAACATAAACTTTGCACTGTAAAATTTTAAATATTCATACAAACCTAACGGTGCAATTCATTTATTGAAATTCAATCCCGAAGTGCCTCAAAATAAGCAAAGCGCATTTTCGAACAAGCGTTTCGTCTGGAAATGAAAATGGGATTATTGTGCCATAACATCCTAAATAATTAACTGAGTCTAATGGCGCAGATCATAACTCAAACTAACACTTTTAACTACCTCAAATAAATAAAAATCGCACTTTTGGCACCATAGGGAGTAATGAATCTGGCTATGCTTTTTCACGAGATTCCTAAAGCTTATAGAAATTCATCATTGAATTTCTAGCGGGCTATTATAATACTAATCCCAAAACATAAACACTTTCCATTAATATTCACATAAACAAAAGTTATAACATTTGTCCAAGTTTTTTGTAAACAAAATAATACAGTATTGAAGACAGAACTCCATAGTTACAGATAATAGAAAACCTAATCTAAACGTCAAGTTGCTCATGTAACTCAGTTATCAGTTCCAAAATAAAATCCAAAAGTTGGAGGATCAACTCCATGTGCTCCCTAAGGCTCCTTCTTGGGCTATTTGATGTCGTTTAGCTAGGGGTGGGCGGGCTCCTAAACTATTGATAGTTTAAATAAGCATGCTTGATAGTAACATAACATGTATGCTTGATGCACTTGGTCTTGCTTATGAAAAACATCACATGCTTGCTTACTTATGATAGATTTATACATGATGTATTATCTCATGGGGTTGCCATGATGTTGTCTCATGTGGTTGCCATGATGTCTTGTTTGGGTTACCATGAAGTAAACTTGACTCTTCATGCTTGACTTAAAAAAATTTCATGACATACTTGCATGCTTCGTGACATGATGGTTGTGACATGTGACAGATGATCATAATTAATATACATTGCAACATGGCATGACATAAAATAATTCAATCTAATAAGCATAATTTAAAAAGTGATGTCTTCTCTGAGCTTCCTCTGTGGAGAAAGACCAGGTGAAGGAAAAAGTCTCGGCTCACTTTGCTGAGTGAGGGAGGAGGAGTCTTCCCTAGCGTTATTACTTATAAGGCTGGGGTTGGTGATAATGGATGAGTTGGAGAAATGGTGGGATAAACTTCATCTCAAGGAGGAGGAGAATGAGGTAATTGAGGTTAATGCAGAATACATGAGCAAGGTGATAGAGGAGGGGAATAAAAACCTGTTGGGAAAACTATTATCTGATCGAAAAGTGAACAAGGAGGTGATTAAATCAACTATGAACAAGATCTGGAGGCTGGGAGGTTCGTTCACTTTCTATGATATTGTTCCAAATATGTTTGTAGTAACTTTTGAGAATCAAAAGGATAGATAGAGAGTGTTGGAGGGCAAACCACGGTTATTCGATAACCAGTTGTTTGTATTGAATCCTTTCGATGGTCTTACTTCTCCTCAGAAGATGAGCTTAGACTATGAAGAGTTATGGGTACATCTAAACAATCTACCATTGGCATGTATCACGCGAGAAGTGGGGATGTATATTGGAGCAATGATTGGAATTATGAAAGGAGTGGATATAAAGGAAGATGTGATTAGGTGGGGAAGTTATTTACGGGTGAAAATTGAAATAGACCTGAGGAAAAAAATTACAAGGGGTCGAACCACTAATGTATTGGGCAATTGAATCTGGATTCCTTCGAGCTTTGAGAAACTCTTTAAATTGTGTTTCAAATGTGGGAAAATCAGTCATGGTGTAGAAGGATGCATGGGTATGGAAGGGAGAAATGATAAATCCCAATATGAGGTATGTCTTCATTCTAACCATACTGGAAAAGGGGAAGTTCTCAGAGACTTTAAGTAACAAGTATAGTGAAAGAATGGGCGAGAGTGATGGGAATTTTCGTAATGATTCTGTAAATGATAAAGGTGGGGCTAATGAAGATAATACCGATATAAAGGTTGTTATTGAGGTAAGCGTGGATGGGAAGGAGACAGAGGGGTTGGAAAAAGGGTCACTAGGCTCAAAGGGAGGAGATGAACCGAAGGTGTTTGATAAAAATACTGAAAGAAGGGAGGGAGAGGAAAGGTATGACAGGGGAGGGATGCCACTTGAGGAGCTCCTAGTGACTAGTGTTATGACTAGCTTTCAGCATCTTGATCGTGACAAAAAGATGGCTGAGAATCTTGCGGGTGTGGAGAAGAGAAGGTGGAAGAAAAGGGCAAGAGTTGTGGGGAAGAAAGGTGAAGGAGAGATTCAGTAATAGGAGGAAAATGCAGACATAGGAGTGAGCTCTCTGCTGAAGGCAGTAAGGGACTATTGAAAAAAGAAAGATTACAAGATGAGGATGGGGCATCTAGGAGGAATATGCTATTGGTGACGGCTGCTAGCCAACCCCACCAACAACTATGAAAATACTAAACTGGAACTGTCGGGGGCTTGGGAACCCCCAGACAGTTCAAAATCTTCTCCTGTTGGTGAAGGAAGATAAACCCAATATGGTCTTCTTAATGGAGACAAAGTTAGTAGCATGTAAATTTGAGAGTATTAAAAGGAGATTGGGATGGGCAGGATGTTTTGTTGTTGACTCGATGGGAAGAAAATGGGGCTTGGCATTGATGTGGTGTAGAGAAATGGACATGGAGATAATCAATTTTTTCCAACATCATGTTAATGCTACTGTCATAAGTGAGGAGAAGAAGCTATCTTGGCTGTTTATTGGCTTTTATGCCCATCCTAAGGTTAGTAAAAGGAAAGGAACATGGGATTTATTGTCTTTGCTAAATCCTTCAATTGAGAAGCCATGGTGTGTAATTGGGGATTTTAACGAGGTTTTATGTCAAGATGAAATGGTGGGGGGAAAACCTAGGCCAGAGGCTCAGATGGAAGAGTTTAGGAAATCTTTAGAAGAAAATAGTAATTTTTACTTGGGATGGAAGCGAAATAAATACACTTGGAGTAATAAGCATGTGGATAGTACTTTTACAAAGGAGAGGCTTGATAGAGCTGTTGCTAATCTCCAATGGTCTGAAATTTTTTTGTGATAGAGTACTGGAAGTCCTGACAGTAGCTCAGTCTGACCAGAAGGCATGCTCCTAGATTTGTGTTCGCATAAAAATATTTGCAAGTGCATAGAATCGTAACAAGTATTAAAGTGTTTTTAAAGAAAACGAATATCGAATCTACAGGGAATAATTATGCTATTGAGTATTGAAATTTACTAAATTAATTACTATTTGGAAAACCAAAATTTGAAAAATAGATTATCTAAATTAAACTAAAGAAAATAGCATTAATATTAAGATGTCAAAGATACTAAGAATAGATCTAGAGCGTTTGATTTCACCTAGCAAATCCCACACAATTTATCTTTCCTTATTATAGAATTTCAGTTCTCCCAAGTTGATGATAAAAATCCCTTAACTATTCAATATTTTCTCTCGAACAATGCAAAAAATATCTCCAACTAATAGCTCCATATCTCTATGTGAGTTTAATTAATTGGAGACTCATTAAGTTCTTTGGATTTTTCATGAAAATCACACTAATCGCGGTAAAATATATCTACTTTCGCTCAAATAATGGTGCTTAATCCTAGAGCTTTAATCACAAATCACCTCTCGGTCTCATTGTGATTCAATAGATCGAACAATAATTAGTTAGAAAATTGTAAGCATTAAAAACAAGTAATAAACAATCAATCATGGAAATATTGAAAATAAAATAACTTTGAATAAATTGTGTGTTCAATTCTAGACTACATCAAAGTTCTAGAAAATAAAATTAGTTCATAATGAAATTGAAAAGAAAAATAATAAAATTAGTGTTCTTCGTTGGAGTCGGTTGATGAAGCATGCGGCTCTCGCCTCTGCCCTCCAGATCCGCCTCCTTGAAATAAACTTAAACGATAAACTCTAGACTATTGAAATCTAAAACTCAGACTCTCCTCCCCCTCTATTCATCCCACAAGACAATATTAACTATATGTCAAAACTCAAATCTGGAAACAAGATAAATGCAGCTACAATCTAGCCTAAAGATTTGGAAAATAGTCTCTAAAGATAAATGCTAACATAAAAGAAATTATCCCGATAATAATGGAATTATCTAAAATGGAAGATTCAGTAATAAACGGCTTGGTTTATGGAGTTCAGGAAGATTTGGTGGTTAGCAAATTGATTGTGGAACTCGGACGGGTCCCACCAGATAGATGCCATGTGCGTTGAATATAATTGGTTTCTTCACCTACAACGAGGAAAGACTCTTGATCGGAAAGATAGAACCCTCTCACCAACCTACCGAGCGGTAAAGCTGCTCACCTTTTCTAGTTGTTGCCCACGATATCGTTTAGGTCGACTGCTTAAGTTGGTCGTTTAGATTGGTCGCGGTTGGGTCTTCTCGCCTATCGAGAGGTAAGACTATTCGCCTGCATCGGTCTGGGTCCACAGTCGCTTCTTTTATACCAAAATGCTCTCCTTTTGCACTAAATATTTTCATTCCTTCAAATCCAAGAAAATAAAGAAAAATATATAGAAATAAAATAAAATCAACAGAATTAAACTAAAACTGTTACTTTTCATAAATAAAAGAGTGATAAAAATTACATAAAAATAACACTTATCAAATATCCCAAAACTTAAAGATTGCCTAAAGTCTTTAATTTAAATGAATCATTCAAGATTAATCAAGTCCCAAAAGTTAATTCAAAACTCAATTTCACTGCATTATCCATCCTCACATTCATGCATACCCATCATTCTCACTTCATCATTTGCTCTCCGGATAGTTTTATGCAAATAAGTAAATAAATATTAGATCTTTAAATACACCATAGGCTTGCTTTTCAAATCACTCTCCACTAATGTAGAACATAAACTATCACCAGGGATCAATGTGTCTTTATTAAGCTTGTAATGTAAGGCTTAGGTGAGGGCTACAAAGAAAATGTAGGATTCAAACAAAGCAAGATAACTTAAGTTTGAACACCAACAGAAAAATAGAGCATTCTCACTTCTAACATCTCTTCTCAATCATTGTAAATCTCTCAACATACCTCTATTTATTGCACTTTTAAATATCTCTCTCTTTACCCCTCTATTCGGCAGGTCGGACATTTTCTTTACTTATCTTTTCTTTATTTCTTCTTTTTTTTTTCATGGAAGTATTCCATACCTTTTCGACTGCCTTTGTGGGTGACTCTCATTGGCTTTTTCTTGTTGGCCACACAGTAGACGAGTTGACTTTTCATACCCCCAAACTTATGATTTTGATAATATGGCTATAATTAACTTTACTCTTAGACCTTCTACTTCGCTTGCCATTCATGCTCTTGTCAGTCTGTGACTTTGTGTAAACTTAGTTCTCTTGAAAGGTAAGGAAATAAGTGTTTAAGCTCAAATAAGGTAGAGAATATCGAGGTTTACAAGAAAGAAACATATAAGGCCAAAATATAATTCAATAAAGCTCAAAGGGGTGGCTAGGGATAAAGATAATAAATGGGTAAGCTTGAAAGACTCAATCGGTCCAAAAAAATGCCTTAATCATTTCCCTAATAATATTCTGTCTAGGATTTCACCTTGAGTGTAATCAAACAAGTT
This sequence comes from Juglans microcarpa x Juglans regia, assembly GCF_004785595.1. Taxonomy (NCBI): domain Eukaryota; kingdom Viridiplantae; phylum Streptophyta; class Magnoliopsida; order Fagales; family Juglandaceae; genus Juglans; species Juglans microcarpa x Juglans regia. The sequence continues at coordinate 11,673,649 of NC_054599.1, read as the reverse complement.
ATACAGTAAATTGAGACCATACAAATTCACAAAACTCACATAAAATTTCTCTAGATGTGCAAAACTATTACTGATCATAAGAAGCATTCATTGGACATAGAAAATATCAAATTAAGTAAGATCAAGTAAAGAATTAACAATTAGACTTGAGCAATGAGAATTTTTCCTAAAAACTGTAATCAATTTCAATCATATTCTTATCATAGCCTTCGTATTCATCAAATCATACTATTTCTATCATTATTATTGTTATTATTATTATTATATTTTTATTATTATTTGTTTTAAGTAAATAAAATAATATCCTTTTCCCTAAAACTTAAATATCACATTGTCCTCAATGGGAAAAAGAAAGAAAAACTAAAACAAACAATGAGAGAAGGTAAGATGCTCCCCTATTTTTTTTTTTTTTTTTTTTTTGGTCTTCCAATTGAATATTTTCCTTGAAGTTGCAGCCATGTACCCCTTGGAGATCTCACTGGCCTCTTCATTCCTTAAATTTGATGGAAGCAGTTTGAATTCAAGCTTGGGTAGTTCCTCGGAAGGGAATGCCATAGATTTAAAAACATCAAAAATGACCTGCTCCTCGCCGACTCTCAAAATGAGTTTCCCTTGCTGGACATCAATTAAAGTTATCCCCGTCACAAGGAAAGGTCAGCCCAATATCAAAGGGATCTCCTCGTCCTCCTCCATATCGAGTACATTGAAGTCGACCGGAAAGATGAACTTATCAACTTTTACCAATACATCCTCAATGAGTCCTATCTGGTATTTAATAGATCTTTTCGCCAACTATAAAGAGATGGTGGTTGGCTTTGCTTCTCCAAGACCTAGTTCCTTAGGCGGCGGCTTCTTTTGTAAAATTGCACTACTCTCCTCGATCAGCTTTACAGTCTCTTGCTCCTCCAACTTCTACTTGTTTGATAATATATCCTTCAAAAAATTTGCATATTTAGGCATTTGCTCTAAAGCTTCAATGAGAGGAAAATTAATATGCAGTTGTTTAAATATACTTGCAAATTTAGAGAACGGATTATCAATCTTATTTTTTCTAAATCTTTGTGGAAAATGAATTGGTGGATCATAAATTGAATGAGAATAAGTTTCAGATATAAAATCCATGGATTTCTTGGGTTTTGCAACCCCTTTATTCTCTTTAGTTTTCTCAGCTTGATGGTTAGTCGCATCCCACTCTGCTTCTTTTACCTCGTACTCGGCTTCTTTCATCTCAGATTCAATGTTTTTGGCAGCTTCTGCATCTCGCCCGGTATTTACTATTTACGGTTGCTCATATGTCCGCCCACTTCTCAATGTTATGTCTTTGAGATGTTCATTTGGATTGGTCACAGTGTTGCTCAGTAAAGTCCTTGCTGTCCTTTCGGTAAGCATGTTTGAGAGTTGACCGATTTGCGCCTCAAGATTGTAGATTGAAGCCAAGTTATTTTGGATCACCATATCAGTCTTTTGCATGTACTGCATAATCATATCTTCAAGTGTCAGCTTCTTCTCTTGCTGTGGAAAATGTTGAGGTGCTCTAACCGACACTTGGTTATTGATCTATGAAAAATTAGGGTAATTTCTCCATCCAGGATTGAACATGTTTGAATAAAGATTGTCTTGACGTTGGAAATTGGACACGTAACGGGCTTGTTCATAACTCGGTTGGGCAAAAGGATTCCCCACTTGGCAATCTACACTTGAATGATTTCCTGCGCAATGATAAAAAACAACATTAGTTTGAATAGCCTTAACGTTCATCTTACCTGGTTGTTGGGATAGATTTGTCATCTGCGCCACCAATGTGGTAATAGCATAGTCTCTTAACGCCTTATGCTCCTAGTCGGCCATATTAAATTTAGATGTGGTGACCTCTTTCTTCTTCTTTTTATTCATCTGACATAAGGTTCTTTCAATCTCATAATCGAAAAGTGTATACTCTAACGATTTAGATCGGGGCATGCACTTCTGATTCCTTAAAACAAAAACCAAACTGATATCTAATTTAAACCAAATATTTTTTTAAAATAAAATAAAATCCAAAATAGTAAAACTCTAGTTAGTATCAATGTCAATAACTAATAACTAATCCCCGGCAATGGCGTTCAAAATTTATTCGAATAAAAATATGTGCAAGTGTACAAAATCGTAGTAAGTAGTAAAGTGTTTTAAAGAAAACGGATGTCGAATCTACATGAAATAATTATGCTATTGAGTATTGAAATTTACTAAATTTAACTGAAGAAAATAGCATTAAAATGAAGATTTTAAAGATAATAGGGATAGATCTAGAGCGTTTGATTTCACCTAGCGAATCCCAAACATTTATCTTTCCTTGTTATAGAATTCCAGTTATCCCAAGTTGATGATAAAAATCCCTTAACTATTCAATATTTTATCTCGAACAATACCAAAAATATCTCTAACTAATAACTCCATATCTCTATGTGAATTTAACTAATTGGAAACTCATTAAGTTCTTTGGATTTTTCTTGAAAATCACACTAATAGCGATAAAGTATCTCTACTTTCGCTCAACTAATGGTACTTAATTCTAAAGGTTTAATCACAAATCACCTCTCGGTCTCATTGCGATTCAATAGATCGAATAATAATTAGTTAGAAAACTGCAATCATTAAGAACAAGGAATAAACACTCAATCGTGGAAATATTGAAAATAAAATAACTTAGAATATAAATTGTGTGTTCACTGCTAGACTACATCAAAGTTCTAGAAAATAAAATTAGTTCATAATGAGATTGAGTGAAAAACTATAAAACTAGTGTTTTTCGTTGGAGTCGGTTAATGAAGCATGCGGGTCTCACCCATGCCCTCCAGATCTGCCTCTTTGAAAGAAACTTAAATGATAATCTCTGGACTATTGAAGTGTAAAACTTAGACTCTCCTCCCCTCTATTCATCCCACAAGATGGGATTGAATAGATGTCCAAACTCAAATCCAGAAACAAGATAAATGAGGCTACAATCTAGCCTGAAGATCTGGAAAATAGTTTCTAAAGATAAATGTTAACATAAAAGAAATTATCCAAAGAATAACGGAATTATCTAAAATGTAAGATTCAGTGATATGCGGCTTGAATTGCGGAGCTCAGGAGGATTTGGTGGTCAGCAGATTGATTGTGGAACTCAGAAGGGTCCAATGGGAAGATGCCGTGTGCGCTGAATATAACTGGTCTCTTCACCTACCAAGCAGAAAGACTCCTGACCGGGACGATAGAACCCTCTTGCCAACCTATCGAGTTGTAAATCTGCTCGCCTTTCTAGTTGTTGCCCCCGATGTCGTTTAGGTTGGTTGCTTAAGTTTGTCGTTTATACTGGTCGCGATTGGGTCTTCTCTCCTACCAAGAGGAAAGACTATTCGCCTACTGAGGGGTAAGTCTTCTTGCCTTTCCCGATCTCATCATCTCTCTTCAGTCTGGCTCCAGAATCTCTTCTTTAGTACCAAAATGCTCTTCTTTTACACTAAATCTTCTCATTCCTTCAAATCCAAGAAAATAAAGAAAAATATATAGAAATAAAATAAGATCAATTGAATTAAAGGAAAACTGACACTTTTCATAAATAAATGAGTGATAAAAATCACATAAAAATAACACTTGTCAATTTGGGACAACAAAATTCAGTTAAAAAGAAGAAGAGAAGATTATTCAGATTTGAAGCAAAGTGGACAAGGGATGAGGAAGGAGAATCAGTGGTGGAAGGAGCTTGGGAGAGGTCTGGTGCAGATCAACATCCATTCAGAACTGTGCAAGGAAAGCTGCATAGGTGTAAGGATGACCTAATCAGGTGGAGTAGGTCGAGAGATAAGGAGGTTGAGTTGATTCTGAAGCATAAAACTAAGAGGTTGAAGAGGGAACAAGAAAATGAGGGGCCACATAATATTGAGTTGATTAGAAGTCTGCAAGAAGAGATGGGATCTTTTTTGGAGCAAGAGAACTTAAAGTGGAGACAAAGAGCAAATAGAACATGGTATCAATTGGAAGACAAAAACACCAAATTCCTCCACTCATGTGCCACTCAAAGAGGAGGAAAAACCAGATAAAGGAAATAAAAGGTGCTAGGGCAGAATGGAGACTGAGTAAGAAGGGATAGAAGAGGTTTTTAATGACTATTTCAATTCTTTATTTTGTTCAACACAACCAACAATAGAAGCTATTGAGGATTGTCTAAAGGAGCTTGAGCCGAGAGTAACTAATCAGATGAATGCAGAGTTATAGAAAGAATTTACAAGACTTGAGGTAAAGGAAGCTTTGAAGCACATGGGATCACTGAAATCCCTTGGGCCCAATGGCTATGGAGTTTTTTTTTATCAAGCGTATTGGAGTACTGTGGGGGAGGAGGTGAGTAGGGCAGTGTGTTTCCTAAATGGGGAGGAAGAGATGGATGAATGCGTTAACAATACTTTTTTAGCTTTGATCCCTAACGTTAAAAGCCCTTCAGTTGCTAGTGAATTCCGACCAATTAGCTCATGTAATGTGCTATATAAGCTTGCCTCAAAGACACTTGCTAATAGGTTGAAGAAAGTACTGCCTGTTATTATTTCCTACAACCAAAGTGTCTTTATACCAAGAAGACTCATCACGAATAACGTGATGATAGCCTATGAATCCTTGCACATGATGAAGACAAGACAAAAATGAAGGATTGGCAGCATGGCTCTCAAGTTAGATATGTCAAAAGTCTATGATAGGATAGAGTGGAGATATTTGGAGGCAGTAATGAGAAAGTTAGGATTTGGTGACAAATGGGTCTCTCTGATTATGAAGTGTGTTACTACTATGACATACTCAATCCTTATTAATAGGGAACCTGGGAAAACTCTTAAACCAACAGGAGGAATAAGACAAGGGGATCCCATATCCCCCTACTTATTTATCCTATGTGTAGAAGGGTTAAGTTCTTTGATTAATGCAGCTGAAGCTAGAGGGGAAAAAAGGGGAGTGACTATTACAAGAGGAGGAACAAGGACCAGCCACCTACTCTTTGCTGATGATTGTGTAATTTTTGGGAGAGCAAAGGTAGATGAGTGGATGAAGATTAAAGAACTACTGGAGAAATATGAGCAAGCCTTGGGTAAGTGTTTAAATATGTAGAAAACTTCTATGTTTTCAATTCAAACACAGCTAGAGGTACTAGAGTACAAATTCAGAGGGCAGCAGGGGTATCCATATGTGGAAGTTATGAAATATATATTGGCCTCCCAACCTTGGTTGGTAGATCAAGGTATATCACTTTCAAGAATTTGAAGGAGAGGGTTTGGGCTAAACTCAGCAGCTAGAAGAACTCCTTCCTATCACAGGCAGGAAAGGAAATATTATTGAAAGCAATATGCTCAAGGAATACCCACGTTTACTATGAGTGTATTTAGACTACCACAAAGGCTATGTAAAGAAATTGCATCCCTCTTGGCAAGATTCTAGTGGGGCCATAAACAAAATGAAAAGAAAATTCAATTGAGAAGTTGGTTTAATATGGGGGAATCAAAAAAAAAAATGGGGGATTGGGCTTCCGAGATTTTGAGTGTTTTAACAAGGTAATGCTTGCAAAGCAGTGCTAGAGAATGTTGAAGCAACCTGATTCCTTAATAGCTAGGGTAATGTAAGAGAAGTATTTTAAAAAGGTGGGGATAGTTGATGCTAAATTAGGGTGTGGCCCTTCCTTTATATGGAGAAGCTTGTGGTCATCTCTGGGGTTAGCGAAGGAGGGGCTGTTGTGGAGAGTAGGAGACGGAAGCAAAATTCATATTTGGAGGGATAAGTGGTTGCCAACTCAAACTTCTCGCTGTGTGCAATCTCCCATTAGAAATCTACCTGCTGATTCAAAGGTGCAACAACTTATTGACACTGAAGCTGGGGTGTGGAAGAAGGACCTGATATTTGACACTTTCAATGGTGAGGAAGCTAAAACTATATGATGTATCCCTTTGAGTAGATGGGGAACAATGGATAGATTGGTGCGGGGGTGCTCTAAGGATGGTAAGTTCTTACTTAAGAGTGCCTATCATCTAGAACATGAAAAAATGAGGAAGAGGAAAGGGGAAACTTCAAATGGAAATAATGCAGGAAATGTGTGGAAGCTAATATGGGGTTTAAATGTTAAAAATGTGGTGAAGCACTTCCTATGGAAGGCAGCTCATAACTTGCTACCAACAAAACAAAACATGTATAAGAAGCAAATCACTGTGTCTAATTGTTGTCCAATTTGTGAGAGGGAACTCAAGACAATTATGCATGCTATGTGGAGTTGCCCAGTTGCCTTAGATGTTTGGGCTGAGAATGACAGTCCAGTGAAAAAATGGTTCAGTTTAGTTGATGTGTTTGTGGATTTGTGGGTGAAACAAAATGCATTTCTCAAAGAAGAGGAGGCGGAGGTGGTAGCTTGTATTATGAGAAAGATATGGATGAGAAGAAATTTACTGTTGTTTGGAAAGAAATTTGATCACCCGAGAAATCATATTACTGCTGCAACCCAGGGACTAAGGGAGTTCAAGCTTGCCCAGGACCAGCTACAGAAAACTCATATGCAGGGGAATGTGGACAGAAGTGTGATTAAATGGGAAAAACCAGAGGAAAGGGTGGTGAAAGCAAATTGGGATGCTGTTGTGGATGCCAAAAATAACAGGGTGGGAATTGGAATGGCTGTCAAGGATTCAAATGGAGAATTACTTGCTTGCCTCTGCTCTAGTTTTGTTCATAACAAAAATCCAAGTGTAGTTGAAGCTTTGGGCTTAAGGAGGGCTGCAATATTATGTATTGAATTGGGGCTATCAAACATGATGTTGGAAAGGGATTCAAAGTTAATAGTGAATGCTACAAATAGTGGGGAGGAGATAGGGGCTGAGTATGGGAGTATTATAGATGATGCGAGGAGAGTAATGTATGGGAGGTTGAACTGGGGTATGCGGTTTGTAGATAGAGAAGCAAACAATATAGTACACAAACTAGCAAAGTTAGCACTTAGTTTTTCTGATGAGAGGGTGTGGATAAAGGATAGTTCAATAGAAATTGCAAATGACATACTTAAGGAAAAATATTGTGATGACTGATTCTTGTTATCAATGAAGGAAGTATATTTTGACTCAAATAATAAAAAAAAAAAACATGAATTTAATTTCATGAACCTCACCACCTTATACATAAACATATTATAGGTAAGTTAGAAGCTAACTTACAAAATTTCGTGAGTAGTGTAAATGAATGTAGCATAGTCTAAAATGAGAGAAGTTCTAGGGATATAAATTACTAAATTTGGGCTAAATTTGCAAATTTACCCTTTAACTTTTGGGAAATTACAAACTAAACCTTACAACAGGAACTCCTCTAGGCCGATTCATACATAGGCCAAAAACCATGCTTTTACTTGCTTAACCCAAAACTAACAATTCAAAAGATCACATCCCTAGTTCAAAAATCATGTCAAGACAAAACCTTAAACTCATTATTTCAAGGTATTACCCAAAACATCAATATTAGGTCAAACCAGACATAATCTTGGTGTTCTTGGTCTAACACTTGCATTTTCACTCCAAGGACTCCAAAAGTCCACATATCTTACTTCTACGTGTTCATCATCCAAATGTAGTTGATAACATGCTTCACTAAAAACAAAAGTCACATTAAACACCAACTGACACTCAGCTTGCATGGAAAACATAGAAATCGAAACTTAGCATGCTTTTGACTTAAACATAGAGACTAAGTCCTTGATTCGCATGTAATAAATCTTGAAGCAATACATGCATATTCCTCATATTCAAGTTTTAACTTGATCTAAGCATCAAATCTAACATATCACAACAAATAATCACACCAAGACATCACTAAACCCAAGAGCCTCCAAATCATGCTTAAAATCACACCCTTTGCATATTTATCAAACATACAACAAGGACCTAAGTCACAAAGCTTTACAGATTCAACTTAATCCATAGATAAAATCTTTAAGAACAAGGTTTTCTAAAATCAAAACGATAGAGTCAAGACCCTAAGGCTAAAATGACAACTAAACCAAACAAAATTCACTTTGAAGTATTCAGCTATATCACTTTGTAAATCATGTAAAACCATTTTATAAAAACCTGATATACTTTAAATCAAACCATAAAGCTTTCATAAAAATCATGCAAACACATCAAAGAACTGAGATTCACAAAATTTTTCATGAAAACAACAAAAACTTCCAAGCTTAACATCATACATCCAAATCGAGCACTTCCATCATCAACCCCAACATTCAACCATCAAAACTCCAATAAAACTTAACCACCACTCTCCCAAGTATTAAAGACTTATAACTTAATGAAATATAAGAGATTCAAGCTAGGGAAGAAGACTTACAAAGGACTATAACTCAAGGGAAGCAAGCACTAGAAAATTTGCTCCCCAAGCTCACTCAGTTTCTCTCTAGGAAAAGTGATGAAAAAAAAAGCCAAATGTGGGAGCACATGAGAGGGTGGAGTGGGGGCTATAGGAGCTAATCTTGGGTGGTTGAATTGTGAATTGTATGACACATGAAGTGAAAGGTTGCTTTCAAAAAGGAGAAGAAGATATATTGCACAAGGTGGCTGCATCCTTGCTGCAGTGTGGGGTGAATTTGAGGAGGATTTTGGTTGCTTGTTTGACCCTCTTTTAAAACACTATTTGGGGAGGAATATGAGGTGGGAAGTCAGCCATGGTATGGTCTTGTAAGTGGAGGAAAGCTTGTGAAAGAAGCTTGGGGGAACTAAGGGATTCATTGGGACTAAACAAGGATTAACTGAATGCATTCAATTTGGGGTTTAAAGATGATTTTGGTTAGTGTTTCCATAGCTAACTGTCTTGGTCAAATGCAAGTAGAAAGGTGTAAGGGAGTGGATGGGGGTGAGGATGTAAGAGAGTGTACTTAAGTGGTTGGTTGCTTGTGGTAGTGGCTTAAACCAAGTGGGAATTACTTAGTCAGAACTAGCCACAAGTGCTTAGGGTTTGGAGGTTTAGGGTTTCATTTTTTACCATCAAGTTTGGGGTTTCACTAGAGTTGAAACACTTATTTTGGTTGGTCAAAAAGTGCTTGGGTGGATGGAATAGTGAATTGTGTAAGAAGCCAATTCACTTGCTTGGTTTTTACTCTAATTACTTACACATTTGTACTCCTCTTAACAAGTGTCAATTGGATTTCCAAATGGATAACTAAGATTGTGCCATTTGTATAAAAAGGCTTTCTAGTGATCCTAGGCTGATTAGGACATCCTGCATAGCAATTTGACAGTTGTTTGAACCAAGTGCCACGTGGCGCTTTCCTGAAGGGATACTATTCACCCAATAATTCGAAACTTCTTCTTGCACCATAGAATTCTAGATATTTATATGATTTTAATGGTGCAATTCATTTAATAAAATTATACTCCTAAGTATCTCAAAAAAATAAAAAGGAAATTTAATCTCCTCAGTGGATCAAGATCCAAATACGCTAATGGTCTAAAACCTAATTGATCTCTCAATTTAAGAAATCCATTCGGGATCTCATTACATTTCTAAGGTCTAAAAAAATCTTCTATAAAATTTCTTTGGAGACGTTACAACCATTTTAATAGAACTCACCACTTTCATCATCTAAATAAATCATCAAAGTTAAAGTCTGATCATATGAAATGCCATATCACGCCACTATACGTGAACTATATGGCAAATCATTTAAAATTATGATTTAGATCTTTTGTACATTAGCTTCACTAGCTATGTGTGCAGATTATTGGTGATGATTTGAGGACTATATGCCTACCGATTAAGCAAGAAATATCTCTCAAAGTAAATAGCTTCATTGAAATAGATTACAAGTTCAATTATGATATAGATCATATTTCTAACAGCATGAGTATTCAAAGAAGTAAAATTCTTCAAAGGAATCTAAATTACATAAGTACATGGGATGACAATGTATTCCCTATTATAAGAAGACATTCAAGTGTTTGGATTTGGATTGTTTCTTACCTACGTGGAAAAGCTAATTCAGAATATATTCGCATATATTTTAGGAAGTATGCATACATGTATTAAGGGAAGTACAAACACGTATAGTTTTAGAGAAGTATACACATACAAGGTTACATATGTTATATATAAAGGAATATAAAATTTGTAACATAATTTATTGTTAGTAAATGAGTAACCCTATTATCCATATGGATGGGGAAGTTACCATTAGTTAAATAACTTCCCACCAGTTATTTAACTCACCAGTTAATTAACTCCTAATTGGTGCAATTAAATAACTGGTGGGGAATTAATTAACTCGTGTTGTTAAATAACTAGTGGGGAGTTATTTAATTACACCAGTTTAATTCCCCACTAGCTATTTAACTACATCAGCTAATTAACCACCACAAGCAGTTAAATAACTTTCTTAGAATTTAATTACCCACCCCCATCAGGTGACTCTTAAAAAGAGTCCTACTTACGTTAGTTTTGAAGACAATGAATGCATTAACAAAAAGCCTCTCCTCTCTCTTTACACTTTTATAGAGCAACCATCTTAGACTCTTGATCTTGAAGCGTGAGATTATTTTGTAGACTCTAGTAGCCTCCTACATGACGTGGAGGTACAATCAGAACAATTTGACTTCAGCTGTAAGACAAGTAAAGATACGAGCTTGTAAGAATTTCGCCTGCTTGAGGTAATTCAAATTAACCTAATCTAGCATTGGTATCAGAGCCTATGTTGCTTGTTTTTGCCCTTTTGAATTTGATTAAATCATTACATGTTATTTGATTCTTTGGAATAAGTTGAAAAGCATGTAACTCTAATGATATGGTATGATGATTTGAGTTTATGACTTTTCATTAGTGGCTATGCTTTGACATCCTTAAGATTGATTTTTCTACAGAAAACATTTCTTATAATGTTGGAAACATATGCCTTAGATTTAGTGAAGTTTCGTTGCACGTCAAGGGAGAAATCAAAAACCTACTTTTAAAGGTGATTTTAGGACCGACACCTTTGAGCCTAATTTCAACCAACTATATCTTACTTTTTGAAAATAAATCTTATATGGTTAGAAAGTTGGTTTCATAAATTTAAATTAATGTATCATACACTTGATTTGAATTTAAAATGAGTAAGTTATGATCAATTGAAAATAAATGGTTGAAACCAAGAAAATACCAAAAAGGGCCAAGGAAGATGATGAATAATACCATTTTGGCAAGCCCTACTCTCGGTCTTGGAGAGTGTGAACCCTTCCATTTTTAGTCCATTTTTTCCAATGATATATACACAATGTACATTAGGATGAAGAAACTTCGTGTTTTGACATCCGAAGAAACTTTGTGTTTTGACAGCCGAAATGTGATGACCCGAGTTTTGTCTAGGCTTGGCCCTTAGAATTCGTTCTAGGTTGCCATGGCATTTTAGGAGCCTTAGTTACTTGAAAGGCCTTAGAACCATAGATGTAGTAACTTGAGCCCAAGATGAGAGTGACCCTAGTTTACTTTGGAATCTGGGCCTTTTTTGGAAACTTAGGACCAAGGGTTTAGGCCCATGATCCAATTCTAAGTTACTAGCGCCATGTGTCATGAGAATGTTACACCTTGAACTTAGTCTTGGTAGTGGGTTAAGGGGAAAAGAAAGGTGAAGGAAGGCACCAAGATGGCTTGCACGCCTAGCCCATTGTTTTTGTCCAGAATTCAAGTTCCAAGATAGGTTTCTTGGAAAGGGAAGCCTAGGGGAGTGAAATGGAGTTTTTCTAGAAGTTTTGCATGGGAAACTGAAGGGAGGCATATGGGATTTCGAATTTAACTAACTTTTTGTCATGTGTCAAGCATGCACCAAGTTTCTAAAAGATTTTGTGAAGAGACTTTTGTATCAAGGACAAGTTTGCCCTTAGGGTTTCGGCTAGCACACACCCAAGCATTCCATTCGCTTGCCACTTGTCACTTAGTGCATTTTAGACCAATGGTATATGAAAGGTCACCTAGGGAATGAGTACTTGGAAGATGAAGCAACATCTTGGAAAAGGAAATGGAGAGGACGGCTAGGGCTATGGCACATGCCCAACACCACTTGTCTTCCATGCTAAGAGTTACTTGTTGGAAATAGGAAATGGCATGTATGGTTTTACCAAGCTACCCTTAAAGAGATATTTACTTGTTTAAGGAAATGAATGGCATAAAGGGGAGAGAAGGAATTTCGGCCAAGGAGGAGGAGTCCTACATGCCACCCCCACCCCCCCCCCCCCCCAAAAGTGTCCCTTCCCAATGCAATGCAATCCAATTGGGGAACTCCAAGAGGCATTTCGGCAATATGGAAAAGGGAAAGAAGAAACCTTGCCACTTGTCATTCATGCAAGGACTTTGGATACAACCAAAGAGGGAAGTGAAGGGTCTCATATAAAAAGAGAAGAGTTCACGCCAAGGGGGCTTTTCCCTTGCCATTTCTCGGATTTGCATGAGTTCTCATTCTCTCCCCACAATTCTTCCTAGTTCATTTGAAAGTTCCCTCATTTTCTTGTATTTTCATCCCTACCAAACAAGGAGGATCCTTGCAAGAGAAGGGATTTCGACACCAGCAAGGATTAGCAAGGTAAGAATCGGTTTCCTCTAAACCTTGCACACACACAAGTCATTCACAATCCGAAAATGAGATTCAAATCTCATTATTCTTTGAGAGAGATAGAACACATACACTTTCTACCATTTTCTTGGAAATAACTTAGGGTTTTCAAGGAAAAACCCTTGAAGCCGATTAGTGAAGGGGGGATTTAACCTCCATGTTTCGATCACCACATGTATCTTGCTTACCTTAGGTTTTGTTTTATTTCATGAGTGAAATGAAGGAGTTTTAACCTAAAAACCCTAGAAGCCGAATGGTTTAAGACCAAGTGATGCCCTAGAAATCCAAACACACGCACTCAAGAATGTGAGGTCCAGGGTTTTAGATGCTCTTTCTAATATAGTATGTTCGGATTTACAGCTTGCTAGTATTCCTTACGTGGATTTTGTAAGTATACACTCAACTTACTCTTGGTTAATATTCGTATATGATTGTGTAAATCCTTTCAGGGTTTTTTATTGCTTTGTTTGTTATCTCTTAATTGTTTGTTTGAATATGTTAACATGATCTTGAGTAACTCTAAGGAAAGAATTATATGTTTCGGATTTGTAATGATATTGCCATGAAATATATCTATGAGTTTTGATTTTCACTTGATTGAGGTTGATGGTATATGCAACATGATGTTTCGGTTTGAACATGCTTTGGAAGTTTCGAACTTAGCCAAAAATCTATGAACATCCTTCATGTTTTTGTGCCTATGAGTTTCGGCCTAAACAAGTTCTCATGGTTCCATGCATGTGCTGATATCTCATATGATTTATGATATTATACTATGAAATGAACATCTTATACTTGGTTATTTCATACATGGTATTTCACATGTCATATGTCAAGTATGAGTAAGCATGTTTAAGTCTCATGTCACATGCATTTGAGGAAGAAGTGTTTTCAAAGAAGTGTTTCCAAAGAGGTGATTTCAAATAAGTGTTTTCAGAAAAATGTTTTCAAAGAAAAAGTTTTATCATGACCCCAAGTGCTAGGGTGGAGGAATGTCCTAGTGGAACTCCTCTGTCCACTGTGGAGTGCTTAAAAATGTAGTGGTAATTCTTGGGTCGACAAAGTACTATCGACGAGGTTCGAATGAATTCTTTTCAAAGGATGTCGGAGCGAGGAAGCACCTAACACTAGTGGGTGCACAAGGCATGTAACCAGGCGAAGTAAGGTCGAGTTATTATGAATCTCTGTTTATGACATATTCATCAAGGTGTACAGATCACTGATGGTGCGGTAACTAGCAGGAACACGCGATGCTAAGGGGAACCGTGTTGTGTTCATCCTCTGAACAAGGATAAGATAAGAGCTCACAAGATAAGGATCACTTGATGAAAATCCCGTGATATGATAAGGATCACTCGATGCAAATCTTGTGATATGTTCTGATAAGACAAGTTCTGTATAAGTTCACATGAATAAGAAAAAGTTATGAAGTTTTTATGAAAATCTCAAGTCTCTGTTACAAGTCTTTTGAAAAATGGTCAAGTGCATAAGTCAAGTTCTGGTCAAATGCATAAGTCAAGTACATGTCCATGCATGCATTTCATGATATACCTTTTATATGCTTGTGTTAACTATGGTATGTTGCGTGATTACTTGTTGAGATTTCTTGAAATCTCATTGTGGTAGTTTCCACTACCATTCCCCAACTGGAATGGTAGAAGTTGTGACAGGTTTAGTAAACGACGACCATGATCAAGAGGAAGAGAATGACACCTCCTCCCCCTGAGAGGATTGTGCCTAAGATGGTTGTGAATCGGCCTGAGCCCTCCATCTTGGAGCGACTTGAGGCCATTGACTGGGAGATCACTGGTATATTTGAATTTATTGCGGAGTTCAAGCAGCGTAACAATCGGGACAAGGATAAGGTTTTGGAAAAACGTGTGAAGCCCCAATCTTTTTTATGAGTATGAGAGTTTAAGTATTTGAAAAGGAAAAAAAAAAAAAAAGAGAGAGAGGCAACAATACTTATGGTCAACTTTTGTGGATTTATGTTGTTTTTGAGGAAATCTGGTGTTTGGGGAAGTTTGAACTATGCTTTATGCTTTTGGGATATTACGCCTTTATGGCTCATGTTTACGTTTGGACAATGTTTGGGGTTATATTATTAGTATGGTGCCATGTGCTTTGCAATTGCTTATCGCATTGCTTAGTCTATCTGACTTTGACTAACTTTTCGCTGCTACGCTATTGCATATTGCTAGTGTACTTAGGTGCATAGCATATTATCTATCATGTATGAGGGGTTTGTAGCCTTGTGTTACTTGTCCCGGCATCTCAGTCACCGTCCAATCCCAAGCGGGGGCTGGGGGTGCCACACAAAAACACTAAGCATGGGGCAGTGCCATTCACTTTTCGAGGCAGCTCATGTAAAAGAGACAATGCTATTTGCTAGTCTAGAATAGAGCTCAGTTTTTGGCACTTTTGGCACGAGTGAGCATGGGTTTGTCTATTAAATGCATACATATGATAGCTTGTTTAGTTTGAGTCTCAAAAATATTTTTTATAAATTATTTCTTTCGAAAAGGTTTGTAGAAATGATAAATTATTTTTGGAACTTGTATCATACTTCCCCAAGTGTATTTTCTTTTTTAGTTACTTTAATATTTATGCAAATTATTTGATTTTTATTAAATATCTAGGTGATGTATTGAATTGTTAGTGTTAAATGCATGTAGATGTTGAATATGTGGCCCAAGCTTTTATTGCCTTCTCACTAGTTGGGAATATAAGCCCTCTATCTATTAAGCCGTCATGCACACCATTATGATATGATGTTTGAATTCATTAGTATTTTTTAATTAGAATGTATAAAATTCACATTGGTAATCTATTTTGCTCATGTCTCTAATGTATGTGCATATTATTATATGTATGGATAAGACGTATCTTTTAAGTATATCGGTGGCATGACATATTATAACATCCCGTCCCTCTATGGCTTGTAAAGTTAGGGCAACTGCATGCTACTAACATTAAAACATTACATTCTTGCACAAGGTATAAAAGATTATATAGATTTATAAAGTAAAAACAGAGTAATATTAAAATTGAAAGCTCTCAAAATAACATTAGTTGGCCTTGGCCACTTGATAGTTGCTTCCATGTTGGCTGGGTACACTGAGATAAAGTCTCCATATACAATATGCCCAAGAAATTAGATCTCCTAAAGACAAAACTCACATTTATTGGACTTGGCATATAGCTTCTTTTCCCTTATGGTCTATGAGATAATTCTCAAATGCTCCCCATGCTCCTTAGTACTCTTGGAGTATATGAGAATGTCATCTATGAATACGACTATGAGCTAATCTATATATGTTTGAAACACCATGTTCATCAAATCCATGAACGCAAACTAGGGTGTTAGTTAGACACAATGATATCACTAAGAACTCGTAGTGTCCATAACGAGTTATGAAATCGGTCTTCGGCACGCCTTTTACATTGATCTTCAATTGATGGTACACAAAACAAATATCAATCTTAGAGAAGATTCGGGCTCCTTGTAACTGATCGAGCAAGTCCTCGATCCTGGGTAGTAGGTACTTGTTCTTAACAGTTACTCTATTCAAATTTCTACAGTCTATACAGAGCCTCATCAATCCAACCTTTTTCTTTATAAATAGCACAGGCACACCCCAAGGGAAAACACTAGACGAATGCCACTTGTCCAAAAGCTCCTTGTTTTCTTTCAACTCCACTAGCATGTAAGTGTTGAACTCACACAAGTTCTTTCAACTCCACTACTCCTTGAGTTCTTGCAAACTGCTTCTTGAGTTCTTTCTGCTTCCCTGCTCCTTGATTTCTTTCAACACTAGGATGAATGTACGAACTCCCTCCAAGGCTTGTAAAGCTAAGGGAACTGGATGCTACTAAACTTAAAACATTACATTCTTCCACCAAGTATAAAAGATTATATACATTTAAAAAGAAATAATAGAGTACTTATTAAAATTGAAATCTTTGAAAATAACATTGTTCAAAGTACCTATTAAGAATAAAAGCATCATCTCTACAATTTCATTAAAACTATGATCATAAAAGTCATACAATTCTTTCTGTTTGCCTTAAGCCTCATTGTCGTTGTCATCTCCCTATGCAACATCCTCGTAAACTTCCTCATGTGGGGTGAGAAAAACATAAAAACAACCAAAATGACAATCTAGGGTTTTCAATTAACAATACATTCTTGAGAAAACGTTACCTTTCAGCATACATAAACATTACCTCAAAGCATCAAAGAGCATTCCTTTCCCTAACCTCATAGCATTCATTTCCTTAACCTCATCCTTAATGGCCATTACACACTGTAACCTCGTGTGTTAGGGTTAGCAAACCAGCAACCCTTGTGATCAATGATACTTTATGTGGTGAGCGAAGAAGTACCTAGCCTCTTTAGGAATGGTTCATCACTATGTGTATTGCCAGTGATGCATTCTGACCTTGCAATCCATCTCAAGCTTATGGTATGTCTTCATTATCATATGGCTCATTCATTATCCTCCTAAACACATGTAGTCATACCTTTTTCATTTTCTTTTCTTTCTTTTAACCTTACCTTTCCTTGCCTTCAATCCTTAAAATTATATTGTCATACTATATACTATTCAATCACATTATCATTCATGCAATTCTAAAATCATATAAAACCTCCTTCATTGTAAATTGGGTTCAAGAAAAAGGGTTTCAAATGAAGGTTATACATAAATATATTCTTTAATAAACATTTACTGCCATAAACATTTAGACATTAGACTTTACATTGAACATGATCACGGTTACTTACCTTGATCCTTGTGTAAATTATGCTAATAGTGCTTGTCTCAAAGCTTTAAATCTAACCTATAATATTTAGGAAATGATATAAGCATTCTTAATTGTTAAACGTTATGTGTAATATGCATCATGCACTGAGGGTAGAGATTTACCAAAGTCCTATGGAGCCGAATCTAGTGAATGAGCTAGGATGCGAGAAAGCACAACTGACGGGTGCAACGGAAGTAGCCGATGGAGGAGACAAGAGGAGGAAGCTCTTGTCCTAGTCATGGATAGTGAAGGTTCATTGGTAGATTGAGATGAGTAAAGGGACGTGCATCAAGTAGTGTCAATAGAGAACCGAAGAACACCTTGCCTCATGAACATCTCTTGGAATGTCATATCGAGAGATGGTCCTTCCTGAATTTCAAGGATGAAACTCCTAATAAGGAGGGGAGGATGTGTGGATCGTGCCAGCGTAAGAGGACAAACCATCTTTAGGGAAGGAAAAGAAGAGAGCCTTTCCTCAGTAAGTGGAAGGCAAAGATGATATTCCTTAATTGGTTTGGTGAAAAATTTATAGGCAACGTCTGCAGAGTGTAGCTAGTCAAAACAAAAGACGAGTGCACCATATAGAAAGCCTGACAGACACATCTCAGCATAGGGTGTAACAAAGAATTTTTCATCCTATGCCAGACAAACAAACACAAAGGTGAGCAAGGCTAGTGCAGAAGGGGAGAAAACAGAGCAAAAGAGGCTGGTAGCTCAAACGAAGGGCAAGGTATGAGCCTAAGGTAAGCAACTGTCAAGGACAAGACCCATGCGGATGGACGAGCTTTCTGGGATAACACGAAATCACTAAGAGTGCATGTGAGGACTCCGCCAATTCAAGGGGATGAATTATCAATGGAGTTGGGTGGAATAAAATGACGATGGACACTTAATTGGTGTGGCTAAGAAAATTGCTACAGGCGCTACAAAGTACAGCTAGTCTAACATGTGGGCAAGCAAGCAACTTGTACACATCTTGGCAAATATGTCCCTAGTGCAAGGTGGAGATAAGTGTCTCGTCCCATGGCAAGCGAACTAGAAAAGTCACCCACCATGAAGGCAAGAACGAGGAGTTGAATAGACCAGTGGCACTTATGAGACAAGAGCTAGTCTCCTTGGGCGAGTAAAGACCTAGGAGAAGCCAGCTCGAGTATGTGGGATTTTTTAAACAACACAAAGGATGCTCAAATGAGTGGCAGCATTGTACGCAGAAGCCCACGCCCCATTCAAGGGTCACATCCGGAGTGGATCTACTGGAGGGATTACAATTTAAGAATTCATATATTCTGAACCCAGATGTATGGCCCTACGCCATGTGGAAGGTCCTCATTTTAGGACGGAATGAGGGCTTGGCAGGTTGAAGGGAAGTTCAGACCATGGCCTGACTGTTTGTCTCTATCATCCTACAATTGGACTATCGTGGCCAAAAGACTTCTATTCAAGCATACCTGGAGTCTGAGATATGTCATAAGCATGTCTGACTATCCCACCCTATATAAGGGGTTTGGACATTTGAACAAAATCTCACTTTCAAGATCTTAGACACCTACAACCTTCTGTAGCTGAAAGCTGGCTAGGAAATAAGGACGTGAGTGATGCGATTGAGTAGTAAGCCCAACGTTATGAGGTAGGTTAGTTTCTAAGACAGGACAGGAAAATGTGGTGTGAATGTTATTTGTAAGAGGCATTTGCATTATTGTAATCTTCCCCCCTTTCTGACATAAATAAATAGGTTTTGGAGCATTATGTTTATCTTATGTTCATTTCCTATTTTCAGAGGCTTTAAATGTGTTTGATTGTTTTCTTGCTAATTCATGGTTTCTGGAGTGTGTCTCTATATCTCTGTGTGAGTGTTGTGTACTATGCATCAACCTTCATGGGGCAGGACAGAGTTCCTTGTGCCCATTCCCACAGGACGTTGCCACGAGTTTTAAGTGGGTAGAGGGATTCCCCGTAAATGATTGGGGTTGGGTGGTATCGTGTTGGCCTCACCTAATAGTTAGGATGTAGAATCTCCCAACGTATCATGTGTTGGTGTTATCGAGTTAATTGGAAGGATAGACACCTCGGTGCAACATGTTGTCTCTGTGTGAGAGTTGACCTAGGTTGGGCAACACACGAGTTGTCTTCCACGAGGCCGATCGAGTAGAAGAGATTTCCTCGATGTCGAGTAGTGAAGCAACTCATCCCTTATTTTCCCATCAAGCGACGAAATGTCAATGTGACGAACCTCTATGCGGTGGTAGTTGTACCAAGTGAAATCAATATATGATTTTATGAATTCGACCTAATTGAGTGAATGGTGATTCCTCACCTAAGTAGAACTCATGCCTTAAAACTTTGTACTAAAGAGTAACTTCGTAGAGGGTGATTCCTTACCATGCTTGTGTGTGTGTGTGTGTGTGTGTGTGTAACTAAGAAGGTGATTCATCGCCATGTTCTACCGACTCATGTATGCCTTTGAGGGTGATTCTTTGCATGCCTACATGTGCCCCATTCCTATTTACATGAAATGTCCATTTCATCTTCAGGAGTATTATCTCTCATTAACAGTTTTTATCATGGTTGTCTAACCTATCCATCATTTCACTCTCGGAACCATAGACTTTGGTGCAAAGTTGGGGCTAGAACTAATGCTTAAGGAGGAGATCTGACCTTGCTCGAACCCTGAAGATGAAGGTCTGTCTCTGTCATAGGCGCCATGCATTATGTTGAACTGTGCCTAGCCTTTGGAAAGCAATGACCACAGTAGTCGGTTTGCCACCACCTTTTTGGGTTATATGTAACTCTGAGATTGATATGGATAAGGAATGACAGTAATATTATTTTAAATGTATTTTAAACTCTGGTATTGCAAGGTCTAGTTACTGACTAAACTTTTATCTTCTTCGCTGCGATCTTATACTCATATCTTACATGTGTACAAACATCTGGATTGGCATGCTTCATCTGATCAAAACCTAGGTGTTGACAAATTGGCTACACCCTTGGCACCGTGGAACCTTGTCTGAACCTTTACACTAGGGACGGGGTGCCATAGGACATCATTTTCATACACAAAAACTCACACTCCATCTGAAATGTCACATTTGGGAAGCAGTTATGACTTTGTAGGCCATATCGTCTAAACCCAAAGGTATGGTCCAGTGCGACGTGGAAGACCCGTACATGGGGTAGGACTTAGATTGGACGCAAGGTAGGCCGTAGAAACATGCATGTCTTATCCCTTCAGTCTATCTCTGTCATCCTGTAGATAGACAACTGAGACTAAAGGGCTCCTATTCAAGCACATAAGAAGTTAGAATGGCGTCAGAAGAACACCTGACGATCTCATCCTATAAACGACTTAAGGTAAAAGCCAAATCTCACTTTTGAGATTTTGAAATGTTGGATCTTCTTTAAAGGTGGAACCTTCAAAGAATACAAGTAACTTCAAGGGTGTGATGGAAAGGAGAGGAAGAGCAGCGCCATCGCCACCATAGTATTTTTTCATGTAGATTAGCTTCTAAGATAGTACTGGAAAATGTAGGGTAAATGTTGTGGATATGTCATGGGATTTGCATTGTGTATTCTATAACCTTTCCCTTTCTGTTCATGAAATAAAAAATATTTTCCTTAATCAGGTTTATAAATATCTTTACATTGCAATTTTGGGATTTTGATGCGTGAATGTTCCGGATGGATGATGTGGTGATTTCAGGTGAGTGAATCTTACCTTGCGTTAATCATATGGATAGGTTGAGGATTCCCTAGACCATTCCTACAATGAGCTCCCTTGAGTTTCATACGGGAAGGAGAATGGCTCGTGATGATTGGGATGAACATTTTCGTATTCTCACCTAATAGACGAGAAGGAGAATACCCTGAGCATATCATGTGAAGTGTCTTCGAGTTGATTGACCAAGAAGAATGTGTCCCTAGTACAACATGTATATTTAAGTGTGTGTTGGATGATTGGAATCACATGAATCAACTTGCACATTGGTTGGGTGGGAATGATTCCCCGAGTCGAATGGTGAAATGATTTCCCCTGCTTAGGATTTTATGCGATGAGATTCTTTATGATGAGATTTATGTAATAAGATTCTATATGTTGTGATATGATTAGTCTTACATGTTTGAGAAAAGGGTAATTCCTCGCCTTGGCAGTATATATGTACACTTGAGTTTTGCAGCGAGGGTAATTCCTAAGAGGGTGATTTCTTGCTATGGTTATATACTTATATTTTACTTATAGGGTGATTCCTTGCTATTATTATGAATGTATGTTTTTTTTTCAAGTTAAGAGTCAAGGTCACATGTCCAAGAATGACCCCTCCCCGTGTTTATTAATAAATCATCGCTTATGGTAGAGGGAAACCGTGGTTACAAGTCCAACTAAACTCCACCTTATGACTAAGGAATAACAAACCAACAAATAAACCAATACACCAGGACACCAACTATAAACCATAAACGACTACAAACTACTCACCGCCTAAGACTAGGCAACCCAGAAAACCCAGAATGACCCCTCCCCGCATTTATTAATAAATCCACGCTTATGGTGGAGGGAAACCGGGGTTACAAGTCCAACCAAACTCAACCTTATGACCAATGAATAACAAACCAACAAATAAACCAATACACCAGGACACCAACTATAACCCATAAATGACTACAAACTACTCACAGCCTAAGACTAGGCAAACCCAGAAAATCCAACTGAACCAAACCTCGAGCACGATGAGGCAATTCAACAGAATCCATATAAATACAATCCATCCCCTTCTCGCCCTGCCTAACGAGGAAATCAGCAACTTTATTCCCCTCCATAAATTGGTGCATCACCATGTATTGAATACCATTCAACCCTTGCATAACTTCAACCCAAAAGCCCCATAGACACCGCACTGTGCACTCCTTTTTCCTAAGCCAATTAACCACCAACGCTGAATCTTCAGTCACAATATTCTTGAATCCCAACTCCTTACAAAGGACTAAACCACAATTGAACAGCCTTTAACTTCGCTTTGTTATTTGTTCCAAAGCCAAATTTAGTAGAGAAGGCTGCCAAAAATCTTCCTCTATCATGCCTTATAACCCCACCCCCTCCACAACTACCTAGATTTTAGCTACATGATCCATCCACGTTTAATTACACCCACCCTTCTCATGGTTTACACCACGAAACTATTTTCGGCCTACTTACTACCACCTCCCTCACCGAAGTTCTCAACTTAGAAAGAATACTATGATCTATATTAGATAAAGCTCCTACCTTCAGCAGCTAGGACGAAAAGACCTGTAACCAAAATTTGATTGAACACCAAATCGTCTCCAAAGAATCATGTCGTCCCTGCATACGCGTGTCACACCTCCATTTCCAGAGTCTCCAAGAAATCAGTGTCGGCATGATCTCAATTAGAACACCACGTTGCGTCAACTTCTTTGCACAACGGAACCAACATCTGCATCTTGACCACCAGTTTTCAAAAGCCATGCACGGAACGTCTAGCAAGCAAGCCGCACAAGCCACACTTCAGACACAATAGTCCCCTTACATAAAACGGGTTCTCGATCTTCCACCCATCCTCTGGAACAATAAACACACCTTGAGGCCAACGAAACACCCACCAATTGTACCCTCCCCTCAACAGGTAGACAATTGAATCTTGCCTTCTACATACACACTGACATCTTCTATA
Source organism: Juglans microcarpa x Juglans regia (assembly GCF_004785595.1). Taxonomy (NCBI): domain Eukaryota; kingdom Viridiplantae; phylum Streptophyta; class Magnoliopsida; order Fagales; family Juglandaceae; genus Juglans; species Juglans microcarpa x Juglans regia. The sequence goes on along the minus strand of NC_054599.1, from coordinate 11,650,555 downwards.
GAATAAGATTACATCATATCCACTCCAAGCCTTCCACCTGTGACTGCTTAATCCTTGTAACCTCCCAAGGCATTTTTGTCGAGAAACTCCCATCCACACAAGGGCGCCAAACCAGAATATCATTCCCCGATCTTTTCCTTGGAATTTCTCTCATAATGTTGTCTACCACACTGGAGGCCACCAGTGAATCCAGCAGCTCCTAATCCCACTGACCATCCACCCAACACTCTTTCACGTCCAACCTTGGCTGAGTAATATTAGGCACGCAAGCCGCAAGAACCCCAACTTGCCAACCAACGATCAAACCAAAAGGAAATACCTCCCTCTCTTACTTTGATCGACATATTTTCCATCACCTCTGGCATCACCCTACAAATGGATTTCCAAAACATCGAATCCGAATTCCTCACGTCTGTTTCCAGAAAATGCTTCCCCTTTAAATACTTAGCTTTAAAAAATCGAGCCCACAAATTATCTAATGATAGTAACCACCAAGCAAACTTCATATGCAATGCACTTTGAACCTCCGCAAAATCTCTCACACCAATCTCCCCTTCCACTGTTGGCTTGCACAATCTCGACCACGACCTCCATTTCCTCCTATTCCTGCCATGTTCTTTGCCCCAAAAAAAGGAAGCTAAAATCGAATTCAATTTCTTCAAGACAAGCTTTGGCATATGTACCACTTCAAGCAAATGAGTAGGCAAGCTTGCTAAAACATGTTTAATAAGGACCAACCTCCCACCTCCCACCCTGAGAGAGCAACTTGAATTTCCAACCGGCAACTTTGTGCTGAAACTTCATGACTAATGGCTTGACCATCCTTTCATTCAATCTCCCAACAACCAGAGGCGCACCAAGATAACAAGCTGGAAATTTTCCTTCAACAAAAACTGTGAGCCAAAGAAGGGATAACCTTCTAGATACTGAAATTTTTTTCTGAAAAAAATAACGCCAACTTCTCTTTCCTTATTTTTTGCCCCAACCATGACTCGTATTTGTTTAATGTTTACAGGAGCACCTACAAGGACTTTTTCTCACCATTAGTGAAAATCAATAAATCATTAGCATAGAACAAATGTGGAATTAATGGAGCCCCCCAAGGATGGGAGAAGCTCCCAATTCTGCCCTTCTCAAACTCCTTCTTCAATAAACAAGAAAGCACCTCCTATATAATAATAAACAAATACAATGATAAGGGGTCCCTTTGCCTCAAATCTTGCATGGGCTAAAAAAAACCTTAATACGTCCCATTCATTATAATAGAAAACCACGAAGATTGAATGCAAACCTTAATTAAACCACAAAATTTTTCTGATTATCCAAAGCTCGTCAAAACAGCTAATAACAAATTTCAGTCCACCCGATCATAGGCTTTAGCCATATCAATCTTCAACAAGACATTTCCACCCATAGCCTTCTTATTGATCGATTTCACCATCTCCTGAGCTAGAGTAATATTTTTGAAGATACTACTTCCTGGAACGAAAGCACCTTGTTCATGAGAGATAAGCCGATGGAGAAGTGATGTCATCCGCCTGACTAAAATTTTGGAAAAAATTTTATAAGCCACAGAACATAAACTGATAGGTCAAAATTTATCAAAGATTGTCGGCTCCTGCACTTTAGGGATTAGCACAATAAAAGACGAAGAATAAAATCTAGGTAACTCCTTTCCAGAAAAGAATTCCCCCGCAGCCACCACCACATCCTCCTTTACAATCTCCCAACAAGACAAATAAAAAACTGACCCAAACCCATCTGGACTCGGACAACAAAGAGACTCATTCTCTTCCACCGAGACCTCTTTATTAATTTATGCTGACATATCAATCTGCTCTGACTCGCACACCTCACCCAAAAATATTTGAAAATGCCAAGCAGCTCCCAGGTGAACCTCCTCCGGCTAGCGCAACACCATCCCATCCATTAGCATCAATGAAGATATCACCACCTTGCATTTTCTCATGTTTGCGACCGCATGAAAAGCTTTGAATTTTGGTAACCTTCATCTGGCCACTTTTGCTTTGCCAGTTGCGCCAACCGAGCCTCTTTATTTTGCTCTCAATAAGACAATTCAGCCTTTGAGACTAGCAACTCCATCTCGACCATCCCAAGCCATGCGGTTTTCCTTGTCCATGAGAAGAAAATCTACCATAGGAGAAGCCTGTCCACTGGCCTCGTTTGCATTCAAAACTCAATTCAACTTATCTCAACTCATCTCATCTCATTATTATAACTTTCTCAAATTCCCACACAAAATATAATAAACAATTCAACTTTTTCAAATCCCAAAATAACTTTCTCAAATTTTTACACAAAATATAATAAATAATTCAACTTTTATTCTACTATTTACAAACCATCTCAACCCATCTCAACTTATCTTTGAATCCAAACCACTCCTTACCTTCCCAGTCTTTGTGTACCCTCCACCACTGCTTTGTTTTTGTTGTTCCCCACCGTACTTACCAAACCACTATCTTTCACCACACTTCCTTCCAAACCTTCCTCCTCACCCCTTTGCGACTCCAACAACAAAGTTTCTAGGACCACCGGGATCAGCTCCATTACTTCACGTGCCTCCACTTGATCATCACCCGCAGGCTAGGCCACCACCTCATGTGGTTCCCCATGTGACTCTCCTGCTTGCCCATCACCCTCAAACTGTCCCACCACCACACTTGACTTCACCTGAATATCCCCTGCTTGAACAACTTGAGTATCCCCTGCTTGAACGTCACCACCCTATGTATCCCTTGCTTGAACATCACCATTAGGCTGGACTGCCATTGTTGCCAACCCCTCAACAACCTGAGTATCCTGAGCCGTACCAAACTTCACACTAGTTTTTTCATGCCACACTTCCTTGCTTGCAGCCTACTTAACCAACCCCCCCCCCCCCCCCGCGCCCTCCTTTTTTTTTTTTTCGGAGCACATCGAACCCTTGGCCGCCCCATTCTACACACCACTTTGGTATGCCCTTGATGCCGACATTTAGAACAATAGAAGCCCAACTTCTCAAACTGGACAAGCTGCCAACGTTTCTTGTTTGCTACCACAATTGGGAATCCTTGAACCAACTCTGCAGCTAAATCAACCTCCACGCAAATCCTAGCATTATCCGTGCCCAGATATCTACCAAACCTGGTAACTAGTATTTGAATACAATCCTGACGATACAAATGAAATGACAACCCCAGCAAGAAAATCCATTGAGCTACCATGGAAGGTTCATCAACCAAGGAAAAATCTTTTGTCCAAAGAAAAATCCTAAAATTGCACCCCGCAATCACATGCCCCTCCCGCTCCCACCCATGAACAAAATCCCTCTCACTTGCCATCTACACCAAAATGTGATAATCATCCATGAAGCTTACGGTAGGAATCCCCCCATGTCTTGACAATTGCCAAATGAACCACATCAATGGGTGGCCTCGCACGTAAAAATTTCAAAACCAACGTAAAACGAAATTCCTCTGCCGTTTTAGACATCTCCGCCTCTGTAAAAATAAAACCCTACTCGCCGTCCACATCAACTGAATACCTCATAGGTATCTTGAACCCCAAAGGATTGGTTGTCCAGGACAACGCCTGCACGTAGGTCCTCTGAACAACCCCACTACCCTTACCACCAATCTCACCCCCAAAACCACCAGTAATACCATCTGACCGAGACCCTTCTGGCACCGACGACACCGAAGGGCCTAGGGGAGCAACCACTAGCGAAGCCCTAGGGAGAAAACCTAAACACATTCCAAACTAAGAGCAACATTTTTTAGGTGATTATTATGAATGCATGTGTTTTGCTTAGAGGGCAATTTTTTCATCATGCACAAATATATGCGTTCACAAATAATTTACATTAGACTCTATATTACATCATCACGTACATTTTTTTTTATTAGCAGTTTTGTCATAGTTGTTTAACCTATTTATGGTTTCATTTATCAAAATTGTAAACTTTGATGTAGAGGCAGACCCAGGAGAGGTACCCGAGGAAGAAAGACCAACCCTGCCTGAGCAATAGATATGGAGGCCTGTCTCTGTTATTAGTAATTGTATTGTTTCTTTGGGGTTGTATTTGTTAGTTTGGCGACCAATTATGTTCGGTTCACTGTATTTGGGTATAGGCAACAACCAGATGGTTCTGTATATTATTAATTGTAAAATGAAGTGACATATGGATATTTAGGTGATTAATGGATGAACCTATTTACAATTTAAATTCTAGTACAAATAGAGTTTAGTCCCGTACTAAACCTTTACTTATTCCGCTACGATCTAAATGCCTATTCACTTACACTTGTACTTCCTTGTGAACATTGCATGCTTATTCTTAATCTAAATCATGGGTGTTGTTGATCAATTGGCGCCCTTGTCGCCACGGATCCTCACCGAATGGGGCGCCACACATATAGCCAAAAAAAAAAAAAAAAAAGAGTAAGACAGGTACAAACTCTTTCATAACTCTCTTTAGAATTCACGGCATGCAAAAATGACTAACTTAGACATTGGAGTGGCGATCCCTGCCACCACCCGAGGCCATAGATCTCCTTAACAACTTACAGGTGAACAAACCAAGGTGGGTGTGCGAAACACATCGTCAATATAAATATTTTTATAAAAGGAAAAAAGATAACTTATATTGACGATTTGAATGGGAAACTGGCTGATTTTAAATTGAAATGGAGACCAACAGGCATAGCGTGGTAACCGTGACATGAATGCCAAAGAGAGTTTTTTGAATTTGGGATATATGTGCGATTCTGATACTTGTAATCAATGTGATGACCAAAATACTGACCCGTATGGAATATTGCCCCAATCCGAGGAATTTTCTCATTTTCCTGCCATAGTTGCACTAATATGCCTTCCTGAAATACTCTAGTGGTATCAACATAGAATATGTCAACTTAACATTATGCCTTCCTGAAATACTCTAGTGGTATCAACATAGAATATGTCAACTTAACATTATCAAACTCGGATCTCCAAGAAGCAGGCCATAACTTCTCAATCATCGATCTGAGGACCACCCCTTTAAGAGAGGGAACGGCCGTAGCCACCGGGTGTAGACCGCCCAAATATCTCTTAAACAAGCTTGATGTGTAGCCACCCTATGTAGATTGGGTCGGTCAAATGTCACCCCTAATGTAGATTGTAGTTTTATTTTTACAAGTTTTTTAATTTTAAATATTTATTAGTTTTTTTTCAAGTTTTGTTTTATTTTTAATTTTTTAAATATTTACTTTTCATGACATGTGGCACGTGAGTACTTTTAACTATAAAAATTTTAGTAAAACTTACTTTAATTAAAATTGAAATTATATAAAGTAAAAGTACCAAAAAATTATAGTATCAACTGTTTAAAAAATACCCAATATTGATAAAAAAAAAAATGCCGAATATTAATTTTAATATTTAACCCGAGTTGAAACTTGGAAGAACAAGAAATGATTATACAGAGCGCATTATTTGAAGTGTCTAATAACAATGCTGCTCCAGGACACAGTCTGCTTTTGATTGCCATCATCAGAAGCAGCTAACTTTGATAATCCAAACTCATACGTTAGTATTTTACTCCTTTCAGCTCAAAGCTTTTTGCACCGATAGAGAAGGGTCACGTGAAGAGGCCGTGAACTACCTTAGGTGTGTAATTGAGGTATGGCGGCTATGGCCTGCATTTTATTCGAGCAAATTACAGTGTCGTGAATGTACAATGACTGATTGTTTTCTTATGGATGTTTGTCTGTTTCTGTCTAAATTCTCTTATGTAGGGCTTAAAGTTTCAAGCAAATGAGATTGGGTAACCACCCCTTCTCTCTCTCTCTCTCTCTCTCTCTCTCTCTCTCTATCTTACTCTTTCTAGTTTCCTGTTGAGAACTTTATACGATACAAGACGTGCCTCAACCAGACCTGCTCAAGGTGGGGGTCAATGAAAGAACAAAGCAAGAAAGCTCACGGGAAGAAAAAGAGAAGAAAAGCTATCACTTAAAGCTTAAAGAAAGCTGACTGCAGAAAGCCAGAGCTTTTCCTCTCTCTCTCTCTCTCTCTCTCTACCAATATTCTTTCTTCTAGGAGTAAAGCAGGGAGCTCACTTCTCCAACTACACCAGCTATCTGTACAGGTAGGGATCGCTAGCTTGTATAACCATCCCCACCATATAGTGACCAAAAAGAGACAAAATCCACTCATGCTAGACAACGCTGCTGCTTCTGGCGCTCCATCTTCTTCTGATGCTTTTGCTTCCCAAGAGAATGGGGTCACTAATAAAAGAAAAAGAAGACCAGCAGGCACACCAGGTAAGAGAACTTTATACAACCTCGCCTTTCTCAATCCTTTTAATTTCGGTTCCTTTTTTATTTGTCTTCATTCAAAATTTTTTGGTTCTCATGTAGATCCAGATGCCGTAGTTGTGTCTCTCTCTCCCAAAACATTATTGGAATCAACCCGATATGTGTGTGAGATCTGCAACCGAGGGTTCCAAAGAGACCAAAATTTGCAGATGCATAGACGAAGGCACAGGGTGCCATGGAAATTGCTTAAGAGGGAGACACAGGAGGTGAAGAAGAGGGTTTTTGTGTGCCCCGAACCTAGTTGTTTGCACCATGACCCAGGGCACGCCCTTGGTGATCTTGTAGGAATCAAGAAGCATTTCAGAAGGAAGCATGGCAATCACAAGCAGTGGGTGTGTGAGAAATGCTCCAAAGGATATGCTGTTCAATCCGATTACAAAGCCCACCTCAAAACCTGTGGTACTAGAGGCCACTCGTGTGATTGTGGCCGTGTGTTTTCCAGGTTTCTTCTTCTTCTTCTTTTTTCAGTTTTTCCGATTCACCAAATATCATTTTTCTTTGACTAATTAGATTATATATTGTTTACTAATTTTAAAACATTTCAAATTTGAACTTTATTGGCCATACTTCATTCAAGCCCTAAAATCCTCGTAAGAAGGATGTGTTACAATTCTACGCATATACTGAATTTACAAGGGTTTTATCTTTTTTGGGCTGTTCGTGGTTCTTATATAGCTGATTTATTTTTTTTTTGAAAATCGGGTCGATCGAGGAGTCCCATATGGAAGAATAATAGTCTCTGGTTCATGACCTCGTGCCACCTTTGTATGATGCCTCTCTTTGTATGGGATCCAGACCCACCATTGGAACTTGAAGGCCAGTGTACCGCTGCTTTCGATGACAGTTTGCAAAGGCTAAACAACCCCTTATCCACAACATCAAAGTTCAAACGGCCATTTTTTACACAAGCATACCCCGTTTGATTTCCCTTATCAAAAAGCTTTTTTAATAATGTTCTAATAACCTAGTATCCTGATATATAGTACGATAGATTCTTGGTCAAATATTTTATATTAGTTTTTTTCTTGGCAACCCTACATTTAGGAGTCTTCATTGTTTATTTATTTATTATTATTTTTTTTTTTGCCGAATTTTTCATTTCTTAATTCCTTGCAGGGTAGAGAGTTTCATTGAGCACCAAGACGCTTGCACGGTCAGGGAAGCTCGGCCGGCTGAAATACAATCACTGCAACCGGCCTGCTCATCTCGAACAGCATCGAGCACCAGCCCATCAATTAGCGACACCAATAATATTAGCACAACCCTGTTGCCTGGTTCTCTAATGTCAAAGCCGGCTGAAGTACCTGCTTCCTTAAGCTCGGATCAAAAAAATCTACACTCCACTTCCGAACGGAACCATAATTTGGAACTTCAACTCTTACTTTCACCTAGAGCCCTCTCGTTGCGAAATTCGGATGATACTTGCGCCACCCATTTGAATCTTTCGATAGGTTCATGTGATGGCAGCGAGAAAAATGAATCAAATAAGCCTACTTGGGAAGTCACGAGGGTAAACGAATCTGAAAAGGAGGAGCTAAAGTTGGCCATCGCTGAAAAGGCCTACTCAGAGGAAACCAGGCGAGAAGCGAAGCGAGAAATTGAGCTCGCTGAACTTGAGTTTACAAAGGCCAAGACGATAAGGCAAAATGCGCAGGCCGAGCTCGAAAAGGCGCAGTTACTAAAAGATCAAGCAACCAAGAAAGCCAGCTGCAGTACGATGTTGCAAATCACTTGCCAGGCATGCAAGCAAAAATTCCAGGCATCCATGGTTGCCGCACCGTCCGTGGAGACCTCCCATGCTGTCAGTTATGTGTCGTCGGCCATGACACAAGGGGAAGGAGAATGAAATATTGGGCGCAATATATATGACCTTGCAACCATGTAAACAAGCAACTCTGTCTTTAATTTGTATTCAAAGAAGCTTCCATAATCGTCCATCCCCTCTAAAAAAGTATGAATTTTATCCTAGCTGCATGCATCAAGTACTAGTGTTTTGAGTCTGACCAATATTGTTTGGGGTATTGTCGATTAAAATGAGTACTGTTTTATATATGCATTCTGACTTCAAGGCTTAAATAATTAAGGCATGATCTGGTTACCAAGACAGATGAAACTATCCCATCTGATATAATCATTATAATTTTCTCAATTATCACATAAAATATAATAAACAATTCAACTTTTCAAATTTCAAAACAAAAATTATATTAAAAAATTATATTCTAACAATATTTTATTCAACTTTTATCTTATCTCATCTCATTTGTGTAGCCAAACGATATCTAAAGTAATTCTCTTTCTTGAGTGAGACTAGGGGCCCAATGCGGTGAATAGAGAGAATTTACACCTTCCAATAGCATGTTGACACATCTGCATTCCAAGAGGAGGAAAATAGAACTGCCCTAATGTTATTAGAGCTCATACAATCCCCACCACCATCGTTCTCTCTCCGGCTTCCCTCTCTCCTTCTCTTTGTCTCTCGCCAACGTGAACGTTTGCTCTCTCTCTCTCTCTCTCTCTTACTCCCGTAGCTGGCCGAAGTTCACTTTTCTCACCCCTCAATTCAGTGTGGCATCCTAACCTTAGAAATTAGTTTCTCAAGTGCCTCACCTAGCAAAACATTTGGTACCTAACAGCTATCTAAGGTACCAAAGATCAATATCCAAAAAAAATAACCAAGCATAGGCAAAGAAACCTATATGTTCACCCAGCTTAACTGTAACGCCCCGATCCCAGAGGTCCGGAGAGTTAACTCTTAATACCTCAAATCAACTTAAATAGTACAACTATAAAATCCGAAGAATCCAATAAAATATTAATCAATTTAATCAATCCAAATGTCTAAATTCCTCCATGGGGACGATAAAGAAAAATACAATAACATAAATTAAAAACTCCCTGAAACTCGAAATTATCCTTAACTCATCAAATCAAAATATCTGAAACATAAGTTTGGTTTACTAACTACGACTCTCAAATAAGCACTTGTACCCTCTGGCACTTATTCCACTCTGATCATCACACCTGTTAAAACTTTCTACTCTTGTTCTCCATCTGAACCATCAAAAATATCTGAAAAATATATGGAGGTAAGGGGTGAGTTATCAACAACTCAGTAAGCAGATGACATATACTAGTGTGTAAACATGAGCATTTACAGAAAACAGAATGCAAAACAAAATATTTTCTTTCGGAATGCAGAAACAGAATAATGTTTTCAAAATGTAGCGTCATAACATGTCATCAAAAATATTAGAGCGAAAGATCGAAAATATTCATAATCAAAAATCCCTTTGGCATAGCATAAACTGAAACATCACACCTTATCTTATCAAATCAGAACAAATACCATGTTTAACCCCTGTGGTAGGGTTGTGCAAATCCCGGTAGCTAACCGAGCAGAAACAGAATGTGAATCTTCCCCTTATTCATTCTCGGAGCCCCGAGTGTGCACATAGGAAAGACCATGCAGAAAACCACTTTGTTTTCAAAGTGGGTGCACCAGAAACAGAAAAGTTGGTACCAACCCGAACAGAGGCCACAGTTTTACACCCGTGTTGAGGTCAGAACGGAACAGAAACAGAAACAGAATGTTATGCCAGAGGTTTTCAGAAATCACATCAGATCATATCAGAGTGCAGAAAATCTTCATAATAGAACAAAATCATTATACAACATAACTTATGCACAAAATTTCATATTCGCTCTCTTTTTCAAAGTTCAGAAACAGAATGTCAAAAATAAGCTCATGTTTACACCAGTCATGACAGAAAATAATTTATTCTTATACAGAATCTCATGAGTAGTGCAGAACAAATAACCGAGGTAGTTCAAATTTCTTTTCAAAATCAAATATGTATATTTTCCAAAAATAACCTCAGTACATTTTATTTTAATGCAAAGTCTAGCATAGGAACCCCGCTTACCTGGACTTCTTAGCTTTTTCGAAATTCCTCAAAAGCGTCGGATAATAATTAATCGTCACCTATAAAAAAATCACGTACTTCTCATAAATTTTCAATTAATCACGTATCTCAATATTTAAGCCTAAAATGCTAAAATAACCTATTTTAATTCCTCAAAAACCTAAATTCTCATTATTCCTAATATACCAACATCACTTTCTAACTCATCAATATCCAACATAATAACTCCGACTAAAACATTAAATTCTAATTTATTTATAAATTATAAAACTAAAAATAGCGTAACTATATCGAAATCATTATAAGTAGATGATCATACTTTTGTTTAAATAAAAAAAAAATATTCTTTTAAAATAAGATTTTGCATTTACCAATCACTCCAAGAATTTATCAATATTTTCATAAAAATATTTTGTTAAAAAAAAAAATCAATCTTTTACAAAAAAAATAACTTAACAAAGTACAACTCACATGTGCCTAAGTCTAACAATAAAAAAAAACACATTCAGCTCACGTTGTAAACCCATGATTTCAAAATCCAAAGTACATAATATAAACTCACAAAATTAAACACCCGAAACAATAAATCTAGAGGTATGCTTTAAGGGGTAAAAATGTAATAATACATCCTATAGTTCACATAACATACAAATACATATATATATATATATACACGTCGGAAAAGAAAACTCCACACAGTGCAGCTGAAGCACTTACGGAGAGGTGGGGCACGACGGCGTGGAGCTGGTGGTTGGCTACGGCGAAAGGGAGTGGCACCTTGTCACTGGCTGCGAGAGCAAGAGAGGGAGACGAGTGAGAGAGGCACACGGTGAGGGAAAAGTGAGGTAGATACCGAGAGAACAGAGACACCAACCAAAAATGGTGTGAGCTTACCGGGGAAACAAAGGCAGCGTGCGGCGGACAGAGGTGATGAGACGTCCTCCCTGGGAGTTTCTGAGGGTGCACAGCGCGGAGGAGCTTTCGGTGGAGGGTGTTTTCAGCGGCTCAAGGTGGTTGGAAAAATGCTCTGTTTTTGGATGCCAAAACAGAGCAGTCCGATGCTTGCTGTAGAGGCTACGGGAGGCTAGGCGACAGCTTCGTGTGACTGGGCAGTGGGCACGGTGGTGAGGTCTGGATAGTTAGTTACGCGCGATGGACAACCCAGGTTGCGTCCGCTGATGGTGAAGACGCACGGGAAACGGTTTTTAAGGAAACAAAACACCGAACAACAACCGAAAGTTTCTCGGGCTGGCTCGACTGCGACACCTAGTGGCTGGGAAAGGTTCTGAGGAGGAGTTTGGGAGATGGCAGTGATCACCAAGGAGGGCAGAAGCTTAGGGAAAACTGGCTGGCCGAGGTCATCTAAGGAGGGTAGCGGCGGAAGCTTTCTTCGAATACAAATATATATAAGAATATATATAGGTGGATGAAACAAGAAAGAAAACCCTAAAGCAGGAGACGTGCGAGCGGATGAAGATGGGTTGAGCGAGAGCATGCACGACGTGCACGAGAAAAACAAACTTACAAAAAAAAATATAAAGACCGAAAGAGAGAAAAAAAAAACACAAAGTGATACATGCGGAAAAAAAATAAACAAATAAACAAATAAATAAACGTGTGCAGAAAAAAAAATAAAAAAAAAATCACTACTCAAGTCTGCAAAATAAAAACTTAAAACATCAAGCTCCAATAAATAAATAAATAAAAATCTAAAGTCCAACTATACCCATTTTGGGTCCGAGTGTTACATTAACAGGTACAAGCTTTAACATTTTTACTTAGGTTTCAAAATCAAGTACAATTGAAATTCTCTTCTGAGCAGTTAGAATTAGAAAAGAATAAAAAAGAGGAGTAATAACAAAGAGAGAGACTAAGGCTCCATTTGAATGTTGAGCTAAGTTGAAATGAGTTGAGTTCTTTATGAATAGTAGTGAGTTGAGATGACAGAGTGAGTTTTGTAGGGCCTAACTAAAATGAGTTAGATGTGTTTAGATGTTAAAATGAGTTTACATATATTTATGAAAAGTTAAAACAGGTTGTAGGTTCCACGTGTAAAGAGGTGTTAAGTTGAAAAATGTTGTGGGTCTCACGTGTGAAGAAATTTTGAGTTGAGATGGATTTAGTGATTTGAAAGTTGAGTGTTTGGATATTAAATTCAGTTTAAAATTAAATTGAACTGAGTTAATCTCAATTTAATTTAAGTTCCAAATGGGACTTAAGGGTGAGAGAAAGTGAGATTAGATTGGCTCAAGGAGGGAGAGAGAGAGAGAGAGAGAGAGAGAGAGAGAGAGAAGAATGGGGTGGCGATTGTATGGACGATATTTACACGAGGGCAGTTCTATTTTTCTCCTTTTAGAATACGAATGTGTCAACATATTATTTTATTTATTGGAAGGTGTAAATCTCCTCTATTCACCACATCAAGTTAAACTCTTTTCAAAATTATTCTAATGAAATATATATATATATATATATATATATATATATATATATATATAATAGTGGCCTTCAGCCCATCCAAACTAGTCTTAGAATACTTGAAAAATGTAAATAATTAAATCCAAAATGAATTAATACTACTTGAGAGACTCTCGAAACGAAGGTCAAGCGAGGGTTTTGCGACTGTGCTCGCACTCTTGCGTTGCTCTCCATTACGAAGTCCTCTTAATTATTGCCTCTTCACCCCTTGTACCTCTACAAGAATCCATTGATAATCTGATCTATGTCCGCGTCGAAACCGGTATTTTGTTTCTAATGAACAATTTTTAACTTTTTTTAAAGTAATTTTTTTTATTATTTTGCATCTATTATATGAATAATCTTTATTTTCACCTTCTTTTTTTTAAAAAAAATAATGATAATTTCTTCACGGTTTGAATGTGCAACGAATACATTTGAATGCTCCCACGACAGGGTTGAAAATTAGCAACTTCCAAATCTCAGTAAAGTTGAATGGAATTTTTTAATAAAAAAATACCATCCATTTAGCACTCTCATTGGATTAATTAAAAGTTAAATCCAATGAGTATTTAGCTATTAGAGAGTAAAATATGTTCATATTGGATTAGCCATATTCTAAATATTTATAATATAACTACAGTGACTTTCAAAAGTTTTTTCAAATTTGAAAGTTACTGTACATACATCAAATACATATTTTATTAATTATTTCTCTCTCCATTTTTTTCTATCACATATTTTATTACAATTGATATATTAATTTGAGTTAGTGATATATTAATTTAATAAGAATATGATTATTAATTAATATATAATAGGTTGAAAAAATCTATGCATCATCTATTTTTTATCATCCTCTCATTATTTTATGATGTGGTATTAGATGATAGATTTACAAGAGAAATATAATAAATAGTTTCTAATTTATTCAATTTGCGGACAATTTAGTTTGATTCTAATTGTTCGACAGAAGGAGAGAACCAAGTTGGCTATCAGACTAACGATGATGCAGTCTGAAATCATGAGTCTCAATTAATCAATGGCGTTTCTATTATATTTTGTCAGCGCGCATCTCGGCAAGTTATTACTGGTTGGGACCATTTGCTACAGAATGGGAAAGAACCACTCAAAGTTGCGTGCCGACCTATTTTCAACCCAAATTCAATGTGGGAGAGAGTGTGTGTCTATAAAGAAAGGGACAGCTGGGAAGTCGTTTTCATTGCATTTGTGTTCCTCCTAAATTTATGCGGGGCGAAAGAAGAGAAACAAGTTCCTTTTAAGTGCATCTAAGGTAAAAAAGAAAAAAAACATCATGTTTTTCAGTGCCACAGTTGAAATGGTTATGCGCAGGCACTAGTCGCTCTCAACATAAACAACGCACAACTGAGAGAGAGAGAGAGAGTAAATAAAATAGACAGAAGAGGGCACCGTACCTTACAATCAATTCACAAGTAAATAAAATCGACATTGTTCCTAAAAAAAAAAATGGACATTAATTTTTGGGTATAGCTGAAATTGATCAGAAATGATATTTTTAATTTTGTCAAAAATACAGTAAATTAAAAATTATTGAAATTGATTAAATGCAGCGATTATTACAAATATTTGTGATGATTTTAAATACTGAAAAATGTCTGATTTCTTATAATGATTGTTGAAGCAATATTTGAAAAAATTATATTTTATTCAGATAAAGATTTTAGTTAAATAAATTTATAAATTAATTAAATTTAACATAAAAGATTAAATTATAAAGTTATTTTTATTATAAAGTATTTTTAAAATTATATTTATTTATATATTTATTTTTATAAGTTATTGTGGTTGTAACATTTATATTAAAAATAATTTTAACAAAAACGTTGAGCGCGTGAACGATTTTGATACATAATTTTAAGCAAGATAAAAGCGGACAGACACTAGTTACAGGTGCACCAAAAAAGGTTCCCATTTGAGCTTGCTTTTATCCTGTTGTGGGGACCACGTGCATCTCTTTCCCCACCTTTTAATGCTGCCTTCTTTATATATATACCAGTAGAGAGGCCACGTCGAAGGGACGTTGGCCTAGTGGAATGAAAATATATATGTTAATTTTATATATATGAGAAATATATATAGATAAAGAAATAAATTAATATACAGACCAATCATATCATCTTATTATTCTAATCTAATAATATACATATTAATATATCAACTAAACATTTGAGAATAAAGTAATATAGACATCAATCATAGTAATATACATCTTAAAAAAATTTGATACAAGTTTACAAAATCTAGTTTAATAGAAGTTTCGAAAATGAAGTTAACTTTATAAATTTTTGTGGCGATGTTGTTTCAGTTGGTCTATATTTGCACCAAGTTAGATTATCTACTCTTTTTGCGAGATTTCTTTGGTCATATTTTTAAAAAATGATAGATCGTCCTAGATGATATGAATTGAAAAATTATGTTTTGATTTATGATTCATTCATTTGAATTGAAAGAGTTTAAAAAATGTAATATTATATTACAGTGTCAGTATGATTCATAAAATCAATTGTTGAATAACTAAATGCTTCTTCTGCAATTGCACCAAATATCACTGCAGCTAATTATCCTATACCACCATCAACTTCAACATATGCTCTACAACTATTAGCAACAAAATTATAGTTATGTGTTAGGATGCAGAGAAATTATATGTTAAATTTTTTAAGTGAGTGAAGTAAACTAAAGGTTTAGGAAGAAAATAGATATCGTGGTTGTGCAATGCTTGTATGTTTACAATGGTAACATAAAAATGTTTCATAGTATTCATAGCTTGTTCCTTTGTTACATTCAATGCATGACATATAAAAGAAGATTTGCTGGACGTCGATCACATTTATCTTCCATTTTAACCAAAATTTTTGTTTCTACATGTTATAACAAATATTAAAATTATATTTTTGTAATATTCCATAGTTAGCAAATTATTGTTAAGAATATAATTTTACTGTCATGTGTTGTGAAGTTTTCATAAGTTCTGCAACATCATAAATATTGGTTAATGAATGGACACTATGAATGGAGGCAGATGTGTGTGTTGGATCCAAGCATTTGATAATCATGTCTTCAATCATTAAGTGTTGCCCTCAAAAAGTTAAAAAAATATATATTAAAAACAAAGAGAAAAATTTTGAAAATATAATAGTTATATTTTGAAGTAATGAATTAATAAATATTTGTGTTAAAATTATAGAATAAAAAAGCAATTCACATATTACCACTATTGCAATGATGTTGCACCAGGAATCATAGGATTGATTGTAAACACATTTGTTGGTCGAGATGACAAAGAAAATCCTATGTTAAAAAGATGTGTTAAATATGGTGTAGACATATTATATAAAACCAAAATATAAAATTGTTATTTTTTTAATAATACCATTGCAAGAAGTGACTTTTAACAATGTAGCACGAATAATTGGTTTAGCTTCAATAACTTTTGGAATTTGTTCACATCCGGCATCAACAAACCGAGTCTACATAGTCAAACATATAAGGTTCAAGTTACAAAATTGGAATAAGAGTAAGCAATAGTTGAATGTCAATAGATGAAATTAGAAATAAATTAGTATTGAAAATGCAATAAGATAAATAGATAATTTAAAAAATATGTTTACCTTTGATCAATCTCATATATTTCTTGCAATATTGTGGGACCATTTGCTGTGTTTACTTCTCAAGGTGGCTTAATATATAATGCAATTGCCAATAAATCTAATAAATCATGTTTAAACTTTTTAGTTTGTTAATAAACATAGTTATGAAAGAAATTAAAAAGTTTGAATAAACATTTACCTATTTCTACAATTGAATCTTATAACTATCGAGTTCACTGAATGAAATGATATTATAATTTGGTGGTTGCAATGCTTCTTCATCATCTAAAGTTTCTTCAATAATTGTCATTGAATTTAAGATCCATTGATATTAATAGGATTCAATTCTATGTTTAGGATCTAATGGCTTCACATAAGCATTATTGATGTAGGATGATTGAAATATATGCAAAGTGTCATCGAATCAATATCTTTATCAAACAGGGTGGCTTGCAGTCGATCCCCTACAAAATATTAAAATACTATATTTTCAGTAGAGACTAATATATGGTTATTATTATTAAGATAATGTTTTTACATTATGAAATATAAAGTTACAATTTTTTATAAATATAAAAAACAACAGGTACCATACCTCAGAATCAATCAAGGTTAAGTTTTGATATTTTAATGATGAATGTTGTGTTGTATGCTTTGGAGACTTCTCTGCAACAACCATTTTGATTTTCCAATTTCTTGTGCTCGGCGTGATATCCTTGATGGATGTATAAATCTTTTGCATCTTGGACACTAATCATGTAAAAAAGAAAAAAATGAATTAGTATTCAAACTTAAACTTCTATAAAATAATGACAATAGAAATGTAGACTATTCAATCAACTTACTTCTATAATGTTAAGATGAGAATGTCAAGCTTAATAATTCTCTACGCACAATATTTTTTGTGTAATTTTCTTGAGATGTATTAGTTGATGTTGGCTTGATTAGAATTTTTACTGAAGCAGCAGTCTTAGCTCTTGATAATGCTACATACAATTGTCCATGGGAGAACACAAGTTGTGGCAAATATATCCCTACAAAATCTTATGTTTGGCCTTATACTTTGTTGATTGTCAGTCCAAAACTTAGTCTGATAAGAAATTGAGTTCTCTTGAATGGGAACCCATTATTTTCATAAGGATTTGGTAAGAATGGAATTTTTGGTATAAAAACTCTTTTACCACTATGATGACCAATTGCAATTTCTGCATCAATGAGATTATGTTCAAAGTTATGACATACCAGACGAGTTCCATTGCATAAGCCTTATGAAGGATTAATGTTTCTAAGCAACATAATTAAACATTTTTTCTTAAGTAGCAATTCATGAGGAGGAACCTCATTTGGTGTCAAAGTATTCAAAAAGTCATCCATAATGTCGTGTTCAGATGTATCAATTGTTTCATCAAAATTATAATATTGTTTGAGTTCACTAGAAAATATTTGTATAAGTGTAACATTTATTTCATCAACAGAATTATTCATCGGAGTCAATATAGCTCGATTTAACATTTCAGACAAATTTTCTGAGTAATCATAAATGTTGCATATATAAGTTTTTGCAAAGAAACAACATAATTTTCATAACAGATAAGCATATTATCAGAAATTCTTGTCTTTTCTTCAATTGTGATTGGAAATACTCCATTGCCTAATTGAAACAAATGATTTGAAAAATCTGGATCTAATCTTCCTCCCATGTTATGATTTATGCAAATCTTGGTTAAAGGTGGTCATAAGTAAGAAGAGAGTAAACTTGCAACAATCTGTTCCTGTCTTGTACCTTTTTGAACAACAGGTAAAATTTGTTGAAAATCTCCACCAAACACAACAACCTTGCTACCAAATAATAATTCTGAATCATTGATGTCCCAAAACATTATGTCCAATGCTTCTATAGATTATTTTTTTGACATAGGGGTTTCATCCCATATGACTAATGTAACGTCCCCAGATTCTGCTTGGGATCGGAGGGACATCCGAACCGTTGAGACATGCAATATAAGGTTACCTGCCCCCGTTCATGACATATAGGATGCAATATTCCTAACATGCATTTAGCATTATGCAATATTCGTAGAGAATATTTTCTTTAGCAATACTAAGCACCAAACTTATACTATCCCAAATACTTAAAACATAACTCATACATATTTAACGAAATAAGCATTCACGATTACAACACGGTCTCAGAAGACTGTAATCTCAAAATAACGGAGACCTGGCTCCATAATTACATTGCAAAAATATAGTATTGGGCTAGTTCGTTGAGTAACTCACGTAACTCGACTAACGATGACTGAATATTATCCATAAACCTAACTATGGAGGTTGCAAGCTCCGTGCTGCGTCTACGGCGTCTAGTCAACCTCATCTAGTCTGCTAGTGTCTGTTCCCTGCTCTGATCTAGACACATCGCCTACTATTCGGGGGGAATGGTAGTTAGGACTACCACAATGAGATTTATAATCAAATCTTAGCAAGTTAACAGGAAACTTCCACACAGATTAATGATGCATGCATGACAGTAAAAGTATGAATGCATAATCAAAGTCGTAAGTAAGCATAACATAACTTGACATATAGCATGGCATAAATAACATAACTTGAACTGAAACTGAAACTTAACTTGACGTGACATGACATGTACGTGAATTAAAAACATAATATGGACTAGCAACATATCATGGACGTGAACTTGAAACATAACATGGGCTTGAAACATAGCATGAACATGAACATACATAATTTGAACATGAACTTGAACATAACATGAACCTGAACATAACATAATATAAACATGAACTTGAAACATAATGTGAACGTGAACATGACATAAAATGAACGTAAACATAACCTGACATGAACTTGAACTTGAAACATGATATGGTTTTGAATCATAGTATGAACATGAGCATACATAACATGAACGTGAACTTGAACATAACATAACGTGAAATATGACTTGAACGAGAAATATATGAACTTGAAATCTTATTCAGTAGACTTAATTAATAAAAGTGACCATACGAGTGCTACATGGGTCCCCTTGAGCCGTGTGTCCCTACCCATTACTGTATCACAACACATGTATCTATACTAGTTGTGAGTGCGTTAATACATACACCATAGTTGTTGTAATAGCCCACTAGAAATTCACTAGTAGAATTTCTATTGACTTTAGGAATCTCGTGAAAATCCCATAAGTTTTTACAAATCGACAAATCGCACAGGTTTTAGTCTATCAACTTAGTTAGTGTTATCACTCACTATGGTGCTAGAAATATGAGTTTAATTATTTGAGGCAGTTATAAGTGTTAGAATGTGTTATGGTTTGCGCCATTAGACTCAGCTATTTAGAATTTTATGGCGCAATAAGTCTATTTTCATATTTTCAGACGAAACGCTTATTTGAAACTATAAAATTATTTTTAGGGGCACTTCGAGGTTGAATTTCTATAAACGATTTTCACTGTAGGTTAATACGAATATTTAGGAGTTTTTAGTACCAAGTGTATTATGCATTTTTTTGGAGTGAATAGTAACCTCGATAAGCGCACTCAGTGTAGTGTTTTCAAAATTACAGTGTGGAATGTCGAAATTAGGTTAGAGAAGTTTTATTTGGACACATGGCAAGATCTTAGACACACATAGTGAATAGTATTAGACACTTGGCACAAAGAGAGACCATTAGATAGATTTGTGCAGGAAATCAAGGTCTGAGATCATGTTACCTAAGCAAAACTTTGTTTCATCTAATCAATCAAATTGTACCAAACCAAAGAGGATTTTCACTCTAGTGAAATCCTATATGGTTTGAGTCAAATGGAGAACCCAAAAGCATAGTTGAAATCGAAATCGTAAACGGTTTTATCCAAACCATAAAGTTGACTTCCTTAACCTAAATGAATCAGTTTCTAATATTGTGTTTAATCGTTTGATTAAAATATTTTCATATGCTATTAATCCTTCAAATTTGTGTTAAAATATCATTATCCAACCTTGTTAACCTTGAACAATTGATTTGGTCAAATGATATTGAATTTGGGCTTGATAGCCACCAAAACCCTCTTAAAATCCCAAAATTTAGGCCCATTAAGGCCCACGAATTTGACCACATTAGCTTTACTTTTTTGCTATGTTTTGCACCCCCACTTGGCTAGACAGATCTTTACAAAAGAAGGGCCTAGAAGGTTCTTGAAGTACAAAGTTAAAGGGCCACCTCACTCTTTCACTTTTACACACCACCTTGGAAAAATATCTTGGGCTGGTTTTTGTTTATTGTAATGGGAAGAAAAGGCCAACACTCAAGATTTCTTTTAGTCCTATCACTTTCCATAACTTGTGTAAGAGGCTCTCTAGTCCACTTCCCACGAAAAGCTTTTGTAAGTGTTTTCTCACAAAGTTTCCTAGATAGAACACAGAAGACACTCTCGGGCAGTTTTTCTTATCTCTTTTGCATGCATGATTCGAAGCTTTTGTAAGTATTTTCTCATAAATTTTTCTTCATTAAAGTTATTCATTTTTTAGTTTAGTTTACGTGGATACCTTTTTTGTTCCATTTGGGGATAAGCTGGTTGGTAAAAAGTTATTTAATCCCCAGAAAGGTCATTCTGGGCGATAAACTGGAGAGTGTGTAATATTTTGGAGTTTTTGACCAAGCTAATGAATAATCTTGGTCCGAAATGTTTATGGAGTATTGTTAACATGTGTATATGATTATTGGTTGAGGATTTATTGCATGATTAAAAGTTTTGGTGAAATATTTTCTTAGATCTAGAAACTTAGAAACTGGAAGAGGAAAAATAGTTTCTGTTTTGAGAAAGTTTAAATCTTTTATAGTTTAATACGAATCCAATCGCTCTGATATTTTTATTGGAGGATCCTAAGCCTCTTATATACATGTTATAATGTTAATTTAAATATATTTGATGTTAGTTTCTAAGATATGAAATTTTATGTGATGCGATATTCGGTTAGGCCAAAGTGATGATGTTCTTGGCTATATTTATGTTTTGGTTGATGTTTGGCCATGTGATCTTGAGTTTGAAGCTTGGATATGTTTAGGAGACCTTTTCAAACCATGTGATGTTTTGGTTTGAAAATCAAATCTTTTTAAGTTATGGATCAAGAGGTTGATCAAAACAAGTTAGAAAGAAAACTCAAAGGAAATAGCCTATGTAAATTTCGGCCCCTATAGAATTTTAATGGTTGCGTTTAGTTTTAAATTTTTCTGAATAGATATTTGAGTTTATGACAAATTTACATGAGGTATGTATATTTTGGTGATTTCTGGAGTTAGGATGCAAAATCCTTAAGTTAGGGGTAAAATGGTTATCTTCCCACATGTAGAGGGTAAAATGGTAATTTTATTCTAAGTTGGTATTTTTCCATATTCCTAATTGTTAGTGATTAAGTTCTAACTTTTTGAAATCACTATTTTCAGTTTTTCTTGATCGCACTTGAGTTTTGTCTAGAAGTACGAAAACCGAGGTAAGTTAGCTTGTAACTTACTAACAGTTTAATGTGTATGAGTGATAAGTAAAGGAACTACAATATATGTATGTATGCATGTTATCATATGTGTCTTGCCAAGTCATTATATATTTATCTGTTACACATAATTTATTCTGTTACAAATTATTCATCTGTTACACAAGTTATTTTGTCACGTATTGATGATATACATTACTATACATTGCAAGTATGTCATCTTAAGTTAAGTATGTCATATGTTACATGTATGTCATGTCATGTAGTATTCACTGTTGCGAGTATGTCATGTTAAATATGTTGTCTGTTACATGTTATGACATGTTACGAAATATTTTTATCTCAAGTATGTGATATCTTTTGAATTATGTCTCGGATTGTCACGATGTAATCACTATGATTGTCTGAGTATCTCCATTTGTAATTCACGTGAGGTACTTCAGGCGAAATCATTTTGATTGTTAAAATTCAGTTCACGTTTACTTTTGCAGATACTTCCGGCATAATCATTCTGATTGCTAGGGTATCTCATTTAAAATACTCATGACGGAATATGTTGAGGAATCATTCTGATTCTTCACTATTCCTGACGAAACGACAAGTGGAATCATTTTGATTGTCAGAATTCAAATCCAAGTTCATGTTAAGTAAAGAAGTCAGTTCAAGATCATGCCAAGTCAAGTCTCAGTTTAAGTCCAATTCAATTAAGCAAGTCAAGTTCAGTTTATGCTTCAATTTAAGTTATGCCAGTTATGTTATGTTGTATGTCAAGTTATGCTATGATTACTTATAATTTGATTATGCATTCATGCTTTTACTGTCATGCATGCATCATTAACCTGCGTGAAGGTTTTTTGTTAACTTGCTGAGATTTGTAATCAAATCTCATAGTGTTAGTGCCAACTACCATTCTGCTCGAATAGTAGATCTTGTTACTGAATCTGAAGGAGAATCGAAAATCAACCAACTAAATGGTCGACTAAGCGATGGTGCAACGTAGATGATAGTACAGTAGTTACCTCGATTACTACTTGTATTTGTGGAGTTCCTTCTCCAGCACTCTTTTGATCACAATCATTTTGAACTAGTGTTATGATCTTAGTTGTTTAGTATGTCATTATGTATGAAGTATGTTTTATATATTTTGAATATTTGAGTTTGGTGCATAGTATTGCAAAAGAAAAAAATTATCCGTTACGAATATTGCATAATGCTAGATGTATGTAAATGTATGTAGATGCTGTTAGGAACATTGCATCTTATATGTCATGAACGGGGGCAGGTAAGCTTGTGTTGCATGTCTCGATGCTTCAAATGTTTGTTTGATCCCAAGCGAAATTTAGGGGCGTCATAGTTGTTGTGACCCCGCATATTCTACGTGTCACATTCGTTGTGTCTCACGTAGTGTATGCTCTACAGTTGTTATGACCTCATGAATTGTTTGTACCACACTTGCTATGGACACATGTAAAATAAAGTGTGGCTTCATTGGTATTTGTGTCTGGCACGCTCCGATGACCAGCTAGTTAGGCCCCATTTTTAACCTGTTAATTGTACTTCATCAACCCAGTGAATTTTACACCCTAGTTAGATGCTCCAGTGTGAACAAAAGAGTTTCGCTAGAATATTACCTCATCCTAGCGCTTAGGGTCATGATTGACATGAATAACTTAACAAGATTGTTCTCGAGATACACAAACTGTATTCGAGACGAGATGACATGAATACAAAAAGACAGAAGTCCTGATGTAGCGTAACTTGACATGAACCTAAGATGACAAACATGACATACTTTGAGACATAAATGAAATAGACAACATTCCATAACATGGCATACATGTAATAAACAATATTTCATAACTAGCATACTATGTAACAAACAATATTTCGTAACATAGCGTAACAAGTGACAATGAATATTATGTGACATGACATATAGGTAACAGATGGCATACGTATTGTGACATACTTGCAACAGATAGTAACATGAGACAAAATATATTATGTAACATATAAGATTTTTTGTGACAAAATAATTCGTGTAATAAATAAACATATGATGACATGGCATGGCATATATAACAACATAAGAACATAAACTGTAGTTCCCTTACCTATTACACATACATAGTAAACTGATAATAAGTTAAGAGCAAACTTACCTCGATCGACGTGTTCTAAGAGAATAAAGTGCAAAATACGAGAAACTGTAAGAGGGTATTCTAAAAGTTAGAAATTTAATTACTAACAATTAGAAATGTGAAAAGAGACAACTTAGAGTAAAACTACTATTTTACCCTCTACATGTGAGAAAATGTCTATTTTACCCATAACTTAAGGATTTCACATCCTAACTCAAAAAATTACCAAAATTTATATTTCTCATGTAAATTTTGTTCTAGACTCAAAAATTAATGCAGAAAAATTTAAAACCATCCACAATTAAGGAAAACTCACTATGGCCAAAACATTTATAGGCCATATCTTTTAATTTTGGTTGCAATTTATTCCATCTTTAAAACCCATTATTAAACCAAAATTTTGTAACAAAGATCTTTCTATCCAATATTTAAAAACGCACTTAAAATATCCATTAAGAAAAAGATAAGCATCAATACCAAACTTTTTGTAAGAAGACCTAAACTTTTTAAGTGAATCCTACTACGACCAATGCCTCTCCCAAACACTTTAGCCTTCCAAACAAAATTTCCTTTGGATCCTCAAAATCAAAACAACTCCAAATATGCGGAATACTAATTTATTAACCTTCAATATCCTTCCTTCAACTGCTAAAGGGTATTCTATATCTACACCGATATGAACAATAATACTCTTAATGAGAATTGTTACTCTTACCACCTGGGTAACAACTCGGCTTCCGAACTAAACTCTCGTGTAATACCACAATCACTAAAAACGGGGACTCACTTGAATCAATAGCGTACAAGTTACAAACTTCAATGAATTGACATTTCCCAATATAACAATAATGCAACAATACAATCAATTGCAATCAAATCAACCTTACATAAGCTTAACAGTATATAGGTCTTAGGAAAAATACCAGTGACAGTGCCAGCTTCTTCGGGTCCTAGGGCATCAAAATCTGCGTCTCCCTAAGTGACAGCATACACTCTCATGGGCACATGCTGCCTCGGCTTTGGTTTGTAGACACGGTTGAGAGAAACTCCCTTTCTTTCATTCCTCAAAGCAACACTAGGACAGTCTTTGATCATATGACCCAGTTGGCCATACTTCAAACAAGTTCCCAACGCGATTCTGTACTTGCCTCCATGGTGTTTACCGCACTCTCCAAAAGGTGGAAATGTGATCGGCAATGAGCTCCCAGTCTCAATGCCGTTTCCTTTATTAGATCCAGTAAACATGTTCTTCCTTTTCGAACTTTCTTTAGCAACATATGATGAAGTCCTCTTTCTTTCTGAAATGATCAGGGCTGTCGAACCCTTCTGCTCTATCTTTACTATCACGATGACATTTACAAACTCTTGGTAATTCTCTATTCTTAGGCAAGCTACTTGGCTACGGATCCTTGGCTGAAGTCCAACTTGAAACTTTCGTGCCTGCATCCTTTGAGTAGAAATCAAGTGCAAACCTTCCTAACACTATAAACTTAGCAGGGTATTGCTCTACGGTCAAACAACCTTGAGTTAAAGTCACGAACTCCTGCGCCTTCAGTTGTTTAATAGAATATGAGAAGAATTTGTGGTCGAACTCTTTCTTAAATCTCTCCCAAGACAATGCAGCCAAACTTCCTAGTTCCTTAACTAGAAGCTGCCTTCGTGTATCCCACCATATTCCAGTTTCTCCTTGGAATAGGTATCCAGCATATAGAACCTTACGGTCCTCAGTACATCCATAAGTCTCATATGTCCTTTCGAGATCCATAATCCATTTCTTGGCTTTCAATATCTCTTCATTACCAGAAAAGTTTGGATAACGATGGATCAAGAACTTCTCACACAGACAACCCCTGACTTCGGGTCTGGGTATGTGCACTTGCTGCTGTTGCTATTGTCTAAGCATGTCAGCCAGCATATGTACAGCTTCAACTAATCCTCCATCTATCGAGGGATTCTGATTCTCTTGATTTATGGCTCCCTCAGGATTCTAAGGTATCCTATCGCGGGTCATGTGTCACTTTCTTAAACACACAAGTACACGTGTTACAACCACATACTATCTCTTACACTTCAAGAAACTCAAGCCTATTGAACACTAAAATTTCAAGCCTAATATTTGGTGCATTTCGTGAAGACATGTGGATTACAACCCAGAGACGTATTGCTCTGATACCACCCAGTGATGCTCCCAGATTCCGCTTGGAATTCGACGAACATCTGAAGCGTCGGGACATGCTACACAAGGTTACCTGCCCCCTTTCATGACATATAAGATGCAATGTTCCTAACATGCATCTAACATTATGGAATATTCGCAGCGATAATCTTTTTTTTAGCAATACTAAGTACCAAACTTATAATATCCCAAATAGTTAAAGCATAACCCATACATATTTAACAAAATAAACATCCATGATTACAGCACAATCTCAAAAGACTGTAACCTTAAAACAACGAAGACCTAGCTGCATAATTATATTACCAAAATACACTATTGAGCTAGTTCATTGAGTAACAAGCGTAACTTGACAAACGATGCCAGAATACTATCCAAAGACCTAACTATGGAGGCTGCAAGCTCTGTGTTGCATCTACAGTGCCTAGTGAACTTCCTCTAGTCTGCTAGTGTTTGTTCCCTGCTATGATCCTAACACATCGCCTACCATTCGGGGGGAATGGTAGTTGGGACTACCACGGTGAGATTTGTAATCAAATCTCAACAAGTTAAATGACATAACTTGCATAGTAGTAAAAGCATGAATGCATAATTAAAGTCATAAGTAAGCATTGCATAATTTGACATATAACATGGCATAATGATATAACTTGAATTGAAACTGAAACTTAGCTTGACGTGACATGACATGTACGTGAACTTAAAACATAACATGGACTAGCAACATAGCATGAATGTGAAATTGAAACATAACATGGACTTGAAATATAGCATGAACGTGAACATACATAATTTGAACATGAACTTGAACATAACATGAACCTGACCATAACATAATATAAAAGTGAACTTGAAACATAACGTGAATGTCAACGTGAATATGACATAACATGAACGTGAACATAACCTGACATGAACGTGAACTTGAAACATAGCATGAATGTAAGCATATATAACATGAACGTGAACTTGAACATAACATAACGTCAAACATGACTTGAACATGAAATACATGAATTTCGAATCTTATTCAATAGACTTAATTAATAAAAATGACTATACAGGTACTACATGGGTCCCCTTGAGTCGTGTGTCCCTGCCGATTATCGCATCACAACACAAGTATTTATACCAGCTATGAGTACGTTAATACGTACTCCATAGTTGCTGTGGCCCCACATATTCTATGTGTTACAATCGTTGAGTCTCAGGTAGTGTATGCTCCACAGTTCTTGTGCCCCATGATTTGTTTGTGCCACACTTGCTGTGGACACACGTAAAATAAAGTGTGGCTCCATTAGCTTTTGTGCCTGGCGCGCTCTGGTAACCTGCTAGTTAAGCCCCATTCGCAACCTGTTGATTGTATTTCGTCAACCCAAGAAATTTCACACCTATTTAGACGCTCAAAAGTGAACAAGAGAGTTCCTCTAGGATATTACCCCATCCTAGCGCTTAGAGTCGTGATTGACATGAATAACTTAACAAGACTGTTCTCGAGATACACAAGCTGTATTCGAGACGGGATGACATGAATACGAAAAGACAGAAGTCTTGACGTATCATAACATTACATGAATGTAAGATGACAGACATGGCACACTTTGGGACATAAATATAACAGACAACATCCATAACATGACATACATGTTACAGATAATATTTCATGACATGTCATACCATGTAACAGACAATATTTTGTAATATAACATAACATGTGACAGTGAATATTACGTGACATGATATACATATAACAGATGACATACTTACAACAGATAGTAACATGAGACAGAATATATTGTGTAACAGATAAGATTTTTGTGACAGAATAATTCGAGTTATAGATACACATGTGATGACATGGCATGGCTTGGCATATATAATAACATACGAATATAAAATCTAGTTTTCTTACTCATAACACATACACAGTAAAATGATAGTAAGTTAAGAGCTAACTTACCTCTATCATCGCAGTCTATAAGAATAAAGCGCGAAACATAGGAAATTGTAAGAGGATATTCTAAAAGTTAGAAATTTAATTACTAATAATTAGAAATGTGAAAAGAGACAACCTAGAATAAAAATATTATTTTACCCTATACATGTGGGAAAATGACCATTTTACCCATAACTTAATGATTTTCACATCCCAACTCTAAAAATTACCAAAATTTATATTCTTCATGTAAATTTTGTCCTAGACTCAAATATCAACTCAGAAAAATTTAAAAGTATTCACACCTACGGAAAACTCACTATACCTGAAACATTCATAAGCCATATCTCTTGATTTTGGTTGCAATTTCTTCATCTTCAAAACCCATCATCAAACCAAAATTTTGTAACAAAGATATTTCAATCCTAAGTTCAAAAATAAACTTAAAATATCCATTAAGAAAAAGCTAATCATCAACACCAAACTTTTTGTAAGAAGTCTCAAACTTTTTAACAAAAAGTAAACCCTTAATCACAAATTTTGACCTTAATAAAAACATTTCCAAGAATTCCAAAAAATCAAATCATACATCTAATATATTCATAACATCATCTTAAGTCAACCAAGCTTTAAATCATCAAATAAAAGTCACCAAAAATCACACAACAACACTTGGAGTTTTTGGTTTTACACTTAGTCCAAAAACAAAAACTTTTCTCTCAACTAACTTTGATCAACTTCTTGATCCATGGCTTAGAAAGATGTGATCAAATTAAAACATCACATGGTTTAATTATGTGTCATAAAGATGATCCAACCATCAAACTTAAAATCACATGGCTAAAACTCAATAAAACATGGATCTAACTCAAAACATCAAATCTTAGGCCTAACCAAAACCCTCTTGCATAGAAAAATCATATCTTTAAAAATAATACTAACTATCTTCAAAATAACATTTTAATATGTATATAAGAGAGTTAGGATCATCACATAAAAATATCAAAGCCTTTGGAGTAAGATTAAAACATGAAATATTCAAATTTTCTGAAAACGAAAACTGTTTTTCCACTTCAAGATTTCAAGTTTTTAAATCTAGGGGAATCTATCATTAGAAGCTTTAGTCATGCAATAAAACCTCAATAAACATTCATAAACACATGCTAAAAGCAGTCTATAAAATTTTCGGACCAACATATGTCCATTAGCTTAGTAAAAAATTCCAAAATATAACATACTCTCCAGTTTCATGCCCAGAATGACCTTTCCATGGTTAAAAATACTTTCGACCGTACAAATGAGCACGGAATGGGACTAATAAGATATCCACGAAAACTAAACTCAAAGAAGAACAAATTTTATGAAAGAGTAAGCATGCAAAAATACTTACAAAGGGTCTAAACTCTCAGCGCAAAAGGACCTAGAAATCTGTCTGAGAGAGCTGTTTTGAGTCTCTCTCTAAGAACGGGTGAATAAGTGATTAAAGGGAGGGAAATGTGTCTTGCATGACTTTAAACTTCTGGAGGGGGAAATTATGGGCTTGAATGACCCTTGATTGGAGGTGGCTATGTGACATAAAGTGGAGAATAGTGAGGGGCAAGGATTGCCTACAACAGCTGTGAGATATGGAGGTTGATGGGGTACATTTCTCCTTCACATCAAGGCACTATTGGGTGCAGCCAATGGCAGTGGATGATCTGCCATGTGGGACAGGAAACTTCTTCAAGAAGTTTTGCCAAGGTGACCAAATTCGTGGGCCTTGGTGGGCCTCAACCAAGAGGGCTTCAATTTGGGGTTTAAAGGGGGTTTGGTTAGGGTTTTAGGTGCTATCAAGCCCAAATCCAATTTTTCTTAGCCCAATCAAATTTTAAAGGTTTAAAAGTTTGGATAATGATGTCATAATAAGGATTTGATTAATTACTAGTATGTAGAAGTAATTTAATCAAGTGATTATACAGAATACTATAAATTGGACTAAAAAGGATTTGGAGGCCAATTTTAGGGTTTGGAGAAATCGTTTAGGGTTCCAGTTTCAACAAAACTTTTGGGGTTCCAATTGGATCCCAACCATTTAGGGTTTTGCTAAGATTGAAACCCTCTTTGGTCTAGCACAAATTGGTTGATCAGATGAATCAAAACTTTGTTTAGGTGGCATGATCTCACACCTTGATTTCCTTCACAATTCTATCTCCTAGTTCCTTTTTATGCCAAGTATCTAATACTATTCGCTATGTGCGGCTAAGAACTTGCCAAATGTCCAAATAAAACTTCTCTAACCTAATTTGGACATTCCACAATGTGATTTTGAAAACTACATTGGGTGCGCTCATCGAGGTTACTATTCACTACATTGCCTCTTATTCTAACTCTAAACGAAAGGATCTGTTCCTATTATTCACGTAAGTCCTCAAGGCCAAGATTTACTATCCATATAAAAGTCTCCAATATAATGGGGATCTACGTTTTCCACAAACACAATGCTTTGCCAAAGACACTTAATTGCAGCTGGACAAAACCACCATCATAAGCAAATCCTACTACGGCCAAAGCCTCACCCAAACACTTTACTCTTCCGAACAAAAATTCTTTTGGATCCTCAAAATCAAAACAACTCCAAACATGCAGAATAGTAATTATCAACCTTCAATATCCTTCCTCCAACTACTAAAGGATATTCTATATCTACACTGATATGAACAATAATACTCTTAATGAAAATTGTTACTCTTACCACCTAGGTAACAATTTGGCTTCTGAACTAAACTCTCGTGTAATACCACAATCACTAAAAATAGGGACTCACTTGAATCAACAGTGTACAAGTTACAAACTTCAATGACTTGACATTCCCCAAAATAACAATAATGCAACAATACAATCAATTGTAGTCTAATCAACCTTACATAAGCTTAATAATACATAGGTCTTAGAAAAAATACAAGTGATAGTGCCAACATCTTTAGTTCCTCCCACTCTCATGGGCAGGTGCTGGCTCAGCTTTGGTTTGTAGCCACTGTTGAGAGAAACCCACTTTCTTTCATTCCTCAAAGTAACACTGAGGCAGTCTTTGATCATATGAACTAGTTGGCCATACCTGAAACAAGTTCCCAACACTTGCCTCCATGGTGGTTACCTCACTCTCCACAAAGTGGAAATGTGATCGGCATTGAGCTCCCAGTCTCAATACTTTTTCCTTTATCTAATCCAGTAAACATCTTCTTCCTTTTCGAACTTTCTTCATTAGCATTTGATGAAGTCCTATTTCTTTCCGAAATGATCAATGCAGTCGAACCCATCTGCTCTGTCTCTACTATCGCAGCCATGTTTACCAACTCTTGGTAATTCTCTATTCTTAGGCAAGCTACTTGGCTATGGATCCTTGGCTGAAGCCCAGCTTGAAACTTTCGTGCCTGCATCCTTTGAGTAGAAATCAAATATGGTGCAAACCTTCCTAACGCCATAAAATTATCGGGGTATTGCTTTACCGTCAAACTGCCTTGAGTTAAAGTCGCGAACTCCTGCGCATTCAGCTGTTTGACAAAATCTGGGAAGGATTTGTTGTCGAACTCTTCCTTAAATCTCTCCCAAGGCAGTGCAGCCAAATTTCTTAGTTCCATAACTAGAAGCTACCTTCGCATATCCTACCATATTCCATCTTCTTCTTGGAATAGGTATCCAGCATATGGAACATTCTGGTCCTCAATAGATCCACAGATCTCATATATCCTTCAAGATCCGTAATCCATTTCTTGGCTTTCAGTGGCTCTTCATTACCAAAGAAGTTTGGATAACGATGGATGAAGATCTTCTCACACAGACAACCCCTGACTTTGAGTCTGGGTACGTGCGCTCCTGCTATTGCTGTTGTCTTAGCAGGTCAGCCAACAGACATACAACTTCAGCTAATCCTCCATCCATCGGGGGATTTTGATTCTCCTAATTTGTGGCTCCTTCAGGGTTATGAGGTATCCTACTGTGAATCATGTGTCACTTCTTGAAACACACGAGTACACGTGTTTCAACCACATACTCTCTCTTATACTTCAAGAAATTCAAGCCTAATGAAAACTAAAATTTCAAGCCTAATAGTTGGTGCATTTCCTAAGGACGTGTTGATTTACAACCCAGAGACATATTGCTTCGGTACCACCCTATGAGGCCCCTAGATTTTGCTTGGGATTAGATGGACATCCGAAGCATCGGGACATGCAACACAAGGTTACCTACTCCCATTCATGACATATAAGATGCAATGCTCTTAATATGCATATAGCATTATGCAATATTCACAGCGGATAATTTTTTTTTTTAGCAATACTAAACTCCAAACTTATAAT
The DNA here is from genome assembly GCF_004785595.1 of Juglans microcarpa x Juglans regia. Taxonomy (NCBI): domain Eukaryota; kingdom Viridiplantae; phylum Streptophyta; class Magnoliopsida; order Fagales; family Juglandaceae; genus Juglans; species Juglans microcarpa x Juglans regia. The sequence continues at coordinate 11,618,098 of NC_054599.1, read as the reverse complement.
ATCCCAAATAGTTAAAACATAACCAATGTATACTTAACTAAATAAACATCTATGATTACAGCACGGTCTCAGAATACTGCAAAAATACACTATTGGGCTAGATCGTTGAGTAACTAGCCTAACTTGACTAACGATACCGGAATACTTTCCAAATACCTAACTATGGAGGCTACAAGCTCCGAGTTGCATTTACGACGTCTTGTCAACATCCTCCAGTCTACCAGTGTCTGTTCGCTGCTCTGAACCTGACAAATCACCTACCATTCGGAGGGAATGGTAGTTGGGACTACTACGGTGAGATTTGATTACAAATCTCAGCAACTTAATAGGAAACTTCCACACAAGTTAATGATGTATGCATGGCAGTAAAAGTATGAATGCATACTCAAAATCGTAAATAAGCATAGCATAACTTAACATATAGCAGGGCATAAATGACATAACTTGAACTGAAACTTAGCATGACGTGACATGACATGTACGTGAACTTAAAACGTAGCATGGACTAGCAACATAGCATGAACGTGAACTTCAAATATAACATGGACTTGAAACACAGCATGAACATGAACATACATAATTTGAACATGAACTTGAACATAACATAAACCTGAGTATAACATAATATAAACTTGAACTTAAAACATAAAATGAACGTGAACATGACATAACATGAACATGAACATAACCTGACATGAATGTGAACATGAAACATGATATGGACTTGAAACATAGCATGAACATGAGCATAAATAACATCAACGTGAACTTGAACATAACATAACGTGAAACATGACTTGAATGGGAAATACATGAATTTGGAATCTTATTCAATAGACTTAATTAATAAAAGTGACCATACGGGTGCTACACAGGTCCCCTTGAGCCATGTATCCCTACCAATTACCACATCACAACACATGTATCTATACCAGCTGTGAGTGCGTTAGTATGTACTGTATTCGAGAAGAGATAACATGAATACGAAAAGATAGAAGTCCTGACGTAGTGAACGTGAGATGAACGTAAGATGACAGACATGGCATACTTTGAGACATAATTGAAAAAGACAACATTCTATAATATGGCATATATGTAACAGACAATATTTCTTAACATGACATACCAAGTAACATACAACATTTCTTAACATGGCGTAACATGTGACAATAAATATTACGTGACTTGACATACATGTAACAGATGGCATACGTAATGTGACATACTTGCAACAAATAGTAACATGAGACATAATATATTGTGTAACAAATAAAATTTTCGTGATAGAAGAATTCATGTAACAGATAAACATGTAATGACATGGTATATATAACAACATACGAACATAAATTGTAGTTTCTTTACCCATCACACACACAATAAGCTGATAGTAAGTTAACAGCTAACTTATTTCGATCGTCGTGTTCTACGAGAATAAAAATTACTAATAATTAGAAATGTTAAAACAGACAATTTAGAGTTAAATTACTATTTTATCCTCTATATGTAGAAAAATGACCATTTTACACCTAACTTAAGGATTTCACATCTTAACTCCAAGAATTTCCAAAATTTACATTCCTCATGTAAATTTTGTCCTAGACTCAAATATCAACTCAAAAAAATTTAAAACCATTCACAACTATGGAAAACTCACTATGGTCAAAACATTCATAAGCCATCTCTCCTGATTTTGGTTGCAATTTCTTCCATGTTCAAAACCCATTATTAAACCAAAATTTTGTAACAAAGATCTTATTATCCTAAGTTTAAAAGCAAACTTAAAATATCAATTAAGAAAATGCTAATCATCAACACTAAATGTTTTGTAAGAAGACCCAAACTTTTTAACAAAAAGTAAACACTTAAATCATAAGTTTTGACCTTAATAAAAACATTTCCAAGAATTTTAAAAAATAAATCTTACTTCTAACATATTCATAATATCATCCTAAGTCAACCATGCTTTAAATCATCAAACAAAAGTCACCAAAAATCACAAAACAACACTCGGAGTTTTTGGTTTTAGGCTTAGTCCAAAAATAGAAACTTTTCTCTCAACTAACTCTAATCAATCTCTTGATTCATGGCTTAAAGACATGTGATCTTCAAACTAAAACATCAAATGGTTTAAAGATGTGTCCTAAAGAAGATCCAACCATCAAACTTAAAATCACATCACTAAAACTCAATAAAACATGGATCTAACTCAAAACATCAAATCTTAGGCATAACCAAAACCCTCTTGCATAGAAAAATCATATCTTTAAAAAGAATACTAACTATCTTCAAAATAACATTATAATATGTATATAAGAGACTTAGGATCATCACATAAAAATATCAAAGCCTTTGGAGTAAAATTAAACCACAAAATATTCAAACTTTTTCAAAACAAAAACTATTTTTCCACTTCCAGATTTCAAGTTTCTAGATCTAGGGAAATCTATCATCATATGCTTTAGTCATGCAATAAAACCTCAATGACCATTCATAAACACATGATAAGAATACTCCATAAAAATTTTGGACCAAGATATATCCATTAGCTTGGTCAAAAATTCCAAAACATAACATACTCTCCAGTTTACCATGGTTAAAAATACTTTTTACCAATCAAATGAGCATGGAATGAGACTAATAAGATATCTACGGAAACTAAAATCAAAGATGGACAACTTTTATGAAGGAGTGATCATGTGAAAATACGTACAATGGGTTGAAAATCTCCACGCAAAAAGACTCAGAAATTTGCCCGAGAGAGCTCTTTTGAGTCACTCTCTAAGAACGGGGTGAAGAAGTGATTAAAGGGAGTAAAATGTGCCTTGCACGACATTAGACTTTTAGAGGGGGAAGTTATGGGCTTGAAGGACCCTTGATTGGAGGTGGCTATGTGACGTAAAGGACTACCTGCAGCAGCTGTGAGATATGGAGGTTGATAGGGTGTATTTCTCCTTTAGATCAATGCACTATCATTGGGTGCAGCCAATGGTAGTGGATGATCTACCATGTGGGGGACAAAAGTTCTTCAAGAAGCTTTGCCAAGGTGGCCAAATTCATGGGCTTTGGCGGGACTCAACCAAGTGGGCTTCAATTTGAGGTTTGAAGGGAGTTTGGTTAGGGTTTGAGGTGCTATCAAAACCAAATCCCAATTTTTTGACCCAATCAAATTTTCAAGGTTTAAAAGGTTGGATAATGATGTCATAATAAGGATGTAATTAATTAATAGCATGTGAAAGTGATTTAATCAATTGATTAAACACAATGCTAGAAATCGGATTAAAAAGGGTTTGGAGGCCAACTTTAGGGTTTGGAGAAACTGTTTAAGGTTTCAGTTTCAACCAAACTTTTGGGGTTTCAATTGGATCCCAACTATTTAGGGTTTCGCTAGGATTGAAATCCTCTTTGGTCTGGCACAAATTGGTTGATTAGATGAAGCAAAACTTTGTTTAGGTGACATGATCTCACACCTTGATTTCCTTCACAATTCTATCTAATAGTCTCTCTTTGTGCCAAGTGTCTAATACTATTCACTATGTGTGGCTAAGATCTTGCCAAGTGTCCAAATAAAACTTCTCTAACCTAATTTGGACATTCCACATTGTGATTTTGAAAACACTGTACTGGGTTCGCTCGTCGAGGTTACTATTCACTCTGAATAAATGCATAAGAAAGTTAGTACTGAAAAATCTTAAATATTCATGTTAAACTATAGTGAAAATCATTTACCAAAATTCAACCCCAAAATGCCCCTAAAAATAATTTCACAATTTCGAACAAGCATTTCGTCCGAAATTATGAAAATGGGTTATTGTGCCATAAAATCCTAAATAATCAACTGAGTCTAACGAGATAGACCACAACACATTCTGACACTTCTAACTACCTCAAATAATTAAATTCATATTTCTAGCACCATAGTAAGTGATAACAATGACTATGTTGACAGAATAAATGTAACACTCGGACCTAGTCAAGCCCGATTTTTACATATTTTTGGGCTTATGCGTATGAAAAACCCACTTGGGATTTACAAGTATATTTTTCTTATTTTTTATTTTTTTGTTTTAGGTTGAGTCAAGACCTGAAACACAAGGAAAAGCCTACTTATTAATTTTTTTTTACTACTAGAAGTGGACCGATTTTTTTTTTTTAAATGAGCCAAAAGCCCATGCCCTCTGATCATGTAGACTCCATAGCATGTACGTCTCTCATGCAATTTATCCCTCTCATCCTTTCTAGGGTTTTCCTTACTCCCTATATATATTTACACGCTAACCTCAGATTTTCGTACAACCCTCAATCCCATGTATATATATCGAACATCCTTAACCTTAGACTCAGTTGCCGCCCAGTTGCTGCCGCACCACCTCTAGGTACTTTCAATCCCAAGCTCCTCTCGAGTTTTCCTTGTTGCCGTAAGCAATGGTAGTTCCTCCGCAAGCTACCAGCTTTCGTCACAGCCATGCACCACTGAAAACCAACACCTCGCAGTCGCAACAACAAACTGTTATGTTGGGAACGTTCATCATTCGGGCAACCTCAGCAACCTCGAGCAGCACACACACATGTACGTTTGAAGCATGCTTAAACTGCGGCTCAGCCTCCGTCAGACCCTCAACCAAGTTCTAGCTGCTGCTATCGTCTTCAACCACCACTCCACTGCCTTAAAAGAGCCAGCCAAACGGAAGCCACCCCGTGCGACTTTCCCCTGCACGACGAAAGCCACTGGCCATTGCCCAACCCCATGAGAAATCGTAAACCATCGAGAATCACAAGAAGTCATTCCCCTATTTTTGATCATCAAAACAGAGCCAATATCTCCACTGCGTAAGGCTCCTCTACGAGCTGCCCAACCACTAGGAGGGTTGCTTGGGTGCACCCGTTGCCACCTCTGCCTTGGGCCGCTATCACCAGCTAGAAATCAAGCCTCCACTGCCCAGTGATGTCTAGCGCCACCGTCCGAAGCCTCCATGCATGCCACATGGTGTGTAATCTCCTTCTCTGTCTCTCTGTCTCTCGCTCATCCCTCTCTCTCAGTGCACAACCGCTCTGTCCCGCCCATGCCTCAGCCGCCTCGCAGCTGCCCCCCACAGTGAGCCTCCATCGCACGACCTGGGTCTTCCCTACGAACAAAGAAATAGAAAGAGGTGTGTTGCCCTTTACATAAGGTTTGGGAAGGTTTCCGAACAAGGATATTACAATTTTACCCTTGAGTTATAAGCCAAGCATGTCTTTATATTTTTTTTTTGGACGTGAATTCACTGAATTTTATCCTTAGGTCTCAACGTTTTTTTTAGAAAATGTGAAATTATATTTTTTTTAAAACTGAATCTAGTTTTGCTTTATATAGATACAAAAATTGTATTTTTACAGAAATATTTTAGATTTTAATGTATAAGTCGGAAGTGTTAATTGATATCAAGGTAATTTGGGAAGTGATTATATTTTAGGATTGTAAGAGTTGTAGATTGTTTTTTGTTTTGTTTTAAGAAAATTAGGTTATGTAGTATTTTACGTTTAAGCATTGATGTACGTGTTTGATTGAAAATGTATGGGAGTACATGACTATTTTATAGGTGACGATTGATTTTTGTTCAATACTATTGAAGAAAAATTCTGTTAAGCTAAGAAGTTCAGGTAAGCGAGGCTCCTATGCTAGATTTTCCATAAAAATAAAATGGGTCAATTTTGGAAAATATGCATGTGTTGTTATGAAAGGAAATTTGAACTACCTCAGTTATTTGTTCTGCATTATTTATGTGATTCTATTTAAGAAAACAGTATTTTCTGTCATGATTAGTGTAGACATGAGTTTATTTTTGACATTTTATTTCTGGACTTTGAATAAGAGAGCGAATATGAAATTTTGTGCATAAATTATGTTTTTGTGATCTGATTTTGTTCTGTTCTGAAGATTTTCTGTACTCTGATATGATATGATGTGATTTCTAAAAACTTCTGGTATAACACTCTGTTTCTGTTTCTGTTCCTTTCTGACCTTACCACGGGTATGAAACTGCGGCCTCTGTTCAGGTTGGTACCAACTTTTCTGTTTCTAGTGCTCCCACTTTGGAAACAAAGTGATTTTCTGCATGGTCTTTCCTATGTGCATACTCGAGGCTCCGAGAATGAATAAGGGGAAGATTCACATTCTGTTTTTGCTCGGTTAGCTACCGGGATTTGCACAACCCTACCACGGGGGTTAAATATGGTATTTATTCTGATATAATACGATAAGATGTGATGTTTCCGTTTATGCTATGCCAAAGGGATTTTGATTATGAATATTTTCGAACTTTCGCTCTGTTATTTTTGATAACATGTTCTGACGCTGCATTTTGAAAACATTATTCTGATTCTGCATTCTAAAAGAAAAATATTTTGTTCTGCAATCTGAATTCTGTAAATGCTCATGTTTACACACTAGTATATGTCCTCTGCTTACTGAGTTGTTGATAACTCACCCCTTATCTTTATATATTTTTTAGATAATTTTGATGGTTGAGTTGAAGAATAAGAGTAGGAAGTTTTAGCAAGGTGTGATGATCGTAGTGGAATAAGTGCATGAGGGTACAAGTGCTTATTTGAGAGTTCTAGTTTGTAACTGATTTATTTTTCAGGTATTTTGATTTTTTGGAGAATTTCTAATTTATGTTATTGAGAATTTCTTTGTTGTCCCCATGGAGGAATTTAGATATTTGGATTGATTAAATGGATTAGTATTTTATGGAATTTTTTGGATTTTATAGTTGTGTTATTTAAGTTGATATTAGGTATTAAGAGCTAACTCTCCGGACCTCCGAGAACGGGGCGTTACACTAAAACCTTTGCGATTGGTCGATTCGTAATAATTTATGGAGTTTTCACGAGATTGCTAAAGTCAATAGAAATTCCACCAGTTAATTTCTAGTGGGCTATTACAATTAAGCTTGTAGCACGTAATAATCTCACAAGTCCATTTTGTTTACTAAGATTGTAAGTGCTGCTTTTGTCAAAATTTAATGAAATTTTAAATCGTGAATGTTCTGTTTAGGCTCCAGGTAAAATATATGCAACAACACCAAATGATGTAGTTGTAAATGCTATTAGCTATTTAGATCTTAATGTAGCAAGAAGCGCTTTGTATATAAATGTTTTTTTTGTTCCACCTAGACCATCAATAAAGAATGAACTTGCTTGATTTTAGAAAAATTTTTGTAAGATTGAATCATAAGCATGTCATTGTTCATCATTGATAATTATTGATGCTACAAGATCTTCTTCTGGAATTATGATAGTCAATTCATCAATAATCTTTGTAGATTGAAGTTGGTCTTCATCAAAACAAATATCATCATCTAAAAGATGAAACATGTTGATATCCTTTCCCATTGACTCAAGTGTGGAAGAAATATGCCGTAAAACTTTATTCTGACACTCATACAATAGAATTATTTTCAATTTTTTTAAAGTCAACTAACATACTTTCTTCAATGTGTTCCGATAATTCTCTTGGATTTGTAGGATTACAATAAATAAAGATTGTGGCAAATAGTTGCCCCAAACTGTATGGACCATCAATAAAGAATGAACTTGCTTGATTTTAGAAAACTTTTTGTAAGATTGAATCATAAGCATGTCATTGTTCATATTGATAATTGTTGATGCTACAAGATTTCTTCTAGAATTATGATAGTCAATTCATCATTAATCTCTGTAGATTGAAGTTGTTCTTTATCAAAACAAATATCATCATCTAAAAGATGAAACATGTTGATATCCTTTCCCATTGACTCAAGTGTGGAAGAAATATGCCATAAAACTTATATTCTGACACTCATAGAATTATTTTCAATTTTTTTAAAGTCAACTTACATACTTTCTTCAATGTGTTCCGATAATTCTTTTGGATTTGTAGGATTACAATAAACAAAGATTGTGACAAATAGTCGCCACAAACTGTATGACATTTGGTACAATGATGCGTCATGTAAACAATCTTCAAAACTATTATCTGTTTCTAATAAGACATGCAATGTAGCTACTTCACGAAATATTGAAGCATTGTTTTGTGGTGATTAAAAGATGGAGGACCCCTTATATGATTCAATAATATCCGCAAATAATACATTTCGCCTTCAAGTGGATTTGCTACAACAATTCTGCCAATAACTGTCTGTTTCTTTCGAGAGGTCCAGATTTTATGTTGATTGCTTCAAACAAAAAACTTAGGAAATTCTTTATCCAACAATTTTTGAGAGTTTTCATTTACACGATTTGTTGGAAAAAGTCTTGTTAACATTGATTTTGCATAAATTCCGCTTGTAATCAGACGGACATTTGAAGTGTCGGGACATGCAACACAAGGTTACCTGCCCACTGTTCATGACATATAAGATGCAATGTTCCTAACATGCATCTAGCATTATGCCATATTCATAGCGGATAGTTTTTTTCCTTAACAAATACTATGCACCAAACTGAAAATATCTCAAATACTTAAAACTTACTTCATACTAAAGGACATACTAGACAATTGAGATCATAAGCTAGTCCAAAATCGCTATGATCAAAAGAGTATTGGAGATGTAACTCCATAGTACAAGTAGTAATTTAAGTTAACTACTATACTATCATCGACGTTGCATCGTCGCTTAGTCGATCTTTTTCAGTTAGTCTATTCCTGGCTCTCCTTCAGATCCTATAACAAGATCTATCATTCGGAGGGGGGAATAGTAATTGGGACTACTATAGTGAGATTTGATTACAAATCTCATCAAGTTAATAGAAAACCTCCACACAGGTTAATGATGCATGCATGGCAATAAAAGCATGAATGCATAATCAAAGTTATAAGTAATCATAGCATAACTTGACATACAACACAACATAACTAACATAACTTAAACTAAAGCGTGAACTAAACTTGACTTGCTTAAACTAAACTGAACTTAAACTGAGACTTGACTTGATATGAACTTGATCTGAGACTTGACTTAACATGATCTTGGAATTGAATTCTGAAACTTAACTTGACATGAACTTGAACTGAAACTTAACTTTACATGAACTTGAACTAACTTCTTCACTTAACATGAACTTGGGCTTGAATTCTGAAACTTAACTTGATATGAACTTGAGCTTGAACTGAAACTTAACTTTACATGAACTTGAACTGACTTCTTTACTTAACATAAACTTCGACTAGAATTCTGACAATCAAAATGATTCCACCAGCCGTTTCGTCAGGAATAACGAACAATCAGAATGATTCCGCCCAACATATTCCATTAGAGATACTCAGACAATTAGAATGATTCTATCATGAGTATTTTAAATGAGATTGCCTAACAATCATAATGATTATGCCAGGAGTATTCGCATAACTGAACTTGAACTGAATTCTGACAATCAAAATGATTTCGCTAGAAGTACCTTGCGTGAATTATAAATGAAGATGCTCAGAAAATCATAATGATTACATCGTGAGTATCATAGACATAACTGACTTGAACGTAACTCAAAAGATGACTTACTTGAGATAGAAACATTTCATAACATGACATAACATGTAACAAATAACATACTTAACATGACGTACTTGCAACAGTGAATACTACATGACATGATATACATGTGACAAATGACATACCTAACATAACATACTTGCAATGTGTAGCAATGTATAACAATACGTGACTGAATATCTTATGTAACAGATGAATAATTTGTGACAGAATAAATTATGATTAACAGATAACTATGTAATGACTTGGCATGGCACATATGATAACATACATGCATACACTGTAGTTCCTTTACTTATCACTCATACACATTAAACTGCTAGTAAGTTAAAAACTAACTTACCTCGGTCTTTGCATTTATAAACAAAACTCAAGTGCGATCACAAGAAACTGAAAGTAGTAATTTCTAAAAATTAGAACTTAATCACTAACAATTAGAAATATGGAAAAATATCAACTTAGAGTAAAATTACCATTTTATCCTCTACATGTGAAAAAATGACCATTTTACCCTTAACTTAAGGATTTTGCATCCTATCTAAAAAAATGCCAAAATTCACATTCCTCACGTAAAACTTGTCCTAAACTCAAATATCAATTCAAAAAAATTTAAACCTAAACACAACTATGAAAACTCTATAGGGCTGAAACATGCATAGGTGTTTTCCCTTGATTTTTGTTACAATTCTTCCAATTTCAAAACTCATGATCAAACCAAATTTTTAAAAACATACTTAAAACATCCATTAAAATATGCTAGTCATCAACACCAAACTTTTTAGAAAAAGGATCCAAACGTTTTAACTAAAAATGCAAACCCTTGAATCATATATGGTTTGATCTATTTCAAAGCATCTCTAAGAACTTCAAAAATCCAAATCTTACTTCAAACATAATCATAATATATTCCTAAGAACAATCATGTTTTGAATCATGAATAAAAGTCATCAAAATCATTAAAACCAGAACTTTTTGGTTTCTCTTCTAAGTTCAAAAACAGATTTTTGTTTCTAACTTGTTTTGATCAACCTCTTGATCCATGACTTAAAAAGATAATGATCTTCAAACCAAAACATCTAAAGGTTTAGAAAGGTGTCCTAAAACATATCTAAGCTTTTAACTCAAGATCACATAGTTAAAAATCAACCAAAACATGGATTTAACCAAGAACATCAACACTTTGCCCTAATCAAATATCCTCTTGCATAAAAATTCATATATTTGAATATAAATCTAGTACCTCCAAAATAATATTCTAACATGTATATCAAAGCCATTGAAATAAGATTAGACCATAAAAGATTTAAACTTTCTCAAAACAGAAACTATTTTTCTTCTTCTAGTTTCTATGTTTCTAGATCTAAGAAAATCAATCACCAAAAGTTTGAATTATGCAAAACATCCTCAACAAATAATCATATACACATGTTAACAATACTCCATAAAAATTTCGGATCAAGATCTATCCATTAGTTTGGTCAAAATCTCCAAAATATAACACACTCTCTAGTTTATAGCCCAGAATGACCTTTTTGGGGTTCAAACAACATTTGACCAAACAAAGATCCTTAAATGGAACAATTTTCATAGAGGAAACTTTATGTGAAAACACTCACAAAAACTTAGAATCAGGCGTGCAAAGTAGTTCAAAAAAGCTGTCTAAGAGTGTCTTTTATGTTCTATCAAAGAAAAGTGTAAAGGAGGGTTGCTTTTTGTGGAAAGTGGACTGGAGAGCCTCTTACACAGGTTATGGAAAGTGATAGGACTGAAATAAAGCTTGAGTGTTGGCCTTTTCTTCCCATTACATTATACAAAAATCAAACCAAGATATTTCTCTTGGTGGAGTGTAAAAGTGAAAGAGTGAGGTGGCCATTTAGCTTCTTACTTTAAGAACCTTCTAGGCCCTTCTTTTGGAAATATCTGGCCAGCCAAGTGGAGGTGCAAAACTTACCCAAGAAGCAATGCTAATGTGGTCAAATTCGTGGGCCTTAATGTGCTAAACAGAATAGGCCTAAATTTTGGGGTTTTAAGAGGGTTTGGGTTGCTATCAAGCCCAAATCCAATATCTCTTGCCCCAATTAATTTTTCAAGGTTAACAAGGTTGGATAACGATGTTCTAACACAAATTTGAAGGATTAATAGCATGTAGAAGTAATTTAATCAAGCGATTAATCACAATGCTGAAAAATGATTCATTTAGGTTTTGAAGGTCAACTTTATGGTTTGGATAAAATCGTTTAGGATTTCGATTTCAACCATGCTTTTGGGTTCTCAGTTGGATTTCAACCATATAGGATTTCACTAGGGTGGAAATCCTCTTTGGTTTGACACAATTTGATTGGTCGGATGGAATATGGTTTATGCTTAGGTGGCATGATCTCACACCTTGATTCCTTCAAATCCATCAAATATTCCTTGGTGCCAAGTGTCTAATACCATTTACTATGTGTGGCTAAGATCTTGTCAAGTGTCTAAATAAAACTCCTCTAATCTAGTTTGGACATTCCACACAGTGATTTTGAAAACAATGCACTCGGTGTGCTTACTAAGGTTACTATTCATTCCAAAAAAGTAAATCATAAACTTATCCCTAAAAATTCATAAATATTCATATTAACCTATAGTGAAAATCGTTTATCGAAACTCAACCCCAAGTGCTCCTAAAAATAATTTCATAATTTTAAATAGGCATTTTGTCCGAAAATATAAAAATGGACTTATTGCGCCATAAAATCCTAAATAATCAACTGAGTCTAATGACGCAAACCATAATGCATTCTGATACTTCTAACTACCTCAAATAATTAAAATCTCACTTTTGGCACCATAATGAGTGATAACACTGACTATGTTGACAGAATAAAACATATGCGATTGGTTGATTCATGAAAACTTATGGAGTTTTCACGATGTTCTTAAAGCCAATAGAAATTCCACCCTTGAATTTCTAGTGGGCTGTTACATATATTGCTAGATGCATCTCATTTACAATAAACCCAAAAATCCTTCACATGGCTTTAGGTGTAGCAATTCATTGAGCTGATTGGAATAATTCAATTTCATCAATGATTTGACTATCATGTTCAGATATTACATTAAAAGCAACACAATCATGATTTTTGTAGATGTATTTATAAAGATACTTGACTGCTTTAATTGTAGAGCACATCTCAACATTGATGTGAGAACTAAATGTTGCAACCAAATACTCATTATATGGAACAACCCAACAGTTATGTAAGTCTTATCCTCTAACTTTGGCAGTAATTCTATTATCACAACGCCTATGTTGTGGAAAAAAATCATTTCCAATAATTGTATTAGGCATAAAGTTCTACGGATAATGATTTTTGCAAGTACAATTTCTCTTTATACATACATTGGTTGGATTTACCATCCCACAAGGGGCTATGCCTCATTTGTTTGCAACACCTTTATAAAGATGCAAATTTTTATTTTTATCAAGTATTTCTACTAATACAATTTCATCAAAAGATTCTGGAATATAAATCTTCCAATCTATTTGTAATATAATCAAGAAAAGAGCATGCGGAAGTCCTCTTGTTTGGTGCAAAATTACATAAACATATCTGCAACTTTGCCAAAGATTTGTTGCTTGAATAGTTGATCTTTGAGTTCTTCTAATTTTATTCTAAAAACTCTGGCAATTAAATTAAGACGATTTTGTGTCTCATGTTGTAGACCCAATTCATTTAAAATTTCGTTCCAACTTGGATTGCACGTCATTGTTAAAACAATATCTGGTTTTCCATAATGTTGGTCTAAAGTCATTATTTTAATATATTTTTTTCACATGTCTCTTGGTCCTTCAATAAAAGAAGAAGACAATAATTAGTTTATCAATTTTTGAACCATATGTTTCTCCAAGTGAAAAATTATCAACAATGCCTTGATATATTTCAGATCGAATTTGTTGTTGTTTACTACGGAAATAATCTAGCCTTGATATTTCAATCTTTATATACATGTCAACCACAAATTGTTGTAACAAACGACTAGAGTATAACAAAATAGATCTAATGTTTTATCTTATCTATAACTTGTAACAATAATATTCATGGCATGAAGCAATTGACTTTTTCCTTTTTTTGGAGCATTACAAAAATTAAATTTGAAAAGATAAGAGCAATCCAAATTTAAGAATTAGAACATTACAATATCAGAATATAGAAATTATTCTGACTTTGCGTTTCTCTTAAAAGTAAATCATCAGTTGATGTTGATTCTTGGGGTCCAAGCAGTGCTGATTTTCCATTTGGTGGAAACCGTGTACCATTTTTATTCTTTGTATGCCTTTGTACCAATCGGTATCACCATAAGGAAATAATAATGGATATTGAAGTGCGTCAAAACATCTAAAATAGTATTGAACTATATGAATGGTTGTGAACCATAGTATCTCTTCCACTCAATTTTTCGGAATCATTATTTTCAATCAAAATTATTGCCACTTGTGATGATGTAAGAGCATTAAAAACATATTGATCTAAACCAGGATATGATATGATCTAAGATAGATTTCGTGATTTTTCAAGTTGGGCATATCACCAAGTTTTCAGAAAAAAACTGACTATGGATTAACAGAAAGAATGGCCATGAGTTGAGAAATAATTGATGCGCCCAATCTTTCTGAATCAGAAATATGATTATGTAATTCATGTTTAGTATCGTAGAAATATAATTGTAAATAAGAAGGATGTTCATCCAAAGGAGTCAAATCATTAATATAATGATAGATTTGTTCTTGAGCTCGAAATGTATAGATTCTTCTATTTCTTCTGCATAGTTCTCCATCAAATTTAAATCCAAAGGATGTAAATGCAAATTTGTTGTTATATGTGCTCACATAGGTTAAAAAGTTGATAGTCTCAGCTGTGTTTGAACAAAATAGGCGATAAAGTTGATCAGGAACATCGTTTGTAACTAAACAAATTGTTTCACCAGTACAACAAAAGCCATTTGTTTCATGATAAAATCTTTTTGCTCCACAATATTTACAACATGACACCAATGGTAAATAATTTATCTCATTTGGTACGGTTTGTAATATTTGTCTAAAGCGAACAAATTGATGAGGCCGTTTACCTAAGGCACAAAAGAAAGATATTGTAAAGAATATAAAAAAATTTTAAAATTTTATACAAGTTCTCATAAAAAAGATTGTTGTAAAAATAATAAAATACTAAAAAGAAGATGAAAAGAACTATTTAATGCTATAGTTTCTTTTATGTTGGCAATATCTCGATGTATTGTTTCCACAGTTGAATTGATATTGAAGTGTACAAGTAGCTTATTAAATAAAATGTTTTCCATTTTCCATCTGAAGGAAAAATAAAAAAATTCATTTAAAAAGATCAAAAAAAATTAGGGCTACACAATAAACCCGTTGGATCACAACTTGATGAAATCTATTTGAAGTTTCTGTAGATGTATTTGTTGATCTTGGTGTCAAAGAATCTGTTGAATTGTTCTGATTATCATAATCCATTGTATTGAGTGTAGATGCATCAATTTCCTATCTGGTAAATATTTTTTCCTTCCTTCCCCTAAACGACGCCGTTTTGAGCTTAAAGGTAAAAACCCTAATCTTTTCCTTCTTTCCCCTTGGCGCCGCACAACTTCTCTTCTTCTCTTCTTCCCTTTTTCTTTTTCTTCTTCCTTCTCCCACCTGCAGACCTGTGAGCCATCCCCATGATCTGTAGCACTCCTCGTAACCACCTCCTCAACTCCACTTGTGACACCCCATATGATAAGGATAAGAGTATTTGGTGTATAGGATCCCACATTGCTTGGAAATGAGAAGTTCTTACTCTTTATAAGGTTCCAATTATATCATTGACTAGTCTTTTTGGAGTATAGGCCATGTGATTTGGGCCTTCCACTAGGACATCACAAATAGTATCAGAGCCTATCCGAACTAGAAATGCTGGACTTGAGCCTTGCCACCCTACTATGGATTGGCCTAACGATGATGTCAGAAATTTAAAGGGGGAGATTGTGACACCCCATATAATAAGGATAAGGGTAGGTGGTGTATGAGATCCCACATTACTTGGGAAGGAGAAGTTCTTGCTCTTTATAAGGTTCCAATGGGGCTTCAATTGTATTATTGACTAGTCCTTTTGGAGTATAGGACATATAGTTTGGGCGTTCTATTGGGGGCGTTACACTACTCATCCTCCTGTCAGAGCCTTCTCCTCCGTGTGCCTCCACCGTGTGTTTTGGCCAACCCACGCCTTCGGAAGCCTATAACTCCTTAGGCCATGGCAGCTACTCACCACTGTTGCCCACCCCTCATTGCACGCCACATGTGCGTTGCTCGCAGAGCCCACGCAGTCCCGCACCCCCAATCGCAATCGCGACTGAGTCGGTTGGGCCCTAACCCACGGCCTATAAATAGGTCGTGCCTTCCTCACTTGAACCTCCAAGCCTCTCAAGCCTCCTACCTTCGTCTTCCTCATCCTCTGAACTGAAACCCCGTAGATTTTAGAAGATTTTTCCTTACTGCCGCTATCACAACCCTACCCCAAGAAGGGCGGGATCGCTACGTACATACCCGTCCCTTTTTTCTTCTTTCATTTTTTTTCTAGTAACATGCGATCAGCATGAACATAACACATGTGTACTCTAAATTTCTAATTTAATAAAGGGGAACACCTGATAGACATCTTATTCAAACATTCATCCATAAGAGACTCTCAGAGTCCATCATACATTCATAAAAACATAACTGTTCTAGTTAGGAAGGGACTCCATCCCTACCATACATACAACATCCATAAACATAGCCCATCATTTATGCAAAGTCGAATCAATAGGGAAGACACTAAGCGTCCGCCTCTCTCTCTGTAGTAATGCCTTGCTCTCCAGTGTCTTCGTCATTACCTGGACATTTAAAACATTTAAAACAAAAGTGAGTTAAATACTCAGTAAGTAGTACACCATGCTGTTAACTTATTAATCACATAATCTTTTCTTTTAAAAACATGCATATATAAACATTTGCTAATCGTGACAATGCTTTTATGCATAAACAACTTAAGAAATAAGCCATACTTTCATGTATAAACATTTTAAGAAATAACTATGCATTTCATGTATAACATTTTAAGAAATAACTGTGCTTTCATGTTTCACTTTCTTTGGCTGGTACACACTATTACACCCCGATTGTTAGGGTTAGCGGTCTTCCTTTGGACCTAGATTTTGCTCGTGGCCACAGGTTGAGAATCTCTTTCAGTCAGGGGGCAGCACTGGGCGCACTACCAGTACTACTTATCCGGCATTGCAATCTGCCCATTCTTTTGGTACCCTTTCCATTCATATGGCCGTTACATATTTTCATACATTAAGACATTCATTTATTCATTCAATCCTTTCATTCTTTCTTTCATTCATTTCAGTCCTTTCAGTTCTTTACTTTCAATCCTTTTCATTTAACAGTTCATTTATAGAAGAACATCATTTAAAAGCATGAACTTAAATATCATCTTTCACGTCATCCATAAAATATCAGTTCATAGGGACATTTCAAAACGTTTTCTTCACGTCATTTAAAGCATCAATTCATAGGGACATTTTAAAACATTTTATTCGCATCATTTAAAGCATCAGTTCATAAGGACATTTTAAAATGTTTTCTTCGTGTCATTTAAAGCATCGCTTAAAGCATAAGGTATGAGACGTTCCTTTCTCTTCCTTTGCAATCAAAACGTCTTCATCATCTTTCTTAATCCGATGCACGTGCATTTTTATGAGCAAGATATATTTTCATGCTATACTATATACAAGAATAGTCAATAAGTTTATTGAGAGAGCATGTATGAAAATCTCATGATTTAGAACCTACGTGCATGCATTACCTTATACACATACACAAAATTATAATCGATAAGGTGCTTAACAAGGCTATCAAGAAAGGGCTTGTACATACTATATTCATTTACTCTTTTCTTTAGAAGAACATTTGTAATAAGAGATAGAAACATTCTTTCATAAAGAGAACTTGGTGTAAGAATCATGGTCATAGCTACTTACCTCTATGCTCCTCGATACTTCCAATGTCAATATAAGTCCTATTCCAATAAATAGCATAAGTGTGTTAATACTCACACAATATTCTTTAGCCCTCCCTTTAAAAGAGAAAGCCACGATATTACAATCTAACATCCCTTCTATGCTTAACATTAACCGGAATGACCACTCCTCACCTCGACTTACAAGAGAAATAACTTAAATATTAAGACATGCTAGCTGTCCATGAAAAGACTATTTTAAAAGCTTACATGAAAGGTAGTTAAGAATTCATAGGCTTCAAGTAAGGTCTCTTTGGTTCAAACTCACTTTGGGTTATGGATATTAGGAGATAAATTCTAGAAATTCTCAACAATGAGTTTTAAAATAGATTTAGGCACCTCAAGTAGGTTAAACAAGCTTAGGAAACATGCCTTTTAAATCAACTTGTCGTCCCTCATTATAAAAAGGTTAGCTCATCAATATTTTGGACTCTTGGGTTAGGTAGCATTTAACCAAATGAGGGACAACATAAATGGGCTATTTTTACATCAAGACATGGCATGACATGGACTTAGGAATACTTGGACAGCTTTACATATCATAATACATCATGCACAATCAATCTTTTATACCTAAACCAACTATGCTATAATCTAATCACACAAGCAATATTTTAATTAGTTTATATAACACCTCCCATTAAAATTAGAGTAGTATAAAGTATAGCAAGGTTACCCATTAAGCAACTTTAAAACCTTTAAACAACTCAAGCTTATGCTTTACTCACTTAATACCTTTTAAAAGCAAGATATAAAATTACAAAACCCAAGCAAAACCTTTAAACCGAACCTCTAGCATCCTAAAAATAGATTACCAACCAAACCTCAACATAAGACACATGGTACCAACATTTATAAATTAAAATCACTTTAATCATCACTCATGATTAAACCAAGTTTAATAACAACATAGCATTTTTGAAATTAGGAAAATACATAGCAAAACAATCATAATATCATTCAGTTTGGGCCAAAAACAGGGCATACATATTTATTTTCAACATAGGAAATTAAACACAGCAAAACACAAGCTAAAACAACTTAATTGACTTCCAAAATCACATTAAAAACAAATGAGTCAAATTAAGATTTTTACCTTAATCTCTTAGTCCATTCCGAAACACGAAGTGGATGACTAATCAATGGTGTAGTCGTGTAGATGAAGAGCAAGGATGATTGCACTGTGCTAAGCCCCAAAATTGAAATACCATAAGTAAGGTAAGTGATGAAAATCGAAACCCATATGAAAATCATACTAGGAAATAAACCAAAAGTCTATTACTTTCAAGATTTCACCCTTTTGAAGATGAAAACAAGCCTTGGTTCCAAGATTTGAGGCAAAATTGAAAATGGGTAGAGGTGAGGTACACACGGCTTAGAAATGGAGGAAGATGTTTTCTTCCCTTGATATGGAGTGGCACGGCTTGAAGGAGATGATGGGAACTTGGTTTCTTGAAGATGAAAAGAAAAAAGGAAGGAAAGAGATGAAGGTGTGCGTCGGCTATGGCTTGCCTGGAGAGGAAGATGAAATTTTCTTTCTTGGGTGAGGGGCCGACGAGTAGGAGTAGAATGCCTTAGGATTAGTTTTGTTTTTTTTTTTCTTTTCTCCTTTTGTGTTGCTTTCACCGTAAGCTTGGAGGAGGGAAAATGGCATTTTGGTCTTTGTCTCTCCTTCCATCACAAGGAAGCAAATGGACGGTGGAGATCTATCCACCTCAAGAATACTTTCACCTACTAATCTAATGGTAGAAAATAATTGGGCCATTTCTTAAATGAATAAAATTAAAGGGTTTAAGGGAAAATATTTCAAAGTCTTAAAAATCATACCCTTGATTTATTTTAATAAATCATATTTTAAAATGAAGCACACTCATCTTAAAATAAAATAATTAAAAATAATAAAAATCTTTATCTCAAAATATTTAACTTAAAGAATTAATAAAATGACGTAAGGACCTACGTAGTAGGACTTGGGTATTACAGCCGCCGCGTTCCACCCCTTCCAGCAGCCTTGTAGTAGTCGTCTAACCCCTTCCCCCTTTGCTAGGCTTTTTCCCCCTTAGATCCATGCCAACCCAAGGCCAAAAATCCCCCTTTGGGATCTGCTCCACCATGCGCCACGACCACTCTCTGTTGTGAGTTTTCCTTCACCCACCCTCTTTCCTTCCTCAAATCTGTCACTTTTAAAAAGAACTGCATTTTAGCCCCTGCTCTGCTCAGTTACATCACTGCCACTGCCTGCCGCCACTACTTCGCTACTCTAGATGCCACAACAGTAAGCCTTTATGCCTTTTGCCTTGTATTTCATTTTTTTAGCATGTTTAGTTTTTAATCTAACCAACTCTGTCTATTCGCGCAGCAACCCACGCACTCGTTCAATTGTGTCACTTTTAATTGTAAGTTGCTCTCCAGCGCAACCCTTGAAAGTCTAACTGAAATTATTGCTAACTTTGTTGAAGTCTAGTTGTGTTTGAGAAGGGTCGTGGGCATGGGGAAGTCTTGGGAATATTTGATGTGGTTGTTGCCGAAATTTGGGCCGAGGGTCGAATGGAGGATGGGAAAAACGTGTAGTTGGGGTTTGTGAAATTGTGGAATTGTGACTTTTGTGTTGCTGTGTGGTTGATTGTTTGTGCTATAACATGCCATCCAATAAACTGTTTGTCATGTATCTGCATATTCATTGTTATTAATATCTATCATGAATTATTCAATTATGCTATGTTCTATGCTATGTGGCGTAATCTGAAATTGGATTTTGATGTCATCGGAAAAATAATATATTTTTGTGTGGGTGTGTGTGTCATGACCCCAAGCCAAAATGGAGTATTATCTCGGTGGAGCCTCTATGGTCACTCAGAAGCGTGTACAATTGAGTGACGTCCCCTGGGTTATCGCTGGGCTACAATAAGCTCGACCAAGACAGTAATACTATTGGTATGACTTCAGAGCCCCTCTGCTGGCGGGGGCTAGAGCATGCCTGGTCACGTTACATGCCTGGCGCAGAGCTGGGCGTTGCTCGAAAAAAGTCACACACACGGTCGTTACCTGTTATGTGATGCAGGGAGCCAGGGTGTGTGGGTGGTCTCGAGGGAAGACCATGGTGTACACTATAATAAATTGTTATGTATTGGGTACAAATGGGTTTTTGGCATGAGTGGTCATAAGCAAATGCATTTTGACAATGGTTGTAAAAACGAACATTTTTGGGGTTATTGCTTCCATGGCTATTGTGCATTGTTTGGTTGTATAATTTTATGCTTGAATCTCTTGGATGTATCTCTGCTGATTTATTTATAGAGATTACGAAATCTCATTGTGGTAATCCAACTTACGATTCCATTTCATGGAATCGTAGACTTTGATGCAGAGAAGGCGTATGAGCAGGATGGACCAGCTCTACCTGAGGAGTGCTAGCACGGGACTTTTCACATTATTTGTTGTTGGAACTTTGTATTCATTTCCTTTATTTTAGCCAGATGACTGTATTAACCTCTTGGAGGACTTTGTTTCAGGTTGTATTGTTGTTGAACTTTCTGGTAATTAGTTTTGACTGCCTTATATTTTTTTCGCTGTATTACTTATGCTGTACACATTTTGCATGTTTGCACACGCTTGCACATGGCGATGGGGTGTATGATCTGTGTGGTCATCATCTAGGTGTCACAACTTCCACCAAATCATACATGGGGGTTGAGGGCGTCACATGTGTAATATTGAATGATTCATTTGGATCATAAATTGTAGGCAATCTTTGAGGCAACAAATCTTGCGAATTAAACTGATTCTTGTTTTTAGTTGTTTTTCTCTTTTTCTTTCCTTGAGCGCTAGCAAATTTTAAGTTTGGGGTAATTTGATAAGTGTAATTTTTATATTATTTTTATTTTCTTTTACTTATTAAAAGTGTTAGTTTTCCTTTATTTCTTTTGATTTTATTCTATTTTTATTTATTTTTCTTTATTTGCTTGTGTTTGAAGGAATGAGATGGGAGATTTGTTGGTTGTCAAGTTGAGAAAACTGTTGATGATGTCGTTGGAGAAGCAAATTTTTTGGAATCAAGAGGAAGGAGGGGCGCTAAAAAAAAAAAAGACAGCATTTGATTTAATCAAAGCTATATAGGCTCGAACTGTTTGAATTTGCACAGCCCGTATTTCCTTTTAATCCACATCCCAAGTTTTCAAATTCAAAAAAAAAAAAAAAAAAAAAAAAAAAGAAGAGAAAAACTCATCTCCCAATTTCGAACTTCAAGTGTTTACGCGCAATCCGCAGACACTCGAAACACACGAAGCAAGAAGGCAGAGGAGAGAGAGAGCAAGGTTGCGAGAATAAAAAGGAAAACCACGAGACGTATAGGGCTGTCAAGTCTGAATAAAGGGAGATCTTCAACAACCTTAAATGCTTCATCAACCTATTCCAAGCGAAAGAGTTTTATTCTCGATCTTTAGTTTTCTTTTGATGCATTCCAATAAGAACATGGTTGATTTCAATTTTATTATGAACTAATTTTATTTTTCTAGGGCTTTGATGTAGTCTAACTTTGAATACACAATTTCAACTCCAAGTTATTTTATTTCAATTTTTTTTCATGTTGAGTGTTTATCCTTGATCTTACTGCTTACAATTTTTTGGTCAATTATTGTTTGATCTATTGAATCATAATGAACCAAGAGGTAATTTGTGATTAGAAGCTTTTAGAATTAAACACCATTAGTTAAACGAAAGATAGAGATACTTTACTGTAATTAGTGTGATTTTAGATTAAGAAAGATCATAAAAAAACTAATGAATCTTCAAATAATTTAATTTACATAGAGATGTGATGGATTATTAGGTGGAGATATTTCTAATGTTATTCGAGAGAAAACATTGAATAATTAAGGGATTTATTTTTCATAAACTTGAAAAATTGAAATTTTATAACAAGGAATAATAAATTGTATGGTATTAAATAGGTGGAACCAAAAGCACTAGATTTATTTTTATTATCTCTACAACCTTAAATTTTATTCTCTTTTCTTATAATTTATTTTTGTCAAGCACTTTAGTTTAATTTAGGTGTTAAAATCAATAAAATCTCGATTTTATTTCCAAATAGTAAATAATTTGGTAAATTTCAATACTCAATAGCATAATTAGTTTTTGTGAGTTTGACACTCTTTTCTTTAAAATTCTATTACTTGTTGCGATTTTGTTCACTTGCAAATATTTTGACACCAGTGGCACACACACATCCTCCACACGCCAATGCCACTTGGCATGCATGCACACACTACTTCTTGGAAAGATGTAGGGGCCTAGTGTCTTTTTACGTTTATGCACTTGAGGTACATTGAACTTGGACGTTTGGAGAGGGGCAAGAGAGACTTTGGGCTGACCTGAGGCAAGCCACACGCCAATTTCCATTTCCCAAAGCCACCCAAGAATGAGGATTTCGGTCAAATGGGAAGAAGAAGGCCATGCCACATGCCCAACATGAAATGGTTTTTGAGTGACCAATTGGTTTCAAGAAGGAGAGGTTATAAGAAGGTCACAAGCCACACGCCCATGCCTTTTCTTCTTGCCAATTTCGGATTCCAAGTGTTTTTCTCTCTACACTCTACCTCTCAACATGAATTGTGATAACCGGGACTTAGCGAGACTTTTATTTGTATTTATGTTGCATAAGTTATTATTTTATTAAGGACCATGATTTACACATAGAATGATTAAGACATTGGGCCTTAGGACTAGAAAACCAAAGCCCAAGAGAAGAGCTATTTAAGCCCTTGGGTTTCAGCCAATTAGGTGGGCTTAAACCCAAAAAGCCCCAAAGGACCATAGGTCACGGCCCACACCATGTGGCTTGTGCCACTTGTCGCACATGCATAGTCTATGAATTTGCACGTGATAGTGGGCTAAGGGGGAGAAAAGCTTAGGGTTTTGGGAACCAAAGGGCTTGCACGCTTACCCTAGTAACAAGCCATTGGACTTACTGCATGTCACTCTTGCATGAAGGCTTCTAGAAGGGAAATCATGAGATTCACCTAGGAGAGACCACTCGGCCAACACGCCCCACTCACCAAGAACCCCATCACTCACCACTTGTCAATTATAGATAGTTCTAAGATATCTTGCATAGGGAAGTAGCGCATGGGAAGACTAAATGGTTGTTTTTTCTTAAGAATTTAATGGGGAACACCAAGAGGCTTTTCGGTCCCTAAGCCACACGCCCACTCTAGGGAGTTTTCAGACTTTGTGTCAATTGTCATTCATGCATTGGAGAAGGAAAGATTTTAGAAGAAGTATCACATGAAATTTACCATTGTAACACTAGGGTTTCGGCCACCACATCCAATCTTTTGTCGCATGTCATGTTTAGAGTTTCTAAGAGGCATAGGGATACTACAAGTTAGAGGCACGAGAATCTAAGGGATTTCTAGGGTTTTGGCCATTGGGTTGCACGCCTCACATTAAAAGCCAACCACCTTTGATTGACACTTGTCATGCATGAGGAAAAAGCATGAGAGTTCCAAGAAGATATGCATGAGGAAAGCATATGCATACACTCACATAAGTTCTGGAAGAATCTTTGTGAGGTGAAGTGTAAGAGCCGGATGACAAGGGCAAGCCAAAAGGCACACGCCACCTTCCCACCTAGGGAAGAGAAGAGCTTTCTTGAGGAGGTGAAAGGGTTTTCGCAAACCACATACATACACACGCACCACTTGCCAAGTTGCAAGCATGCACACGTTCATCCTCCCAAAGATAATTGAGGGTTTGCGTTTTGACATTTTTTCTATCGGATACATTGAACCTAGACACATAGAGGAGGGCATAGATGGAATTAGGATTTCGAATTGGGGAAGCCACATGCCACTTGCCCAAAAGACATTTGGTTTTCCAAGTGGAACCCATGCACCAAGACTTTTGGCTTTCCAAAGAGGGAGGAGACGCATATAAGAAGGGGGTGCCAAAAATGGGTAATCCTTTCGTCATTTTCTGAATTTTTCCTTTGTGTCACACTACTATACCATTCTCTTTCTTTCTCACTATTTTCTCTCCACCTAAACACCACAGTCGCACCTACCTTCTTCCTCCAACCACCATTTCAAGCATACCAAAGAGTGCAAATGCTACCAACGGAGGAGAAGAACACTGGGTAAGAACCATTCGCTTGTTTCTAACACTCACACACATGGCCAAAGAAAAAGAGAGTTTCAGACTCCAAGGGTTTTACATGCCCATGAACATCCACACACACACGTCTATTTTGAGTAAAGAAGGTGATCCACCTTTAGCATTATACATGTGAGCACTAGTTTTGGAAAGGAAGGAGAGCCACAACCACTACACTTATATAAGTTAGGGTTTATTTCTTCATGAAGTTTCAGATTTGAGAGTGAAGTCCGAATGTTAAAGAGCCCTTCTTGCCATGGGAATGAGTTTCATGAGCTATGTACACAGCACACGCTCACTCAAGAAATTAGGGTTTTGGATAACCATGTCTAATGAATCTCGATATGCATTTTCAGCTTGCTATTTGTAATCGTTGGATTTTTGTAAGTAAACCCTCAACCTATTTTCGGTTAACATATGAATAAGTATGGATCTTTCATCTTGTTTGATAGTGTGTATGTTTGTTATTTAGTGACTTTGTGAATAAGTATCTTGCTGTAAGTGTACAAGAACATGCCATGGTTATATGCTTCGATTTGCATGATGATACGCCATGATTTGAAGAGATTAGGGTTTCGGCTTATGTGATGATTTGACTCAAGAATCACCAAGAACTCACTCGGTTTCACTCTTTTGATCTCTAAGAGGGGGAAGGGCTCTTCAAGGCTCAAGAGGAAGCTTGAAGCTGAAGTGTGGAGTTAATGAGGGGGTGAGGGGGCCTTTTATAGGCAACCAAGGGGAAGGGAACGTTGGCTTTGGTCAAGAGGATTGATGGAAGATGGTGTATGAATCTGAATTTTCCAAATTAGCACTCCATGACTTGTGTCATCTTGTGCAGGTCAAAATAGTGCTCTAGACCACCATGATTTCGCTCCTATGGTTGCTACATTACTCCTATGGGGGCTAGCCAAGTCGTACGGTAGAGGAGAGGGGAGAAAAATCATCAAAACCACCCAAGGGGGCTAACGGGTTCAACTGGTTCTCCTTTGGCAGATTTTCATCATTGTCTTTACTAATCCCTTTGAACCATCATTGCATAACTACCTTCTACAGTTTGTGTCCTTTTGAGATGATGGGATGGAGGCGTCCTGCTGAATTTTTCAGACTGCCTTCTACAGTCTGTGTCCTTTTGAGCAAGGGGAATAGTGGCCTGAAAGCATCATGATTTCGTCCTTACTGTGGCTACAATGGTCCTACAGTGGCGGCTAGGTCGTGGGGTGATAGGTGCTATTTTATGTGATTTTTATCCAGATCGATGAGAGGCAGTGAGATCTGAAGAGAGTCGATAAGATTTGGGCCAGGAACCTTGTCCTGTGGGCAGCAAAGAGGTTTCTCTTGCCCAAAAGCACGAAGGCTTACCTCTTGGTAAGCGAATGGTTCAAGACTAGAGGGCGAAGACCTGGCACCAATATATTTCTACCTTCTGGGCGAGAAGACTTAGTGACAAGGTTCTAGGCGAGAAGACTTGGCGATAAGGTTCTGGATAACCGACCAACTTAAAAGTCCAACCTAAATGACATCATAGGCAACAACTAGAAAAGGCGAGTGGAGTCTTTAATTCTGGTTGGGAGTCTCTACTCGGTAGGCGAGAGGAGTCTTTCATCCTGATCGGGAGTCTTTCCACTTAATAGGTGATGAGAGGGACATGTGGTCTTTGTGACCTCCAAGCCTGTTCATTTGTGACCACCACGCCATTTATATTCAGCGCACATGGCATCTACTCGGTGTGATAATTCATCTTGACTGAGATCAATCTACTACTGACCACCAAATCAGAGCTCCGTAATCAATCTGTTGGTGACCAATTCCTTTCGAGCTCAGCAATTCAAGCCACATATAACTGAATCTTCCATTTTAGATAATTCCATTAATCTTATGCGAATTTTGTACTAAGTGCCAATATTAAGGCTAACCTTACAATCAACCCTAATGTAATTAATAACCCAAAATTATAAGGTCCTCTTACCAACTCAAATATCCAAAATTATTGTTATTTTAGAATAGCTCAACTCCTAAACAACTAGGAGCTTTTTTAGGCGGGGTGTTACACAAGTTTGACTAGGAAACTTGAAGCCATGGAATTTAGGAAAACTAATGAAGTCACTATTGTGCCTAAATTTAATGAGGTTTTTAGTATTTGTGAGACCATGGGACACCTAACAAATGAATGCCATACACTTCCATCTTTTTAAGAGGTGTTGCATGATCAAGCAAATGCAATAAACATGGTCAAAAGTCATATTCCTCCCCCTATTCAAAGTCATAAGCCCGGATGGAGGAATCATCCAAACTTTAGTTGGAGGAATGATAATATGGCTACAACTCCTACTCAAGGTCCTCCCAATTTTATGCCTTACAATGCTCCACCACCAAAGAAAAATCTTGAGGATGCATTCCACCTAGTTTGCAACAATGTATGCAAACACAAGCAACCATCAATAATCAAAATTCTCAAGCCATCAATGAGGTTAGGAACACACCTACTAAGTTGACCACTTCTTTGAGCAATCAAGAGAAAGGAAGATTTCCTACTTAAGCACAATCCAATCCACAAGGTTAGTTTAGTGTAGGTGAATCTAGTGCCAATGGTGAAAATTTTGAGCATGTTGAGTCTATACTACTCTTCGAAGTGGGAAGGTCAGAGAGTAGTGATGAACCTAATGAGCCAAAGAGTGATGAGGTTGTTTGTCCTATCCATGCCCATTTTCCCCAGAGATTGGTTCCTCCTCAAAAAGTGAATCACAATGCTGAAATTTTTGA
The DNA here is from genome assembly GCF_004785595.1 of Juglans microcarpa x Juglans regia. NCBI lineage: Eukaryota > Viridiplantae > Streptophyta > Magnoliopsida > Fagales > Juglandaceae > Juglans > Juglans microcarpa x Juglans regia. The sequence continues at coordinate 11,590,581 of NC_054599.1, read as the reverse complement.
AGTGTTCATGCAAGTTTGAGTAAACATTCCACTTTTGGATGCCATAAAGCAAATTCCTTCATATGTCAAGTTTTTAAAATATTTATGTACTGTTAAGCGCAAGCTTAATGTACAGAAGAAGACATTTTTGACTGAACAAGTGAGTGCAATCATTCAAAACAAAGTACCTCTTAAATACAAAGATCTAGGATCTCCTACTATTTCATGCATGATTGGTAATTCTAAAATAGTGCAAGCTTTGCTTAATCTTGGATCTAGTGTGAATCTTTTGCCATATTCTATATATGAGCAGTTAGGTCTTGGTGAATTGAAACCCACTTCCATAACTTTACAACTTGTTGATTGATTTATGAAAATTCCTAGAGGTGTTGTTGAAGATGTCTTGGTCCAAGTGGACAAATTTTATTATCCTATTGATTTTATTGTCTTGGACATGGACCCCACTCTCAATAGCAATTTCCAAATACATGTGATTTTAGGGCGCCCCTTCCACACTACGTCTAATGCTTTGATCAATTGTAAGAATTTGCTTTTAGAACAATCTTTTGGCAATATGACTTTAGAGCTTAATATTTTCAATACTTGTAAGCTACCTAGAGATGAAGAGGATGTTCATGAAATTAATTTTATTGAAACACTTGTTGAAGGACAGTTTTGACTAAACTTAACAATATGCAAGAGAGTAAATTATTGAATGTTTTCGAAAGGCACAAAAGTGCTATAAGGTGGAGCATTGCTGACACCTAGGGTATCAGTCCTCTAGTTCGCACTCACAAAATCTATTTGGAGGACGATGCTAAACTATCTAGGGAGATGCAACGTAGGTTAAACCCTACAATGAAAAAGGTAGTTAGGACTTAAGTGCTAAAATTATTAGATTTGAGTATCATATACCCCATTGTCGATAGTAAATGGGTAAGTCCTACACAAGTTATGCCTAAGAAATCAAGAATAACTGTAGTCAAGAATGAGAATAATGAGTTGATCCTAGCTCGTGTTGTCACGGGTTGGCGCATGTGTATTGACTATAGGAGGTTGAATGTTGTCACTAAGAAAGACCATTTCCTTTTGCCTTTCTTGCATCAAATCTTAGAGAGGGAGAGGGTAGCTGGTCATGAATATTATTGCTTTTTGGATTGGGTATTATCAAATTGAAATTGCACATGAAGATCAAGAGAAAACCACTTTGACTTGCCCTTTTGGTACCTTTGCATTCAAGAGAATGCCCTTTGGTTTATGTAATGCACCTACTACTTTTCAAAGATGCATGTTGAGTAGTTTTAGTGATATGATAAAACATTATTTGGAGGTTTTCATGGATGACTTTACTGTGTTTGGTGACTCTTTTGATGGCTGTCTTTCTAACTTGCAAGCATCTTCACTTTGTGTGAAGAAAAGAATTTGTTGTTAAATTGGGAGAAGTGTCATTTCATGATCTTGAAAGGGATTGTGTTAGGCCAAATTGTGTCTTCCAAGGGCGTAGAGGTTGACAAAGCAACACTTTATCTAATTTCTAATTTGCCCACATCTAAGACTGTTAAAGATATTAGATCATGTTTAGGGCATGCTAGATTTTATAGAAGGTTCATAAAAGACTTTAGTTCCATATCTAGACCTATGTGCAACCTTCTAACAAATGACACTCCCTTTGAATGGACCCAAGGTTGCCAAAAAGATTTTGATAAGCTAAAAGACATGCTTACCATTGCACCAATCATGCAACCACCACATTGGACTATGCCTTTTCAAATCATGTGTGATGCAAGTGGTTATGCAATAGGAGTTATTCTAGGGCAACGTAAGGATAAAAAACCATATGTGATCTATTATGCAAGTAAGACTTTAATGGTGCTCAAATGAATTATTCTACAACTGAAAAAGAATTACTGACTATGGTGTTTGCTCTAGATAGATTTTGTGCATATATTCTTGGCTCTCCTGTTGTTGTTTTTATTGACCATGTAGCCTTGAAGTATCTTCTTTCGAAAAAAGATGCTAAGCCACGATTGATTAAGTGGATCATTCTACTCCAAGAATTTAACATTACTATTAAAGATAAAAAAAGGAGTCAAAAATGTGGTGGTAGATCATCTATCACACCTTACTTTTGATGATTCTATGGATGCGTTGCCTATCAAGGATTTATTCCCTGATGAGCAATTGTTTTCCATTGCTAGTTTACCTTGGTATTATGATATTCTCAATTTTATCATCACAGGAAAAACACCATCTCATTGCAATGCCCAAGATAAGAAACGTTTCATGGTCAAGGTACATAACCTTTTCTATGATAATCCTGATTTATTCAAGTCCCAACAAAATCATTAGGTGTAACGTTTGTCCTTGTAGTGAGACTTTTTATAAAATGATTTTAGAAAAGACAACGGGAATTACCGTTGGTTTTAAAACTTTTTACTTCCATACCCAGGGTGCATGACTCTATGTTATAAAATAAAAATGTTCTTTGAGAACAAAAGAGGTTTATAGCGGAAAACATAAACCTTAGAGTAAAAAGGTTTCTCATACAATTAAAAGTCTCATGCCTAGACTTATGTGCTCTTCCCCTTGGGCCGTGTCCATCCTGACGCGTACTGCTCATTAAGTTCCTATGGGGGGAGTGGCACACATAAAAACTAAAATTAGTCAATGACTCAGTAAGCATTACTTCATCCAGTTAAAATATATTAACATAGGTTTTCAGTCATGCATTCATCACTCCATACATACTATATGTACATAAGACATGCATTCATTTTGAAAACATCACTAGGCAGGGTTTTTCTTTAGTTTTCTTTTCGTAAAACGTTTCTCCTGTCAGTACCTTCATTTCTTAAAGAGTTCATGCATTCATACATTCTTTCTCATCACTTTCCATTGGACCTGGATTCCATCCATGGCCACGGGTTGAGAATCCCTTTTGGTCGGGGGGCAGTACTCGGTACACTACCAATACTACTTACCCGACATTGTAATCTGCCCAGTCGTTTGGTACCATCATTTATTCATATGGTTGTTACATATTTTCATGCATTGAAACGTTCATTTCCTTTCAGTCCTTTCCTTTCATTCAATCCTTTCATTTTCAGTCATTTTCATTTAACAATTCATTTATGGAAAAACTTCATTTAAAAGCATGGGCTTAAGCATCATCTTTCATGGCATCCATAAAATATTAGTTTATACGGACATGTTAAACATCGGTTCATAGGGATGTTTAAAACACTTTCTTCAGGTCGTTTAAAGCATCACTTAAAGCATAAGGCATAAGCCTCACATCTCATTTTGTGAAAATACATACAATAGATATTGTGTATAGTCAACCATTCACATGCATACAATTAATACTTTGGTTGCATAAAAATGGGCTACCAAGAAGGGGCCATACATACTTATACCTTTGAACACTTAGCATGCTTTTCGTAAAATATCGTTTCCTTTCGTTTCATAAGGCATCGTAAAGAGAAAGCATTTCATTTTCCATTTCATATCATTTTAGAAAGCTCTAGAAGAGTATGAACATAATATTACCTAGACTCCATGCTATACTCATTTCATACAATCCATTCATGTGCGTGTTAGATGGCAACCTACATGCTTACACATAACCTTAACATTATTCTCTATTTAGTGCATAAGCAACTAAACTTAGAATAGAACTGCACTTCACTTGAAACACTCTCCTCTTATCCCGTGCTCTTACATGCCCTTTACTATGCTAAAACCTTCGGGATCCACTTACGATCACTACCTCTTCTAAACCCAATGTTCTACTTCGAGTGCTTATCCACTAGAGTGAACCCATGATTCACCTTAGGATTAAGATACTAAGACCTTCGTCATACTTTTCCTATTGAACACATTTTGACGCATGATTCCGACCGACGAAGTCATGCATTCCAATCTTAGACAAAACACTTGTCACTACCTTTATGCATCTTAGCTCACACTAAATCCTCATTCTCATCCATACATGCCACGCAGCTTTAAGCCAACTCTGAGGCTTAAGCACCGTGTAACCATGCTTAGGATAGATTACACATTACATATGGTAAATCCGCCTGGCACATATGTCTCACCAGATGCACATGCACTCTACCCATTATCACCTAAGGTCAACATATAACACGTTGATCACCTGCTTGTGTAAACAAGCCCATACTCTGATACCAACATTCTCCTAACTCGACTAGCATGACTCTTCATGCTACCCATCTCTCTTGATAGTTCATCCCAACACTTGACATGACAAGACTCCATTCATAACTACATCTTACATCACATCATATAGCTCGAGACTACTCCCAAGCTACATCGTGACCTTGTCACGACACCTGACATCCCACTACATCATTCTTACACTAACTCCTAACTCATCATGAATACGGTCCCTCATGTACTCCTGTCATATCATGACATCTCGTCCTGTTCCTGCTACGCCATTCTTACACTAACTCCTCACCCATCACAAGCCCGACTTCTTGCTTAACCATGTCACTTCTTGACATTCCCCGATCATGCTTCTGCTGCGCCACTCTTACATTATTCTGTCACTTCACACATACTTCTAGCCATAAGTCAACTACACGGTGACACTTGTCACCTCAGACTATAGGCCACATCATAACTACTTCGGGACACTATTCCACAGTTCTTGACACTACTCATCACGCTCTATACCCATCAACTATGCAACCATCCCTATTTTCTCGACACGCCACATGGTGTATCACTGCACCTCATGGAGTACACCCCACGTGTACTCTTTTCACACACGCTATGCCATATCACCACTACGACATACACGCCATATGGTGTATCACTCCACCACATAGAGCACACTCGACGTGTACTCTTCCCATTCCACATTATGCCAGGAGGGTATACCTTACGTATGCTCTCCTTATTCCACACTACGCCACGTCACCAGTACAACACATACTTCACAACCACACTCACAGCATAGTCCAAAACACTACACATTTCACTACACTTCATTACACAAAGAACTCCACAATTACTAACACAATCTACAACCTAACCAACCAATTAACATAATAACTAAGATAAAGGGAAAGAGAGTTATACTATCCACAGGATAACCCGTGCTTTGCTTGCTGTCTGGCATGGCCAGTGGCATCGGAAGCCACCAGCTTGGGTAGTAGCGGTCACTACTGTGACCCTACGATGGGACTATCTCGAGAACCAGATCGAGGATTTTGGCTACTAGATCTAGGTTGTGCGACGGTGGCCGACATGGTGGGAAGTCTGTGGGTGGTGGCTAATATAACGCCCATTCCCGGAGGTCCGGAGAGTTAGCTCTTAATACCTAATATCAACTTAAATAACACAACTATAAAATCCAGAAAATCCCATAAAATATTAATCCATTTAATCAATCCGAATATCTAAGTTCCTCCATGGGGACAATAAAGAAATTCTCAATAACATAAATTAGAAATTCTCCAAAAACTCGAAAATATCCTTAACTCATCAAATCAAAATACTCGAAAAATAAATCAGTTTACTGACTACAACTCTCAAATAAGCACTTGTACCCTCAGACACTTATTCGACTACGATCATCACACCTTACTAAAGCTTCCTACTCTTGTTCTCCAGTTGAACCATCAAAATTATCTGAAAAATATATGGAGATAAAGGGTGAGTTATCAATAACTTAGTAAGCAGAGGACATATACTAGTGTGTAAACATGAGTATTTACCGAGTTCATAATGCAGAACAAAATACTTTCTTTCAAAATGCAGAATCAGAATAATGTTTTCAAAATGCAGTGTCAGAACATGTTATCAAAAATATCAGAGCGAAAATTCAAAAATATTCATAATCAAAATCCCTTTGGCATAACATAAACTGAAACATCACATCTTCTCTTATCATATCAGAACAAATACCATGTTTAACCCCCGTGGTAGGGTTGTGCAAACCCCGGTAGCTAATCGAGCATAAACAGAATGTGAATCTTCCCCTTATTTATTCTCGGAGCCTCGAGTGTGCACATAGGAAAGACCACGCAGAAAACCACTTTGTTTCCTAAGTGGGTGCACCAGAAACAGAAAAGTTGGTACCAACCCGAACAGAGGCCATAATTTTACACCTGTGGTAAGGTCAGAACGGAACAAAAAGAGAAATAGAATGTTATGCCAGAGGTTTTCAAAAATCACATCAGATTATACTAGAGTACAGAAAATCTTCAGAACAGAACAAAATCATATCACAAAACATAATTTATGCACAAAATTTCATATTCGCTCTTTTTTTCAAAGTTTAGAAACAGAATGTCAAAAATAAGCTCACGTCTACACCAGTCATGACAGAAAATACTTTATTCCTGAACAGAATCTCATGAGTAATGCAGAACAAATAACTGAGGTAGTTCAAATTTATTTTCATAACCAAATATGTATATTTTTCAAAAATCAACCTCAGCTCATTTTATTTTAATGCAAAGTCTAGCATAGGAGCTCCGCTTACTTGGACTTCTTAGCATTTTCAAAATTTTCTTAAAAAATGTCAAACAATAATTAATCGTCACCTATAAAATAATAATGTAATTCTTGTAAATTTTCAATTAATCTCATATTTCGATATTTAATTCTAAGCTTCGGAAATAACCTATTTAATTCCTCAAAACCTAAAATTTCATAACCTCAAATTATGAATCATCACTTTCTAAAATCATCAATATTGATTTAATAACATTGACCAAAACATTTAAAAGTCTGACCTAATATTATTGAAAACAAATTATAAAGTTTAATACGAGATAATATAATTATCCCAAAGTATTTTAAAATAAACCATAACATTTTTTGATAGACTAAATCATATCTAAAGTGCAAAAATAACATTACACCAATATTGTTTACTTTTAAAATAAATCTTTACTTAATCACATGTTAAAATACTTAAGTGATTTTCCGTAATCATAATTAAAATGTTCAACATAAGATTTCATACCTGCTGTAAAAATAATATGCTAAGTACAATTTACGGATCCTATGTATTCTCTGTACAATATCTTATACTTCCCACAAAGACCACGTAAAACAGATTTAAAATAAACAAAATTTCCAACTAAAACCATCCAATAAAAAGGGCAATATTGTAATTTTATACCAAAATATTATGCAAAACTAAGTTTACATCGACTTAAAACGTTTCATGCGATGCGGTGCAATAGTTGGCGAGGACAGGGGCGCGAGGTACTGACCGAGAAGGGAGGAGCTGCATGCGGTGCAGAAAGGAAGGTGGTTGTCTCGGCAGCACAGCTGGGGGCAGTGGCAGATCACTAGTTAGAGAGAGAGACCATCTAATGAGAGAGAGAGACGGAAAGAGACGGAGAGGAGAGTGGGTGAGATCGACAGAAGCTTACCAAGAGGAGAGCGATGGACCTGGATGGAGTGCAGCACTCGGCGAAGCTCCCTGTGTGGCGGCGATGTCGAGGAGGAGGTTGGCGGCGTAGGGTGGCAGGTTGGTTGAAGACGATGGGGGAAGCAGCTTCCTCAATTTCGGAGGTCAAAAATAGAGTATGTCATGGGTGTTCATCCTTCAACGGCTAGGCAACGGTGGTTTTGGCTTTCCGTGGTGGTGAGGACGGCCTGAAGGGTGGTGCGCTGTTTGTAAGGAGGAGTTGCTGACTGTGAGTTCATGTGGCAAGGTGGCGGCGTCACGGAAAATAAAACCGTGTTGCGTTACGGCTTGGCCAACGGTTAGGGGTGCTGCCCGGCTTGGGGTGTGTTTACGTGACCAAGGCGAAGGAGTGTTCTGCAGTGGCTATCTTTCGGTGTTGGTGGTTTGCAGTGGAGGTTTATGGTGGCAAAGTTGACGAGCATAGAGTCGAGAATGCAAAGAGGCAGTGAACCAGAGGGAGTATGTGTGGGTTGCTGCGGCTACTACTTTTTCAGGAGAGGAGTACAAGTATATAAAGAGTTGCTTGGCAAAAACCTAGAGAAAAGAAATCGGCAAGAGACGTGCAAGATCATGTATGCCGTGGACGTGAGGAAAACTCTAGGGGTGAAAAATAGACGAAAAAATAAAACGTGCGGGGAAGTTAACATGTGAAAAGAAAAAAAAAATAAATAAAAAAATTGAGCTTGACTGGGTTCGGGTGTTACAGCTAAGGCCTTGTACAGTGGTGGTTAGCCATGTACAGTGGCTGTCCACCATGTATGGTGGCTGTCCACCAAGTAAAGTGGCAGTTTGGGCTTAGGGTGGTCTTATGGTGGCTGGGGTGGTGGAGTTGTGGGTTTCCAAGGGGAATCTGTGTCTCAAATAGGGGAAATGCAAGGGGAGCTCGACTGGTCGTTGGCTGGCCACTAAGGAGCTGAGGGAGGTGCGGTGGAGCTAGTGGTGGCGTTGGGGTGGAGCCACGGTGGCTGGAGGTGGTGGATCTAGGCCGAGGGTGGAGGAACACTCCTGAGAGAGTGAGAGGGCATATGGGAGGAGAGAGGCTCAACTGGGCATGGGGGTGGCTGGGGGAAGTCGCCGTTGGGAGGAGGAGCTCCTAGTGGTGGTGCAATGATCGTATGAGGCGGAGTTCGGTCGTGGGTATAGAGACCCGTAAATTGGAGGAGCTGAGTGCATGGGAGGGAGGGGCTGCCAGCTTTAGGTCAAGGGGAGGTGGAAGGGGGAGGTCAGAGGGTGCTCATGGTGGTGCTGGATGGCCTGGGTGGCCGCATAGAGCACATGGAGTTGTGCATGGTGAAGCCGTACGTGAGGAGCTGCGAGCATGCGTGGGAGAGGGTGGCTGTGAGATGGAGGTTGGGTTCGATGGTGGGAGCTCGTCGGCAGGAGAGGGAGTCGCCAGTGGTGGTGGTGAGGCTGGGCGACATTGGGTTGAGAGAGGGAGACCGAACGGGGAGGGGTGCATGCGGTGTAAGCTGAGGGAGAGGGAAAAGGAGGAGAGATGGGGAAAAGCGTAAGTGAGAGAGAATGAGAGAGGTGCTTGGATTTTAATCCTAACCCTTTATCTTGGGAATTTCAAGACGATTTAACGGTGGAAAATTAAAACACTGATTTGAAAATGCATAAACATTAACTTAACTAAAGCACTGAGAGGAATTAAGATAAAATATAATTTAAACTAAACTTTAGTTTATAAAATAATATTCCTTCATCATTAATAAAATGATGAAGTCTTATTTACTTTCTTAAGAGAATAAAACCATCTAATTAGTTAAAGTTTTTAACATAATTTAAATCGCATAATATTTCAAATAACTGAAATCACATTGATAAAATGATTTTCTACAATTATAATATTTTTGGAGCTCTTCAAAAATATTATAATTGTCTTACTTAAAATTACGTTTAGTCAAATAACATTGGGAACATCCCATTTAAAATACTTATGACTTTAAAACATTGAGTTAGTTTTAGAAATCACATAATATCTTTAAAAACATGCCATCGATATTCGAAACGCATAACGAGACTCACAGTCGTTAGAGAGAAGGAGTGGACTGTTACATCCTCTCCTCCTTGTAATAAATTTTATCCTCGGAATTTGCTTACGTCAGAAAGAATGAGCGGGGTGTTACGTTAGGAGATGTGTCCCTGATAATGAAATAAATAGTGTCATATTCTTTTGTCATAATAAAGCCTGTGGAGGCCATTTTTCTTCAAGAAAAATTGTTGCAAAAATTCTGCAATGTGGCTTTTATTGGCCTAGCATGTTTAAAGATTGTCATGATTTTTACAAATATTGCGAGCCTTGTAAAAAGTTGTTTTGAATGACTCGTAGAAATATGATGCCTCTGATCCTAATTTTAGTCATTGAAATTTTTGGTTGTTAGGGCATTGATTTCATGAGTTCTTTTTCATCCTCTTTTGGATACTTGTACATTCTAGTAGCTGTAGATTATGTTTCCAAGTGGGTAAAGGTTATTCCTTGCCAAACTAATGATCACAAAGTTGTTTTGAAATTTTTGAATGAGAGTATTTTTTCAAGGTTTGGAATACAATCGAGCCATTATTAGTGTTGGGCGATCACACTTTTGTAATCGACCTTTTAAGGCTTTGATGAGAAAATATGGCATTAATCATAAAGTTGCGACCCCATATCATCCACAAACAAGTGGTCAAGTTGAGCTTGCAAATGGGGAAATAAAACAAATTTTGGAAAAAAACAATGAATCCAAACCACAAAGATTGGTCTTTGAGATTAACCGATGTTCTTTGGGCTTACTGTACTGTTTTTACGTCCCCTATTGATATGTCTCCCTATAGACTTGTTTATGGGAAAGCTTGCCACCTACCTGTAGAGTTGGAACATAAAATCTTATTGGACAATTAAAATGTTGCATTTTGATTTAGAAAAGGCTAACTCTTTAAGAAAATTGCAATTGAATGAGTTGGAAGAAATTTGTAGGGGAGCTTATAACAATTCTATGATTTACAAAGAGACGATGAAGGTCTTTCATGACAAGCACATTTTGAGAAAAATCTTTTAAACCATCTCAGAAGGTTCTCTTGTATAATTCTAGGTTGCATTTCTTTCCAAGAAAATTGAGATCTAGGTGGACTAGACCTTTCATTGTTAAAATGGTTTTCCTTCATGGTACTTCAAAAATTGAGAACCCCAAGAATGAAAATCATTTTAAAGTGAACGGACAACATCTTAAGGCATTTCTTGACAATTTGTCACATGAGGAAGAGTCCATTAATTTGGAAGAGCCTATTTATCATGACCAGCCGCATGATTAGTTTTAGTGTAAGTGTCTTAATTTAGGCTGTCTTTATTTTTGCTTTTCCATTTTGTTTTGCTTTTAACCCTTTCTACATGTATAAAAGTTATAGTTTGTCATCATCACCTCAAAGTACTCATCTTCATCTCTATTCTTTTTTGTTTTACTTTGATTACATTGAAAACAATGAAAGTTTTACGTTGGGAGGAGAGTCTTAAGATTATTTGCATTTTTGCATGTTGTTTTTGCCTTCAGTTCATTTTTCTATGTTTGTTTTTCAAATTGTTTTATCTCTATTCTTTATTTTTGTTGCTTTAGCACGAGTATTGAAATTGAAGTTCATTATGCTACTACTATAACAATCCGCTTCTTCCTTCTTACGTAAGCAAGTTCCGAGGACGAAAAGTATGTAACAATTTGCCTTTCTCTCTAGCGACCGTGAGTCTCGTTATGCATGCCAAATCTCAATGGGGTGTTTTTAAAGATATTATGTGATTTCTAAAGTACGCCTAGTGTTTTAAATGCACTGTAAATATTTATATTTTCTAGTGTTATTGAACTAAACTTGATTTTAAATGAGACAATTATAATATTTTTGAAGAGCTCCAAAAGTATTATAATTGTCAGAAATCATTTTAATATCAATTATTAAAATAATTTCATTTATTTAAAATATTATGAGATTTAAATTATGTTGAAAACTCTAATTAATTAAATGGTCTTACTCTTTTAAAGATATTAAATAAGACTTTATCATTTTATTAATGATGAACGAATATTATTTTATAAACTAAAGTTTAGTTTAAATAATATTCTACCTTAATTACTCTCAATGCTTTTAATTAAGTTAATGTTTATGCATTTTTAAATTAGTGTTTTAATCCTCCACCATTAGATCCCCAAGATGAAGGGATCAAGGGATCAGGATTAAAACCCAGACCCCCTCTCTTTCTCCCTCACTTTTCCCTTCCCTCTCTCTCTCCTCCCTCTCCCACGCGGTTTCCCCCTCTCGCTAGCCGATTCTCCCTCCCTCAGCCAAGCGCCACCATGAGCCGCCTGGCCTCACCTCCACCACCGTCGGCATCCTCCCACATCGGCGAGCTCCCACCATCAAGCCCAGCCTCCACCTCGCAGCCACAATCTCCCACGCATGCTCGCAGCCCCTCATCCACAGCTTCACCGTGCGTAGCTCCTAGCACTGCTATACGCGGCCACCCAGGCCACTGAGCACCACCACAGATCTCCCTTGACCACCCCTTCTTCCTTCCCTCAACACAGCCACCGTAGCTCCTTCCTAGGCCATCCAAGAAGCCTCATCTAGCCATCGGTGACCTCCCCTAGCCACCCCCATGTCCAACCTAGCCTCCTTCCTCCTGCACGCTCTCTCACTCTCTCACTTGTCTTCCTCCACCTCACGGCTAGATCTGCCCCCTCCAGCCACATTCCTGCCACTCCATCGCCACCATGCCCCTCCATGGCACCTTCTAAGCCCTTCCATGGCCAGCCATAGTCCCCAGCCGCCCCTCGGTTTCCCATTCTCCCTAGCTGATTCTCCCTCCCTCTGCTCGGTGCCGCTGTGCGTCGCCCAACCTCATCGCCACCACCATCGGCATCCTCCCACACGGACGAGCTCCCACCACTGAGCCCAGCCTCAGCCTCTCAACCACTCTCTCCCATGCATGCTCACAGCCCCTCAAGTATGGCTTCACAGTGCGCAACTCCTAGCGCCGCCCTACGCGGCCACCACCATGGGTCTCCCTTGACCACCCCCTTCCTCCTTCCCTCGACCCAGCCTCCGTAGCTCCTCCCCAGGCCATGCATGAAACCCACGGGCTTCTTTCCTTTCCACCGCCATCTGCCGCCTCCTAGCCACGACACTACCACCAAAGCTTCCTCTAGCCACCAGCCACCTCCCCTAGCCACCCCCATGCCCAACAGAGCCTTCCTCCTCCTGCACACTCTCTCACAGGTCTTCCTCCACCTCACGGCAAGATCCGCTACCTCCAGCCATCGTGCCACTGCTCCATCTCCACCATGCCCCTCCACGGCACCTCCTAAGCCCTTCCATGGCTAGCCATAGTCCCCAGCCGCCCCTGGCTTCACACGAACCCTCACCCTCTCGGGTGTGCTATAGAGATCCAGATCCGCCGTGTTCCACCACCCCAGCCACCATGAGGACCACCCTCAGCCACCCTTGGCCTCCCCAAGCCTAGCCTTAAGCCTAAACTACCACTTTACGTGGTGAACAGCCATAGTGCGTGGCTAACCGCCATGTATGACCCTTCCGACGTCATCAACCATGACGATGAGCGAACAACACACGGGTCAATCCCAACGATGGTATAGCCCTTTATCCCTCGTTATTTATGTTAGTTCGTTGGTTATGTTGTGGACTGTGCTGTTAGTAATTGTGATCTGCAGTGTAGTGAAGTGTTGAGCGTATTTGTGTTGTACGATTTGTAATGTTGTGGACTATGCTGTGAAGTGTGATTGTGAAGTATGTGTTGCGGTGATGATGTGGCGTCGAGTGGATTGGGAAGAGAGTCCACGTAAAGTGTACTCTTGTGGCGTAGTGTGGGATAAGGAGAGTATATGTAAAATATACCCTACAAGCGTAAACTGCAATGGGAAGTGTACACGTGGAGTGTACTCTGTGAGGTATAGTGTGTGTGAAGGAAGTACACATGGAGTGTACTCCATGTGGTGGAGTGATGCACCATATGGCGGGTATGCCATAGTGGTGATGGGTCGTAGTGTGTATGGAAGGAGTACACGTGGAGCATACTCCATGGGGTGAAGCGACACACCGAGTGGCGTGTCGTAGAGATAAGGATAGTTATGTGGTTGATGGGTGTAGAGCGTGGTGAGTAGCGTTGGAAAGTATGGAATAGTGTCCCGAAATAACTGTGATGTGGCCTGTAGTTTGAGGTGACAAGTGTCACCGTGATGGACTTATGGCTGGGAGTATGTGTGAAGTGGCATAACAAGTGTAAGAGTGCACAGCGAAAGCATGACTGGGGAATGTCATGAAGTGACACGGTTACTAGCCGTCGTTCTTGTGATGGGTGAGGAGTTAGTGTAGGAATGACGCAACAGGAACGTGACGAGATGTCACAATGTGACAAGAGTACGTGAGGGACTGTACTCACGATGAGTTAGGAGTTGGCGTAGAAAGGATGTAGCAGGATGTCAGGTGATGTGACACGGTCACAGTGTAGCTTGGGAGTAGTCTTGAGCTATATGAAGTGACGTAAGGCGTAGTTGTGAATGGAATCTTGTCGTGCTAAGTGTTGGGATGAACTGTCAAAAGGGACGGGTAGCATGAAGGGTCATGCTAGCTGGGTTAAGAGAAGATTGGTATCAGAGTATGGTGCTTGTCCCTATGAGCATGTGATCAACATGTTATATGTTAGTCTTAGGTGATGATGGGGTAAGGCACATGTGTCGGACGGATTTACCATATGTAATGTGTATGTTGTCCTAAGCACAGGCACATGGTGTTTAAGCCTCAGAGTCGGCTTAGTGTCGTGTGGTGTGTATGGTTGGGAATGAGGATTTAGTGTGAGCTCAGATGCATGAAGGTAGTGACGGGTGTATTGTCTAGGACTGGGATGCGTGACTTCGTCGGTCGGAAACATGCATTGGAATGTGGTCAATAGGAAGAGTAAGATGCTTTGACTGATACTTTAAACGGCATGAAGAAAGTATGTTGTTTTAAAAGGTCCTTACGAACTAATGTTTTAAGGATGCCATGAACTGATGTTTTATGGATGCCATGAAAGACGATGCTTAAGCCCATGCTTTTAAATGACGTTTTCCATGAAGGAACTGTTAAATGAAAGATAGAGCTGAAATGAACTGAAAAGAAAGGTCTGAAAATACTAAACTGAAAGAAAGGATTGAACGTTTAATGCATAAAAATACGTAATGACCACATGAATGAATGAAAAGGGTACTGAATGAATGGGTAGATTGTAATGCCGGGTAAGTAATACTAGTAGTGCACCCAGTGCTGTCCCCTGACTGAAAAGAAATTCCCAACCTGTGGCCATGGGCAGAGTTCGAGTCCAAAGGAAGACCGCTAACCCCAACACACGGGGTGTAACAGTGTGCACTGGCCAATGAAAATGATAGGAAAGAATGTATGAATGCATCACACTCTTGAAGAAATGAAGGCACTAACAGGAGAAACATTTTACGAAGAGAAAGCTCATTTTTAAAGAAAAATCCCATCCAGTGACGTTTCCAAACAAATGCATGCTTGCATGTACGTATAGTATGTATGGAATGATGAATGCATGAATGAAAACATATTTTATTATATTTTAACTGTATGAAGTAATGCTTACAAGTCATCGACTCATTTTAGTTTTTATGTATGCCCCTCCCTCCATAGGGACTGAATGAGCAGTACGCGTCAGGACGGACACGGCCCAAAGGGAAGAGCACGGAAGTCTATGCATGAGAGTTTTAACTGTATGAGAGGCATTTTTATCTTAAGATCAATGTTTTCCATTGTAAACCTCTTTTATTCTCAGAGCACATTTTATTTTATAAAGTAGAGTCTTGTACCCTGGGTTTGGAAGCAAAAAGTTTTAAAATGAACGGTAATTCCCGTCATTTTTTCTAAAATCATTTTATAAAAAGTCCCACCACAAAGACAGGCATTACAACTACTAGTTAAGAATGCCATGGTTTTTCATGCTCATCCATGTTCCATTTTCAATCTAGCCATATAAGTATAATTCTGGTTGAAAGATAGATGTGATTTTGGAAATCATGAAGATAGCATGTGGAGACATGTGGCCCTTGTGAGATTTTGAGCCAATCCATTTCATTTGGAAGCGCATAATATTATATTGTTTAGTCTCATTCTCTTCAAATTGGTTGAACACTAAGAGTACATCAAATTTTAAGCTACGCTTGAAAATCTTGAAGTCATGGTTATTGAAGAACTATTCTAGTACTCAAGAGATGAGTTTAGGCCATCTTTCTTTACTTTGAGCCTTTAATTATTTTCTTGTGCAACATCAGTAGTAACCCCTTTGAGCCTTTTGTTTTAGCCTTTCTTTCTTAAACCCTTTCCCAAGTGTTTCAAGAATGAATGCTACATATTTGTTTCAATGGAAAAATTTATGATGAACAAGTGAAAGAGAAAAAGGAAAAAAAATAAGAAAATAAAAAAAAGCTAGTGAATATTCTTTAAAAAATGAAAAAGAAAGAAAGGACTGAAAGTGTTGCATTGAAAAGCTAAAAAATGAACTCGTAAGTTAGATGATGCAATGAAAGTTATTCTTTGCTTGTTCTTTGAAACACTTTTCATTGTTACCTTTTACCTCTTGTTTCTAATCTTCCCACTTCACCCTACGTTACGTCTTAATAAAAGTTCTAATTGATCTTGAGGAAGGTATAGTTTGGATATTGACATGATAATAACCAAGATGGGGGCTGGTGTAAAATTCTTAATGTTTTGGCATCCCTTCATGAGACTATCTATTTTCTTCCATTTGCATTCTTTTCTTTGATTTACATGTGAGATAATTGGTCTTGTTGTACATTAATCTGCTCACATATATTTGAGAGTGTTGCACAATGTTCCAAGTGACTTTATTCTTTTTGAGTGTTAACATAGTGAGGATTGAGTTGAAACATAATTTTGGATAGATATTCAAGTCGTATTTTGTTTTGAAACTTGAATCAGATTTGTGTTGGCTGGATCCCATGTCCACAATGAGTATGGATAGCATGTGGATATTTTTTGTGGTTGTTAGTGTTTTGACCTCTAATTAAATCCTTTGTGCTAAGGTAATGAAAATTTTAAGTTTTAATTTCTCATTTTATGCTTTTGTGTTGAGTCACTTGGATTGCTAGAGACTAGCAATAAGCTAGTTGGGCGTGTGATAATAACTTAGTTTTGCACATTTATCTCATTAGTAGATAGTTTTATTATATTCAGTTTAGGTTGATTCATGCATATTATAGGTTGTTTTAGAATAATATTTTTTTCTTAAGTTTGAGTTTAAAATGAGTCTTAATACATAAACATATTTTTTTTGTAAGGTTTGAGAGTAATTTCGATCAAGAAGAAAAGAAAGAAATCACAAAAGGAAACTGCAAATCCAAGTCTGGAACGCGTTAGGAGATAGCCTAGACATACCTTAGTGTTTTGATCATAACATTCCACTCACACATTTGATTGATTTGATTCTAGATGCGTTGGAAAGCTATTCTAAACGGCTACAAATTTGTATCTGATAAGGATGTCTAAATTCTGACTTGTGAAGCATGTACACAGCTTCCAATCTGAGTTTGAAAGGTTAGACAGTTTTTTATGCTGGAATGAGGAAAACATTAGGGTTTATTTTATACCTAAGAGAAGCATATCATTAGGCAGGAATTGAGTGGGAGGAGGCCAAGAATAATTTTAGTTTATTTTTTTATTTTCTTTTGCTGATAGATTGCTAACACCTTGCTAAGGTATATGGTAGCCCAACTATCTTTTGGTATGTTCTTAACAATTTGTTTATGGCTTTTATGTTTAAGTGTTGGCGTTTTCTAATTGATTTACCATTCTAGAAAAGAGATTTATTCTATATAATTCTTTGATTTATTGTAGACTCCGGGCACTTTGAATGCTTAGAATTCCCTGTGCATAAATCGTCTAGGTCTGTTTTGCCTAAAATCAATCCAATTCATGAAACTATATTTGAAAAGTAATATGTGCTTTAATGGCTAAATCATCTGACTAAGATCATCCTTAGTATGAATTTTAATTGAGTTATATAATAGATTGTTGAAACTATCATTAGATGCGTTGCATGTGAATCTCGAAGCCTTAGTGTTTTAAGATGTTTTAAGATATTGATATTTTTCTCCATAGTTTTCGTTTTTTTTTTCAACAACTCAATCAACCCTTGATAATATTTTCTATTAAGTTTTCATGTTCTATTTGATTTTGTTGATGTGGATTGCAACTCTACACCCTTCAATGTGGATTTGATCTCGGACTCACTAAGTTATTATTGCATGACAATCCTACACTTGGGGAGCATTATTAAATTCGCAGCAATATGTAGCCTTGAGTTATATGTCTCGATGCTTTAGTCTCCATTCAATCTCCAGCAGGGTCTAGGGGATAAAGACACTCTCATCCACTATTCATCTAAGAAACTCGAAACTTTTTATTGTATAGTAAAATTCTAAATATTCATCCGAGTCTAATGGTGCAATTTATTTCATAAACTTATACCCCTAAGTGCCTTAATTAAATAAAAGGGAAACTCCGTCACCATAATGAATCAAGATCTGACTACACTAACAGACTAAAACCAAATCAATCACTTGATTCATCAAGTACTTTTGTGATCTCACAACATTTCTAAGGTCTAAACAAATTCACCTATTGAATTTCTTTCAGATCATTACAAGCCATGTGCCACTTGTCACTTATGTCAATGGTTGACCATAATAGACCAAGCCACATGCCTTCTCTCTCCTCCCTAAGGTCAAAACTCTAGTCATCTGTAGCCCCTTTGATTTATTTTATTTATTTCTCTTACACACATGAAATTACCAATACACTTGTACATGAGGATGGGAGCCAACCATGAGACCAATGGGAAGTCATCTAAGAAAACCCCTCCAACCCATCACACCCTCTTTCTCTCTCTCTCTCTTGTAGGCAACTCTCACTCTCACTTTTGCTATCACTCACTCTTGCTCTCATGATACCTTGTCCTCTTGCTCTTTTACTCTCTTCACACACTCTAGTCAATTCAAAAGCCCACATTCCCATCAACCTTAAGTGTGACGACCAAGACTTTCTAGGCTTTTTGTGTAATATATTTTCTTCTTTTAGACAAGCCCATGAAACTTTCGGCCTTCATAGGAAATTAGGGTTTGAAGCCCTATGGAATTGGGTTCACACCCAGCTCAAGGTCATGTATGCCACTTGTCATCTAATCGATCTTATGTTTAGGACCTGATGAATCTAGATGGAATTGAGGGAAGAGAAGTAAGAAGGATCTAGGGTTTGGCCTTACACACCTACCATGGGAGATCATCCATTTTCTTCCCATGTGTCACCCATGCAAGAAGGTTTGCCTATGGGAAGAAGTTTTGTGACACTTGTCACTCTGGGAGAGAATTTCTAGAAGATGAATGATATGGTTATGGAAAAGTGGAGCCTAGGGAAAGCCAAGAGGCCTTGCAGGGCAACCATAGGAAAGAGGAAGAAAACATTCTTACTTTTTGGCATGTGTCATGCATGCAAAAAGGTAGGTAAAAAGTTTATCTTGGGAAAAGGCAAAATCAAGCTTGGGAAGGAAGGAGCCACACGCCTAGGAAGATTTATAGAAGAACGTTGTATAAGACACCTTGAGATGGATGGCTAGGGCAAAGGGAGTTATGCAATTTTGGACCAATCACTTGCTTGTCTAAAAAGTTGGTGCAAGAAGATCTTCTAGGGAAGAGAGGGAAGTTTCGACAGCCCATGCACACACACACTCCTCACATGCCACTTGGCACACATGCACACATGTAGCAGATTGAAGAAGATTGCTAGCTTGACAAAGAACATTTAGCCACAAGATTTATTGAACCAAGACACAAAATGAAGGGCAAAAAGCAAAGTAGAGCTTCGGTTTTGAGGCCACGCCACATGTCCAAAAAGGTGTATTGTGTTTCCAGCATAATCAAATGATGAGCTAAAGGAAAAGGTCTTAGGGTGACACGCCACTTGGCATCCATGCAATGAGCTTGGCTCATGCTAGAGGTTTTCTGTGTCTTTAAAAAGGTGCCGAAAACCCTAGCCCTTTAGTCATTTTGAGAATTGCTCTTAAGGTGTTTGGCCATCACCCTTTCTCTCCAACTTTCTATCACTTTCTCACCATCCTACTTGCTTTAAGCCTAAGGCATGATGCTTTGAGGATGAAGGCCATGACTCTAGTGTCCCTATGAGACAAGGTTTTGTTGTAGGTAATTTTCAGACTGAAGGAAGGAAGGTCTAAATGTTGGAGTCTTTTTCTTAGAAAATGATGTCTAGAGCACAACAGTTAAACAAACGGGTTAGGATTTTTCTTGAGTGATGAACCTAACTAGTACTATATGTATTTTCTGCTTGCTTGCTATCTATTATGGATTTTTTTGTAAGTAAACTTCTAACTTGTACTTAGATATTTTATGTATATGTCATGAGAACTTGTTGGTTGATTCGGTTTTATGTGACTATTTGTGACCTTGTTGTTCTTCCATGTGTTGTGATCTTTTCTTAGTATGACTATCTCATGTATGAATAGAATGGACTATGGAATGCAATCATGTACGAAAATAGAATAATAAGCCATGTTAGGGTTCGGATTGCACAATGTTTGTTACTTGACCTAACCTAGTATGGGACTAAGTTCAAGAAAATATTTGTCTATGATCACTAGAGTGTTTCGGCCACCCATGAGTATTCATTGTAAAAGGTCTTGCTTAGCACATTAGAAGATTCCAAATCCATGAAAATTGATTGGAATGTATGTTTTCAAAATAAAAGGCTTCGCTATTACTATGGATGAGGTGTGATCTTTTTCTGATTGAAGTTTAATGAACTAAGACCGATTCTTGTATGTGCTAGGTCTTATATGTTTCGGTCACTACATGGAAAATATGTGTATGCTTCTTGATTGATATTGAATGTCTAAGAATTTTTATAAAGGAGCATGTTCACATGTTCTAATATTTTCAAGCCATAATGCGAAATGTATTGGAATTGCATATATGAATGTCATATGGTTATGATGAAGCATTCGACATTTGCATGTGTCTCATGAAAGTTTTAAGTTTCATTGTCATGTCACATGCATTGGGATTGTGAAAATCTTTTGAAAAGGAAAAGAAACATTTTGTTAAAAAGTTTTTATCATGACCCTAATGGCTGGGACAAGGGAATGTCCTAGTAGAACTTCTCTGTCCTCTCAAGAGTGTTTAAAATAGAGGGATACTCCTTGCATCGGTGAAGTACTGTCGATGGATCTTGAATGGTTCCTAAAAGAAAAGGATACCGAAGTAGGATCGCACCTAAAGCTAGTGGGTGCACTACAGTGAAGGCGAACAGTGAACTGTCATAATATGAAAGATAAGATGTAGTCAACTTGGTCAAAGTGGCCAATGGTTGATGTGGTAACTAGTAGGGAACACACGGTGCATAGAGAAATCGTGAGGTACCCAATTATACGTTAAAAGTCAAGAAAGACCTCGAGCTCATAAGTGTGATAAATGAACAAGTAAGAAACGAAAAAAGAATGTTTTGTGAAAGAAAGGGTTATGAAAGTCATGTTTTATATGATGCCTTTTGAAAGGTCAAATGCATAAGTAAAGTCTCATGTCCATCCGTTCATTGTTAAGTTTGCTTTCATATGCTTACGATATATGTTACATGCTATTTGTTTACTTACTGAGATTTCTCGAAATCTCAATATTGTAATTTCCCACTATCATTTCCCTATTTAGAATGATAGAAGTCTTGACAGGAACCCAAGAAGGTACTAATGACAAAGCGCAAGAGGACAGTACCTCCTCCGGAGAGGATAGTGCCTAAAATGGTCTTAGGTTCAACTGAGTCAATTGATCAAGCAATTATTGAGATACTTTAGAGCATTGAGAAGTTTAAAAGATGACACTATCGAGATAAGGATCGGGAGACTGGGAGGTAGACAACGCGATAACTATGGTGTGTTGACAACATGATAATGTATCTTTGAGGTCACAAGACTGGGAGGTTAGGAACCCTCCATTAGAAGGGGGTCGGGCTATTGCAGAAGCCATACGGCAAATGACTGAGGTGGTAAGACACTAAATGGAGCAAGGGCAGAACATGAGATAGGAGCCGCCTAGAGACGAGAACCGAGGATGCCCATTTGAAAGATTTATTGTATACCGGTATTGAAACTTTATGGGTACAAAGGGAGCTTTGAGAGCCAATACGTGGCTTATTGATTTAGATAGAACTTTTGATATTAGTGGATGTATAGGGAATTAGAAGGTCCAGTATGCCGAACATTTACTCCAAGGAGAGGCTGGCATATGGTGGGACATGAAGAGGTAGCTTTTGGCGCAAGAACTGGGTGATATCGCTACTCTTACTTGGGAGCATTGTAAGAAGGAGTTTGACAACCATTGCTTCTCAAAAATAGCCAAACATCAGAAGGCACTAGAGTTTACAAACTTGACCCAAGGAAATAAGACAGTTGAGCAATATGCAACTCGATTTATGGAGTTAGGATGAATTGCCCCACATTTGATTAGTACGGAGAATATGCTAGCTAGGAAATTCCAAGATTGATTACAGCCGAGGATTTAGAACCAGATTGCCTGTTTGCAGATTGGGAGCTTTCAAGAGCTAGTGAACGTTGCTTTGATAGGAGAGGTAGAGCAGAAAAATTTGATTTCCCAAGTTTAGATGATCTTAAAAGAGGACTTCCCTACTTTCCAGGGAAGAATATGGGAAAGAAGAAGGCCCCTTACATTCGGGATGAGGGAAAGGGAAAAGTAGTAAAAAATGTGGTGCCTGTTACGCCACTAGCATGTCATAGTTGCGGATGTAGACACATTGGCGATTGTCATTTCTCCACTGGAGCATGCTTTAGATGTGGTCACTAGCCATATGATTTGGGATTGTCCACGTCTCATGACGAGAGAAGCATCTACGCCTGTAAATAAAGGAAAGACTCTGGTGAAGGCTAAAGTCTATGCTATTACGTGAAGTGGATCTGGAAGTTGAGGAAGCTACGGGCGCTGGAGTAATTACTAGTAACAATCTAACCCTACTATGGATGGTAGCTTGTGTTGCTAAGAATCCCTAAGTAATCCTAGTTACCTTTGCAGGTAAAGTTAAGTTGATACAATAGTTGGTTGGTGCCCTGTTTGACTCGGGAGCTTCACGTTCCTTTGTGTCTTATGATTGCGTAAGAAGTTGTAAGTTGAGTGCGGAATCTTTATCCCATATGGTTTTAGTACCTATTCTGGATGGGAAGGTAGTTGGATGCACTTGAAAAGTTAGGAATTGTCCATTGAAAGTCACAGGACTAACCCTGACAACGAATCTGATTGTTTTCCATTTAATGGAATTTGACTTGATCCTAAGAATGGATTGGTTATCTAGGCACTATTCTAAGATAAATTGTCGAAGAAGGAAGGTGATCTTTGAATTACCCTCGAAGGACAGGATTTGTTATATGGGGAAAGTAGTGAAATCAATTCCATCAACCTTAATAGAGGAAGCTAGTGATTAAGACTAGTGTAGTAGAGGAACCTAAAGGAGTTGAAGGGATTCCTGTGATAGAAGAATTTTCTGATGCTTTTGCCGATGATCTGCCTGGACTACCCCAAATTGGGAAATACGGTTCATAATTGAGTTGGAGCTAGCTGCTGCCCCAATATACAAAGCACCTTATCGAATGGCCCCGGTTGAGTTAAAGTAACTAAAGCTTCAGATCAAAGAACGTCTCAAAAAGGGTTTTATTCACCCGAGTTCACCCCCATGGGGTGTAACAATCCTTTTTGTGAAAAGGAGATATGGTACTATGCAGATGTGCATTGACTATTGGGACTTCAATAAAGTGACTACTAAGAACAAGTACCCATTGCTACGGATTGACGATTTGTTAGATCAGTTACAAGGAGTGTCAGTATTTTCTAAAATAGACCTACAGTCAGGATATTCTCAGTTGAAGATTAAGGATCAAGATGTAACTAAGATAGCTTTTCAGACTCGTTATGGACACTTCAAATTTTTGGTAATGACTTTTGGATTGACAAATGCTCCAGTAGCACTCATGGATTTGATGAACTAAATTTTTAGGCAGTATTTAGATAGCTTTGTAGTAGTGTTCATTGATGACATCTTGATTTATTTCCGAAACGATGAAGAGCATAAGGAACACTTGAGGATAGTATTGAAGACCTTGCAAGAGCACCAACTTTATGCTAAACTCAGTAAGTGTGAGTTTTGGCTTAGAGAGGAGAAATTTTTGAGATATCATTTCAAGTGAAGGTGTGCCAGTAGACCCTACTAAGATAGAAGCAGTGATGGAATGACAGAAACCAATCAATGCCCATGAGAAACAAAGTTTTCTGGGTTTGGCAGGTGTAACACTCCGCTTCTTCCTTCTGACATAAGTAAGTTCTGTGGACGAAAATTATGTAACACTCTGCCCTTCTCTCTAGCGACTACGAGTCTCGTTATGCGTGTTGAATCTCGATGGCATTTTTTGAAAGATATTATGTGATTTCTAAAATACGCCCTGTGTTTTAAATGCATTAGAAATATTTATATGGGATATTTCCAGTGTTATTGAACTAAGCTTGATTTTAAATAAGACAATTATAATATTTTTGAAGAGTTCCAAAAATATTATAATTGTTAGAAATCATTTTAATATCGATTATTAGAATGATTTCAGTTATTTAAAATATTATGGGATTTCAATTTTGTTGAAATCTCTAATTAATTAAATAGTTTTATTATTTTAATGATATTAAATAAGACTTCATCGTTTATTATTGATGAAGGAATATTATTTTAGGAACTAAAGGTTAGTTTAAATAATATTCTACCTTAATTCCTCTCAAAGCTTTTAATTATGTTAATGTTTACGTGTTTTCAAATTAGTGTTTTAATCCTCTACCATTAGATCGTTCTGAAGATCTCAAGATAAAGGGAATAGGATTAAAACCCAGACCCCTCTTTCTTCTCCCTCACTTTTACCTTCCCCCTCTCTCTCCTCCATCTCCCCTTGAGCCCGATGGAAACCCCCCTTCCCCTTACCTGATCTCCTTCTTCAGCCCCCATCACCGCCATGAGCCACCATGTGGCGATGCCGACCACCTCACCGGCCTCCCCTCACACCAATGAGCATCCCCCACCGTCGAAGTCCTGCACAACAGCTTTTTCTTCCCCCACACGAGCCCCTCTCTCCTCTCGGGTTCCTCACTTCTTACCGCCATAGCACCACCATTGTCAGCCTCTAGCTCCACCAAACACCACCATAGATCTCCATTGACCACCCCCTAGGCCACGCACAAAACCGATAGGTTTGTCTCCTTTCCATCGCCTTCCGCCGCCTCTTGGCCAGCGCACCACCACCAAAGCCTCCTCTAGCCACCGGCGACCTCCCCTAGCCACCCCCATGCCCAACCGAGCCTCCCTCCTCCCACACGCTCTCTCACCCTCTCACGGGTGTTCCTCCACCTCATTGCTAGATCCGTCGCCTCCAGCCACCGTGCCACCACTCCATCGCCACCATGACCCTCCACGGCACTTCCTAAGTCCTTCCATGTCTAGCCGTTGTCCCCAACCGCCCCTAGCTTCACAAGAACCCTCACACTCTCGGGTGCACTGTATAGCTCCAAATTCACCATGCTCCACCACCCTAGCCACCACAACGACCACCCTTTGCCTCCCCTAGCCTAGCCCTAAGCCCAAACAGCCACGTTACATGGTGGACAGCCACTGTGCATGGCTAACTGCCACGTACGACCCTTCTGACGTCATCAGTCATGACGGTCAGCAAACAACGCGCGGGTCAACCCTAACGATGGTACAACCCTCTATCCCTCGTTATAAATGTTAGTTGGTTGGTTAGGTTGTGGACTGTGCTGTTAGTAATTGTGATGCGCCGTGTCGTGAAGAGTTGGGCATATCTATGTTGTATGATGTGTAGTGTTGTGGACTGTACTATGAAGTGTGGTTGTGAAGTATGTGTTGTAGTGATGATGTGACGTCGTGTGGATTGGGAAGATAGTACACGTAAAGTGTACTCTTGTGGCGAAGTGTGGGATAAGGAGAGTTTATGTAAAATATACCCTCCTAGTGTAAGGTGGAATGGGAAGAGTACAAGTGGAGTGTGCTCTATGAGGCATGGCGTGTGTGAAGGGAGTACACGTGGAGTGTACTCCATGTGGTTGAGTGATGCACCATGTGGCAGGTACACTATAGTGGTGATAGGTCGTAGCGTGTATGGAGGGAGTACATGTGGAGCGTACTCCATGAGGTGAAGTGACACATCATGTCACATGTCGCAGAGATAAGGATAGTTGTGTCGTTGATGGGCGTAGAACATGTTGAGTAGTGTGGGAACTGTGGAACAATGTCTCAAAGTAGCTGTGATGTAGCTTGTAGTTTGTGGTGACAAGTGTCACCGTGATTGACTTATGGCTAGGAGTATGTGTGAAGTGGCAAAACAAGTGTAAGAGTGCATAATAGAAGCATGACTGGGGAATGTCACTAAGTGACCTAGTTACTGGTAGTCGTGCTTGTCATGGGTGAGGAGTTAGTGTAGGAATGGCGTAGCAGGAACACGACAAGATGTCATGATGTGACAAGAATATGTGAGGGACCGTACTCACGATGAGTTAGGAGGTGGTGTAGAAATGATGTCAGGTGACATGACACAGTCATGGTGTAGCTCGGAAGTAGTCCTGAGCTGCGTGACATGACGTAAGGCGTAGTTGTGAATGGAGAGTCTTGTCGTGCTAAGTGTTGGGGTGAACTGTCAAAAAGGACGGGTAGTATGAAGAGTCATGCTAGCCAGGTTAAGAAAAGGTTGGAATCGAAGTATGGCGCTTGTCCCTATGAGCTTGTGATCAACATGATATATGTTGATCTTAGGTGATGAAGGGGTAAGGTACATGTGTAATCTGGTGAGAGACATTTGCCAGACGGATTCACCATATGTAATGGGTAATCTGTCCTAAGCATGGATGGGAATGAGGATTAGTGTGAGCTAAGGTACATAGAGGTAGTGATGGGTGTATTGTCTAGGATTGGGATGCGTGACTCCATCGGTCGGAATCATATGTTGGAATGTTGTCAATAGGAGGAGTAAGATGAAGGTCTTAGTATCTTAATCCTAAGGTGAATTATGGGTTCACTTTAGTGGATGGGGACTCAAGGTAAGACCTTGAGTTTGGAAAATGTAGTGACTGTAAGTGGATCCCGAAGGTTTTAACATAGTCAAGGGCACGTAAGAGCACGGGATAGAAGGAGGGTGTTCCAATTGTAGTGTAGCTCTATTTCTAGTTTAAGTTGCTTATGCATTAGATAAAGAATGACGTAAAGAATGTGTGTATGCATGTAGGTTGCCTTCTGACACGCACATGAATGAACTACATGATATGAAAGTAGCATGAAGTTTGGGTAAATATTTCGTTCATACTCTTCTAAAGTTTTCTAAAATACACGAAATGAAAATAAAACGCTTTTCCCTTACGACACCTTACTAAACGACGCAAAAGATGTTTCACGAAAGCATGCTAAGTATAAGTGTTCAAATGTATACATATGTATGACCCTTCTTGGCAGCCCCTTTTTACGCAACCAAAGTATTAATTGTACGCATGTGAATGGATGACTATACGCTATATCTATTGTATGTATTTTCTTCGAAAAGAAATGTTGAGGCTGATGCCTGATGCTTTAACTGATGCTTTGAACAACGCGAATAAAGTATGATGTTTTAAAAGGTTCCTATGAACTGATGTTTTAAGGATGCCATGAACCGATGTTATGGATGCCATGAAAGACGATGTTTAAGCCCATGCTATTAAATGACATTTTCCATGAACGAACTGTTAAATGAAAGATAGAGCTAAAATGAACTAAAAATAAAGGACTGAAAGGACTGAACTGAAAGAAAGAACTCAACATTTAATGGATGAAGATATGCAACGGCCACATGAATGAATGAAAAGGGTACTGAATGAATGGGCAGATTGCAATGCCGGGTAAGTTGTACATGTAGTGCACCCAATGCTGCACCCTGACTAAAAAGGGATTCCGAACCCGTGGCCATGGGCTGATTCCAGGTTTAAAGGAAGATCGCTAACCCCAACACACGGGATGTAACAATGTGTACTGGCCAATGAAAGTGATAATAAAGCATGTATGAATGTATGAATACATCGAATTCTAAAGAAATGAAAGCACTAATGGGAGACACATTTCAAGAAGAGAAAGCCCCTTTTTAAGGAAAAATCCCCGTCTTGTGATGTTTTCAAATGCACGCATGCATGCATGTACGTATAGTATGTATGGAATGATGAATGCATGAATGAAAACCTACGTTATTATATTTTAACTGTATGAAGTAATGCTTACGAGTCATCGGCTCATTTTAGTTTTTATGCATGCCCTTCCCCCCATAGGGACTGAATGAACAGCACGCGCCAGGACGAACACGACCCATGGGAAATAGCACAGAAGTCTAGGCATGAGTGTTTAAATGTATAAGAGGCCTTTTTATTGTTAAAATTGATGTTTTCCGATGTAAACATCATTTATTCTCAAAGTACATTTGATTTTATAACGTAGAGTCTTGCACCCTGGGTATGGAAGCAAAAAGTTTTAAATCGAATGGTAATTCTCGTCGGCTTTTCTAAAATCATTTTATAAAAAGTCCCACCAGAAGGACGGCCATTACAACAGGATATTATAAAAGATTCGTTGAATGATTTTCTAAACTGTCTGGTCCTTTAACGACATTGTGAAATGAGGATTGAGGATTGCCAAGTTCGTGTGGACTAAGGATTGTGAAATGAGTTTTTAGGAATTCAAGAGAAGATTAACCACAACACCTGTGTTGGCTTTGCCTGAGCCTCATAAGGCGTATGCAGTTTATAGTGACGCCTCTAAGATGGGATTAGGGTGTGTTTTGATGCAAAAGGAGAGAGTTGTCGCTTATGTTTCACGATAACTTAATGACCATGAGCAGAATTATCCTACTCTTGATTCAGAACTTGCTACAGTAGTTTTTGTGTTAAAGATTTGGAGACATTATCTTTATGAAGAAAAGTATGAGGTATACACTGACCATAAAAGTCTCAAGTATCTGTTTAGTTAGAAGAACCTGAACCTGAGACCGAGGAGATGGGTAAGAATGATTAGCGATTACCAGTGTGTGATCAAGTATCACGCCGGAAAAGCCAATGTGTTAGCAGATGCCCTTAGTCGTAAGACCCAGCCGACATGCAATCACTTCTGGCTAGATTGAGGGAATTGCTAATAGGATAGCCGCCAAGAGGTGTTAGGTTTACAGTGGTGTAGGAGATTGTGTTGTTGACCAACAAGGAAGTCATCGAAGGACAGAATAAGGATGATAAACTGGAGAAATTGCGGTAGAAAATTCTGAAAGCCAAAGGACCGCAACACTTCTCGATTGACAAGGATGGGATGTTACGTTATCAAGAGAGGAAAGTGATTCCTAATATTTCTTAGTTAAAGGAAAGGAATCTGAAAGAAGTTCATTGTACACCTTATACTGCTCATCTTGGTAGCACCAAAATGAACCGGGACTTGAAGAGACAATTTTGGTGGGATGGAATAAAAAGAGATGTGGCTGACTTTGTTGCAAAATGTTCAATTTGCCAGTTGGAAAAGGCTGAGCATCAGAGGCTAGTAGGAGAGTTACAACCATTATCGATCCCAGAATGGATGTGGGTGGATGTGTCTACGGATTTCATGGTAGGTTTAACAAGGACATCATCAGGAAATAATTCAATTTGGATCATAGTTTATAGCTTGACCAAAAGTGCACATTTCCTACCAATTGCTAACACAGATTCGTTGGACAAGCTCTCGCAAGTCTATGTTAAGGAAATAGTTAGATTACATGGAGTGCCTAAGTCTATAGTATTTGATAGACACGCAGTTCACTACGCTTTTTTGGTAGAGTTTATAGAAGATGTTGGGAACGAATATGAGGCTTAGTAGTGCCTATCATCCGCATGCAGACGGACAGACAGAATGAACTATTCAGACACTGGAAGATATGCTACATGCTTGTGTAATGGAGTTAAGTGGTGATTGGGAAAGCGATTTGCCATTGATAGAATTTGCTTACAATAACAACTTTCAGGCAACAATACAAATGGCACCTTATGAAGCCTTGTATAGGAGAAACTGTAGATCTCCACTGTATTGGGATGAAGTAGGTAAAAGAAAGTTGCTAGGACCGGAATACTTGCAGGATATGCAAAAGCAAGTGGAGTTAATCCGAGGAAGGATGAAAGCAGCTCAAAGCCGTTAAAAGAGTCATACCGACAAGCAATGGAATTTTGAATTTGATGTAGGAGATTGGATGTACGTCAAGGTATCACCTATGAAAGGAGTCACATGGTTTGGAAAGAAGGGGAAATTGAGTCCCAGGTATGAACGACCATTCGAAGTTATGGAAAGAGTCGGTGTAGTCGCATATCGTTTGGAACTACCAATTGAGATGCAAGGAGTGAACAACTTCTCTCATGTATCATCATTCAATATGAGCTTTGGTGAAAGATTACATGTAGTAATGGAAGCCGGTAGCATACAACTTTAGCCGAATTTGTCTTATGAAGAATGGCCTTTCAGATCGTGGATGGCAAAGAACAACAACTAAGGAACCTGAAGGTGTCGTTAGTGAAGGCTTCTTGGAGTAATCCAGAATTTCAAGAAGCAACATGGAAAAGAGAGGATTCGATGAGGATTAAATATCCTCATTTGTTTGTAACTTAGAATTTGTGTATTCATGAACTTCATCATTGAATCAATTGATTGTTTATGTTCTGTTTTCTTGTGTGTAACTGTCTCTATGTTATCTGTGAATGTTGGTAATGATATGTGCATCTACCGTACCGGTGAACAGGGCATGGCTCATAATAGGAATACCCCTCGCATGTCTGTATCTTCAGTAGTGCAAATTAGAGCAAGACATGAACATAGTCGCCAGAACCAGCAAATAAGGAGAGATCGAATGATGAGAGCTCATTGACAGCAAATGGAAAGATTCGAACATCATCGCACTCATGTATTAGACATGGAGTTTCAGAATAATATTGTTCTAAGTAGAGCTCTACCACATGATGAGTGTCAACCCCCACATGACCCGTTGCTATGGAGAGATGCTATGTAATACCCCGTTCCCATAGGATAGAGATGTTACTAACATTTATAACAAAATGCCCAGTAAAGAGATTCATGTCCTAAATTACCTCGTTTATTGAAAAGCATCAAAAACTAAAATGAACATAATTGTTTCAAAACTGAACGTAAAGTGAAAGATCATAAACGAATCCTACGAATGACATAAAAGAATTTAGTTCTTGTGTGAATATGTAACACCCCGCTCCTTCTTTCTGACCTAAGGAAATTGGACTGTGAGCCTCGTTATGCCTGCAAAATTTCGATTTGTATTTTAAAGATATTATGTGATTTCTAAAGTAAGCTCAGTGCTTTAAAGCCCTCGAATATTTTAAATGCACTGGAAATATTTGTATCGAGTATTTCCAGTGTTATTGAATAAAACTTATTTTAAATAAGACAATTATAATATTTTTGACTAGCTCCAAAAATATCATAATTGTAGGAAATCATTTTAATATCATTTTATTAAAATGATTTCAGTTATTTAAAATATTATGGGATATAAATTATGTTCAAAACTCTAATTAATTAGATGGTTTTTTCTCATAAATATATTAAATAAGACTTCATCATTTTAATTAATGTTGAAATAATATTATTTTATAAACTAAAGTTTAGTTTAAATAATATTCTATCTTAATTCCTCTCAGTGCTTTTAATTAAGTTAATGTTTACGCATTTTAAATCAGTGTTTTAATTCCCTATCGTTAGATTGTTTTGAAGATCCCAAGATAAAGGGCCTAGATTAAATATCCAAGCCCCCTCTCTTTTTCCCTCACTTTTCCCTTCCCTCTCTCTCTCTCTTTCTTCCTTCTCCCTCACGCGTACATTGCAAGCTCTCCTCCCTCTGACCTGATTCTCCCTTAGCCCAGCCTGGAGCCGCCGTGCGCCGCCCGGCCTCACAGCCACCACCACCGACGTCCTCTCATGCCGGTGAGCCCCCACCATTGAACCCAGCCTCCACCTCGCAGCCACCCTCTCCCACCCATGCCCGCAACTCCTCATGCAGGGCCTCACCGTGTGCAGCCCTAAGGGCCGCTATACGCGGCCAACTAAGCCATTGACCACCACCATGAGCCCCCCTGAGCCTCCCCTTTCCTCCTCCCCTCGACCAACCACCGTAGCTCCTCCCTAGGCCATGCACAAAACCCATGGTTTTCTCCCATTTCCACTGTCGTTCGCTACCTCCTGGCTACCGCACCACTACCGCAGCCTCCTCTGGTCACCAGCGACCTCCCCTAGCCACCCCCATGTCCAGCCGAGCCACCTAGCTCCCCCACTCTCTCTCACTCTCTCACGGACTCTCCCTCATACACGGCCTAGATTCGCCACCGTGGAGCCCCCACAACTCCACCAGCAAGCCCCTAAGCCTCTCCATGGCCGGCCATGACCGGCCAAGCTCCTCCTCCATTTCCATGCTTTGAGACACACGGGTTCCCTTTGTCAATCCACGGCTCCGCCGTGCTCTACCACCCCATCCACCATGAGACCACCCTCAGCCTCCCCTAGCCTAGCCCTAAGCCCAAACCGCCACTTTATGTGGTGGATAACCACCATACACATTGGACAGCCACTGTACACGGCCTTAGCTGCCACCCCTGGACTCCCCACCATATTGGCTACCCTCGTATAGCCCAGATCCACCCACTAGAATTCTAGATCCGGTCCCCGAGATAGCCCCGTTGTAAGGTCATGGTAGTGATCGCTACCGCCCAAGCTAGTGGCTTCCTATGCCACTAGCCATGATAGTCAGCGAACAACGCACAAGTCAACCCTAACGATGGTATTACCCTCTCTCCTTTGTTATTTATATTATATGTTAATTAGTTGGTTAGGTTGCGGACTGTGCTTCTAGTAATTGTGGAGTTCGATGTGTAGTGTGGTGATGTGATGCTCTGTGTATGTGAAGTGTTGGGCATAGTTGGGAAGTGTGTTGTGTAGTGTTGTGGACTGTGTTGTCAAGTGTGGATTGGGAAGAGTACACGTGGAGTGTACTCTGTGTGACGTATTGTGTGTGAAGAGAGTACGCATGGAGTGTACTCCATATGATGGAGTGATGCACCATAAGGCGTGTATGCCATAGTGGTGATGTGGCATAGCGTGTGTGAAGGGAGTACACGGGCGTGTACTCCATGAGGTGCAGTGATACACCGTGTGGCGTGTCACAATGACAAGGATGGTTGCGTAGTTGATGGGTGTAGAGCATGGTGACTAGTGTCGGGAACTGTGGAATAGTGTCTCGAAGTAGCTATGATGTGGCCTGTAGTTTGAGGTGACAGGCGTCATCGTACTTGACTTTTGGCTGGGAGTATGTGTGAAGTGATAGAACAAGTGTAAGAGTGTGCAGTGGAAGCATGACTAGGGAATGCCACGAAGTGATATGATTAAACTAGAAGTCATGCTTGTGATGGGTGAGGAGTTAGTGTAAGAATGGCATAGCAGGAATATGCTGAGATGTCACGATGTGTTAGGAGTACGTGAGAGACCATACTCAGGATGAGGTAGGAGTTGGCGTAGAAATGACGTAGCTGGATGTCAAGTGACGTGACACGGTCACGATGTAGCTTGGTAGTAGTCTCGAGCTATATGACGTGACGTAAGGCATAGTTGTGAACAAAGCCTTGTCGTGTTAAGTGTTGGGATGAACTGTCAAGAGGGATGGGTAGCATAAAGAGTCATGCTAGCTGGGTTAAGAGAAGGTTGGTAATGGAGTATGGCGCTTGGCCCTATGAGCATGTGATCAACGAATTATATGTTGATCTTAGGTGGTAAAGGGGTAAGGTACATGTGTAATCTAGTTAGACACATGTGCTGGATGGATTTACCATGTGTAATGGGTAATCTGTCTTGAGCATGGTTACATGGTACTTAAGCCTTAGAGTTGGCTTAAAGCCATGTGGCGTGTATGTATGGGAATCAGGATTTAGTGTGAGCAAAGATGCATGAAGGTAGTGATGGGTGTATTGTCTAGGATTGGGATGAATGACTTAGTAGGTCTGAGTCATGCATCGGTATGAGGTTAGTATGAAGAGTAAGACGAAGGTCTCAGTGTCTTAATCCTAAGGTGAATCATCGGTTCATCTTAGTGGATGGGCACTTGAGGTAAGACCTTGAGTTTGGAAGATGTAGTGATAAGTGGATCCCGAAGGTTTTAGCATAGTGAAGGGCACGGGATAGAAGGAGAGTGGATCCAGTGAAGTGTAGTTCTATTCTAAGTTTAGTTGCTTATGCATTAGATAAAGAATGACGTTAAGGTTATGTTTATGCATGTAGGTTGCCATCTGACACGCACATGAATGGACTACATGATATGAAAGTAGCATGGAGTCTAGGTAAGTATTGTGTTCATACTCTTCTAGAGTTTTCTAAAAGACATGAAACGAAAATGAGATGCTTTTCCTTTACGATGCCGTACAAAATGACACGAAAGATGTTTTACGAAAGCATGCTATGTATTCAAAGGTGTACCCAAAGTATGACCTGTCTTGGAAGCCCATTTTTAAGCACCCAAAGTATTAAGTGTATGCATGTGAATGGATGACTATACGCAGTACCTATTGTATGTGTTTTCTACAAAAATAAATGTTGAGGCCTATGCCTTGTGCTTTAGGCTATGCTTCAAACGACACAAAGAAAGTGTTTTAAACGTCCCTATGAACCGATGTTTTAAGGATGTCATGAACTGATGCTTTAAATGATGCCATGAAAGAGGATGTTTAAGTCCATGCTCTTAAATGATGTTTCTCCATGAATAAACTGTTAAATGAAAAGGATTGAAAGGACTGAACGTTTAATGTATGAAAATCCATAACGGCCATATGAATGAACAGAAAGGGTATCAAAAGAATGAGTAGATTGCAATGTCGGGTAAGTAGTATTGGTAGTGCACCAAGTGCTGCCACTTGACTGAAAGGGGTTCCCAACTCGTGGCCACTGGTGGAATCCAGATCCAAAGGAAGACCGCCAACCCTAACATACGGGGCGTAACAATGTGTATAAGCCAAAGAAAGTGATAAGAAAGAATGTATAAAAGTATGAATGCATCGTATTCTTTAAGAAATGAAGACACTGACGGGGGAAACGTTTTATGAAAAGAAAACCCTTTAAAAAAAAAAACTCCATCCAGTGATGTTTTCAAATGAATGCATGTATGCATGTACGTATAGTATGTATGAAATGATGAATGCATGAATGAAAACCTATGTTATTATATTTTAATCGTATGAAGTAGTGCTTATGAGTCATCGACTCATTTTAGTTTTTATGTGTTCCCCTCCCCCCATAGGAACTGAATGAGCAGTACGCATTAGGACGGACACGGCCCATATAGAAGAGCACATAAGTCTAGGCATGAGAGTTTAATTGTATGAGAGGTCTTTATATCTTAAGATTAATGTTTTTCACTGTAAACCTCTTTTATTCTCAAAACACATTTCATTTATAATGTAAAGTCTTGCACCCTGGGTATGGAAATAAAAAGTTTTAAATCGAATGGTAATTCCTGTCATTTTTCTAAAATCAATTTATAAAAAGTCCCACCACAAGGACGGACATTACAAAATATCACTTATTTCTTCCTAAGTCTTTGTATTGGATCTACACTTCGCCATCCAGTTTTGCATCATCATAATCACCATCTATAAAAAATCAGGCATAGAAGAAAGCAGGAAGAGAAACAAAAATGAGTTGAATACTCAGTAAGTAGTACATCATACTATAAAATATAGTATAGCCTGACATAGACTTAATTTCTGATGACTCTTTACCACATGCATATAGCATCACAGAATCACATTCATAACTTTTTGAAAACATTACATACATATATACTCATTGCATGCGTGTAACATGAATACATAATACTTGACTTAACATGAAGTGAAACATGCGTGAGTCCGTGTTTCACCTAATCTTGCATAATCTAAAGTGAAACATGCTTGAGTCCTTGTTTCACCTAATATTGCATAACATGGAGTGAAATACACTTGAGTCTGTGTTCCACTTTAACTGAATAATATGGAGTGAAATACGCTTGATTCCGTGTTTCACTTAATTGAACACCATGAAGTGAAACACGCTTGAGTCCATGTTTCACTTAACTTATGGTTAACCACGCTTGATTTTATGGCACTGTCATTAAATCTCCTTATCTTTCTTAATGCATGAGAACTCATTAGGCTTCATGAACTTTTCTTAACATGGCATATTCTTGTTCATGACATAACATAACATGACATATTCCTGTACATGGCAAAACATAACATGGCATTTTCTTGTACATGACATAGCATAACATGACATGATATATAACATGATCTGAACATCTTATGACATTCTTGGGCATGCAAGATCTAAATGCTACATAAACATGGCATACATCATCTAAGTATTACATGAATATGGCGTATGTAATATGACTATTCTATTACATGGCATACTAGACCTAATGTAACGCCCCTATCCCAAAGGTCCGGAGAGTTAACTCTTAATACTTAATATCAACTTCAATAACACAACTATAAAATCCATAAAATGTTAATCCATTTAAGCAACCTAAATATCTATGTTCCTTCATGGGGACAACAAAGAAATTCTCAGTAACATAAATTAAAAACTCTCCAAAACTCGAAAATATCCTTAACTTATCAAAACAAAATAACCAAAAAAATTAAATCAGTTTACTAACTACGACTCTCAAATAAGCACTTGTACCCTCAGTCAGTTATTCCACTACGATCATCACTCCTTGTTAAAACTTTCTACTCTTGTTATCCAGCTGAACCATCAAAATTATCTAAAAAATATATGGAGATAATGGGTGAGTTATCAACAACTCAGTAAGTAGAGGACATAACTAGTGTGTAAACATGAGCATTTACAGAGTTCAGAATGCAAAACAAAATACTTTCTTTCAGAATGCAGAATCAAAATATTTGTTTTCAGAATGTAGAGTTAGAACATGTTTTTAAAATATATCAAAGCGAAAGTTCAAAAATATTCAGAATCAAAATCAAAATCCCTTTGGCATAGCATAAACTAAAACATCACATCTAATCTTATCATATTAGAACATATACCATGTTTAAACCCCGTGGTAGGGTTGTGCAAATCCCGGTGGCCAACCGAGCAGAAACAGAATGTGAATCTTCCCCTTATTCATTCTCAGAGCCCCGAGTGTGCACATAGGAAAGACCACGCAGAAAACCACTTAGTTTCCAAAGTGGGTGCACCAAAAACAGAAAAGTTGGTACCAACCCGAACAGAGGCCACAGTTTTACACCCGTGGTAAGGTCAGAATGGATTAGAAACAGAAACAGAATGTTATGCCAGAGGTTTTCAGAAATCACATCAGATTATACCAGAGTATAGAAAATCTTCAGAACAGAACAAAATCATATCACAAAACATAATTTATGCACAAAATTTCATATTTGCTCTTTTTTTCAAAGTTCAGAAACAGAATGTCAAAAATAAGCCCATGTTTACACCAGTCATGACAGAAAATACTTTCTTCTTAAACAGAATCTCATGAGTAATGCATAACTAATAACTGAGGTAGTTCAAATTTATTTTCATAACCAAATATGTATATTTTCCAAAAATCGACCTCAGCTCATTTTATCTTAATACAAAGTCCAGCATAGGAATTCCGTTTACCTAAACTTCTTAGCTTAACAGAATTTTTCCACAGCAGTACTGAACAACATTCAATCGTCACCTATAAAATAGTCACGTACTCCCATAAATTTTCAATCAAACACATATATCAATGCTTAAACCTAAAATACTACATAACCTAATTTTCCATAAAAAAAAACAATCTAAAACTCTTACAATCCTAAAATATAATCACTTCCCAAATTACCTTGATATCAATTAACACTTTCGACTTATACATTAAAATCTAAAATATTTCATAAAAATACAATTTTTGTATATGTATAAAGCAAAACTAGATTCAGTTTTAAAATATAAATAAAAATATAATTACACATTTTCTAAAAAACAACCGTTGAGACCCAAGGATAAAATTCAGTGAATTCACGTCCAAAAAAAAAAAAAATATAAAGACATGCTTTGGCTTATAACTCAAGGGAAAACTGGTAATATCTCTGTTCGGAAACCTTCCCTAACCTTACGTAAAGGGCAACACACCTATTTTTATTTCTTGTTTGCAGGGAAGAGTTAGGTTGTGCAATGGAGGCTCACCGTGGGGAGGCAGCTGCGAGGTGGCTGAGACATGGGCGGGACAGAGAGGCTGTGTACTGAGAAAGAGAGGGATGAGCGAGAGACGGAGAGGGAGATTACGCACCATGTGCTGTGCATGGAGGCTTCGAACGGTGGCACTGGACATCACGGGGCGGTGGAGGCTTGATTTCCAGCGGGTGATAGCAGCCCGAGGTAGAGGTGGCAACGGTTGCACGCAGCAACCCTCCTAGTGGTTGGGCAGCTCATAGAGGAGCCTTACGCAATGGAGATATTGGCTGTGTTTTGATGATAAAAAATAGGGGAATGACTTTTCGTGATTCTCGGTGGTTTACAGTTTCTCATGGGGTTGGGCAATGGCCAGTGGCTTCCATTGTGCAGGGGAAACGGGGTGACTTTCGTTCAGCTGAGTGCACACAGCGTTGGCTTTTCTGATGCAGCAACACCACAGAAAATGATGCCAAGTTGCATCTCTGTTGTCTCATTTGCGGTAGTGGAGTGCTGGTTGAAGAGGGTGGCAGGGGCTGGAACTTGGTGAAAGGTTTGGTGGAGGCTGAGCCGTAGTGTTAGCATGCTGCGAGCGTACGTGTGTGGTGGAGGTGTTGGGCTGACTTTCAAACGGTGTGAAGAAACTGTGTTATGGTGCTGTGGCTTGGTGTTTTGCAGAAAGTATGTATATATATATATAAAGGTGATTGAACGTAAAAAGAAAACCATAGAGCCGTAGGAGACGTGCAAGTGCAAGTGAGTGAATAAATACCTTAGATACGTGCATGCTTATGACTAACGGAAAGAGGCATGTAAAGGTGGGGAGTTTTAAAAATCAAATGGAGAGAAAATTGGGAGAAATATATATGGTTGTTTGATCAAAGTAATGATATATCTACCGCTGCTGAAAACCCTAGTGGGAAGCTCAAGTACATGCATGGGATGTGGGATCAAGAGAAAAAATCTCATGGATTTGGGCTTTATGGTCCATAAAAAAAAATGTAGTGAATAAAAAAAATAAATGGGCTCTTTCTTAAATGTTAACTGGGTTTTTCACATACTTAACCCAAAATATGTAAAAAGAAAACTTGGCACTAGGCCCGGGTGTTACACCTAAATTACTGCATGAACATCTCATGGCTTCCATGTGCTTTTGGTAACATTCATTCATTCAAGCATAATCTCATATATCAAAGATCGTGAAACAAAATCTAACCTTAACTTGTCTCTTAGCATAGCGTAGATAACCAACATAAATACATCATATTTTCATACATAACAATAATGTTCACAGTATGCATGCATTTATATGATCATACTATTTACCTCTTAGCGCTACTTCATGATTTCCAACTTGTAGTGCATTACCTATACATTGTACTAGATGTTACTAATTTCTTAGTGCACTTGTCTAGCGTTCTAACTACTTAAAATCATATCATAGAGATAATATAATACATATTCAATTAGAAATTACTACATATTAATATTATTCAAGAGCCATAATATAACTTAATAACTATATTAAAATATAGGGAGGCCCAGGGCCAATTGGGGAAAACAGTCCACTTTAAAAAAACAAGGTCTCGTCAAGAGGGTTTACGGAAGCCTATAAAACAAGCTATCAGATGTTTTAAGGGTATTTTGGGAAATTATCCTAATGGGCTTGGGTATTTTGGGAAAATTGGGTATAAAGGAAGATATAGGCTTACAGGGGAAAGGCTCTCATCATGTAATAGAGGGACAGAACTAAGAACAAAAGGGGTGGTTGTGCAATGCTCATCGAGAGAATAAGGCTGAGGCGACAATAGCTCTAGGTTGTTGGAAGCGACCGGCGACACGATTGGGTCCTCTGGGCAGTGGTGCAATGCAAGAGAGAGAAAGAGAGAGAGAGAGAGAGAGAGAGTTAGATTGAGAAGTGAAAATCACGAGGAGAGAGAGAGAGATCCCTTCGGGGACTTACCTGAAAGGAGTGGGTTCAACGGGGTTGGGTTGGTAGGCAATTTCTTGGCAGCCATGCTCCGATGTCCTAGGGTGGTCGGTGGTGGTTGGGCAGGGTATATACTGCTTATGCGAAAGTGAGTTCTACGTATTTTTTTTTTTTTTTTGGCATTTAAAACAGAGGGTTTATGTGGGATTTGACAGACGATGGGGAGGGGAGTGGCGTGAGTCCTCAGTAGGTATGCTAGGGTTTGAAGTTGGCTACACTTGGAAAATTATTCCTACGAGGATATGGATTTCTGAGAGGATTTTGAAGAGTCGAGTTGTAGTTTCAAACTAGGAAACTATTCTAATATGGAAACTAATGGATAACTATACAAAGGTTTTCATAGGGAAAGAATCACTGTTTTCATTTATCAGATAGCATAATTCCTAAATTGATGATAAAAATAATAAAGACAATAAAAAAATAAAAATATAAAATACTAGTTTTAAGCCCTAAATTTGGACCCGTATGTTTCAATCTCCCCCCCCCCTTACAAGAAATCTCGTCCTCAAGATAACGTACCTCAATCGAATAAATATGGATACTTGATCCTCATGTCCTCTTCTAGCTCCCAGGTGGCCTCTTTTTCCATGTGGTTGCTCCAAAGCACCTTGACCATTGGAATTGCCTTCTTGCAGAATACTTGAGCTTTTGTGCAAGAATCCCAGCTCGAAATTCCTCATAGGTCAAATCCTCGCGGACATGGAGAGGCTCCTACTCTGGTACATGTGTAGGGTTCGAAACATATTCTCATAGTAGGGAGACATGGAAAACATCGTGAATAGCCGACAATTGTGGTGGGAGGGCCAACCTGTAAGCTGCAACTCCAATCCTTTCTAGTTCATCGAAGGGCCTAAATATCTTGGACTCAACTTGCCTTTGTTACCGAATAGCATAATTCCCTTCATCGGTGCCACTTTCAAGAATACTTTGCTTCCTACTTCAAATCGTAACTCTTAACGTCTCTAATTTGCATACTCTTTCTATCGCTCTTGTGCAATAGCGAGCTTCTTCCGAATGACCACTATCTTCTCATGCATATCTTGAATAATCTCCTGTCCAAGGATTCTACATTCTCCCACTTCGTCCCAATAGTGGGGGGACTGGCACTTGTGGCCGTAAAGGACTTCATATGGTGCTTCCTGAATGCTCTCTTGGTAACTATTATTGTATGCAAATTCGATCAAAGGTAAGTATTTAATCCAACTGCCCTTGAAGTCTATTACGCAGGCTCTAAGCATGTCCTCCAATATCTGTATTGTCCTCTCTGACTGTCCACCTGTCTGGGGTTGCAAGGCTGTACTATAAGCCAACTCTGTCCCAAACCCTTTTTGTACACTCCTCCAAAATGTTGAAGTGAAACGAGTGTCCCTGTCCGACACAATCTTAGAGGGGATTCTGTGCAGTCTGACGATTTTGCGTACATAAAGTTCTGCCAACCTATTTGTAGAATACGTCATCTGAATCAAAATGAATTGAGTTGCCTTTGACAACCTGTCGACGATTACCCAAGTTGCATCCTGACCTCCTGGTGCTATAGGAAAGCCTGACACGAAATCCATAACAATTTCATCCCACATCCAAACAGGTATAGGGAGTGGGTGTAATAACCCGGAAGGCCTCTGATGCTCTGCCTTGACCTGCTTGCATGTTAAACACTAAGCCACGTAGCTAGCTATCTCGTGCTTCGTACCACTCCACCAAAACTGTTGCCTGAAATCTCTATACATCTTAGTGCTACCTGGGTGAACGGTATAGAGTGAGCAGTGAGCCTCTCTCAAGATTACCTCTCTAATTTCTTTAACATTTGGAACACATATTTTTCCTTTGAATCTTAAGGTGCCATCCTCAAATACTGTAAATTTGGGCCTTTTGTCTTCTTTGACCTCTCCTCTGATCTTCACTAACTCTGAATCATTAGTTCAGGCAGCCTTTATTCGGTATATCAACAACGAACCCAAGGTCAAACTACTCAATCGATCATGAGTATCCATAACCATCTCTATCCCTACCCGCTCCATATCTAATAAAATATGCTTCTGTGGGGTATACATAGTAGCAAGGGTACCAGAGGACGACTTCCGACTTAGAGCATCCACCATTACATTAGCTTTACCCGGATGGTAGTTGATGTTGCAATCGTAATCTTTCAAAAGTTCTAACCATCTACGCTATCTCATATTCAAGTCTCTCTGAGTAAAGAAATACTTTAGGCTCATATGGTCTGTATTAATCTTGCACTTCTCCCCATGTAGGTAGTGTCTCCATAACTTCAAGGCGAACACAACTGCTGCAAGCTCTAGATCATGTGTTGGATAATTCTCTTCAAAACTCTTGAGTTGTCAAGAAGCGTAAGCGATAACCATCCCATGCTGCATCAAGACACAACCCAATCCCTTGAGAGAAGCATCACTGTAAATAACAAATCCAATATTGCCCGAGGGAACAGTGAGTACAGGTGCTATCACTAGTCTCTTCTTTAGCTCTTGAGAGCTTCTTTCACATCTTCTGTCCACAAAAACCTCATTTTTCCTTGTCAGCTTAGTCAACAGGGCTGCGATATTGGAGAATCCCTCGAAAAACCTCCTATAATATCCTGCAAGACCTAAGAAGCTTCTAACTTCATTCACATTCGTTGGCTTGGCCCATTTCACAACCGCTTCAATTTTCATCGGGTCTATTGAAATTCCTTCTTTTGACATAACATGTCCTAAGAAAGTAATCTCTTGCAACTAGAAATCACGCTTCTTGAATTTCGTGAACAATTACTAATTTCTTAATATCTGCAACACAACCCTCAAGTGTCCCTCATGATCTGCTTGGCTTTTGGAGTATATGAGAATATCGTCGATAAAAACAACAACAAACTGATCAACATACTCCCTGAACACTCTGTTCATCATGTCCATGAAAGTTGCTAGAGCATTCGTCAAACCGAATGGCATGACTAAAAAATCATAGTGTCTGTATCGTGTTCTAAATGTCGACTTCAAAATATCTTCCGGCTTGATCTTAAGTTGGTGGTAACCTGATCATAGATCAATCTCAGAGAAAACTTGGGTCCCCTATAACTGGTCAAACAAATGATCAATCCTGGGTAGTGGGTACTTGTTTTTAATTGTCACCCAGTTTAGTTCTCGATAGTCAATACAATGTCGCATAGAACCATCCTTCTTTTTCACAGACAGGACTGGTGCGCCCAATGGTGATACACTAGGGTGAATATAACCCTTATCCAACAACTCCTGCAATTTCTCCTTAAGCTGCTTTAGCTCTACTAGAGCCATACGGTATGTTGCCTTTGATATAGGTGTTGTTCCTGGTAGGATGTCGATTGAAAAGTCAACCTCTCGATCTGGAGGCAACCCTAGAAGATCCTCTGGAAACACATCCAGAAATTCCCTGACAATGGGGATATCTTCAAGTTTAGGTCCCTCTACAGGTGGTGCTACTAGACTATCTAGGAATCCCGAACATCCTTGTCTTAGTAATCTGGTCGCTTGTAAGGCCGAGATCAATTGGGGTGGGGCATTTCCTCTCTTTGTGCAAAAACTAAATTCCTCCTTGCCCGAGGGTTTCAATACCACTTTTTTTTTTAAACAGTCAACGCATGCATGGTTTCGAGACAACCAATCTATCCCAAAGATTATATCGAATCCCAACATCTCAAATATCACCAGGTCTACTGGGAGGTGTCTCCCACTAATTTCAATGGGACAATTCCTAAGTATGGTATCACAAATTATATGTTCACCGGTAGGTGTTGCAACAGATAATGAACAATCAAGATACTCTGGTACTCTTTCATTCAAACAAGCATAGGCACGTGCTATAAAAGAGTGTGTGGCACCCGAATCATATAAAGCGGTAGCATGACGATAAAATAATAGAAGGGTACCTGTAACCAGCTCGTTAGATGTCTCAGCGTCTCCTGGGGTAAGGGCAAAGACTCTAGCTTGTGCGGTAGGCCTTTGACCACTCTTTGTAGCTAGAGGTGGCGCATTCCTTGGGTAGTCTCGAGCCATATGGTTTGGTTGCCCACATTTGAAGCAAACATTCTGGCCCACTAAACAGCTTCCTTGATGCCTCTTTCCACAATTCTGGCAAACCGGATTCATTGGAATACTCTGAGGTGACTGTGATCGGTAGTTGGGGGCAGGCTTTTTGTTTCTATTGGGCTCAAGTAGAGGTTGTTGGCGTTTACTTTGATTGAATAGTTCCGCATTCGCCCTCATGTCTTCTTCAATCAAGGTGGCTCGTGTGACCAAGTCGGTGAAATTAAGGATCCTCAGGGGTATCAGGCGACTTCGAACTCTCGATTGCAAGCCCCGTTCAAACTTTTCGCATTTCTTTTCCTCATCGGGTACTAGATAACTTGTAAATAGTGATAATTCCACAAACGTCACAGTGTAGCATTCCATTGTCATGGTTCCTTGTACTAGGTCAATAAACTGCCTAGCTTTCACCTCACAAAGTGTT
The DNA here is from genome assembly GCF_004785595.1 of Juglans microcarpa x Juglans regia. Classification (NCBI taxonomy): domain Eukaryota; kingdom Viridiplantae; phylum Streptophyta; class Magnoliopsida; order Fagales; family Juglandaceae; genus Juglans; species Juglans microcarpa x Juglans regia. The sequence goes on along the minus strand of NC_054599.1, from coordinate 11,546,275 downwards.
GGGGAAAAATATCGGTTCAAAAATGCCTGTTTGAAATGATCCCAAGTGATGGGTACCCCCTCGCCAAGATCAAGCTACAGTAGTTCCCGTGTAGAGGTCCACCATTTGTCTGCTTCATCTGCCAGCATATAAGTGGCATACTCCACTTTCTGTTTATCTGTACAAAAAAGAGCCTTAAAAATCTTCTCCATTCTTTTGATCCAGCTTTTCGCACCCAGTGCTTCTGCCCTGCTGTCAAAAGTCTGAGGATGCTGCTGTGTAGCTGGTTTAGGGTACAACCGACCCTGGGATTCCTGGCTCCTAGGCCTTGATCATCAGCAAAATACTAGAGAAGTCTGGTAGTAGCAGCCGCTATCACCTCTGGTTTGTTCGATGGAGGTTCCGAGGAACCTTCAGGGTGCATATTTTGCCTAGTACCTGGTGCCATTATCTAACAACACCATTCATGCAATGAGTAAATAATTTAATCATGTAATCAAGCAAAACATGACAATAAACATCAAACATAATAGTAAATAACCTCTCTTGAACTTTGAGCTGGCCAGGAGTCATCCTAGGTGTTTCCTATCCTAGAATTCTTTCTATTTAAAAAGTCTAAAGAATCTCTCGACCTGGACACTGATACCAATTGTAACACCCCGTTCCCATAGGATAGAGATGTTACAAACATTTATAACATAATGCCCAGTAAAGAGATTCATGTCCTGAATTACCTCATTTATTGAAAAGCATAAAAAACTGAAATGAACATAAATATTTCAAAATCGAACATAAAGTGAAAGATCATAAACTAATCCTACGAATAACATAAAAGAATTGTAGTTCTTGTGTGAATATCACTTATTTCTTCTTCTTCCTAAGTCTTTGTGTTAGATCTACTCCTGGCCATGCAGCTCTGTATCATCATAATCACCATCTGTAAAAAATTAGACATAGAAGAAAACAGGAGACAAACAAAAATGAGTCGAATACTTAGTAAGTAACACATAATATTGTAAAATATAGTATAGCTTGACATAGACTTAATTTTTGATGACTCTTTACCGCATGCATACAACGTCACAGATTCACAATCATAACTTTCTATAAACTTTACATACATACATACTCATGACATGCGTGTAACGTGAATACAAAATACTTAACTTAACATGAAGGGAAACATGCTTGAGTCCGTGTTTCACCTAATCTTGCATAACCTGGAGTGAAACACTCATGAGTTCGTGTTTCACTTAACTGGCATAACATGGAGTGAAACACATTTAGTCCGTGTTTCCCTTTAACTGAATAATATGGAGTGAAACACGCTTGACTTCGTGTTTCACTTAACTGAATAACATGGAGTGAAACTCCATTGAGTCCGTGTTTCACTTAACTGAACAACATGGAATGAAACACGCTTGAGTCTATGTTTCACTTAACTGAATAACATGGAATGAAACACGCTTGAGTCCTTGTTTCACTTAACTTGTGGTTAACCATGCTTGAGTCCGTGGCACTGTCATTAAATCTCCTTATCTTTCTTAATGCATGAGAATTCATTAGGCTTCATGAACTTTTCTTAACATGGCATATTCTTGCTCATGACATAACATAACATGACATATTCTTGTACATGGCAAAGCATAACATGGCATTTTCTTGTACATGGCATAGCATAACATGACATGATATATAACATGATCTGAACATCTAATGACATTCATGGGCATGCATGATCTAAATGCTACATGAACATGGCATACATCATCTAAGTATTACATGAATATGGCATACGTAATCTGACTATTCTATAACATGGCATACTAGACCTAAATTACTGCATGAACATCGCATGGCTTCCTTGTGATTTTGGTAACATTCATTCATTCAAGCATAATCTCATATATCAAAGATCGTGAAACGAAATCTAAGCTTGACTTGTCTCTTAGTGTAGCGTAGATAACCAACATGAACACATCATATTTTCATACATAACAATAATGTTCACAGTATGCATGCATTTATATGATCATACTATTTACCTCTTAGCGCTGCTTCTTGATTTCCAACTTGTAGCGCGTTGCCTATACAAGGTACTAGATGTTACTAATTTCTTAGTGAATTTGTCTAGCATTCTAACTACTTAAAATCATACCGTAGAGATAATATAATACATATTCAATTAAAAATTACTACATATTAATATTATTCAAGACCCATAATATAACTTAATAGCTATATTAAAATATAGGAAGGCCCAAGGCCAATTGGGGAAAACAGTCCACTTTAAAAGAATAAGGTTTCATCATGAGGGTTTACGGAAGCCTGTAAAACTTGCTATCAGATGTTATAAGGGTATTTTGGGAAATTATCCTAATGGGCATGGGTATTTTGGGAAAACTGGGTATAAAGGAAGATATAGGCTTACGGGGGAAAGGCTCTCATCGTGTAACAGAGGGACAGAACTAAGAACAAAGGGAGTGGTTGTGCCATGCTCACCGAGAGAAGAAGGATGAGGCGACGGCAGCTCTGGGTGGTTGGGAGCGATCGGCGACGCGATTGGGTCATCTGGGCAGTGGTGCAATGCAAGAGAGAGAGAGAGAGAAGTGAAAATCATGGGGAGAGAGAGGGATCCTGTCGAGGACTTACCAGAAAGGAGTGGGTTCAACGGGGTTGGGCTAGTCGACGATTTCTGGGCAGCCGGGGTAGTGCTTCAACGTCCTAGGGTGGTCGGCGGTGGCTGGGCAGGGTATATACGGCTTATGCAAAAGTGAGTTCTACATATTGTTTTTTTTTTGTGTGTTTAAAACAGAGGGTTTACGTGGGATTTTATAGATGATGGGGAAGGGAGTGGCTTGTGTCCTCAATAGGTATGCTAGGGTTTGAAGTTGGCTACACTTGGAAAATTATTCCTACGAGGATATGGATTCTGAGAGGATTTTGAAGAGTCGAGTTATAGTTTCAAACTAGGAAACTAATCTAATATGGAAACTAATAGATAACTATACAAAGGTTTTGATAGGGAAAAAATCACTATTTTAATTTATCAGATAGCATAACTCCTAAAATGATAATAAAAATAATGAAGACAATAAAAAAATTATATATATAAAATACTAGTTTTAAGCCCTAAATTTGGACCCGTATGTTACATGCTAATAGGTTACGTCTCTTCAGACTTAGCCCTAAAGCAGAATCCAATCATGCTGCAAAAGCTCGCACTTCAAGATATGAGCCTTTTGAGACTTCAGATACATCTGTTGATCATATCCATCATCGTGAAGAAGGACAACCTGTTGAGCACACTGAGCTCGAGATTGAGCATAGATGAAATGAAATGTGAGTAAACATGGGTTATGATTATGACTTGGACGTGAGATTTTAATTTTCATAAGACTCAATGACAAACGAAGAAGGCGAAGTGCCACAACCATCATCATCTAAGGAGCTACAGCCGCCAGTGCAAGAGGTACTAAGGAGGATTGGTTAACTTCCCCTAGTAAATTTATTTTTAGTAAGACTACGGTACTGATTTCGAGGACAAATTCTTTTTCTAACGGGGGGAGGATGCGACAACCAAGACTTTCTAGGCTTTTTGTGTAATATTTTTTTTCCTTTTAGATAATCCCATGGGAGTTTCGGCCTTCACAGGAAATTAGGGTTTGAAGCCCAATGGAATTAGGGTTCACGCCCAACTCAAGGTCTTGTATGCCACTTGTCATCTAATGGAACTTATGTTGAGGACTTGATGAATCTAGATGGAATTGAAGGAAGAGAAGTAAGAAGGATCTAGGGTTTGTCATTTCATGCCTACCAACGGAGATCATCCATCTTCTTGCCATGTGTCACGCATGCAAAGGTTTGCTTGTGGGAAGAATTTTTGTGACACTTATCACTATAGGAGAGAATTTGTAGAAGACGAATGATGAGGTTATAGAAAAGTGGGGCCTAGGGAAAGCCAAGAGGCCTTTCACGGCAACCATAGGAGAAAGGAAGAAAACATTCTTACTTTTTGCCACGTGTCATGCATGCAAAAAGGTAGGTAAAAAGTTTATCTTGGGAAAGGGCAAATCAAGCTTGGGAAGGAAGGAGCCACACGCCTAGGAAGATTTCTAGAAGAACCTTGTGTAAGACACCTTGAGATGGATGGCTAGGGCAAAGGGAGTTGTGCAATTTTGGACCAATCACATGCTTGTCGAAAAAGTTGGTGAAAGAAGATCTTCTAGGGAAGAGAGGGAAGTTTCAGCCGCCCATGCACACACACACTCCTCACATGCCACCTGGCACACATGCACACATGTAGTAGATTGATGAAGATTGCTAGCTTGACAAAGACCATTTAACCACAAGATTTATTGAACCAAGACACAAAATGAAGGGCAAAAAGTAAAGTGGAGCTTCAGTTTTGAGGAGGCCACACCACATGTCCAAAAAGGTGTATTATGTTTCCAACACAATCAAATGATGAGCTAGAGGAAGAGGCCTTAGGGTGACATGCCACTTGGCATGCATGCAATGAGTTTGGCTCATGCAAGAAGTTTTTTGTGTCTTTAAAAAAGAGAGGTGCTAAAAACCTGAGTCCTTTAGTCATTTTGAGAATTGCTCTTGAGGTGTTCAGCCATCACCCTTTCTCTCCAACCTTTTATCACTTTCTCACCATCCAAACACTCTCCACAATGTTCTCTTCTCACCTAAACATTCTTTTGAGGATAAGCAAAGTAAGAAGATACTTTCAAGAGGAGAATCATAGAATGTATGAAGCCAAAATTACCTTTCCAACACACATATATTCGGTTTTGAGGTGGTGGAGTTTCGGTTTCTAGCAAAGTTCATCTAGAACTCATGCTCTCATACACACACTTGAGCTAGAAGGATTTAGCTCATGATTTGAAAGGTTTTTCCATATGAACCTACGCCTATATGCACGTGGTTAGATTAGGGCTTTTCTTCAAGAAAGATAGATACGACCCTACTTGCTTTAAGCCTAAAAGCATGATGCTTTGAGGTTGAAGGCCACGACCCTAGTGTCTCTATGAGCTAGGGTTTTGTTGTAGGTAAGTTTTGGACTCAAGGAAGGAAGGTTCGAATGTTATAGTCTTTTTCTTAGAAAATGATGTCTAGAGAACAACACTTGAATAGACGGGTTAGGGTTTCTCTTGAATGATGAACCTAACTAGTACTATATGTATTTTCAGCTTGCTTGCTATCTATTACAGATTTTTGTGTAAGTAAACTTCTAAGATGTACTTGAGTATTTTATGTATATGTCATGAGAATTTGTTGGTTGATTCGATTTTATGTGACTATTTGTGACCTTGATGTTCTTCCATGTGTTGTGATCATTTCTTAGTATGACTATCTCATGTATGAATAGAATGGACTATGGAATGTAATCATGTATGAAAATGGAATAAGAAGCCATGTTAGGGTTCGGATTGCACAATGTTTGTTGTATGTGAATGTTTGTTACTTGACCTAACCTAGTATGGGACTAAGTTCAAGAAAATATTTGTCTATAATCACTAGAGTATTTCGGCCACCCATGAGTATTCATTGTAAAAGGTTTTGCTTAACACTTTAGAAGATTCCAAGTTCATGAAAATTGATTGGATTTGTCCCTATATGAATTTTTATGTGTATTGATTATGTTTGATGAATCAAAAGCTTTGTCTAGAATCATGATAAGTATCAGATTCTATGTTTGTATGTGTATATGTATAGGTACATGTATATATAGGCATATATGTGCAACTCATGAAAGAGTTTAGGTGAATGTGCTTTGGTTGGACCAATGTTTATGTTATGACATAGTCACCTCAATCAAGTGGATCGTTAGTTGATGTAGTAACCAGCGTTGGGTGGTGGTGAAGGGTAGTTGTAACGCCCCAAACCCAGTTGCCCTGGAGAATTACTACCTGTCACTTAAGAACATGTTTTCCAACACAACTGAAATAAAACTCCAAAACTTTATTAGCAAAACTCAATCTCAAGTACTCTAAATAACCACATTGAAACTCTACAAAGTTATTACTGCAGCAAAATAAGCTAAGGAGTCCAAAATCTCCCGGTAGTCATAACAAACCAAACTAATAACTTCAAAAGTCTTACTAAACCCAAGCCCAAGATATAATTAAATCTAAAAGACATAAGACATCAGAATTCCTTCTTCTAACATCCTCTCTCAGCTTAATCATGCTCACCAATCTAATCCAGGTCCTCAGTTGGACTCTCCACATCATCTGAAAAATATTATGAAGATAGGGGTGAGTTATCAACAACTCAGTAAGCAGAAATCATATGCTAGCCTGTAAACATGAGCATTTACAAAGTAGAGCATGCAGAACAAAATATTTTCCAGAGTTATCATGCAGAACAGAATATATTTTCAAAAGTAACAGAGTGATGGTTTTAAGACAACTAAAACTCATAGTGCTTTGGCATAACATAAACTGAGTATCATCATCAGATCAAAACAGAGCATCAAACAGAGCAGAGACCATGTTTCACCCCCGTGGTAGGGTTGTGCTAACCCAGGTGGCTAAACTAGGCAGAGACAGAGGTGAAATCTTTCCTTTATTCTTCTCGGAGCCCCGAGTGTGCACACAGGAAAGACCACAATAAAACCACTTTGTTTCCAAAGTGGGTGCACTCAGAGACAGAGAAGTTGGTACCAACCCAAACAGAGCAGAGCATAACAGAGCAGAGCAGAGCAAAGCAGAGACAGAGTCAGATACGAAAACTAGTACACCATGCCAAAGGTTTTCAGATGTTATATCAAAATAATATAGAGTATCAAAACAGAATCAGACAGTTTACACACACTGAACACAAAAGCCAGAATATCTTTTCAAATAAATGCACAACTTTTCATATTCTCAATATCGCTCATTTTTCAGATTTCAGAAATCACATGACAGAATTTAGCTCATGTCTACACAATGCATGTCAGAACATATTTTTCTTTTTTTCGTACAGATTTCATGAGTATGCAAATAAACGACCGAGGTTGGTTTTGTTTTTTATCAAGTTCTCATTTCACCACAAAAATATGTAAAGTTTTCATAAAATCAACCTCAGTCTCAAATAATTCGTGTAAGGTCTAGCATAGGAACCCCGCTTACCTGACTCCTGCAGCGCATTATATATGACTTGAATACGGTCTCTATCCGTCTCGTCACCTATTCATAAAAATAATATAAACTAAATATTAAAGTCCAACAACACAAAATTGGTCTTAGACAACTTAATACCCAATTTCTAGACCATAATTCAGTAAGTTAATCAAACTCAATCAGCCAAATAATAATCTGGACAGCCCACACTTCGACCCAAAATATTCTATACCAATCTCAATATTGTCCAATACAAGCATCAAAACCAATGTCAACTCAAATTCCAATAACTCACACTTATTCCTACAGTTCGCAGTCCCAAACAATTACTAACAATTTAATCAGGACGACACTACACACTACTCTCTCTCCGATCACAACTCCACAACAGGAAAAAAAATATCTCAACACTTCTAGATGTTAAAAGGCCCCAACAAACCCTTCTAAACATTTCCAATACATCAAACCAATAATCCAAAAATATATCGTCACTTCCTAAAAAATCATCAATATTCACCATGACCAACGTCAAACTCAAAACACCAATATTTAAACTCGAAACCGCTAACAAATTTCATAGCATAAACCAATCTCACACAAACAACTCCATCATCCAATCTAACCGATCCCCTTACTCCTCGGACTCAGTCCGACACCACCAATAAATTAACAGTAAATATGAATTAGAGCATAAATACATTTAAATCTCAAAAGTTCTTTGGGAAAAAATACTTACAATGCTATAATATAATTTTTGAGAGATCACGGAGGTGCTAGAAGCGGCAACGCAGCAACAAAACAGTGCCAAAAGCACTGTGGCCGTGGGTCTCAAAAACCCACATTTGAACGGGTCTAAACAAAGACCCGAGATTGAAAGGGTAGGGCTTAGGGATGTCGGTGAAGCTAGTGGTGGTGGTGGTTGGCCGTGGGTGGCGGCGCAATAGGCGGTTGAAGTGCAAAAAAATATCCAAAACGGAAATGTTGATGGTGGGGCTTCACCGGTGACAGATCGGAGGTGGGGTTGGGTCCATTGGGTTGCTAGAAGGTCGAGGATGATGTGGTGAGAAGATGGTGGCCGGGGGTGGCGCGACGGCGGCGCAGCGGCACAAGGAGTGCTGCAGCTTGGTGATGCGCGTGGGAGCTAATGGCAGCGCGGTTGGGGCTGAGATTACAGGGGGGTGGTCGCTGGTGGCTGGGAAGGACAGTGGGCCGGGCGGTGTCGCGCACGGCAGCGCGAGGCGGGGGGGCTGGGTGGAAGAACAAACGGATTGAGAGAGAAAGGGGGAGAGTCGTGCAGCGCGCGGGAGAGGAGAGGAGAAAAAGAAAAGAAAAAGAAGGAGAAGAAAAAAAAGAAGAAAAAGAAAAGAGAAAAGAGAAAATGTAGGGAAAGAAATGAGGTCCAATCCTCATATCTTGGGTCATAAAAACGATCCAACGGAAACGATTTTAACACAGCAAGTAAAATAAAATAATTCAAACGCAGTGATTAAAATGAAAGTAAATAATTAAACCCCACAACAAGTTAATTTAATTTGAGAAGAAATTTAAACGCATAAAAATAATTAATTTAGAGAAAGCACTTCAAAAATAATTTTTGTAAACTAAAAATCATAAAAATAACACAACTAAAAATCCGACAATTTTAAAACAAGAGAATAAATTTTAAATTAATAACAAATAATCTTTCAATTAAAAAAATACACTAAAATACGGGGTGTTACATCCTTCCCCCCTTCAAAAAATTTCATCCTCGAAATTTGTAAGGTCAAACATGACGCTAAAGCAGGATAGAAGATACAACCCAAAACACACTCGAAAGGATCATACCATCAGTAACTCCCAACAAGCACGAGTAATGTTCTCTCAAGTGTGTCTCCATAGGCAATTCCATCATACTCGTATTAGTCCCCCAGTGGCACAACACGTCCAGTATTCCTAGGGTGACTATTCTATCCAAAATCTCATCTTTCCACAAGAGCCTTAATACAACATCCAAGGAATCCCAATGATTATTATTATTTTCGCAACACGATCTGCGCTAACCTCAATCGACTCCTATGTTAAAACTCACAAACCTTCACTGTATTCTACAAGTTGGTAACCTATTAGCCACTTCTAAAGTTAACCATCAATAACCATTTTGGTAGAAGAAAAATTCTTGATCTCTCAAAACCATGAAATATTACACACTTTCCTCAAAATCACCAAGAATTCCTTTCTGAATCTGCACCAACTATTACCCTTAAATCTGACATGGATCAATCCTAAAACCTGCCACTAAAACCTCGAACTAATAATAATCATTATCCAAACTAGACCAACACCTTCAATTCTCAAAGAAATAATCCCCTTGAAAATCCCAATATCAATAACTCAACTTCGATCAACCCCATTAATGGTCACAGATTAATCAGTCTCCAAAATAAATCAAGCTAACACACCAAGCCTGTAGAATTAAAAATTTCAATCTCATTATAAATCGGTCCTTCAAATTGTAATTCTAAAACCTTAAATTATATAAGAATCAATTTCTGAAATCTGTAAGATCGATGAACTTATATCCAATAATAAAACAATCGACTCCCGAAGCTTTCAAAATCTAAAACATTAAATAATAACAATTATTTCCTAAAGTCTGCAAAACCTTAAACTTTTGGTGAAATTTCCGTAAATCTATCCTTAAAGTTTGTCGAACTTACAATCTTCTATTCTAAAGCCTCGTGTCATACATCCATGAAATCGAAAATCTCAAATATCATACTCCCCAAAAAGATCACCCAGACCATGTCGTTCCTTTCAAACCTTGATATTATAAAAGCACACCAAAAAGTTCAAGTTTACTCTGCTAAATATAACAATAGCGTTCTCAGTCGTACCATCTTCCTGCCATAACTTAAAACGAAACGAACAAAATAAAATAAACTTAATAAATAAAATAACATAATTTCAATTCAAATAAAATAAAATCAAACAAAACCAAATAAATTCAATTTAAATAAAAAAAATAATTTCCAATTAAACCTTTAAACACTTCTGGTACTGCACACATGATTTTACCCATTCTTAGCCATATCTTTAACCAACTCGTATAGTCATTCCTATCATCTCATATTGTAAACCCAACATCGCTCTAAACTCTAGTACATCTTTAAAATCTAAACCACAAAAATCTGAACCTTAAATCTTAAAAAAAAAAAATAATAATCTCCTATAGTCCACAAACTAATTTTGTAGGATCTAAAATCCCTAAATCTCAAAATCTCAAAACTCAATCATAAAGTCTGCAAAACTCAAATGTTTTTAGTCAGCAGAACCTCAAACCTATCTTTCGGTCAAACTTAGTTCAACTTCAAAAGTTAAACCTTAGATCATTTCCAAGTCATCTCCTGCATCCTAAAGAATAAGCTTACCGGATCTAAAACTTGATATGTTATAAAAATCATTTCTTAGAATTTACAAAATCTAAATACTCAAATCCCATCAAAATCAATCATAAGGTTTTTAGAATCCCAAACTTAAATATCCACAAGATAATCCTTAAATTCCACAAGTTCCTACACTAAAATCTTGACATCCTATGAACCCACAGAAATCTAAACCTCCAAGGTATATAGTATGCAGAATTCAAACCTGACTCAGATACCAAATGTAACGCCCCAAACCCAGTTGGCCAGGAGAATTACTACCTGTCACTTAAGAACATGTTTTCCAACACAACTAAAATAAAACTCCAAAACTTTATTAGCAAAACTCAATCTCAAGTACTCTAAATAACCACATTGAAACTCTACAAAGTTATTACTGCAGCAAAATAAGCTAAGGAGTCCAAAATCTCCCGGTAGTCATAACAAACCAAACTAATAACTTCAAAAGTCTTATTAAACCCAAGCCCAAGATATAATTAAATCTAAAAGACATAAGACATCATAATTCCTTCTTCTAACATCCTCTCTCAGCTTAATCATGCTCACCAATCTAATCCAGGTCCTCAGTTGGACTCTCCACATCATCTGAAAAATATTATGAAGATAGGGGGTGAGTTATCAACAACTCAGTAAGCAGAAATCATATGCTAGCGTGTAAACATGAGCATTTACAAAGTAGAGCATGCAGAACAAAATATTTTCCAGAGTTATCATGCAGAACAAAACATATTTTCAAAAGTAACAGAGCGATGGTTTTAAGACAAGTAAAACTCATAGTGCTTTGGCATAACATAAACTGAGTATCATCATCAGATCAAAACAGAGCATCAAACAGAGCAGAGACTATGTTTCACCCCCGTGCTAGGGTTGTGCTAACCACGGTGGCCAAACCAGGCAGAGACAGAGATGAAATCTTTCCTTTATTCTTCTCGGAGCCCCGAGTGTGCACACAGGAAAGACCACAATAAAACCACTTTGTTTCCAAAGTGGGTGCACTCAGAGATAGAGAAGTTGGTACCAACCCAAACAGAGCAGAGCATAACAGAGCAGAGCAGAGCAAAGCAGAGACAGAGTTAGATACGAAAACCAGTACACCATGCCAAAGGTTTTCAGATGTTATATCAAAATAATACAGAGTATCAAAACAGAATCAGACAGTTTACACACACTGAACACAAAAGCCAGAATATCTTTTCAAATAAATGCACAACTTTTCATATTCTCAATATCGCTCATTTTTCAGATTTCAGAAATCACAAGACAAAATTTAGCTCATGTCTACACAATGCATGTCAGAACATATTTTTCTCTTTTTCGTTCAGATTTCAGGAGTATGCAAATAAACGACCGAGGTTGGTTTTGTTTTTTCCCAAGTTCTCATTTCACCACAAAAGTATGTAAAGTTTTCATAAAATCAACCTCAGTCTCAAATAATTCGTGTAAGGTCTAGCATAGGAACCTCGCTTACCTGACTCCTGCAGCGCATTATCTATGACTTGAATACGGTCTCTATCCGTCTCGTCACCTATTCATAAAAATAATATAAACTAAATATTAAAGTCCAACAACACAAAATTGGTCTTAGACAACTTAATACCCAATTTCTAGACCATAATTCAGTAAGTTTAATCAAACTCAATCAGCCAAATAATAATCCGGACAGCCCACACTTCGACCCAAAATATTCTATACCAATCTCAATATTGTCCAATACAAGCATCAAAACCAATGTCAACTCAAATTCCAATAACTCACACTTATTCCTACAGGTCGCAATCCCAAACAATTACTAACAATTTAATCAGGACGACACTACACACTACTCTCTCTCCGATCACAGCTCCACAACAGGAAAAAAAATATCTCAACACTTCTAGATGTTAAAAGGCCCCAACAAACCCTTCTAAACATTTCCAATACATCAAACCAATAATCCAAAAATATATCGTCACTTCCTAAAAAATCATCAATATTCACCATGACCAACGTCAAACTCAAAACATCAATATTTAAACCCGAAACAGCTAACAAATTTCATAGCATAAACCAATCTCACACAAACAATTCCATCATCCAATCTAATCGATCCCCTTACTTCTCGGACTCAGTCCGGCACCACCAATAAATTAACAGTAAATATGAATTAGAGCATAAATACATTTAAATCTCAAAAGTTCTTTGGGAAAAAATACTTTAAATGCTATAATATAATTTTTGAGAGATCACGGAGGTGCTAAAAGCGGCAACGCAGCAACAAAACAGTGCCAAAAGCACTGTGGCCGTGGGTCTCAAAAATCCACTTTTGAACGGGTGTAAACGAAGACCCGAGATTGATTGGGTAGGGCTTAGGGATGTCGGTGAAGTTAGTGGTGGTGGTGGTTGGCCGTGGGTGGCTGCGCAATAGGCGGTTGAAGTGCAAAAAAATACCCAAAACGGAAATGTTGATGGTGGGGCTTCACCGGTGACAAATCGGAGGTGGGGTTGGGTCCATTGGGTTGCTAGAAGGTCGAGGATGATGTGGTGAGAAGATGGTGGCCGGGGGTGGCGCGACAGCGGCGCAGCGGCGCAAGGAGTGCCGCGGCTTGGTGATGCGCATGGGAGCTAACGGCGGCGCGGTTGGGGCTGAGATTACAGGGGGTGGTTGCTGGTGGCTGGGAAGGACAGTGGGCCGGGCGGTGTCGTGCACGGCAGCGCGAGGCAGGGGGGCTGGGTGGAAGAAGAAACGGACGGAGAGAGAAAGGGGGAGAGTCGTGCGGCGCGCGGGAGAGGAGAGGAGAAAAAGAAAAGAAAAAGAAGGAGAAGAAAAAAAAGAAGAAAAAGAAAAGAGGAAAGAGAAAATGTAGGGAAAAAAATGAGGTCCAATCCTCATATCTTGGGTCATAAAAACGATCCAACGGAAACGATTTTAACACAGCAAGTAAAATAAAATAATTCAAACGCAGTGATTAAAATGAAAATAAATAATTAAACCTCACAACAAGTTAATTTAATTTGAGAAGAAATTTAAACGCATAAAAATAATTAATTTAGAGAAAGCACTTCAAAAATAATTTTCGTAAACTAAAAATCATAAAAATAACACAACTAAAAATTCGACAATTTTAAAACAAGAGAATAAATTTTAAATTAATAACAAATAATCTTTCAATTAAAAAAATACACTAAAATACGAGGTGTTATAGTAGTGCTGCAGTGGCTGAGCAGTGGGCTACAATGTAAGAGATTGTGTGGAGGAGCTTGGTAGGGAGATCTCATTTGTGGCAGTGGCTAGCGGCAAGGGGGAAAATCTCAAGCTCACCAAGAGAGGTGGTTGCGTGCACAGGAGCCTGGAGCTAGATGTACATGAAGGGCTTGGCTTTGGTGGGGGTCGTTTATGGTGGCTGTGTTGAAGCGGCAGTACCTTGAAGGCAGGAGGAATATGGAGTGGCAACCTTAGTTTTTAGGTTGAGCATGGCTTATAGGGTATGTGTGCGATACTATGTAACGAATATATATATAGGAAAACAGATAAAACCTACGGAAGGAAGGAAGGAGACATGCATCATGCATGCCATGGAAAACGGACCGTGTTATGAAGCCGTGCATGAAGAGGAGTCTGTGGGGGTTGTGCATGAACTTGTGTAACATGTGAATATAAAATGTTGTCGTTTACCCTAGCGGAAACAAACGTGCATGCAGAAGAACCAGACATGCATACCGTGGGGGGCCGATACTAGATCTCATGGGCTTGGGCTTTTGGCCCATTTCAAATATTTGGCCCATGTTTCGTTCAGAACAAAAAAAAAATGGGCTATTCCCTGAGTTTTGGGCCACAACTCATCCTTACAAAAAATATACTTGTTCCATAAATTTTCTCGGCCCATAAAAGATTTTCCTTTCAACCCATACACGCAGTTAACTGCCACTCGCTTCTATTTTTTCCATTCTCCACCACCAAAGCATCAATGTGACTACTTGAATAGCTACAAATGGATAAATCCACTTCACTTTTCCACATCTAAGACAGACCACCACTAAGTCCCACCCTATCCACAACCAAACAACCATGGTAACCCAGTTGACATTTCAATCTTTCTATCTTTCTTCCTATCAGTTTTGTTTCTTGTAAAAATAGAATCTCATGACCTTCCTTCATGACCAAATCGAGAAGTGCTCTAACTCCACATGGGTTCCCAAGCCCATGGGAGTTCCAGCTTATGATTTTTATGGCGTCCGGCGGGGTTGAACATTAGCCTCCACCGATATCTTTAGTTGGTTATCATGTTAATCCATAAGCACCATTTTTTTCCCTCCTTACACCTTCATTCTTCTTTTTTTATGGGTCTAACTTTTGAAGATATAGCCAAGCAGGTGCACGGTAGCTGCAAAGAAGGAGCATTGGAAAGATTTTTTTTGTTAGCATGGGGTAGCTGGTATAGAAGAAAACAATGGCTATTTGAAGGAACAAAACTCTCTACAGAGGAAATTCTCGACCAGGCCTTGAGTCTATAGCAGAGTTTTCAGGAAGTTAAGGGCAGATCTAGAGGTAATATGAATAGGAGTTTTTAATGGCAGCCTCCACCACAAGGTGCTTTTATACTTAATATTGATGGAGCTATGTTTCATGAACAAGGGTATGCTAGAATTGGAGTGATACTTAGGGACTATGTAGGGGAGGTTATCATGACAGCAAAAAAAGGAGAGGTAGCAGTTCAAGAATCTTCTGAGATAGAATTGTTGGCTATCTTTAGAGGCTTACAATTATGTCTTCCACTTGGTATACACCACTTGATCATTGAAAGTGATTCTCTTTTAGTGGTGAATGAAGTTAATGACTTACAACAATCTGATTCATTGTTGGGGAATCTTGTTTTAGATGTAAGACAAATGATGCAAAGATTTCATACTTGCACAATAGAACATGTTTACAGATTATCAAATGTTGCAGCTCACACACTTGCTAGATATGCAAGGAACGTTGATGATTTAATTGTTTGGTGGGAGTCTGTTCCCCCATGTATTCAACAACTCATTTGGACTGAAAAGTATTTTTCCAGTTCAAGATGAAATAAAATTATGTCTTCCTCATCAAAGAAGAAAAAAAAAACGGGTATACCTGGTATTGTACCAGGATGCAATGTCCTGGTGGCCGTTACAAAGTCCAATATTTACGTATGTAAGAGTCTAAGAGCCTTGCATTAGCTTTTAAGTCGCGATATATGTATGCTCTCTGACTGATAAGAAGAAAGCAAGGAACAAAGCAAAAGGGGGTAAGAGTTGTAGTATAGGTACAGGAATCTCTTTAAATAGTCGAATCTTATCTTCATACATTAATCATAATCAAAACAAAAAACCCTTGGTTCAACCGCTGTTGCTGCTTCCGCTGGCTGATCCGGGCATCAGCTCTCTCAGCATGGCCACCGTCTGCAACATGTTAGGCCTCTTGGAGGGGAAATCATCCACACACTGCAGTGTTATTTCCAGATACCTTACCATCTCTTTTACTTCTGCCTCTGCTGCATCAGTTTCTTTTGTCCCTGAAACCAACTCTGGGTCTATCACCTCCAATGGATTGGCTTCTCTAACTTTCATTTTCACCCACCCCACCAAGTTTGTATCTCCAAAATCCTCTTTATCAGTCGGGCGTTTCCCTGTCAAGAGCTCCAAAAGGACAACCCCAAACGAATAGACGTCACCTTTTGCAGTGCATCGGAAGCTTTGGTAGTACTCTGGGGGGACGTATCCAGGTGTGCCTGCAAGTGTGCTTACACTGAGGTGGGTGTCAAGTGCACTAATGAGTCTTGCCATTCCAAAATCTGAAACCCTGGATTCCATTTCGTTGTCAAGTAGAACATTGCTCGATTTCATGTCCCGGTGTATTATGTGTGGGATGCAGTTGTGATGTAGGAAACAGAGTCCTTTCGCTGCACCTCTCGCAATCTTTTTTCTTTCCTCCCATGTCAGAATCCGTCGATCTCGTGCCTTAGTTCTACCATGAAGCAGCTCTTCAAGGCTTCCATACTCCATGAATTCATACACAAGGAGTCTCTCCTCGCCCACTTTGCAATAACCCAATAGAGGCACAAGATTCCTGTGCTTGATTTTCCCCAAAGTTTCCATCTCGGCCGTGAATTCTCGGTCACCCTGGCAGCTCAATCGTATAAGCTTTTTGATTGCAACACTTGACCCATCTTTCAGCGTGGCCTTGAACACTTCTCCAAATCCTCCACAGCCAATAAGGCTTTCTGCTGAAAAGCCATTGGTGGCCTCAATTAGTTGGGAGAACTTGAGCTTCCTCAACTGCCTTTGGAAAGTTGCTACATTAATGCTTAATGGCTCTTTCTCTTTGTCAATTTTCCACGTGGTGGCTGAATGGGATGCTTGCAAGGTAGTAAGCATCTTGACTTCCTCTGCCTCCTTCCGTCTAGCACACATTGCAATTGCCCACACAGTCAGAATGCAGACAGAAGCAATTGAAATGAAAATCCCCAAGACAGTGCTATTTTCCCAAGGTGCAACTGCTGGCTTTCGACTTCTTCTGCTCTCATCCCCGTTTGGAGGTGTATCTGGTTCATCACTGCCATTCTGGCATTCTGGTAATGGAACCCCGCAAAGTCCTGGGTTGTTCGCGTACTGGCTTGCTGGAAGTGTACTGAGTTGTCCCCTTGTTGGAATTTGTCCTGTTAATTCGTTGCTCGACAGATCAATTTGCACTAAGAATGATAGATTTGAGAAGGAATCAGGTATATGACCCTGCAATCTGTTATGTGATGCATCAAACACGCCCAAATCTTTGAGTCGGCCAAGTGAGGAGGGGATCTCACCCGATAACTGGTTGTGGGCTAACACAAGAACTTTCAACGCCACCATGTCTCCAAATTCTTCGGGGATTTTACCACGAAACTCATTGTAAGAAAGATCCAAATACTCCAAAGTCTGGTAGTTTGTAAATTGGCTTAGGACTGGACCAGAATAAAATCTCGTGAAATCACAGGTCTTCAGCGTCGGGACCTGCTGAAGTCTCTCAGGTCGAATTCCGGAAAATTCCAACAAACCTCCGACCCCTTTACAAGAATTTCCGACATTGCGTACAAACACCATAGTGTTGCCAGATAGAATTCCGTTCGATGCTTTTGCTCCTAGCTGTCTTCCAAGTTTTGGAGGGATCTCTCCCGTAAGGTTGTTGCTGTTTAAGTCCAGCCAAACCAAACTTCTGCAGTTTTCAAGTTCTCTTGGTATTTGCCCACTCAAGCTGTTGTACCCAAGTTGCAACACGGCTAGTCTTGTCAATAGACCAAATTCCCTGGTGATTTCACCTGTTAGTCCATTGCTTGTGAGCGATATCCATTCAAGATTACTGCATTTGAACAATTCAACGGGAATTTCACCGCTCAGATGATTGTTATTGAGAATTAGATCCTTTAGATTGCTGCATTTGCCCAACTCTTTTGGGATCTTCCCTTCCAGCCCATTGAACCATGCTATTAGTTGCTCAAGATTCTCAAGCTTCCCAAGCTCTCCCGGAATTGAGCCATTGAGAAAGTTTAGGCTAAAATCAATGATCTTCAGCTGCATGCATTGTGATAACTGGGCGGGGATTTCTCCCACGATGAGATTATCCGGCATTCTCAACTCCTCAAGCAAGGCAGCTCCTGGACATATATCTCCCGGTATCACCCCAGAAATCCTGTTGGAGCTAAAATCTACAACACGTAATCTTTTGCAAGATGATATTGAAGCAGGAAAGGATCCAGAAATTACGTTATTACTCAACAATAAGTTCTCCAACGAGACAAGCTTCCGAAACATGGAATCGGGCAACGGACCAGATATATTGTTATTAGACAGATCGAGAAGCTGCAACCAAGGACAGGAAGATAAGGAGGCTGGAATAGAGCCAGTAATATTATTATTAGAAAGCTGAAGTTCTAAAAGTGAATTGCATGCAGTTCCCAATTCTGGGGGAATCCAGCCAGTGAGATAATTATGAGATAGATCCAATCTCTGTAAACTCCTGAATTGACCAAACGTTCCTGGGATTTCCCCTGTGAGCCAATTGCCAGATAAACTCAAGTTGTTGAGACTAGTGCAGTTCGAGAGGGAGTTTGGGAGGGAACCGATTATATGGTTTCCAGACAGATCTAGATGCAGCAACGAACTGCATGAATTCTCAATGATGTTCAAACCAGAAATTGACCCGGTAAGGTTGTTAAAGGAGAGGTCCAGAACCTGCAGTTGATTGGAATTCAATAATAAAGTGGCAGGTAACGAACCCGTCATATTGTTAAGCGAAAGATTAACATAAACCAGATTGGGACATGATTTCGATAAAAACTTATCGGGGACAGAACCAGAAAGACCAGTACAAGATAGATCAAGATGTTTTAAACCATATGGAAGCTGAAGCAAAGAAGTAGCATTTATGATAAATGGATTCGAAGACAGTTTCAGAACAGATAACATATCTAGAGAAGCCAGATGGTCGAAGGAGATAGCCCCTGCAAGGCCCGACCCCGTTAGATCAAGTTGAGTCACTCGTCCTAGAGAGCATGAAACACCATGCCAGTTGCATGGATTCCGATCAAGCTGCCACCCTGATAAAACTCCATTAGGGTCCTTCTCTATCGCCTTAATGAACATTAAAAGTGCTTGTGCATCGGTCTTGACTGTTGTAAACCCATCTTGTTCGGTTCCAGGAACGAAAACAAACAGTATGAAGAGAATAATTGACAGAGCAAGATGATAGAAGACCTGAACTGGGTTGCTTTCCATTATAGCTACATGTGCAGCAACACAACTGAGAGGCGGACGCAGGGAGATAGAGACAATATGGACAGGTAGCTGGGTATGTGTATTTTGTAGAGAGAGAGAGGAAGAGAGAGTGGCTATGATGAGATTTTGCAAAGCAGTAGGGGAAGCTTTACGAAAAGAAGTTGCTTTCCAGTGTTTTAAAAAATGGAAAAAGACGGGGAACCTGGGAGGGAATAAGAAAAGAAGGAAATTGGAGTGAAGTTGGTGGAGGCTGTGTACTTATACGGCTCTTGAGACTATAATTAAATTGGAGAGAGAATTTGGTGAGAGGATTGATGCGACTTTTAGTCAAAAGCATGGGGACCTACAGACAAAGTCTATCTGAGATCGGTGCTTTGGACCGAAACGAATTGCACTGTTCTTGTTGATCCAAGGATCAGTGTCTGTCAGTGAGCGTGGGAATGTTTCCATATCAGATTTTCTGAACATATTTGAAACAGCTCAGGGATCTCTCCATTAAACAACTCAGAAACTTATCACTTATCAGGACCTTTCGATAGTGTCTCTGATTTGGGAGTTTGCAAGTGCTGATTTAGTTTTATTATTATAATTTTTTAAAATATTTTTGTAAAATAAAATAAATAATTTAATTTTTTCAAATTTTAATTTAATATTTTAAAATTTTAAAATAATAATAATATTAAAAATTAATATTTTAGTAATATTTTACTTAACTTCTAATTTTTATTTAAAATCAATTCAACTCATTCCACTTTCTAAACTTAAATGAACAGCTGGTGGTTCGTGAAATTCTTTTCATTCAAAAACCCCTCCTACTGTCCGTATGGGAACAGTAAGATTTATTCAATTACATTTAAAACTTGTCATCATCAGTTTCGTTCTTCTCTACCATCCTTAGGATATCACACTATGTTTCACCCATTAAATTCAGTCTCTTTGAATTAAGAAATAATAATTACAGTCATAAATATATAAATATTACGTAATTATTTAAAAAAAATAAATAATTACGAGATTTATATAAAATTTTTTTAATAACAAACTTTATTTTTTTTTAAAATGATTATACAACGCTTATACATTTCACGACAATATGTAATATTACTTTTTTATACCAGCAAGCTGTCCATCGTCAACGTCACACATAATAATATTCATAATCTCGAACATAAATTATATGATGGTGTCTGAATTTGATCTCTGCTGTTATTTGCCCCCCCCCCCCCCCACGCACAAGCAATATGATCTATATCCATGTTAAAAAAAGTCTCACTGAATGAGACATCAATTCCAAAACCAATTCCATTCCCATCGCACTATAAGGTAATGTTGGAGGAGATTTATCGAAGGTATATAATATGTTGTAGGGGATTTTAACAAATGAGAAAATGGTGTACTGTGGGGACGTATACTGAAATCATTACATTGACTAATTCGTGCAATGCTGCCTCACTAAAGATAAAATACTGATTTGCAAGAGTAAACGAATGGGGCCCCACATATATATATAGGAGCCACATCAATGAGCTCTGTGATGAATGGCGTGGGAGGTTATGGTGGCCCCATTTGGTTCCTTTCCCTACTTTCGCCTTTCCTTGCTTACCAAGCGGGGCCAGCACCCTTCCTTTCGAGTATTTTACCCTCTACAGCGCTTGGTTCAGTCCTCTTTTATCTCGAGGTTAAAGTTTAATTCTTCTTTTTCTTTTTTAAGAGTAATAAATTATCAAGAAAATTTTGAGGATTACAAAATCCAGATTTTTGGAAAAATTATATCTATTTATTGTAGTAATTACAATCAAAACCTACTGTTAAAAAGCGAAGTTAAAAGCTACAAAACCATCTAATGATAGTACCTAAATCGAGGTAATCTCAAAACATCCACCGTATACTCCTCCGAAACCAATGATGGCAATTGAATAGTCAATGAATAAGTGATCGAAATACCTCTTCCCCCTTCTTTTGCAAGATTATCAGCAACGAAATTATCCTTTATATGAATGTTGTGTGGAAAATGATAAAATTTGTTGCAAAGCAAGAATGTCCTCCCAAATGTTATAAATTTGCCATAGTGTATAAGTGGAATTATGAAACTATTGAACAATAATTGTTGAATGAAATTTCAAATATTAAGAGGATTTGTTTTTGTACCACCCAAGCCCAATCTTGGGCCAGGCCCGCAGAGGAGCCCAACTCGCCTATAAAATGGAAGTAATTTATTTGGTCTTTTCCCACTCCTCTTTACCCGAGGGTTTATCAATTTCTCTCCTCTCCGTGTTTCTTTCCTCCCGTAAGTTTCTCTTCTCACCATTTCTTCTACTTTCCCACGGAAGAACACCACAACGGCGTATGAAATGCTCCATCACGTCCTCTGTTTTATGAAGCGTAAGCAGAGCAAATTGTTTTCTTGCTCCTCAGCTCGGTTCCACCCTATCCACTCCCTCACCATGAGGCCCACAAAGTAAATTATTCGAAAGTCCTTACGTGATCTCTCCTGCACGCTAGTTCTCTCTTGGTAAGCCTCTGCTGCCCCCTCTGCTATAAACAAACGGCTACCTTGTTTTCAAATAAAATGTAAGTGAAGCCTCCCGTAAAGCTTATTACGCAAAGTGGAGTAAACTTTTGAGATGAAATATCATTTATTTCCCTTTGAGTTATAAGCCAAATTATAATGTGTTTTGAAATTGTATTTTTGTTGGGCATAAGTTTGATTGCAGAAAAATTATTGAGTTATTTTAAGTGTTATTCGTCACTTTATATTTAACAGAAAATATTTGAAGTTTTAAATTATATTAGTTGATATTAAATTTTCCGTTTACAAGTAAATAGTAAGTATTTGAACGCTTTAAACCTGTTCAAGTCTATTTTATTAAATGAAATTATATTGTTTACTTTAATAGATTTTATTATAATTATGTTAAATGAATATTAAACTGAAAATGTATTTTTCATGGGCTTAATATTTTAAGTTGGTTTATGTTAAACCAAAAACTTTATTTTTCCTAGAAAAAATATTTAAGGAGCTAAATTATATTATCTAGTATTAGATTTTTATATATAGATTTCATTAGTAAATAATTTAGAATTTATTTTCTTAGTCAGAGAAATTAAGTGGATATCGATGAATTTAGAAAGTGATGGTATTTTAGGGTTATAAGAATTTTAGGTTTTGAGGAATTCAAATAGGTTATGTTGATGTAAAAGTTTGTTGGCTAGGATTAGATGACTATGACCTATTTGAATTATTGGATGAATGTAATTTGTCTTTATCTTTATCTATGAATATTTAAATTCAAAAATAAATAGATTAATAGATAAAGGTTTGTCTTTATCTTTATCTATGAATATTTGAATTCTAAGATAAGTGGTTAAATAGATAAATGTTCAAAAGACTTTTGATCAAGATTGAATGTTCAAAAAGATAGAAGATATCAAGTGATCTGGATAGAAGATTCAAAAAGAAGATATCAAGCAGAAAGAATTTCAAACTATCAAGAAGTTATCCAGAACAGAAGCTGAACAGAAATCAGTTACTATAGAGAAGAGTTATCGCGACATGTCAGCAATTCGTCAGGAGACGTCTTTGCGACAGATTCTATCCGTCAGCAGAATCCTACTGAAACTGAAACTCTTTCCAAATAGTTTATTTAAGGGATTCTACTAGTTAAGATCGTTAGAGATTCAGATTTACATATTTTCTAGAGCACTTTCTAGTGCATTGTTTGGTGAGAAAATTCCTTAGTGAATTTTCATATTTGTGATCTCTCTTTGAGTGTGATCGTACTTCGAGCGTGGATGATCTTGTGATTGGACTTCAGTCCCTAGAGTTCTAAGAGGAAAGGCAATATTTGAAGATCGCCAGAGGTTCTGGCTGCTACCGCGGTAGAAGACAAGCGGGTCATTTGTCTGGACAAGTAAGAGAGTCAAGTTGTAAAAGTTTTGTAATTGATGAGTACTTGTAATTGATTTTCAAATAATAAAATTGATTTTCCTGTGTTTGGCTGCCCCGTAGGGTTTTACCTTTAAAGAGTTCTTTAAAAGGTTTCCCTTCGATACCAATCTTAGTGTTATGCAATTTATTTATTTTATATATTTGATTGTTTATCAAATTAATTGCATGCTTGACAACTAACCAATTTGTTGAGTGAATTGGTAGATATTTCCGCTGCATTACAGGGGTACTTGGGTAATTTCAGGTTACTTAAGAATTTGCTTTGGAGATGTGGTTGGCGATTTTGTCTTCTAGGGTTTTCACAGGCTTTTGCATGATAGCCGCATGGGGCACTTGTGGCCCCATGTCAGCGGCCAAACCACATTTGTTTGTAGATCTTCTATCTGCAACTCCTCATTCGTTTCCGGATGTTCAGATGCCCTTAAGGGCTCCGAAAGTAATGGATGGATACTTGTATTTTCTCTTTTCTAAGGAGGAAATTCAGAAGTTTGCAGAACCATTTAGGTTTTCGATGGTGCTAAAATTTTTAAGGCAAAGGCCATCTCTAGATGCGGATGGGATTTGTTTGTTGTTGTAATGGTTTCTTCCATGAGAAAGCAGCTCAACGTGTTTGTCTAGCTAACATTGGAGGCAAATTTCAATAAAGATTTCTATGGAGAGGTTTGTGACATTGAATGCGTGGCTTATAGACCTTTCCATTGGTCTCTAGATTTTAATGAAGAAGAGGAGCTGTCAGTGGTTCTTGTTTGGGTTTTCCTCCCAGGGTTGGCTTTGAATTTTTATCATCTTTCAATCATGCAAGGTCTCATGGCACCAGTTGGTAATTATATTAGTAGTGATAATTCTACGAGCTGTGCTACAAGAACCGATGGGGCGAGGGTCTGTTTAGAATTGGATGTTGTGAAACCTCCTCTTTTCTCGTTCTGGATTGGTGCTCCATCTTGTTCTGCAAGTCGTTTGCAGGTGAATGAAACATTGACTGCATTTTGTATTTATTGTAAGTCATAGGTGTAACGCCCCAAACCCGGGTGGCTTGGAGAATTACTACCTGTAACTTGTAAACACATTTCCCGACACAACAAAAATAAATCTCCAGCAAAACTTTATTATCAAAACTCAAACTCAAGTCTTCTAAATAAACACCTTGAAAACTCCATAAAACCAATATTGCAATAGAACAAAAAATAAACTAAGGAGTCCACAATCTCCTGGTAGTCATAACAAACCAAATTGATAACTTAACGAGTCTTACTAACCCAAGATAAAATTAAATCTAAGAGACATTAAATCTGAAGGACATCAGAATTCCTTCTCTTAACATCCCCTCCTCGGCTTAATCATGCTCACCAAACTAAACCCGGTCCTCAGTTGGACTATCCACATCATCTGAAAATATTATGAAGATAGGGGGGTGAGTTATCAACAACTCAGTAAGCAAGAGACATATGCTAGCGTGCAAACATGAGCATTTACAAAGTGCAATATGCAGAACAAAATATTTTACAGGGTTATCTTGCAGAACAAAAACATATTTTTCAAATGTAACAGAGCGATGGTTTTAAGACAAGTAAAACCCGTAATATTTTGGCATAACATAAATTGAGTATCATCATCACATCAAAATGGAGCATCACACAGAGTAGAGACCATGTTTCACCTTCGTGGTAGGGTTGTGCAAACCTTGGTGGCCAAACCAGGCAGAGATAGAGGTGAATCTTTCATTTATTCTTCTCGGAGCCTCGAGTGTGCACACAAGAAAGACCACAATAAAACCACTTTGTTTCCAAAGTGGGTGCACCAAGAGATAGAGAAGTTGGTACCAACCCAAACAGAGCAGAGCATAACAGAGCAGATCAGAGCAAAGTAGAGACCGAGTCGGATACAAAAACCAGTACACCATGCCAAAGGTTTTTAGATGTTATATCAAAATAATACAGAGTACCAAAATAGAATCAGACAATTTACACACTGAAAACAAAAGCTAGAACATCTTTCTAAATAAATGCACAATTTTTCAAATTCTCAATATCGCTCATTTTTCAGATTATATGACAGAAATTAGCTCATGTCTACACAATGCATGTCAGAAAGTGTTTTTTTCATTTTTCACACAGATTTCATGAATAATGCAAATAAGCGACCGAGGTTGATCTTTGTTTTTTTTTCCAAGTTCTCATCTCATCACAGAATATGCAAGTTTTAAGAATGTCAACCTCAGTCTTATTAACTTGTATAAACCTAGCATAGGAATCTCACTTACTTGGACTTCTTAGTTTTTCAAAAATTTCCTCAAAAGTGCCGAACAAATATTAATCTTCACCTATAAAATAATCACGTAATTCCCGTAAATTTCCAGTCAATCACATATTTCAATATTTAAGCCCAAGCTTCTAAAATGGCCTATTTTAATTCCTCAAAACTTAAAAATTCTCATAACCTCAAAATAGCATCAATTTCCAAAACCATCAATATCCTCTTAAACGAATTCGTACCGAAGAAGAATTTAATCGAACAAGTATTATGATAATTACGGAACTCAATAAAAAATAATATTTAAAATATCTAAAATACCATCAAAATATTATAAATTAATAGAATACTCTGATTACTTTAAAAAATCTTATAAAATACGCCGTGAAAAACTCCACTCTTAAAATAGATTTACTTGTTTTAGTTAACAATATTATTAAAATACTATCTACACAAAAATAATATTTTATGAGACTTAGAACAAAAAACCCATTTAATCATAAATCCAAAAAGAACCTCCGAAAACATATATCTGCAAATTCACTAAGGTTAAACTGGTAAGTACCCAACCATTAGGTTAAAACTTTCCATATATATCATATATATATACATATATATATATATATATAAATACACCTTATGAACAAAAACTAGCGATAATCATAAACAAACATATGAATACTAGAAGTGCAGCGGCGGCAGGGACTCACCGAAAAGGTAACGTGCGACGGCGCAGGGTGCGACGGGAGGTGGTGAACTAGGTGGCTATGCACTGGACGAGAGAGAGAGAGAGGTGAGAAAGAGTGAACACAGTGGGAGAAAGTAACGGAGAAGCAGTGGAACGTTCGGCGATGGTTCACCGTGAGGGACAAGGCGGAACTGAGGCGGCTCGAGCCTGACGACAAAATGATGACCGGCGGATTTTGTTGCTCTTCTAATCGACGACGCTGAATTTCCTTACCGTGGCTGGTGGAAAAGAAATGAGTTGGTCGGGACAAGGTTGTCATTGCTCTGTTTCAGGGAGGAGAAACAGAGGACAACGGCTGGGTTATCCGTTGGCTTGAGGATGACCTAGTGGCTCTCTTAACAGGTGGCTGCAGGGAAGTGCTGCGGTGGCTGAGCAGTGGGCTACGGTGCAAGAGGTTTCATGGAGGATCTTGGCAAGGAGTTCTCGTTCGAAGCAGTGGCTGGCAGCAAGGGTCCTCTCGCTTTACGGTGACTGGCAAATTTTCGTACGTGGAGTTGCAGTGACTACTTGAAGGTGGTGCAACGGTAGTTTCCATGGTGAAGATGGGCATGGGTGCGGAAAGGCTAAGCGAGATGGAGGGGAGAAAACAGAGACAACATGGTGGTCGTAGTTCTTTCGTGGGGCTAGGCAAGGCTGTGATCTACCCTTCTATGATGGTGTGCAATGTTGGATGTGGAGGAGCCATGGCTGTAGAGGAGCAGTAGGCTAGGAGAAGGCTGCGGCAACCCTAGCTCTAGGTTGAAGATCATTTCTGCGTAACGTGCACAAGTTCTATATTATAAAGGGACGGTTACCGTGAAAATAGAGTGGAGACGTGCGTGAAGTTATCGTGTGAATATATAGGTGCTTGAAACAAAACAGAAACAAAACCCTAAAGCTGAGGAGAAATAGAGCGTAAGTGCATGAGAGTGCAATCGTGCGTGGCGGATGATACTGGTGAAAATATCATAAACTCATAGTTGGTTTTAATGGTTTAAAAGAAACGGGTGTGAGCTTGGGTCTTGGTCTTTTTCTTGAATCATCGATTACGACTCAATTTCTAAAAATAATTTAACTAGCCCAAAAATATATAAAAAAAAAATTGGGCTTGATTGGGTCTGGGTGTTACAATAGGAGCATAATGATAAGACGAGTAACAAAGGGAGCTTTAAGAAGGAGAAGGAGAAGCAGCCTGTGAGAAAGGAATATAGGGAGGTGTGAAAAATTATGCCTACTTCAGACCCTTCGAGCTCAAAAATAGATAAGAAAGGTTGGCCTACTTTAGTCCCTGCATTGGAGGATAAGGGACTGGGAAGCAATGATCCGGTCTCTATGATGGTGGTGAGAGATGAACAGAATATTGAAGACAAGCCAGGTGAGGACGTGGCTAATTTACAGATGTGGATTTGCCTGGTATAGAGAATTTGGATAGTGCAAAGGAAATGGATTCTCAACTTCAGGAGTTATAAGAAGGTCAGTTTTTTACTCACTCTATTCTAGTGGAGGTGGCTTAGGAGGATCTATTTTGCATTGTGTATAACCATTCAGAAGAACTTCAAGGTGGAGTTGCTGTTCAGGGGGAACCTAAGCGAGGAGAGCATGGGGAGGATAGTAGAGTGTTGACTGATGATGGGTATACAAATCAGGTTGAAAATCTGGTAAGTTTATCAGATAATGAAATAGTGGTAGAAAACGTGCAATCTGGCAAGGATATAGTCTCTGATTCTAAAGTGCCGGATAATGTGAAGAAAAAGGGTGAGGATTCTGTGATGAAGGTTCGTAGCAGTAAACGAGTTATTACCCGATCCTCTAAATTAAGTTTATGATTAATCCAATTTTATATTGGAGTGTTTGAGGAGTAAGATCTTCAAAGAGAAAATTGAAAAAACTTATGAGATTGTATAAACTAAAAGTTTTTGTTATTTCTGAACCTTTCTTATGTGAAGAACGACTGGATGATATAAAAGATTGCTTGGTTTTGATTATGGTTCTTTGAATGCAACATGGGAAGGAAAGCTATGGATTTCTTGGATGAATGAAGTCAATGTTAGTATGATAAATTGTGGAACTCATCATATTACAGTTCTCATTTCTGATGGGATGATTAACTGTAAAGTTTCTTTTGTGTATGCTAAATGTCATTATGAACAACGTCGGGTGGTGTGACTACCAAGATTTTTTGGACTTTTTAGTGTAATTATTTTTAGATAAGTCCATGAGAGTTTCGACCTTCATAAGAAACTAGGGTTTGAAGCTCACTGGAACTAGGGCTCATGCCCAACTCAAGTTCTTGCATGCCACTTGTTATCCAATGGAGCTTATGTTTAAGACTTGTTAAATCTAGATGGAAATGAGGGAATAGAGGTGAGAAGGATCTAGGTTTTGACCTTACACGCCTACCATAGCAGATCAACCATCTTCTTGCCATGTGTCACGAATGCAAAGAGGTTTGCTTGTAGTAAGAAGCTTTGTGACACTTGTCACCATGGGAGAGAGATTCTAGAAGGAGAATGATGAGGTTATGGAAAAGTAGAGTCTAGGGAAAGTCAAGAGGCCTGGCACGACAACCATAAGAAAAAGGAAAAAAAATATTCTTGTTTTTTGCCATGTGTCATGTATGCAAAATGGTAGGTGAAAAGCTTTGTCTTGGGAAAGGGAAAAATCAAGCTTGGGAAGAGAAGAGCCACATGCCTAGGAAGATTTCTAGAAGAATCTTGTGTAAGACACTAGATGGATGGCTAGGGTAAAGGAATTTGTGCAATTTTGGACCAATCACATACTTGTCTAAAAGTGTGGTGAAAGAATATATTCTTTGAGGAAAAGAGAGAGTTTTCGTAGCCCATGCACACACACACACACACTCCTCACATGTCACTTGGCACACATGCACACATATAAGAGATTGAGGAAGGTTTTAGCATGACAAAGACACTTTAGCCACAAGGTTCATTGAACCAAGATATGAGGTGAAGGGGCAAAATAGGAAAGAGGTTTCAGTTTTGAGGAAGGAGGCGCCACTTGTCCAAAAGGTCCTATTGTATTTCCAACACAATCAAATGATGAGTTAGAGGAAGAGGCCTTAGGGTGACATGCCACTTGGCAACCATGCAAGTGAGTTTGGCTCATGCAAGAAGCTTTTTGTGTCTATAAAAAGGGGAGGAGCCAAAAACCCCAAGTCCTTTAGTCATTTTGAGAATTGCTCTTGAGGTGTTCAGACACAACCCTTTCTCTCCAACTTTCTATCATTTTCTCACCATCCAAACACTCACCACAATATTCTCTTCTCACCCAAACATCATTTTGAGGATAAGCAAAGTAAGAAGATACTTCCAATAGGACAGTCTTAGAAGGTATGAAGCCAACATCACCCTTCCAACCCACACACACGCACGGTTTCAAGGGGATGGAGTTTTGGTTTTTAGTGAGTTCATCTAGAACTCACGCTCACTCACACACTTTTGAGCTAGAAGGAGTTAGCTCATGTTTTGAAGGGTTTTTCCATACGAACCTAGATTTTTATGTACATGGTTAGATTAGGGTTTTTCTTTAAGATAGATAGATACAACCCTACTTGCTTTAAGTTCATAAGCATGATGTTTTGAAGGATGAGGGTCATGCCCTTAGTGATTATTTCGGGTTAGAGTTTTTCTTGAGTGATGAACCAGACGATTATTATATGTATTCAGTTTGCTTGCTATCTATTCCGGAGTTTTTGTATGTAAACTTCTAACTTGTACTTGGATAGCTTGTGTATATGTCATGTGAACTTGTTGGTTGTTTGGTTTGATGTGATTGGTTATGATATTGATGTTTCTTCCATATGTTATAAACTCTCCTTAGCATGACTATCTCATGTATGAATAGAATGGTATATGGAATGTAATCATATTACAAAATGGAATAAGAAGCCATGCTAG
The DNA here is from genome assembly GCF_004785595.1 of Juglans microcarpa x Juglans regia. NCBI lineage: Eukaryota > Viridiplantae > Streptophyta > Magnoliopsida > Fagales > Juglandaceae > Juglans > Juglans microcarpa x Juglans regia. The sequence goes on along the minus strand of NC_054599.1, from coordinate 11,516,162 downwards.
GGTTCAGATTGCACAATGTTTGTTGTATATGAATGTTTGTTACTTGGCTGAATCTAGTATGGGACTAAATTCAAGAAAATATTTGTCTATGAACACAAGAGTGTTTCGACCACCCCTGAGTATTCATTGTTAAACGGTTTTCCTTAACACATTAGAAGATTCTAAGTTCATGAAAATTGATTGGAATGCATGTTTTCAAAATAAGAGGTTTCAGCCAATACTATGGATGAGGTTTGATCATTTGGTGATTTAAGGTTTAATGAACTAGGACCGATTCTTGGATATACTTAAGTTTATTTCTGCCTCTATATGGAAAATATTGAATGTTTGATTCTTGATTGTTGTTCAATGCCTTAGAATTTTTTTAAAGGAACATGTTTGCATGTTCTAATATTTTCAAGTCATAACGTGAAATGTATTGGAATTGCATATTTGAATGTTATATGGTTATGATGAAGCATTCAGCATTGCATGTGTCTCTTGGAAGCTAAGTTTCATTGTCATATCACATGCATTGGGATTGTGAAAATATTTTGAAAGAAAAAGGGTCTTTTAAAGTTTTTATCACTACACCAAAGACTAGGACGAGAGAATATCTTAGTGGAACTCCTCTATCATCTCGGGAGTATTTAAAATGGAGGGAAAACCCCTGGGTGGACAAAGTACTATCGACGAATCTTGAATGGTTCGTAAAATAAAAAGATACTAGGGCAAGATCGCACCTAGAGCTAATGGGTGCCCTATGGTGAAAGACGAAAAGTGAGTTGCCATAATATGAAAAGTTAAAAGTAAGATGTAGTAGTCACCTTGGTCAAAGTGACCAATAGTTGATGCGGTAACTAGCAGGGAACACATGGTGCATAGGGGAGTCATGAGGTATCCATTTATATGTTAGAAGTTAAGAATGCCTCGTGCTCAAAGCTATCTTATACGATAAAGAACTGAGCTCACAAGTATGTTAAATGAACAAGTTTGAAATGAAGAAATAATGTTTTATGAAAAAAAAAAGGTTATGAAAGTTATGATTTACATGTTGTCTTTTTGAAAAGTCAAATGCATAAGTAAAGTCTCATGTCCATGCATTCATTGTTAAAGTTTGCTTACATATGCTTATGATATCTGTTACATGTTATTTGTTTTCTTATTGAGATTTCTCGAAATCTCACTGTTGTAATTTCCACTATCATTCCCTTACTCGGAATGGTAGAAAGTTTTGGCGACTCTCAATGAGTCAAATGTTGGGATTTCATCCTTGGATCCTGAAAGGATGTTGAGATTAGTTATGAATTTTGTGTCGAGGTATGTGGAGCAAGCCAAGAACTCCGCTGTAGAAGCTAAGGAAGTTGCTACTGAGTTGGGTTTGTTGGATTGGGACCACCGGAAGACTAGGGGAGTGTTCTTAACTTTACTTGAGGATGGAACCTTGGTTCTAACCCCCGCCACCTTTGGGAAATGACTCTTTTGATGATTGGATGTATTGGTCCCATGTTTTGGGAGTTCTTTTGGAAACTCTTAACTACTTTTGATGACTCTTATGGAATTTGAAATATTTTGGGATGTTATGTTCTTCGGTACCATGATTATTGTTCCGTTATTTGACTTGGGTTGACTTTTCACTACGATATACTGCATATTGCAAATTATCATTAGGTGCATGGCATCTTATCTGTTATGTATGAGGGGAATGGAACCTTGTGTTACCTATCCCAATGCTTCAGTTTTTCACTGAATCCCAAGTAGTGGCTGGTCAGAATTGGCAAGGGAGAGTAATTCAGGAGGCCCTTGTCTAATTACAGGTGACTTCAATATTATTTCTTCTGATATGGAAAGAAGAGGAGGGAGGCCACGTCCTGTTGTGGCTATGGAGGAGTTCAATTCATGGATTCATTCTTGCGGATTACTAGAGATGAATTTTTGGGTAAGAATTTTTCTTGGTGCAATGGGCATGCTGGTAGGTCTCATAGTTGGGTCTGTTTGGATTGCACTTTATTGGATCAAAACTATTTGGATGCATTTTGGATTCTATCATGCGTTATTTACATCGTATTACTTCAAACCATGCTCCTATGGTTATTTCTTTGGTGAAGAATGTAGAAGCATATGGTCCTTTGCCATTTCGTTTTCAACAAATGTGGGTGGACCATTCATATTTTACTAGATGTGTGCGTGACTTGTGGGAACAAGCTGATTTCGGTAATGGCTACCTGAAGCTTGCGGCGAAATTGAAAATGCTTAAACAAGTTTTGAAAGCTTGGAATAAGTCGGCCTTTGGTTGGACGGGTGTGCATATTCAGGAGTTAGAAAATCGAATAGAAGGGTTGGGAGATAAGTTGCAAATTCAGTATGATGAAGATGTGGAGGTTGATGTTATAGCTTCAAAAATGGAACTGGATACTTGGCTTCATAGAGAAGATGTTCGGTTAGCTCAGTGTGCAAAAGTTCATTGGTGAAGGCAAGGTGGCAAGAATTCTCACTACTTTCATGCTTTACTTAATAAAAGGAAGCAGTCTAAGATTATGGAGAAGAAGCTTTTGAATGGATTGATCCTAAAATCCCCTCAAGATGTAATACCCGAGTCCTACTACGTAGGTCCTTACATCATTTTATTAATTTTTTAAGTTAAATATTTTGAGATAAAGATTGCTTCTAACCATCGACCCTCACCCAAGAAAGAAAAAGAACAAGTTTTCATCTTCTTCCCTAAGCTAAAGCCAATTCCCTCTCCTTCTTCTCTCTTCTCATCTTCAAGAAACCAAACTCCTCTCATCATCTTCAAGCTTATGACTCCAAAGCAAGGTAAGAATACCCTTAATCCTTCTCCTTTGTGTATTTCGAATTTAGCCATGGTTAATCAATTGGGTTTTCTTTTGATGATTTTTTAAGTTTCAGTTTTGGGGTTTTTGAATTTTCTTTGTTGGCTGATTGTTGTATGGTAGTTTCTAGACTGATTTCTCATTTGTTTCCTCTAATATCTATTCTAGTTGGGTGGTCACCGAGTAGCAAAATGATAGCCCATATGTGTTATGCTCTGTTTTGTTCCTAGCCGTGTGTTTTGCATGGCATTTTTGTTGTAGCCTCACCTTGTATTTTCTCAAATTTAAGCCATGTTTTAATTATGTTAAGTCTTTTTTTTTTTTTATGTGTACAATTAATAGGAGTGGAGGGTTATAATTTTAGACATACTTTCCTCAAGGTTTATGGCCTAAGTAAGCCACTAAGAATTTTAATTAAGCTAGTAAGCTTGGTTTGAGAATTTTAAGTTGCCAAGTCTTGTACCCTTTTTATTTATGCTATGTTTTCTGAAAAACATGTGAGGTTTTATTAAGTTTCTACAACTCTAGTATTGTTTAATTATGTAGTTGAGATGTTTCTTAAGTGAGGGATGTTTAAAAGCATGAATGTACAAAGGTTATTAGCTGTCCAAGTGTTGCAGAATTTTCTGCTATGCATTCTGTTTTGGGGCTTAAACCTGCCCAGTTCATTCCCTTTGTTCAGTTTCATCTTTTGTTCAGCCAAAGATAAAATTAGTATGAAGAACCATTGTAAAACAAGTGATAAAATCAACCCTCTTGTGAGCATTGACTCTTTTGTTGGATTTACCTTCCATACGATATTACAAAGTTAATAAATGCCCTCTTCGATGAAAATTTCAGACTTGTAGCAATTCTTTGTTCCTTTCCCTTTTTAAATAAATTCCTACCATCTATGCATTCCTAACCTATGATTTCCATCTATCCTTCATGTAGAAAACAATGGCCTTTAAAGGGATAGCAAGCATGTTATTTACTTTCATAAGTTTCTTTAAAATGTTTGGAATGAAGATTTTAATGTTTTGGTCTAAGTGCCATGTATGGTGGGTAGCTAAATGGGTTAATGTTGTACCTTGTAGATAATGCTCAATAGGTGAGAATGGGTTAAGGAAAACACCTGAATTCTAAATTGGAATTAAAGTGAGCGTGTAAGGGTGTTGGTTAGTAAACCTTAAAGTAAGATGGATATTAACGTGTTTATTCCATTTCATTGAATAAGAGTTTATTTTCAACTTCAAGGGAACTCACTAGTAAAGATCGCAGGTAAGTAGCTATGACCATGCTTCTTACACCTAGTTCTCTTTATAAAAGAATATTTATCTCTTATTACAAATGTTCTTCTAAAGAAAAGAGTAAATGAATATAGTATGTACAAACCATTTCTTGATAGCCCCTATTAAGCACCCTATCGATTATAATTGTGTGTATGTATATAAGGTAATGCAAGCATAATGCATGCATGTAGGTTCTAAGTCATGAGATTTCCATACATGCTCTCTCAATAAACTTATTGATTATTCCTATATGTAGTATAGCATGAAAATGTATCTTTTTCATAAAAATGCATGTGTATCGGAGTAAGAAAGATGAGAAAAATGTTTTGATTGTAAAGGAAAGAAAATGAACGTCTCATGTCTTACGCTTTAAGTGATGTTTTCAATGATGCGAAGAAAGTGTTTTAAAATGTCCCTATGAGCTAATGTTTTAAATGACACGAAGAAAACATTTTAAGATGTCCCTCTGAATTGATGTTAAATTGTCCCTATGAACTGACGCTTTATGGATGCCATAAAAGAATGATGTTCAAGCTCATGCTTTTAAAATGATGTTTTTCATGAATGCACTGTTAAATGAAAAGATAACGTTTAAGGTCATGCTTTTAAATGACATTTTCCATTAATGAACTGTTAAATGAAAAGGACTGAAATGAATGAATGAAAGAAAGGACTGAATAAATGAATGCCTTATTGTATGAAAATACGTGACAACCATATGAATAAAAAGGGTACCAAAGGAATGTGCAGATTGCAATGCCGGGTAAGTAGTACTAGTGGTGCACCCAGTGTTGCCCCCTGACTGAAAGGGATTCCCAACCTATGGCCACTGGCAGATCCAGGTCTAAAGAAAGACCGCTAATCCCAACACACGGGGCGTAATAGTGTGTACCGACCAAAGAAAGTGAAACATGAAAAGCATGGTTATTTCTTAAACTGTTATAATACATGAAAGCATAGTTATTTCTTAAATCTTTATGCATGAAAGTATGGCTTATCCCTTAAACTGTTATGCATTAAAGCATTGTCAAGAATTAGCAAAATGTTATGTATGCATGTTTCCAAAAGAAAAGAATAGATGCTGAGTATGTTCACTGCATGGTGTACTACAAACTGAGTATTCGACTCACTTTTGTTTTAAATGTTTTAAATATCTAGGTAATGACTAAAAGGTTGAGGAGCAAGGCACTACTGCAGAGGGACAGTCAGATGCTTAGGACCTTCCCTGATTAGAACAGTTATGTTTATGGATGATGGGTTATGTTTATGGTCAAACATTCTATTCAACTTTATATGGATGGACTCTGAGAGTCCCTTACGAGTGAATATTTGAATAGGATGTCTATCAGGTGTTCCCTTTATTAAATTAGAAATTTACATTACACGTGTGTCATGTCCATGCTGATCGCATGTTATTAGAAAAAGAAAATGACAGGTATGTACGTCTCGATCCCTCCTTTTCGGGGGATGGGGTTGTGACACAAGAAGTTCATGATGGTGTTGTGCAGTCTTGTACGAAATTCTTGGGGCAGTCCTTGAGTGGTGCTTCTAGATTTAGGAGACTTGGTGTCTCATGTGATTTCGGATATGATAATTTGAGACTTTGTTCATTACCGACAAAAGAAGAGGTGAAATAAGCAGTGTTTAGCATTCGCATCAAGAGTAGTCTGGGCCCAGATGGTTTTGGTTCTAGTTTTTATCGTGCTTGTTGGGATATTGTTCATTTGGAGGTGGAGGAAGCAATAAGGGAGTTTTTCTGGGGGGTTTCTCTTCCCATATGTTATACTACTTCTTTTGTGGTTTTTATTCCTAAAATGGCTTAGCCGACGAGGTTTGACATGTTTCGTCCTATTAGTTTATGTTCTGTGTTTTATAAAATCTGCACCAAGGTTTTAGTGGCGAGGCTTGCTCCTTTATTATCTTCTTTGATTTCTTTAGTTCCTTTTTTTGGGGCGAGCAAGATGGAAAGGAAAAAAAGAAATGGATTGCATGGAAGACTATGTGCAAGCCGATTGAAGAGGAGGAGAGTTGTTCTTAGGGATTTTGTTAAGGTGCAGCCTTCTCTTCATATGAAATTTGCTTGGAAGGTCATGATTGGGGATGATCTCTAGTCTAAGTTTTTCCGTGCGAAATATGTTGGGGATAAGCATGTCTCTTTTTCAAATCCGAAATGGGGTCTCCATTTTTTAGGTGAAGTGCATTTCGACGGTTTTAGAAAATTCAAAATGGAAAGTCAAGGATGGGAATATTTCATTTTGGTGGGATCATTGGTTGGATGGAGGTCCTCTTGCAAATACCCTTCCTGTTGTGGATACATCGAGGTTGATGTTGGCTGAATTAAGAGTCTTGAATGGTTGGGATATTGAAGTTTTAGAGAGGCTTGCTGGTTTAGAAAAGACGAATGAAATATGTCGTTTCTTGGGTGCACATAAATCTGGACAAGATATTCTAGTTTGGCTCAATAATAAAGATGGTTGTTTCTCCACAAAGAGCGCAAGGCAGTGCATTCGTGTAACTTCTCCAGTTGTGCCTTGGTCTTTTGGGTGTGGCGTGAAGCTTTACCAAAAACAATTTCAATACTAATATGGAAGGCTTTTCATAACAGTTTAAGTGTTGATGATAGATTGAGAAGAGTTGCAATTCCTATTACTTCCAAGTGTGATTGTTGTAATGGAGGTAGCTATGAGGATTTTAAACCATGTTCTTGCTGCAGGTGACATTGCTTCTGCTATTTGGAAGAGGTTTTCGGTTATTTTGGGTGCGTCTTATGGTCCAAATAAATGTTGGTCTGAGATGGTGTTGTTCTGGTTCAGACATGGTTCTCGTTCGTCCCAGGTTGGTTGTATTTTGGGTCTACTTTCTTGTATTATTACTTGGAAGTTGTGGTAACGCAGGTGTAACGCAAGAATGGAAGGAAGATGTTTTTCGACGGAAGAGCTTCGGAGATCTATTAGTGTTTGGCTAGGGAAAGTGCAAAGCAATCTGTCCAAGTTTACAAAGCTTTCTTTTGCTAACGTGGATAGGTTGAGGGATTTGTGAATTCCTACTATCCCAATTAGACCATATCGCATTCAATTAGTTTATTGGGTGAAGCCAAGGCTGGGGAGATTTAAGTTGAATATCGATGGCTGTAATTTCAGTAATTTGGGGAGATTGGGAGCAGGTGGATTAATTCGGGATATGCATGGGGATACGGTGCTTTCTTTCTATCACTATCTTGGGGATGGAACTAATAGTTTTGTTGAGTTAAAGGCTTTCTTAATTGGCTTGAAATATTTCCATGCACTGGGGCTTCAACAGGTGGATATAGAAGGTGACATTGTTAGTTCAAACAACATGGAGATATTGTTTGTAGTGTTTTTTGATAGATATAGTGTGACACTGCATAAATAACCTTAGACCTGTTTGGGAATTAGTGTACATTAATGTGTCCACTAATTCCTGAATTGTCCAAGGTAGACTGTTTGGGATTATATTATTTGTATTGCACATTTTTGTTATTTATGACCATCTTTTAAGCATGCAATTCATGGCCAGTAAAATGCAAGAATGAAAATTGAAATCATCCAATTGCAATTAACAAAGGGTATTCAATACAACAATACTCAAATCATATCCAAAATTCAATGACTACATCCTAGCCCTAGAATAAGAAAACTAGCAAATCATAACTAATAAAATAATCCAATTATTTCTCAAACATAAATTCAAATTCAACATACTTAATAACAATTCAACAACTGAAAATTAGAGAAAAAGAAAAAGAACTTTGTAATTGTAGAAATCGCGAGCTTCATTCTTCCTTATGGAATTATGACTCCTCCTTCAATCCTCCTCTCTCAATTTCTTGCCAATGATATGCTTATATAAGGGAGAAATAAACCCTAATATTTTCATGATTCCCCCTAAAAAAATCACCTAACTTTTAGGACTTATCTTGGCAGCCGTGTACGTGCTTCATGAGTCTGAATTTAGAAATCCTTCTTTGAAGCAACATCGTAGCCCTTTAAGATAGGTTTCCAATCCATTAGGAATCCCATCAATCGGATGTGTGAGTAGGAAGCTATGGTCAAAACATTAAAGTATGTCCAGGCTGTCTCCTAACGCATTTTGAATTTGGATTTCTTATGGATTCCTTCTAAGGTTTTTTTTCTTGATCCAAATTACTCTCAAACCCTCTAGAATCTTTTCTTTTTAGAACCCTCCTTCCATATCTCCAGGCCATCCAATCTATTCAAAATCAATTCCCCTTTCAAATTTTAAAACAAAACATTTCTACCATATTTGCTACTGAAAATCCAAAATTCTTGGCTAACCAATTCCAGCTGGATTTAAGGATCAAAACTACACATTGTGAAGTTGAGTCCATCATTAAAGTCTTAGATCTCATTCTCAGATTTCAAACGCACCTCAGCTTTCTATATCCGAACTTCTAGAACTCTAGATATAGGCTGAAAACCGAAATAGGGTCTGGGGTGCAATAAACTTCTAGACTGATTTGGACTTCTCTATTTCTGCTAAGTTTGGACCTCAAAAAGGTAGAATTGGGTTTTTGGCTATGCATAAAAGTTTTAGGCCTATGTCTTAGCTTTCTAGAAAGCCAAAACCGAGGTCTGTTGCTCCAACTAGAGCCCAAAAACCAAACAATGTTCTGGTTTGACTATACCAGACCAACTAGGATTTGCTCTCTAGGCATAGCCCGATTTTTGCTTCTTCACATCATCCCAATTTCAACTTAATTTAATAATTAAACAAGGCAGCAAACTAGATATATATATATATATATTATTTTTATTTGTTTCACTATTTTTTTTCAATAATATTTATTCTTTATCTTTAAGTTGTCACTCGCCTTTTGACATGAATAAAAGCATTTGTGATGGATGGACCCGGTTACTCAACAAGTCACACACTTATTTCAAGTTGTCGTTCGACGAAAAAGTAAATATTGGTAATGAATACCCCTAGTTACTAAGCAACGCAAAACATTGGAGTAGATAGAACTTCGTACACATTTATTTATTCAACTGTCTAATCATTATCACTCTATTTACTTAAACCTTGTTTAGGACTAGATCAAAGGGGATAATCACAAGAAATGCATCACACTCATATTTTATGCATAGTCACACAACTCACATAACTTTGCAAAGAATGTCTACTTCAATAATCCTAAAGAAAACAAGTATGCTTAATCTTATATTATAAGATACAATCTATCCTGAATAAAAAAATGCAATGCTTAACACAATAAATAACCCAAAAGTGTAATGTTGATCCTAAATAAGTCTCACACAAGTGAAAATGCAGGTTCAATTCTCCTAACCTTTCACATAAAAATCTGGTTTGGAAGACATGGATATGATGACCAATTAACTTGCATGAATGTGAACAAACCAAAATTTTGAAAAAAAAAAAAAAAAATCTTTCTCAATCAAACATAGCCATCACAAGCATTCAACATAATCAATTATTCACTCCCCAAACTTAATTTACACATTGTCCTCAATGTGAAAATTAAGAAAAACGGAAGACTAATACTCCCTTTTTAGCAAGGTTGAACACAAGGAATGTCCGATTGAATAGAACATGAACTACCATCTTGCATGATTTTTCTGAACCTACACAACAGAACCAAAAGAAGGGGGGTCACAACTATCATTATTCAAACAAAAAAAAAAAACTTAAATAAAAACAACAATTAAAACAAAAGAAGCGCTTGTTTATAATCATTAGCTTGACTTCTACACCATCAACCACAGGTAGGATTCTAGAAGGAGTAAGTAACTCCTTTAGGATCCACATTACTAGCAAGATAAGGCTTCAAACGCTGCAAAACTTGAGACAAGTTATCTAAGCAACTATCAAAAGAAGATTCAAAAACAAAAAAATCATCCATGAAAACCTCTATGATCTTTTCAACAAAATCAGGGAAAATAGCCATCATGCAACGTTGAAATGTAGCAGGTGCATTACACAAACCAAAAGGCATCCTATGGAATGCAAAAGTACCATAAGGACAAGTGCATGTGGCCCTTTCTTGGTCTTTTGGGGATATAGGAATATGGTTATACCCTGAATAACCATCTAGAAAATAGTAATACGCATACCCAACAAGTCTCTTAAGCCGCTAATCAAGAAAACCTAAAGGAAAATGATCCTTACGGGTAACACTATAATCTATGCAGACTCTCCACCCAGATACTGTCCTAGTGGGAATTAATTCATTATTTTCATTATGCACCACAGTCATCCCACCCTTTTTAGGTACAACCTGCACTAGACTAATCCATGAACTATCGAATATAGCATAAATAATCCATGCATCTAACCATTTAAGAACTTCAACTCTAACTACTTCTTTCAGGTTAGGATTTAATCGTCTCTGATTTTCAACAACAGGTTTATGGTTATCCTCAATTAAAATTCTATGCATACACAATGAAGGGCTAATTCCTCTAAGGTCTAATATAGTCCATCCTATGGCTTTTTTCTCAATCTCAAAATACACATCAATTTGTCAAGTTGATCATCAGACGAAGAAGCACTCACAATCATAGGCAAAGTATTATTCTCACCTAAAAAGGCAGACCTGAGATGTAAGGGTAATGACTTCAACTCCAGAACTGGTGCTTGCACATTAGAAGGGGAAGGGAGCAGCTTACCTTTGCCTAAATCCTCAAAATGAATACCTCTCTGCTTCTGCTTAGGACATGTAGCCTCTAATGCACATTCCACTTTTGCAACCTCCAAAGTATCATCTTTACATGTCTCTACACTAAAACCTCTATGTTCAACTCATCTACAACATCAACTCGAAAGACATGATCAGTTAAAGAAGGATATTTAGCAACTTCAAATAAATTAAACTCTACCTCTTCATCACCAACCTTCAAAGTCAACCTACCATTCTTAACATCTATGACAGCTCCAACTGTGGCTAGAAAAGGCCGGCCTAAAATGATAGGGATCTCGGTGTCTTCTTCCATCTCAAACACTGTAACACCCCGCTCCTTCCTTCTTATGTACATTCTGTCTTTTTGACTTAAGGCTTCTTCTTTCTGACGTTAGCAAATTCCAAGGATGGGATTATGCAACAGTCTATCCTTCCCCCTAGCGAATGTGAGCCTCGTTATGCGGGCCAGACCTCGATGACGTGTTTTTAAAGATATTATGTGATTTCTAAAGCTAGCTTTGTGTTTTGAAGTTATGTGTACTTTAAATGGAATATTCTCATCGTTATTTAACTAAGTAATATTTTAAATAACTCAATTATAATATTTTTGAAGAGCCCCAAAAATATTATAATTGTGGGGAATCATTTTATATAAATGATTCTAGTTATTTAAAATATTATAGGATTTAAATAATCTTTAAAACTCTAATTAAATTAAATGTTTTATTCTTTTAAAGATGTTAAAGAAGACTTCATCATTTTATTAATGATGAAGGAATATTGTTTTATAAACTAAAGTTAGTTTAAATAATATTATACCCTAATTCCTCTTAGTGCTTTTAATTAAGTTAATGTTTACTCATTTTCAAATCAGTGTTTAATCTCTCATCGTTAGATCATTGCGTAGATCCCCAGAAGTTGGGTTTTAGAAAAAAACCCCAGCCCCTCTCTCTTTCTCCCTCACTTTTCCCCTGGCTCTCTCCCTCTCCTCCCTTGGCTTTGAGTTTTGACGAGATGATCGAAGTGTACAGTCGAAGAGGGTTACTCAATGGAATGATGGTTGGCAATGATTGTTGTGTTTACCTTCAGGAATTAATTGTGACTTGAGGACATGTACGAATTTAAATTGTGAGGGTATACTTTCCTTTGGAGATTGAGCTTCCAGTCAAGAGAATTATGGATATTGTTATTTAACTTGAAGAGAGTTTGTTGGGTCGCCATGTATGGCGTATGATAAAATCTTGGAAGTTGAAGCTTAGGCATCAGCAGTGGATAACATAATCATATATGTGAGTTAATAAAGCATTAGGATCCATGGGTGTTGTGCAATAGCTTTTGGTGGATTGAAGATTTGAGCAGTATGGCTTACCTTGAGGTTTAATAGTGATGTGTTATTGAAGGAACTAGTCGTACTAATACTAGGTTATAGGAGTAGAAGTAGGTGGGCGAGTTACCAAGAAAGCTTTGATAATGTTTTGGTGAAGTCAATGATGGTTCGTAGTGGGTTTAGTCACCGCTAGATTAGATGATATTCAGAATTTAGGTGATGAGCTTTTGGGTTTAGGTTGTGGGGTAGAAGTTTATAGGTGCTCTTATTGGTTGGGCGGGTTGGATTTGAGCCTTTTAGGGTATGTTCCTTATCTTAGATGAGACGGGTGTATTTTGGGGTAATGTTACTTGTTTTCAAGTTGGGATGCTAAGGTGGATTGATACTGTTTTTTTTTTTCTGTCAATGATCACAGATGTATTTTGTGGAATATTGATTTTGATTAATGCAGCGAGAGTTAATTGAGGAATATGAGTGATAACTCATGGTTGCGGGAAAAATAGTATTTCCTACCAAAATGTGGTAAGAGTTTTCAGGTTAGTAGTTATGGAGCCACCTTGTGCTCGATGGTGTTGTTTTTATGAGGACATAAATTTTACGCATGTGGCAAATTATCAGAGTGCGCAGCAGGAGCGTGATATTTTGGTTGTAATTAGGAGTTCAAATTTTGTGCTGATTTTGAGGAATTAGAGGTCACTTGAATGTTTTAGACGATACTTGTAATTGGAGATTAATTACTGAGTTGGACCAATTATGTTATTGATGTTTAACTTTGGAAGTGTCCATTAGGTTACCAAAGGTACGATACAATGAAGGTTTAGAAGTTATAGTGTGGGAGTCGATTGAGGTTAGCACAGATTATTATATGGAGCTATTAATCATTGGAATTTATTGGATTTGTAATAAGGTTCTTGTGAAAAAATGAGATTTTGGATAACATAGCCACCCTAGGAATACTGGACGTGAGATGCCATTGGGAGACTAATGCGAGTATTATGAAATCGCCTTTGGGAGTAGACTTTAGAGAATTGTACCCATAGTTGTTTGGGCATTAGGGATGGTATGTTTGTCTCAAGCGTATTCTAGTGGTATCTTGTATCCTGCTTTAGCATGATGCATGGCCTTACAAATTTCGAGGACGAAATTTTATTTTAAGGGGGAAGGATGTGATACCCCGTATTTACGTGTATTTTGACTAAGTAAATTATTGCATTTATTAAGATTATGAGCTTTCTTGTTTGAAATTTTAGATGATTTATGTTATATTATTTTAAGATTTTTAATTGTTAATTCAATGTGTTTTCTTGTTATTAATAATTGTTCATTATTTAACATTGTTCTTTAATTTAAATTAGTTGTTAGTGGTTTTTAAAATTACTGTGTTGTTGGATTTAATTATTTTATTTTCATTTTATCACTACATTTAAATTATTTTATTTAACTTGCTATTTTGAAATATTTTTCGTTGGATAATTTTTTTGTGACCCAAGATGTGAGGATTGGAACTCATTTATTTCCTTCACTCTTTTTTTCTTTTCCTCTTTTTCTTTTCTTCCCCTTTTCTTTTTCCGCCCATTTCTTTCCTCCTCTCTCTCTTCTCTCCCATGCGGTTTCCTTCTCTCCCCGCATCCGTGAGTCGTTCTCCACCCAGCCCACCGCCACGCGCCGCCGTGACCGACACCGCCCCTATCCTTCCCTTCCCCACTAGCCGGCGACCACCCCCTTCAATCCCAACTCCTCTCGCGCAGTCGTGAGCCCCCACTTCTCTTCGCTCTAGCGACGCCGTCGCGCCACCTCCGGCCACCATTTCTTCACCACTTCATTCTCGACCTCCTAGCAACCTAATGCACCCATCCTCAACCCCAATCTGCCACCGGTGAAGCACATTCATCAACATTTCATTTTTGGGCATTTTAGCCTTCAATCACCCTCTACGCTGCCACCCACGGCCAACCACCACCACCATTAGTTTCACCGAAATCTCTAAGCCCTTCCCTATCAATCTCGGTTCTTGGTTTGTCCCCGTTCAAAAGTGAGTTTTTGAGACCCACGACCACAGTGCATTTTGCATTGTCTTGTTGCTGTGTTGCCACCTACTACTTGCAGCTCCACGATCCTTTGAAAATTATTATATAGCGCTGTAAGCATTTTTTCAAAGAACTTTTGAGATTTAAATGTATTTTTGCACTAACTCATATTTATAGTGAACTGGTTGGTTGTGTCGGACTGAGTCCGAGGTGTAAGGGAGGTGGGTTGGATTGGATTATGGAGTTGTTCATGTGATTGGTTTATGATGTGAGATTTGTTGGCTGTTTCGGTTTTAAATATTGGTTTTGAGTTTGTCGTTGGTTATGGTGAATATTGATAATTTTTGAAAGTGATGATATATTTTGAGATTATGAGGGTTTTAAGTTTTGAAGAATTAAAATAGGTTATTTTAGAAGCTTAGGCTTTAATATCAAAATACGTGATTGATTGGAAACTTACGAAAATTACGTGATTATTTTTTTATAGGTGACGATTTATAGTGGACTCGACATTTTTTGAGGAAAATTCTAAAAAGCTAAGTCGTCCAGGTAAGCGGGGTCCCTATTCTAGATTTGCATAAAAAGAAATGAACTGAGGTTGGTATGTAAAAAAATGTGCATGTTGTTTTAAAAAGAAAAGGTGAAAAATAACCTCAGTATATGTTTTGCATTTACTCATGAGATATGTATGAAAGAGAAATGAAATGTTTTTGACATGGATAGTGTAGATATGAGCAATATTTGACATGTTTCTGAAATATGCAAAAGAGCGAGTATGATATCATTGAGATTTTTATGCATGTGATATGAAATGATTTGGATTTGTTTCCTTTTTTATCAAATGGAAATGATATGAATATGTTTTGCACGTGTTTTGATATGATAAGGATATGATAAAACTTTGGCATACTTATCTGTTCTGAATCTGATTCTGAATATGGTCTTGATATGATGATACTGGTTCACATGATATGGTTAGTTCCAACATGATATGATATGATATGAGTGCACCCACTTTGGAAACAAAGTGGTCATTTACGTGTTCTTTCCTGTGTGCACACTCGGGACTCCGAGATTGAAAGAGGGGAAGTTTCACCATATGATACTGTCTGGTTTGACTACTGGGGATAGCACAACCATACCACGGGGGTTAAACATGGTATATGATAAGATGAATATGAAGATGTTATGATAAGATGAAGATGTTCAGTTATGTTAGGCCAAAGCATTTTTTAATATGAAATGGATATTTAAATATGAACAGTTGGTTTTTTTTTTTTTTTTGTTTTGAATATGAAAATGGTTTTTGAATACCAAAAAGGTCTTTGATTATGAAACGGATCTTTGACTATGAACAGTTGGTTTTTGAATATGAAAATGGTATTTGAATACGGAAAGTGTCTTTAAATATGAACAGTTAATTTTAGAGTATGAAAAGTCTGAAAAGTCGCTCTGATTTTCTGATAACACGTTTATGAGATCTGCATATAAAAATGAAATATTTTGTTTCTGCATATTGAACTTTCTGAAAAGGATCATGTTTACATACTAGTATATGTTCTCTGCTTACTGAGTTGTTGATAGCTCACCCTTTATCCCCACAATATTTTTTAGATGATTTCGATGTTCCAGTTGAGGATAAAAAATATGGAGCATGGGTGGGAGGAGTTAAAAACGATGGTTTAAGCATAGAAGGTTTATATGGGTATTGAGGATTTTCATGCAGTAAGCTTGTTGTGCTCTAATGATGTGATTTGTTGGGAGGTTGATGTTTATATTAAGATTTTGTATTGTCTTAGAATAATTAAACTGGAGTATTTGATGTGAATTAATGAGTATTTTGTGTGACAGAGAAAAATTAGAGTATGTACTATGTGGATGAAAAATAATTTTTAGGTGACATGAGTTAACTCTCCGGACCCTCGAGGACGAGGCGTTACAGTTGGTATCAGAGCTAGGTTTGAGATTCTGCAGACTTTATGGATTGTGGTTTTGGGAATTTAAGGCTTTAGATTTGATTGGCTTATTTTGAAGGTTGTAGGACATGACTTGGAGGTCTAGGTTACGATGTTTACATAAGTTTGAGCGAAAGCCAGATTTGAGGTTTTGCATACTATAATAAGATGTTTGATGACATTTAAGGTTTTAGAATTTTGAAAGCACTAGGACATGATTTTAAAGATATTTGGTTTGAGCTTTTGCATACTCATGTTGGGTGGCCTATGAAATCTGAAGTTTTGAATATCTGTGGGCTAGGAAGTTAACTCAGATTGGAGGTATGGAAATTTGTAGACTATAAGAGATGATTTTATTTGTTTTTAAAGTTTTAGAATCCGGCAACCTTTTGGAATATATTCTAGGATGTTTGAGGTCTTAGATGGTGTGGGTTTTAAAAAGAAGATTTTGAAGAGAACTAAGGCTTTAGATTTTTTTTTCAGATTTTAAGAAATGGCTTTCTGTACACTTGGGGTTTTAGATCAGGCAGGCGGACTTTGTTGATTATAGGTAAGGATCTTTTATAAGATGTAAGGTTTAGATTTTTGAAGGTGCACATAAGTTCAATTGTAGGATAAGTTTGAGGTTCTACAGACTATAACATATGAGGTTTTGGATATCGATTCAGTTTAGGAAGTAATTTCATATTTGATATATTGAGATTTGAGAACTAAGACATGATCATGGGGATATTTCAAGTTTGAGGTTCTGTAGACTATAAACATTTGAGTTTTGGATATCCGTGGGTTTAGTAAGAAACTGTCAGATTTGAGGTGTAGATTTGTAAAGAATAAGAGCTGATTTTGTGGATATTTAAGGTTTTAAATTTTGCAGATTTTATGATTGAGTTTTGAGATTTTGAGGTTTAGGGATTTTAGATCTGACAAGCTTACTTTGTGGTCTATAAGAGATAATCTTTATAAGATTTAAGGTTTAGGTTTTTGTGGTTTAGATTCTAAAGATGTATGGGAGTTTAGAGCGATGTCGGGTTGACAATTATAGATGGTAGGAAGGACTATATTAGTTGATTAAAGATATGACTAAGAATGGGTAAGACCATTTGTCCAGTAGGTGTAGTACTTGAAAAGTTTAAAGGCTTAATTTGAAATTATTTTTTTATTTAAATTGAATTGAATTGAATTGAATTGAATTTATTTTATTTGAATTGAAATTATGTTATTTTATTTATTAATTTTATTTTATTTTATATTATTTTGTTTTATTTTATTTTGTTTATTTTGTTCGAAGTTGAAAAGTGGGTTAAGGGTTAAGTTATGGCAGGAAGATGGTACGGCTGAGAATGTCATTGTTAAGTATAAATATTTAGTGTAGTAGGCATGAACTTTTATCGACTTTGTTTGCTTTTACAATATCGAAGTTTGAAAGGAACGGCATGTACTGGGTGATCTCCTGGGGGAGTAGGATATTTGAGGTTTTAGATTTGTGGATATATGACACGAGGCTTTAGAATAGGAGGTTGTAAGTTCAGCAAACTAAGGATAGATTTACGGGAATTTCACCAAAGATTTAAGGTTTTGCAGACTTTAGGAAATGATTTGTTATGAATTAATATTTTAGATTTTGAAAGCTTCGGGTGTCGATTGTTTTATTATTGGATATAAGTTCATCGATCTTACAAATTTCGGAAAATGATTCTTATATAATTTATAATTTTAGAATTACAGGTTTGAAGGACTGATTTGTAATAAGATTTAAGTTTTTAATTCCGCAGGCTTGGTGTGCTAGCTTGATTTATTTTTGGAGACTGATTAGTCTGTGACCATTAAAATGGGGTTGATCAGAGTTGAGTTATTGATATAGGGATTTTCAAGGAGATTATTTCTTTGGGGATTGAAGGTATTGATCTAGTTTGGATAATGATTGTTATTAGTTTGGGGTTATAGTGGCAGGTTTTGGGATTTGATCCATATTAATTTTAAGGATAATAGATGGTGCAGATTTAGGAAGTGATTCTTCTTGATTTCGAGGATATAGGTCTAGATGATGGAAATGGTAGTGATGAATCACTTGCACATTTGGAGGATTATTGGTTTTGACTAAGGGTGCATAAGATCTATGCGTAATAGTGATGAGAGTACATGGATTTCGAAGAGTACAGGTCCTAGTCTCATTTTTGGCTTAGAAATGGCTTTGGTAGGTGTTGAAGAGGAGTCGATACAATAGTATTAAATTCAAAAGACCTTAGCTTTGAGTTTTGATGAGATGATCGAAGTGTACAGTCGAAGAGGGTTACTCAATGGAATCATGGTTGGCAATGATTGTTGTGTTTACCTTCAGGAATTAATTGTGACATGAGGACACGTAGGAATTTAAATTGTGAGGGTATACTTTCCTTTGGAGATTGAGCTTCCAGTCAAGAGAATTATGGACATTGTTATTTAACTTGAAGAGAGTTTGTTGGGTCGCCATGTATGGCGTATGATAAAATCTTGGAAGTTAAAGCTTAGGCATCAGCGGTGGATAACATAATCATATATGTGAGTTAATAAAGCATTAGGATTCATGGGTGTTGTGCAATAGTTTTTGGTGGATTGAAGATTTGAGCAGTAT
This sequence comes from Juglans microcarpa x Juglans regia, assembly GCF_004785595.1. Lineage (NCBI taxonomy): Eukaryota > Viridiplantae > Streptophyta > Magnoliopsida > Fagales > Juglandaceae > Juglans > Juglans microcarpa x Juglans regia. The sequence goes on along the minus strand of NC_054599.1, from coordinate 11,497,482 downwards.
GGCTTACCTTGAGGTTTAATAGTGATGTGTTATTGAAGGAACTAGTCATAGTAATACTAGGTTACAGGAGTAGAAGTAGGTGGGTGAGTTACCAAGAAAGCTTTGATAATGTTTTGGTGAAGTCAATGGTGGTTCGTAGTGAGTTTAGTCACCGCTAGATTAGATGATATTCAGAATTTAGGTGATGAGCTTTTGGGTTTAGGTTGTGGGTAAAAGCTTATAGGCCCTCTTATTGGTTGACCGGGTTGGATTCGAGCCTTCTAGGGTATGTTCCTTATCTTAGATGAGACGGGTGTATTTTGGGGTAATGTTACTTGTTTTCAAGTTGGGATGCTAAGGTGGATTGATACTGTTTTTTTTTCTGTCAATGATCATGGATGTATTTTGTGGAATATTGATTTTGATTAAGGCAGCGAGAGTTAATTGAGGAATATGAGTGATAACTCATAGTTGTGGGAAAAATAGTATTTCCTACCAAAATGTGGTAAGAGTTTTCAGGTTAGTAGTTATGGAGCCACCTTGTGCTCGATGGTGTTGTTTTTATGAGGACATAAATTTTATGCATGTGGCAAATTATCAGAGTGCGCAGCAGGAGCGTGATATTTTGGTTGTAATTAGGAGTTCAAATTTTGTGCTGATTTTAAAGAATTAGTGGTGACTTGAGTTTTTGAGACGATACTTGTAGTTGGAAATCAATTACTGAGTTGGACCAATTATGTTATTGATGGTTAACTTTGGAAGTGTCTATTAGGTTACCAAAGGCAGGATACAATGAAGGTTTAGAAGTTATAGTATAGGAGTCGATTGAGGTTAGCACAGATTATTATATGGAGCTATTAATCATTAGAATTTATTGGATTTGTAGTAAGGTTCTTGTGAAAAAAGGAGATTTTGGATAACATAGCCACCCTAGGAATACTGGACGTGAGATGCCTTTGGGAGTAGACTTTAGAGAACTGTACCCATAGTTGTTTGGGCATTAGGGATGGTATGTTTGTCTCAAGCGCGTTCTAGTTGTATCTTGTATCCTGCTTTAGCGTGATGCATGGCCTTATAAATTTCGAGGACGGAATTTTATTTTAAGGGGGGGAGGATGTGATACTCCGTATTTACGTGTATTTTCACTAAGTAAATTATTGCATTTATTAAGATTATGGGCTTTCTTGTTTTAAATTTTAGATGATTTACGTTATATTATTTTAAGATTTTTAATTGTTAATTCAATGTGTTTTCTTGTTATTAATAATTGTTCATTATTTAAAATTGTTCTTTAATTTAAATTAGTTGTTTGTGGTTTTTAAAATTACTGTGTTGTTGGATTTAATTATTTTATTTTTATTTTATCACTACGTTTAAATTATTTTATTTAACGTGCTGTTTTGAAATTTTTTTCGTTGGATAATTTTTTTGTGAATTCGGACTCATTTATTTCCTTCACTTTTTTTTTCTTTTCCTCTTTTTCTTTTCTTCCTCTTTCTTTTTCCCCCCATTTCTTTCCTCCTCTCTCTCTTCTCTCCCGTGCGGTTTCCTTCTCTCCCCATGTCTGTGCGTCGTTCTTCACCCAGCCCACCACCACGCTCCGCCGTGACCGACACCGCCCCTCTCCTTCCCTTCCCCACCGGCCGGCAACCACCCCCCTCAATCCCAACTCCTCTCGTGCTGCCGTGAGCCCCTACGCACGGCTTGAAGCCACAGCCATCTCTTCACTCCAGCGCCGCCGTCACGCCACCTCCGGCCACCATTTCTTCACCACTTCATCATCGACCTCCTAGCAACCTAATGCACCCATTCTCAGTCCAGATCTGCCACCGGTGAAGCGCATTCATCAACATTTCTGTTTTGGACATTTTAACCTTCAACCACCCTCTATGCCGCCACCCACAGCCAACCACAACCACTATTAGGTTCACTGACATCTCTAACCTTTCCCGATCAATCTCGGGTCTTGGTTTGCCCCCGTTCAAAAGTGGGTTTTTGAGACCCACGGCCACAGTACATTTTGCACTATTCTTTTACTGTGTTGCCACTTCTTGCAGCTCCACAATCCTTCGAAAATTATTATATAGCGCTGTAAGTATTTTTTCAAAGAACTTTTGAGATTTAAATGTATTTTTGCAGTAACTCATATTTATTGTGAACTAGTTGGTTGTGCCGAACTGAGTCCGAGGAGTAAGGGGGATCGGTTGGATTGGATTATGGAGTTGTTCGTGTGATTGGTTTATGATGTTAGACTTGTTGGCTGTTTCGGGTTTAAATATTGGTGTTTTGAGTTTGACGTTGGTTATGGTGAATATTGATGATTTTAGAAAGTGATGATATATTTTAGGATTATGAGGGTTTTAAGTTTTGAAGAATTAAAATAGGTTATTTTAGAAGCTTAGGCTTAAATATCGAAATACGTGATTGATTGGAAACTTGCGAAAATTACGTGATTATTTTTTCATAGGTGACGATTTATAGTCCACTCAACATTTTTTGAGGAAAATTCTAAAAAGCTAAGTCGTCCAAGTAAGCGGGGCCCATATGCTAGATTTGCATAAAAAGAAATGAACTGAGGTTGGTTTGTAAAAAAATGTGCATGTTGTTTTAAAAAGAAAAGGTGAAAAACAATCTCAGTATATGTTTTGCATTCACTCATGAGATATGTATGAAAGAGAACAAAAATGTTTTTGACATGAATAGTATAGACATGAGCAATATTTGACATATTTTTGAAATATGCAAAAGAGAAAATATGATATCATTGAGATTTTTATGCATGTGATATGAAATGATTTGGATTTGTTTTTTTTTTTATCAAATGGAAATGATATGAATATGTTTTGCACGTGTTTTGATATGATATGGATATGATAAAACTTTGGCATACTTATCTGTTCTGAATCTAATTCTGAATATGGTCCTGATATGATGATACTGGTTCACGTGATATGGTTAGTACCAACATGGTATGATATGATATGAGTGCCCCCACTTTGGAAACAAAGTGGTCCTTTACGTGTTCTTTCCTATGTGCACACTCGCGGCTCCGAGATTGAAAAAGGAGAAGTTTCACCATATGAGACTGTCTGGTTTGGCCACCGGGGATAGCACAACCCTATCAGGGAGGTTAAACATGATATGTGATATGATACGATATGACATGATATGATAAGATGAAGATGTTCAGTTATGTTATGCCAAAGCGTTTTTGAATATGAAACGGATATTTAAATATGAACAGTTGGTTTTTTTTTTTTTTTTGAATATGAAAATAGTTTTTGAATACCAAAAAGGTCTTTGATTATGAAACGGATCTTTGAATATGAACAATTGGTTTTTGAATATGAAGATGGTATTTGAATACGGAAAGTGTCTTTAAATATGAACAGTTAATTTTTGAGTATGAAAAGTTGCTCTGATTTTCTGATAACAGATTTATTAGATCTGCATATAAAAATGAAATGTTTTGTTTCTACATACTGAACTTTCTGAAAAGGCTCATGTTTACATACTAGTATATGTTTTCTGCTTACTAAGTTATTGATAACTCACCCCTTATCTCCACAATATTTTTCAGATGATTTGAATGTTCCAGTTGAGGATCAAGAATATGGAGCTTGGGTGAGAGGAGTTAAGAATGATGGTTTAAGCATAGAAGGTTTATATGGGTATTGAGGATTTTCATGCAATAAGCTTGTTGTGCTCTACTGATATGATTTGTTGGGAGGTTGATGTTTATATTAAGACTTTGTATTGTCTTAAAATAATTAAATTGGAGAATTTGATGTGAATTAATGAGTATTTTGTGCGATAGAGAAAAATTAGAGTATGTACTATATGGATGAAAAATGATTTTTAGGTGACATGAGTTAACTCTCTGGACCCTCGGGGACGGGGCGTTACACATTACCACCATCACAAGGCCACCATGAGCCCTTCCAAGACCGCACTTAGCTATCCAAATGCCCAAACAGCCACCGTACGTGGGTTAGCCGCCACGTACGACCCTTCCGACATTATCGGCTGTGACGATCAACGAGCAACGCACGAGTTATCCCGTCGATGGTATAACCCTCTATCCTTCGTTATTTATGTTAGATATTGATTAGTTGATTAGGTTGTGGACTTTGCTGTTAGTATTGTGGAGTTCGCTGTGTTGTATGGAGACGTGATGTACTGTGTATGTGAAGTGTTGGGCGTATTTGTGTAGTGTGCTGTAAAGCGTTGTGGACTGTGCTATGAAGCGTGGTTGTGGAATATATGCTGTAATGGTGACGTGGCATTGTGTGGATTGGGAAGAGAGTGTGTACTCTCGTGGCGCAGTGTGGGATAAGGAGAGTATATGTAAAATATACCCTACTAGCGTATTGTGGAATGGGAAGAGTACATGCTGAGTATACTTGGTGTTTGGCGTAGTGTATATGAAGGGAGTACACGCGGAGTGTATTCTATGTGATGGAGTGGTTCACCATATGGCGGGTATGCCATAATGGTGATGTGTGGTGTAAATGTATGAAGGAAGTACACACGGAGTGTACTCCGTGTGATGGAGTGAGGCGCCATATGGTGTGTACGCCATAGTGGTGATGTGGCAAAGCGTGTGAGAATGGAGTATAAGTGGAGTGTACTCCAAGAGGTGCAGCGACACACCGTGCGGCGTGTCGCAGAGATAAGGATGATTGTATGGTTGATGGGCGTAGAGTGTGGTGAAGAGTGTTGGGAACTATGAAACAGTGTCCCGAAGTAGTTATGGTGTAGCCTATAGTCTGAGGTGACGGGTGTTACCGTAATCGACTTATGGCTGGAAGTATGAGTGAAGTAGTAGAACAAGTGTCAAAGTGTGCCGCGAAAGCAGGACTGGGGAAGGTCACGAAGTGACATGGTTACCAGCAGTCATGCTTATGACGGGTGAGGAGTTAGTGTAGGCATGGCGCATCAGGATTGTGACGAGATGTCACGATGTGATAGAAGTACGTGAAGAACCGTACTTATGATGACTTAAGAGTTGGCATAAGAATGGCATAGGGGGATGTCAGGTGATGTGACAATATCACGGTGTAGCTTGGGAGTAGTCTCGAGCTATATGATGTGACATAAGGCGTGGTTGTGAACAGAGTCTTGTTTTGTTAAGTGTTGGGATGAATTGTTAAAAAGGGACAAGTAGAATGAAGAGTCATGCTAGCCGGGTTAAGAGAAGGTTGGTATCGGAGTATGGCCTTTGTCCCTACGAGCAGGTGATCAACATGTTATATGTTGTTCTCAGGTGATAAAGGGGTAAGGTACATCTGTAATCTGGTTAGACACATGTGCCGAACGGATTCACCATTTGTAATGGGTAATCTGTCCTGAGTATAGTTACACGGTGCTTAACCTCAGAGTTGGCTTAGAGCAGTGTGGCTTGAATGGATGGGAATGAGGATTAGTGTGGGCTAAGGTGCATAAAGGCAGTGACGGGTGTATTGTTAGGATTGGGATGCGTGATTCCGTCGGTCGGAATCATGTGTCGGAATGTGGTTAATAGGGAAAGGAAGACGAATGTCTTAGTGTCTTAATCCTACGGTGAATCACGGGTTCACTTTAGTGATAAGCATTTGAGGCAAGAACGTCAAATTGAGAAGAGATGGTGATCGTAAGTGATCCCCGAAGGTGTTAGCATAGTAAAGGGCATGTAAGAGCATGAGATAGAAGGAGAGCGTTTCAAGTGAAGTGTATCTTATGTCTTCTAAGATTAAATTGCTTATGTACTATATAGAGAATGACACTAAGGTTATGTGTATGCATGTAGATTGTCATCTAACACGCACATGAATGGATTGCATGATACAAGAAATGAAACAAAACGCTTTTCTTTACGACGCTTTACAAAACGACACGAAAGACATTTTACGAAAGCATGCTAAGTGTTCAAAGGTATATAAGTATGTATGGCCCCTCCTTAGCAACCCCTTTTTAAGCACCCAAAAGTATTAATTGTACGCATGTGAATGGATGACAATACGCTATATCTATTGTATGTATTTTCCAAGAAAATCCATGAACTGATGAGAATGCATGAAAGACGATTTTCGGGCTTACGCCCCAAACGATGTTTTTCTCACGAAATTATGTTTTCTCATGAAAATGAACGTTTTTCCCATGAAAGGACTGTTAAATGAAAGAAAAGAAAAGAATGAAAGCTTCAGCTCCTTACAACTGACATGAATGAATGAATGAATGAAAAGCAAAAAAAGACATGAAAGCACGAAATGTATGAAAATATGTAACGGCCATATGAATGAATGGAAAGGGTACCAATGAATAGGCAGATTACAATGCCGGGTAAGTAGTGCTGGTAATGCACCCAGTGCTGCCCTCTCACTGAAAAGGGATTCCCAACCCATGGCCATGAGCAGAGTCTGGGTCTAAAGGAAGACCGCTAACCTCAACACACGGGGCGTAATAGTGTGTACCGGCCAATGAAAGTGATAAGAAAGTATGGATGAATGCATGAATGCACGAACTTTTAAGAAATGAAGGCATTGACGAGAGAAACATTTTACAAAAAGAAAACCCCTTTTAAAAGAAAAATCTCGTCCAGTGATATTTTCAAATGAACGCACGTATGCACATATGCATGTATGTATAGTATGTATGAATGACGAATGCATAGATGAAAACCTATGTTATTATATTTTAACCGTATAAAGTAATGCTTACGAGTCATCGACTCATTTTAGTTTTTATGTATGTCTCTCCCCCATAGGGACAGAATGAACTGCACGCGTCAGGATGGACATGGCCCATGGGAGAGAGCACGGAAGTCTAGGCATGAGATTTTAAATGTATGACAGGCATTTTCATTGTAAGATTAATGTTTTCTGCTATAAACCTCTTTTATTCTAAAAGAACATTTTATTTTATAACGTAAAGTCTTACACCCTGGGTATGGAAGTAAAAATTTTTAAATCGAACGGTAATACTCTTCGTCTTTTCTAAAATCATTTTGTAAAAAGTCTCACCTCAAGGACGGGCATTACAAACACAATAAAATCAACCAGAATGATAAACGTATTTACCTTGATCACCACATTCTCAAGAGCACCTAAAGGACATTTCACCGATCGGTCAGCTAGCCGCAAAGAGATGGTAATAGGCTTCAACTCCTTTAAGCTTCCTAGACATAGGTAAAGGCATTAGTGAAACACTAGCACCTAAATCACACAAAGCTTTAGAAAAATTAACATCACTTATAGTACAAGGGATAGAAAAACTCCCTCGATCTCTTAGCTTTGGTGGAAGCTTATTTTGGATAATGGCACTGCATTCCCATGTCAATGCAATGGTCTCAAAATCCTCGAATTTCCTCTTCTTGGATATGATCTCCATTAGGAACTTTGTATAGGCAAGAATTTTTGTTAAGGCATCTGCAAAAGGAATATTAATGTGAACCTGTCTAAACACTTTCAAAAATTTCTCAAACTGTTGATCAATTTTATTTTGCTTAAGCATTTGAGGAAAAGGAATGCGAGGGACATTAGGTTCGATTGGTGGTAATGGGGATGGTGTCTTGGCTAGGTCCTCAATTTCTTCACCAACCTTCTTGCTCACCTCTTCATGGTCTACTTCATCACCAACTACAATCTCACCACTTACCTGACCAAGTTTTTTACCACTTCTCAATGTGACTAACTTGCAATGATCTTTCAGATTGGCCTCTATCTTACTAGGAAAATTGCCTTGTTCACGAGAATTTATGGAATTGGCTAACTGCCCCAATTGCATCTCCACATTTCTATTGGAACTCCCCAACTGGTCAACTTTCGCTTCCAGTTTCTCAAATCTCTCTGAATTGGCATTGGCTAACTTCTCAATAGCTATCTCCCAAGGCTGCTTACTTTCTAGTTGGGATGGTCTTGGTTGGAAACTAGAAGGATGGAAAAGTCTAGAATCGCTGCCTTGGTTACCTTGATCTTTCCATGAAAAGTTGGGATGATTGCTCTAGCCTGGGTTGTATGTGTTGGACTAAGGGTTGTTCTGCTTCTGCTGCCTGTTAAAATTAGACACAAATTGGGCTTTACATACAATCAGCACTCATGTGATGTGATGCCCTGAATTTCGTCTAGGCTTGGCCCTTAGAATTGTTCTAGGTTGCCATGGTATTTTAGGAGTCTTAGAAGCATTTGATGTAGTGATTTAAGCCCAAGAGAAGATTGGCTCTAATTACCTTAGAATTTCGGCTTTACTTGGGAATTTAGGTCCAATGGTTTAGGCCCATGATCCAATTATAAATTTGTTAGGTGTTATGTGACCCAAGAATGTTTTTGCTTTGAACCTAATCTTGAAAGTGGGTTAAGGGGGAAAAGAGGTTTAGGAAAGCACCAAAATGGACTTACACGCCTAGCCCATTGCTTTTGGTCTAGAAATCAAATTCTAAGGTAGGTTTTTTGGAAATGGGTGCCTAGGGAAGTGAAATGGTAACTTTGTAGAAGCTTTATATAGGAAATAGGAAGGAGGCCTTTGGGATTTCGAACTTTGCTAAGTCTTTGCCAAGTGTCAAACATGCACCAAGGTTCTAGAAGACTGTTGGGATGAGACTTTTATCAAGGACAAGTTTGCCCCTAGGGTTTTTGGCTAGCATGCCCCAAAAATTCCTTTTGCTTACCACTTGTCACTTAGTGTGTTATGGACCAATGAAATGTGAAGGGTCACCTAGGGAATAAGCATGGGGAAGATGAAGTAACACCTTGGGAATGGAAAGTGAGAGGGATGGCTAAGGCTAGGGCACACGCCCAAGCCGCTTGTCCTCCATGCCAAGAGCCTTTTGTTGGGACTAGGAAAGGTTATGCACGGTTTTACTAAGTTACCCCTTGAGAAGATGTGGATTTGTTAAAGGAAAGGAAGGGCATAAGAGGGAATGTGATTTTCGGCCAAGGAGGGAAGCCCACATGCCACCTCTAAGATTTGCCCCTTCCTAATGCAATCTATGGGGAACTCTAAGAGGTTTTTTTGTGTTTTAGAGAGGAAGAGGACGGAACCTTGACACTTGTCTCACATGCAAAGGTTTTGATTCAAACAAGGTGGGAAGTGAAAGGTCACTATATAAGGAGAAGGGTACATGCCTAAGAGGCTTTTCCTTGCCATTTTTTGGATTCTTGCATGAATTTCCACCATTTCCACTCAATTCTCTCAAGTTCTTTTGAAAGTTCTCTCCCATTCTCGTGTTTTCTCACCAACCAAACAAGAAAGATCCTTACAAGAGAAGGATTTCGGCACTACCCCAAGGATTTACAAGGTAAGATTCGGTTTTCCTAAGTCTAGTTCACACACAAATCATTTCTCATTCTGAAAATGTGATTCAAGTCTCATTAGATTTTGAGAAATGATAGAATACACACTTCCTATAATTTTCTTGGAAAATAACCTAGGGTTTTTAAGAGAAACCCTTGAGACCGAATAGTGATGGGGGAATTTATCCTCCATGTTTCAACCATCTCATGTATTCTTGGCTACCTTAGGTTTTGTTCTACCTCATGTGTGAAATGAAGAGGGTTTCAACCTAATAACCCTAGAAGCCGAATGGTTTAAAGCCAAGTGATGCCCTAGAAACGCACACATGCACTTAAGAACATGAGTTAGGGTTTTAGATGCTTTTTCTAATATGATATGTTTGGATTTACAACTTGCTAGTATTCTATTACGTGGATTAAGTAAGTATACACTCAACCTACTCTTGGTTAACACTTGTATATGATTATGTAAATCCTTTCATTTCCATGTTTGTTTTGTTGGTTATTTCTTGTTTCATTATTTGATTATGTTAAAATGATCTTGTATCAATTTATGGAAGGAATTTCATGTTTGGAATTTGTGATGAAAATTCCATGAAATACTTGTATATGTTTCGGTTTTTATATGTTCAAGATTGATGGATTATGTGCTATGATGTTTCAACCATAACATGTGTTGTATGTTTCAGATCTTAGTTAAATGTCATGATTTCATGCTTTGTTTTATCATGCTTTGATTCCTATGTTATATGCTTGAAGATTGGAACATGTTCAAGTGATGAATCTCATGATTTTTACCCCTAAGTGTTCGGCCTAAGCATGTTCCCATGGTTTTATGAATGTGTTTGGATGTTTCATGTGTTTTATGTGATCATGCTATGAAATGAACATGTTATGCTTGGTTGTTTCATGCACTGCATTTCATATATCATATGTCATATGTCAAGTATAAGTAAGCATACTACGTCTCATGTTACATGCATTTGGGGAAGAAATGTTTTCAAATAAATGTTTTCAAATAAAAGGTTTTATCACTACCACAAGTGCTAGGACGGGGGAATGTACTAGTGGAACTCCTCTGTCTACTCTGGAGTGCTTAAGAATGGAGTGGTAACCCCAGGGTTGACGAAGAATAGTCGACAAGCCTTGAATGTATTCCTTTCAAAGAATGCCAGAGCGAGGAAGCACCTAACGCTAGTGGGTGCATAAGGCATGTAAACTGATGAAGTAAGGTCGAGTTAATATGATTCTCTGTATATGACGTATTCATCACGGTGTACGGACCATTGATGGTGCAGTAACTAGCAGGAACGCGGTGCAAGGAGGGGAGCTTTGTTGTGTCCACCCTCTAAACAAGTATAAGAACTCGTATGATAAGGATCATTCGATGAAATCTTCTGATACATTTTGATAAGACAAGTTCTGAATAAGATCACGTGAATAAGAAAAAGTTAATAAGTTTTTATGAAAAGTTTAAGTGGTTAGTAAGAGGCGACAATGAATCTGCCCGATCCCTCCATCTGGGAGCGACTCGAGGCCATTGATCGAGAAATAACAGGTATACTAGAATTCATCACCGAGTTCAAGCGGTATAACAATTGAGACAAGGATAAGGCTTTAGAGAAGCGCGTGAAGCCCGAGTCTTCTTGAAGGGTACGGGAGTATAAGTGTTTTGTGGAAAAAAAAAAAAAGAGAGAGAGAGAGAAGGCAACAACATTTATGGCAATCTTTTGTGGACTTATGCTTCTTTTGTCGGATTCTCATGTTTTGGGAACATTAACATTATGCTTCATGCTTTTGGGATATTTTGTCTTTAAGGCCTATGTTTATGTTTTGGGGACAATGTTTTCAGTTATGATATTAGTTTGTGGTATCATGTACTTTGCATTTGCTTATCGTGTTGCTTAGTTATCCGACTTTTATTAATTTTTTTCCTGCATTGTTATTGCATACTGCTAGTGTACTTAGGTGCATAGCATATTATCTATCATGTATGAGGAGTGTATAGCCTTATATTACATGTCTTGGCATCTTAATCACTGTCCAATCCCAAGCGGGGGCTAGGGCGCCACATGTGAGCTCCTCCACAACAATCATAACTCAATACAGAACTAGAAATAAAATTCACATTACCTAGCTTACCGAACATTTTTACTCGAGAATCTACCGTGGCATTCAACATGTTTATGCCATCTACATCATACACACCTGGAACTTTCTTAGGCATACCTCTTTCATTAGACCAAGGATAATTGTTAGAGGCCATTTCTTGTAACAACGCATATGCCTCTTCTATTGACTTACCCATTAAATTACCTCCGGTAGCTGCGACTCTAATAATCTTGACTAAATGTGTTAATCCATTATAGAAAGTCTGTACAATCAGCCAATCAGGAAGGCCATGATGTGGACACTTTCTCTGCAATTCTTTAAACCCCTCCTCGACTTCATATAAAGATTTAGCATCAAACTGAACTAAACTGGTAATATCATTTCTAAGTTTGACAGTCCTACTTGGGGGAAAATACTTACTCAAAAAAGCTTGTGACAAGGCATTTCAGGTGGTGAAAGAGTTAGGCGCTTTGGAATTCAACCAAGCCTTGGCTTTATCCTTTATAGAAAATAGAAAATAGAAAAAGTCGGAGCCAAATAGCATCATCACTAACTCCATTCATCTTAATTGTATCACAAATCTCCAAGAAATTGGCAAGGTGTGCATGTGGATCCTCAACAAGTCCTCCACCAAACTACTCTTGTTGTACCATCTGAATGAGACCAGGCTTAATCTCAAAGTTATTAGCATTGATTGTAGGTCTCGTAATGCTGGTGAGTCTCTAAAAAATGAGCAGTACAAAGGCTCTCCCAAGTGCAGGAGGGTGTCACGTAATAATTAGGAATAAAAATTCCTAGATTGTCTCCTCAGGGAAAGTTGTTCAAAATCAAACTCGTGTAAAATAGTGAAAGATATTTACAAACAGAAAATAAAAGTGGTGATATGTTCAATGAATGGAAGAGTGCAATGCAATGGCATTTGAAACCTATATAAGGGACTGAAACGGACGAGAGAGATTAGTTAATTAGAGTTTGAAGTAGATCAGGAGTAAGAGTAGGAGTAGGAGTAGGAGTAGAGTAATTGAGTGTGCTTTTATTTTTCTTTTGTTTTTGGAGAAAGCTCAGGTGAAGAGAGGGAGCATGGCATCGCAGTTGAGAGCCTAATGACTCAACTGTTATTGCCCAGCTTTCCTACTTCACCTGTAGCCTCCATCTCCAATTTTATTTTTATTTTATTTCAATTTGAAGTTTATGATGTGTTATTGCAATCCTTTAAGTGCTCGTTTTAATTCATGCTCATTTAAATTAATGTCATTTATTTTTCTTACACTTTTAATTCCTGCTCGTTTAAATTAATGTTATTTATTTTTCTTGCACCTTTAATTCCTGCTTGTTTAAATTAATGTCATTTATTTTTCTTGCACCTTTAATTCTTGCTTATTTATTGATGTCATTTGTTTTTCTTGTTCCTTTAAATTTTGGTTAATTAACTTTAGCAATTTTAGTTTGTTGTCTTGCATCTCAATCTCTTACTTTTCAACACTACACTCAAATCCAACAAAATGAATCTGGTTACCATTAACTTTTTCATTTCTATTGCACTCTTCCATTCATTGTAGATATCACCACTTTTATTTTATTCTTTTCTCTTTGTAAATATTTTTACCATTTCACATGAGTTTGATTTTAAGCATTTTCCCTGAGCAGACGATCTAGAAATTTTATTCCTAATTATTACTCGACACCCTCCTCCACTTGAGATAGCCTTTGTGCTGCTCATTTTTTAGTGAGTCAAGATTTTGGAGCCATTGCCTGGGAATAGTTTCTTAGCGTAAATTTAAACTCTTTATTTTATTTTTATCTTTATTTTCACTTTTTTTTATTTATATTCGTTGTCCTACTTGTTTAAAAAAAATTATGAAAGGTGTGTCTGTACAGGATAACACAATTTTTGCCTTAATGCGACATGCATTGATATACACATGATTGACACACTCTATTTCTAGCATTTTTGTGAAATTTGAGCATCTTGGTGGAGTGGTTAAACGGAATTATTTTTGTGAAGATTTATTTTCAAGCTTGAGTATAGAGCATAATTTCTGATTCATCATATTTAGTTTGATGTGTGGTTTGAAACACCGGGATGCTATATTTATTGAGATGTGATTTGGCAAGATTTAGGTAGAACGAAGGGGAAGTTTTGAAGGACATTTTGCACATGCTTACACTTGTAGTGTTCTTCATTACTATTCATTGATTTAACATAGGAGAATTAAATTACATGACTACTGAGCCATGCCCAAAAAAAAGGAAAAAAATTAGATTTGAAAAAAAAAATAGAAAAAGAACGATAAAGGCGGCATAGTGAGCTTTCATAAGTAAAGGGCTATAAAAAGTTACCGAAAACTTTGGGGATTGAGTATTCAACCTTTAAACAGAGTTGACATGAAAACTATTAGTTCTTTGGGCTTTGAGGTAGTTAGAATCAGTAATGATTAACCTTAAGTTTGAAAAATCCTAGAATAAATCATTACTAGTAATGAGGAACACACTGCCGTTTAGCTACACACACACATATGAGTTCTAAGAGATTTTCCTCAATTCTTTGTGAAATATTGTTAAGACAGTCTTGGTGGATATACCTCCTGGAATTGAGTAGTCATGTGTCACATTTTGTGAGAATTCATTATTGTGCTTGAATGCTTTTGATTGGATTTCGATTTTTATGTAATATTCGTCTCAATTAATTTTCACTATTTTTCTCAGGGATTAGCAAAATGGCAGTTGGGGGGTATGATTGAGCTGAATTATCGCATAGTTTGTATATCTAGAACCAATAATATTTTTAATTATTTCATTATTGGTTTTAGATGGAAAAATGCTTAAGAGGCATAAATCCAAATTGTGATTTAAATTGATTTATAGCATGGTTTGTTCTTAATTTTAATGCTTGTAATTTAATTTGGTAATGTTTCTTTACATGCACAAATATTAAAGGTGTGTTGTGCATGCAAAGAAACATTACCAAATTAAATCACAAGCATTACAATTAAGCACAAGTCATGCTATAAATCAATTTAAATCACAACTTGGATTTATGCCTCTTAACTATTTTTTCATCTAAAATCAATAATTATATAATTAAAAATATATTGGTTCTAGATATACAAAATATGCGATAATTCATTTCAATCACACCCCCTAAGTAGCATCTTGATAATCCCCTAAGCAAAATAGTGAAAATTAATTGAGATGAATATTGCATAAAGATCTAAATCCAAACAAAAGAAATCAAACACAATAATGAATTCTAAAAAAATGTGACACATGACTACTCAACCCCAGAAGCTATATCCACCAAGACTGTCTTAACAATCTTTTACAAAGACTTAAAGAAAATCTCTAAGAACTCAGATGTGTGTATATATGTAACCCCCGCTCCTTTCTTCTTACATAAGCTTCTCTCTTTCTTACGTAAGGCTCCTCCTTTCTGACGTAAGCAAATTTCGATGACGAAATTATGCAACAGTCTGCCATTCTTTCTGGGGACTGCGAGCATCGTCATGTGTGCCGAACCATGACGACTTGCCTCTCGAGATATTAGATGACTTCTAAGGCACGCCTAGTGTTTTAAATGTACTGAAAATATTTATAGAGGTATTTCCAGTATCGTTGAGTTAAACTTGTTTTTTAAATGAGACAATTATAATATTTTGATGAGCTCCAAAATATTATAATTGTCGAAAATCATTTTAATATTAATTATTAGAATGATTCCCGTCATTTGAAATATTATGAGATTTAAATTATATTGAAGGCTTTAATTAATTTAATGGTTTTATTCTCTTAAAGATATTAAATAAGACTTCATCATTTTATTAATGATGAAGAAATATTATTTTATAAACTAAAGTTAGTTTAAAATAATATTTACCTTAATTCCTCTGAGTGCTTTTAATTAAGTTAACATTTACGCATTTTCAAATCAGTACTTTAATATGTCAACGTTAGATCGTTTTGAGGACTCCAAGACGAAAGGACTGGATTATAAACCCAGACCCCCTCTCTTTCCCTCTCACTTTTTCCCCAGCTCTCTCTCTCCTCCGTCTCTCCTTCGGCGTACGTGATACGCAACCCTCTCCCGCACAGCCCGGCGCCGCAGTGTGCCGCCAGCTCTCACCGCCGGCACTATCACACTCCTCTCCCTCCGACGAGCCTCCCCATAGCAACCTCTCCCTCTCACGCTCTCTCTTCCCCTCTGCTGGAAGCATAAACCCCGAATGGGCTTGCTGTCCTTAGCGCAGCCGTGCGCCGTCCTCCGGCGCCACCGCCGCCTCCAACGGCCTCCTCTCTCACCGGTGAACCCCTCCCATGGAACCCAAGCCTCGGAAATTCCCCCTTCCCCCTCCGTCGCACGCACACACGAAACCCATTTATGGGTTTCGCACGGCTTCAAGCTACCGACGCCGCTAGCGCCGCTGTGCGTGACTCCCATGGCCACCAAGCACCACCATGGACCTCTCCTCCCCTTCCTCTTCCTCCTCCACGTGAACTATGGCCAGTAGCTTCTCACTCACGCATGGCCTCCCTCTCCCTCACACGCACGGGTTGCACACCGTGCACCACCGTGCACCGCCACCCACGGCGGGTAACCACCCTCTCCAGCCTCCTCAGGCCACCACAAAGCCAACCCAACCTTCCATGGCCCCGATCTGCCACCCATGCACGCACACTCTCTCTCACTCTCCCACGACCTTTCCTCCACTGTGCGGCCAGATCCGCCACCGTGAGCCACCATGGCGCCACCTCGGCGCCACCATGAGATCCACTGCATTTCCCTTAGCCGAACCATAGGTCCAAACCACCACTTTATGTGGTGGGTAATCACTGCACGTGATGGACAGTCACTGCATGTGACTGACCGCCACTGTACACGGTTAGGTACACTGTGTACTGCTCTTCATAGCCACCAACACAGGGCCTTCACGAGCCCTTCCAAGACCACACTTAGCTATCCAAACGCCCAAACAGTCAACGTACATGGGTTAGCCGCCACGTACGACCTCTCCAACGTCATTAGCTGTGACGATCAATGGGCAGCGCACGGGTTATCTCGTCGATGGTATAACTCTCTATCCCTCGTTAATTATGATAGATATTGATTAGTTGATTAGGTTGTAGACTGTGCTGTTAGTATTAGGGGAATGACTGGGTTGTATTGAGATGCGCTATATAGTGCGCTGTGAAGTGTTGGGCATATCTATGTAGTGTGGTGACGTGAAGTGCTGTGTATGTGAAGTGTTGGGCATATCTGTGTAGTGTGGTGATATGATGTGCCGTGTATGTGAAGTGTTGTGTGAATTTGTGAAGTGTTGTGGACTGTGCTGGGTAATACAGTTGTGGAGGTTGTGTTGTAATGATGGCATGGTTGTGCTGTGCAGTGTAGTTGTGGGGCATGTGCTGTATTGGTGACGTGGCATGTGGAGTGGGAATAGTACACGCTGAGTGTACTCTGTGTGTGGTGTAGTGTGAGATAAGGAGAGTATATGTAAAATATACCATCCGGCGTATTGTGGAACGGGATGAGTACACGTGAAGTGTACTCCATGTAATGGAGTGACGCACTATACGGCGGGTATGCCGTAGTGGTGATGTAGCGTAACGTGTGGAAAAGGGAATACACGCAGAGTGTACTCTATGTGGTGGAGTGATGCATCGTATGGTGGGTATGCTATATTGATGATGGGTTGTAGCGGGTATGAAGGGAGTACATGTGGAATGTACTCCATATGGTGGAGTGTTGCACCATATGGCGAATACGCCATAATGGTAATGTGGCGTGGTGTATATGAAGGAGTACATGTGGAATGTACTCCATATGGTGGAGTAATGCACCATGTGGCGGATATGCCATAATGGTGATGTGGAGTAACGTGTATGTGAATGGGTACACGTGAAGTGTACTCCATGTAGTGGAGCGACACACCATACGGCGGGTATGCCGTAATGGTGATGTGGCATAGCATGTTTGGAGTATACGCGGAGTGTACTCCATGTGGTGGAGTGATGCACCATATGGCGTGTACGTCAAAATGGTGATGTGGTGTGTATGAACGGAGTACACAAGGAGTGTACTCCATGTGGTGGAGTGATGCATTGTATGGCGGGTATGCCAT
The DNA here is from genome assembly GCF_004785595.1 of Juglans microcarpa x Juglans regia. Lineage (NCBI taxonomy): Eukaryota > Viridiplantae > Streptophyta > Magnoliopsida > Fagales > Juglandaceae > Juglans > Juglans microcarpa x Juglans regia. Next base: position 11,480,006 of record NC_054599.1, on the reverse strand, counting down.
ATTGATGATAGGTTGTAGCATGTGGAAAGGGAGTATACGTGGAGTGTACTCCACGAGGCAGCGACACTCTGTGTGACGTGTTGCAGAGATAAGGATGGTTGTACAGTTGATGGGCGTAGAATGTGGTGAATAGTGTCGGGAATTGTGGAACAATGTCCCGAAGTAGTTATGGTGCAGCCTGTAGTCTGAGGTGACAAGTGTCACCGTGATGGACTTATGGCTAGGAGTATGCGTGAAGTAGCAGAACAAGTGTAAGAGGACGCAGCGGAAGCATGACTGGGCAACGTTCGTGGTTATTGACAATCGTGCTTGTGATGGATGAGACGTTGGCGTAGAACGTGGTGAGTTGTGTGAAGTAGTTGTGATGCGGCCTGTAGTCTGAGGTGACAAATGTCACTGTAATTGACTTACGGTTGGAAGTATAGGTGTAGTAACAGAATAAGTGTAAGAGTGCGCAGCGAAAGCATGATTGGGCAACGTCATGAAGTGACGTGGTACGGACAATCATGCTTATGATGGGTAAAGAGTTAGTGTGGAAATGGCGTAACGGGAACGTGACAAGATGTCACGATGTGACGGGAGTACGTGAGGAACCGTACTAGTGATGAGTTAGGAGTTGGCGTAGAAGTGACGTAACAGGACGTCGGGTGACGTGACAAGGTCACGGTGTAGCTTGGGAGTAGTCTCGAGCTATATGACATGACATAAGGGTAATAGTGATTGGAGCCTTGTCGCACTAAGTGTTGGGATGAACTGTAAGAAGGGACGGATAGCATGAAGAGTCATGCTAGCCGGGTCAAGAGAATGTTGGTATCGGAGTATGACCCTTGTCCCTCCGGGCAGGTGATCAACGTGTCATATGTTGATCTTAGGTGATAAAGGGTAAGGTACATGTGTAATCTGGTGAGACACGTGTACCAGACGGATTCACCATATGTAATGGGTAGTCTATCTTGAGCACAGTTACACAGTGCTTAAGCCTCAGAGTTGGCTTAGAGCCGTGTGGCTTGTATGGATGGGAATGAGGATTAGTATGGGCTAGGATGTATGGAGGTAGTGACGGGTGTATTGTCTAGGATTGAGATGCGTGATTTAGTTGGTCTGAGTCATGCATCAAGATGAGTTCAATAAGTAGAATAAGAAGAATGTCTTAGTGTCTTAATCCTAAGGTAAATCATGGGTTCACTTTAGTGGATAAGCACTCAAGGCAAGACATTGAGTTGGAAGATGTGGTGACCGTAGTGGTCCCCGAAGGTTTTAACATAGTGAAGGGCACGTAAGTGCACGGGATAGAAGGAGAGTGTTTCAAGTATAGTGTAGTTCTATTTCTAATTAAGTTGCTTATGTACTAGATAGAGAATGGCGTTAAGGTTATGTATGCATGTAGGTTACCAGCTGACACTCGCATGAATGGACTGCATGGTATGAAAGTAGCATGGAGTCCAGGTAAGTATTACGTTCATGCCCTTCTGGAGTTTTCTAAAAATCACGAAAAGAAAATGAAAAGCCTTTATCTTTAAGAAAATGTTCACAAAAGAAGATGCTAAGCTTTCAAAGGTATATGTACATACGGCCCCTCCATGAAAGCCCCTTTTTACGCACCCAAAGTTATTAATTGTACGCATGCGAATGGATGATTATAAGATGTATCTATTGTACATATTTTCAAAGAAACGAACTGATGTAAATGCACAAAAGACGAGCTCAAGCCGACGCCTTCATGGATCCCACGGACCGATGCTGTCCGAGCGCCGCCAGGTGATGCTCGCGGACGCCGCGAAAGGCGAAGTTTGAGCCTGTGCTTTATGTTTTATGGATGGTACGAACTGACACTTTCATGAATGCCGCGAGGTGATGCTCGTGGACGTCATGAAAGAGGACGTTCAACCTTAAGATTAATCATTACTGATTCTAACTATCTCAAAGCCTAAGGGAGTAGCAGTTTTCACGCCAACTCTATTTAATGGTTGAACACTCAATTCCCAAAGTTTTGGGTAACTGTTTCTAACCCTTTACTTAGGAAAGCTCACTAAGTCGTCTTTATCATTGTTTTCTATTCTTTTCAAATCTGTCTCTTTCTTTTTTCTTTTTTTCTCCTCTCTTTTTTAAATCATAGCTCGGTAAACCTGCATTTTACTTGTCCTATGTTAAATCAGTGAAGAGTAATGAAACACTACAAGTGTAACTATGTGCAAAATGCCCTTCAAAACTTTCCTTTTTTTTTTTTTTAATAAGAGATAAGGTCACATGTCCAAGAGTAACCCCAACCCACTTTTATTTGAAAACTCCTCACTTATGGTGGAGGAATACCGTGGCAACATCCAAAATCCACAGGATTTACATATATTCGAAGCAGACCATCCCATGAATCAAAGACCAAAATAAGGAAAAACCAAAACCAAAATAAAACAACCAGGACAATTATTAATTTGATCTATACAATGAATAACAAAAAATCAAACCAACTGAAAGCTCAGCCCGCACCAACGTGAACGAAAACCAACATAAAGATATCTGCAACATGAGCATAAACCTCCAAATGAAATTCTGCCTTATACGTAATGGCCTCCAAACCAGCTGACCACAACCTACCTCCTTCTTATGCATGGCAAACCACACTTATCCAAGTGTAAAATCTCTTTGAGCTCCATTGGGATATTAGTTGATGTATACTCTTGTGCAATCCCAGCACTACCACCTTTAGTAAGCCAATCTGCAGCTTTGTTTCCCTCTCTAAGCACATGTTTAAACCGAATATCAAGGCCTCGGATGTGCAAGATTATTTCCTCCCAAAAATCCTCCAAGTACCAAACCTAACAATTGAGCAGCCCAAATAGAACCCCCAACAACAATATTCACCAAGCCCATAGCCTTGCATCTGGGCAGTCCAAATAGAACCTCCAACAACTTAGCATTATTATTTGAACCAACTCCAATATATTCAAAATATGCAACAACCAGATTTCCCTCATGGTTTTGAATCAGCCCTCTAGCATTCGACTCTCCCAGATTCTCCAAACTACTACCATCCGTATTTAATTTGAACCAACCCAACTCCGGCTTCTCCCAAGATATTGCAATAAAATTTCTTTTCGAAAGAGATACAGTTGGCAAATTTAAATCTTTTAAAATTGCTTGGTCACAATGATGCAAATTTCCTAAATCACTAAGCCTCAAACCAACCCAATGGATCCAGTATTTAACCTTCCTCCACAAAACAGTAAAACAATCCTTGTGTCCCTCCATACGTGCCGAACACCTCCACATCCATAGATTCCATATTAAAATACAAGGAACCACCCCAATCAAATTACCAACCTTTGAAGACTTCTCTGTTCTTCAAAACCAAGCTTCAATAGTTGCCAACCAAGACCGATTAGGCACATAGGGAACACCCAAGAGACTAGAGCACATTTGACAAAGTCTAGCAGCAACCTTGCCACTATATAGAACATGATTTAGGTTTTCAAAATAGCCCTGAGGACAACATTCACATTTAGAGACTAATGGGATTCCTATACGCCTAATTCGTTCATCCACACTCAGGCTATTGGTCATAGCCTTCCATAGAACAACTGAAAAATTATTTAGCAAAGCAGAGTGCCAAATCTAGTCTGTCCAATGATGCTTCGAAATCGAAATACGAATCCAATCCCAAGCACTTGCTATTGAAAATCTCTCATCCCTACTACCAAGCCATATTAACATATACGTCCTTGGTTTAGTACCACCAACACGAGATAAAATATCATCAGCAACCTCCTGACCCACTAGCTGAACAATCAAATCCACATCCCAACTATGCTCAATCATATAATCTTTTATTTTTAAAAGAGGAAAATTAGAAATCTGTACAACTTGACATATAGGGCCTGAATCCATCCACTTATCACGCCAAAAGGATAAGTTCTCTTCTTTCACACGCTAGACAGATTTGTCAACAACAAGAGGAACCGATTTAATAAGCATCTTCCAAAATCTAGAGCCTTTAGATGAATCCACAAGAGAAATATGTTGATTCTTCAAATACTTGGCTTTAAAGAAACAAGACCATAAAGTATCCTCCGAGAGGAACTTCCAGGCAAATTTGAATTGAAGGGAGCTATCAACATCCACAATATTTCTCAGCCCAATTCCCAACTCACCCATTTCCTTTTTGGCATTCCTTCCGGTGAACGCCAACAAAATTTCTAAACAAACTGTTAATTTTTCCAAAAATCTGCTTGGGTACTGATAATATAGATAACAAATGCATCGGCAAACTTGAAAGAACATGCTTAAACGAAAGCAATCTGGCACCAGAAGAAAGATACCTTATCTTCCAACCTTCAATCATTTTAGAAATTTTAAGCAACAAATCATCAAAATAACATGACTTCAAACTACCTGAGAAGATAGGAACCCCCAAGTACCTCACTGGAAAGTGCCCCATCAAAAATCTAGACACTCTAAGCAACTCCTGGTGCCTTGATTCTTGTATATGGCTTGAGAAGAAAATTGATGACTTAGAAGCATTGACCACTTGACTAGACCACTGGGCATAGAGATCTAGAACTTCTAAAACCCTCTCCACATCTTTCTTCCTACCATTAGAGAAAATAACCATATCATCCACATAAAGCAAATGAGAGACTAACGGGCCATTACGAGGTTGCGAATAATAGCCAATAAGCCAATCCTAGAATTTATTGCGCAAAAGCCGCGAGAATACCTCCTCCATCAGAATAAATAAATAAAGGGATAAGGGATCCTCCTGACGGAGATCCCTTCCACCTTTAAAAAAGCCTTTAGAAGTGTCATTCATAACCATAGAAAACCAAGAAAAACATACACAATTAGAGATCAGGTTGCATACCTCCAATGAAAAACCAAAGGCTTTCAGAACTTGTAACAAAAATTCCTAGTCAATCGTATCATAAGCCTTGGTCATATCAATTTTCATCATGATATTACCCGCTAACTGGTTTATTTATGTCTTGAACCAATTCCTGCGTAAGATTTATATTCTAAAAAATCCTTCTCCCTGATAAAAATGGTCCTTGCTCTTCAGAAGCCAACCTACTCAAAACAGCAGATAATCTAGTCACACTCAACTTTGAACATATTTTATAAACAACCGAGCATAAGCGTATTGGCCTGAATTTATCAAATGAGCAAGAATTCGACACTTTCAGAATCAAAATAATGAAGGAAGCGGTATAATACATTGGAAGCAAGGTACTTGCAAAAAAATCCTGAACGGCCTCGACCAAGTCTATCTTAATGAAATCCTAACAATGCTGAAAAAAACCAGAAGTAAAACCATCTGAACCTAGGCTGCTATTAATCAGAATATCAAAAAGGCATCTTTAATTTCCAGCTCCATTGGGCTCTGACAAATATTCAAAGTTTCAGATGCCCTCACCTCGTCCCAAATAACATCAGATAAACTAAGCACTAAAGTCGTTGGCCTGCGACTCAAAAATTTAGGAAAGTGTAAAACTGCTTCATTATGAATCTCTTCCGGCATAGACAAACATTCTTCCATCTAGTAATTGGATAGATGTAATTATGTTGTTCTTCCTCGTCTGCAAAGTTGCAAGGAAAGAAGCATTTACCTCCCCATGTCCTATCCAAGTATTTTTAATTTTTTGTGCAATTCGGGCTTCCTCTTTTTTCAGCCAAGAATTTAATTCCGCTTGAGCAGCAAACATCTATGTTTCTACTTCTTGGGAGTAAGAGTCTTGTAGTTGTGCCTCCCTTTGTTCAGCTTTCTCCTCCAATCGTTTTAAATGCAACGTAGTCCAACTGAATACCTCACAGTTCTAGCTTTTAAGGGCATTTTTAACTTTTTTCATCTTAGCTGCAAGCTTCCACAAACCAGCTCCTCCCACCTCCTCATTCCATAAATTAGAAACAAACTCCCAGAAACCTTCAACCAAAGTCCACATCTGCTGGAATCTAAAAATGCTTGGACCATACCTCATAATTGAATTCACCAACCGAATAGACATAGACGCATGATCCGATGATTTTCAATATAAATATTTCATCAATACCATCGGGCAAATATCTAAAAGCCGTGTGTTACACAAAGCCCTATCCAACTAAGCCCAGCTTTGAGCCAAACCACCATGCCCATTACACCAAGACAATTTGTTTCCAAAAAAAGGCACTTCGATCAAACCACCATTTTGGATAAAAGAGGAAAAATCTTCCATTGCCCTTGGTAGTCTCGGACACCCTCCTCTTCTTTCCCCCATCATGGTGAAGAGTATTAAAATCGCCAATAAGCATCCATGCCATCTATAAAACTCCAAATGGAAGAAGATCAGCCTAGAGCTGCCTTCTCTCTATATATGTACATTTTGCATAAACAACAAAAACGATCAACATAGAATTAATCATAAATGTAACATGCTGATTTGACTCTTGAATAATATTAATTTGAATGTCATCATGCCAGAAGACCCACAACTTACCTCCAGACCCACTAGCCTCCATACTTGACCCGATTACTTCTTCTTCCCTTTTTTCCCCACCAACAGCTTACAAGTTCCAATATTATGACCATGAGCGTTACATTTGGAACAAAAAGCAGGGAGCGTTTCATAGACAATTTCCTGGCGTACACTAGAAGGTTGACGAGGTGTTCCAATCCATACATGAGACACTAGTTTTTGAGATACATCCATCAATACACAAACACTAGCCCCATCTATTCATGTCTCACATTTAGCTGCATTGTCTCTCTGAAGTAGAGAACCCACCAGTGCTGCAATGTTACGCAGGTATGACTCTTGTTAGAAATTCTGAGCAAGCCCTCGCAAGTGAATCCAAACAGGAGCCATCACAGGTTTTACATCTCTTGAGAAATCCACCGTCCACTGAAAATTCCAATCGCTAACACCATCAATATCACTACTTTCCCGGGACATAACCTTGAGAAAATCTTCCTCTAAAGAGAACTTGACAAACACGTTTCTTGGTGTGGTGCCCCCAGCCCACGCTTGGGATTGGACGGTGACTGAGACGCTGGGACATGTAACACAAGGCTACACACTCCTCGTACTTGACAGATAATATGCTATGCACCTAAGTACACTAGCAATATGCAATAACGATGCAGTGGAAAAAAAAATATAAAAGTTGAATAACTAGGCAATGCGATAAGCAATTACAAGGCACATGACACCATAAACTAATATCATAATCCAAAACATTGTCCCAAACATAAACATAGGCCTTAAAGACAAAATATCCCAAAAGCATGAAGCATAATTAAAGTTCCCAAAACACGGGACTCCCACAAAAGAAACATGAGTCCACAAAAGTTGGCCAAAAACATTGATGCCTTTTTTTTTCCCCACAAAATATTTAAACTCCCATATTCTTCAAGAAGACTTGGGCTTCACGCGCTTCTCTAAAGCCTTATCTTTGTCTCGATTGTTATATCACATGAACTCGATTATGAATTCTAGTATTCCATTATCTCTTGATCGATGGCCTCGAGACGTTCCTAAATGGAGGACTCAGGCCGATTCATGGCCATTTTAGGCACAATCCTCTCCGGAGGAGGAGGTGTCGTTCCCTTCCTTCTGGTCATTGTAGCTTCTTACTAAACCTGTTACAACTTCTACCATTCCGGTTGGAGAATGTTAGTAAAAACTATCACAATGACATTTCGAGAAATCTTAGCAATTAATCACACAACATATCTCAGCTAATACAAGCATACAAAAAGTATATCATGATATGCGTGCATGGACATGTACTTGACTTATGCCTTAACCAGAACTCAACTTATGCACTTGACCATTAGCAAAAGACTTGTAACGGAGACTTAACCTTTTTCGAAAAACTTCTTAACTTTTTCTTATTCACGTGATCTTATTTAGAAATTGCCTTATCAGAACATATAACAAGATTTTTATCGAGTGATCCTTATCATATGAGCTCTTATACTTGTTCAAAGAGTCCACAGGATCCACGTTTGTTGCAACATGCAGAAAAAAGGTAGCAGATGGTTCTGGTTGAAGGCATTCTTCCTCTCGATCTGCATGTGGTCCCTCCCAGTAAGGATGTATAAATTATCGTCTCGGTCATCATCCTGAGCCACGAGGCCAGTATCCTCGACCTCTGACCGGTCTGCATCTCTAGCTGATGCTGGCTCCAATGGGCGGCCAGTAGATGATGCAGAAGTGCCTACATCCTCACTGGGTGTAGCGTGTGCAGATGTCTCAACTCCTCAATGAATCCCGAGGTGCTTGGCGATGACATTTGGTGAAATCTCAATAGAAACATCGCGTACAGTCATGGTGTGAGAGGATGCATCTTTAAGCATGTCACACATCTCTATATAGAACTTGTGAACCTTTGAGGGGTATACCTTCCCCCTCAATGTGTAGATATTTCCCCAACCTCTACTGACGAAAACATCTCTCAGGTTCGTCTACTCCCATATGAGTTCGTCGAACTCAATAATCAGGACCTCTCGCTCTACCATAACAATACGAGCCCCGATACGAGCAGTGTCCTGAGTGGCTCCTTCCCTCCCTCGATTCCTAGTATGCAGAGGATGAGCCATATCCTGAAAATAGAAAAGGAAAAAAAATTATTTACAATGATGCATTTTTTGTGTTAATTTTGAGCTGCTCTGCATTAATGTTCGAACATAGTACGTTCGATAACGGTGAAAATGACGTTCCACCGTTCTGTTTTGGCCTTATATACACGAAATGTTCGAACGTAATTCTTAGTACGTTCGAACATTTTTTGATTTATTTTTCAAAATATTGACTATAATATATTATATTATTAACATATGTTATATATTATAATGTATAGTCTATTACATATAGCATAATCTATATAATATAATATTATACTATGTATTATAATATAATATATAATATTATATATATATATGATCCATTATAAACTAATGAAAACAACATTAGAACCACAAGCTCTTATTACTAGCCCAAAACGATATAGTTTATTATTACAATCTAGTACCCAAAATTCTAGTATACAAATTCCTAAATAGATTAATTGGAATCAAATTACTCTCCCTAATAAATGACAATTAGTGAATTTGTGAGTGCTAGTTGTATTTCTAAAGTTTAGCAATATGTTTATACATGTTGTTGTGATTTTATAATTACTCTTGAAATAATTGTGATTATTGTTTGTGAATTTTGTGAATAGTTTGTGAGTTTATGGTGTTCATTGATGAATTAATATGTGTAGAAATATTGTTGTGGGAATATTGTTGTTGTTGTGATATGGATTTGAAATATTGTGATTATTGTTTTTTAATTTTTATTGAATATGTTTGACAAGAAAATTATAAGTTTCGGATTTGAGTACAAGTCCATACATGCATGCAAGAATGATTGTGTTTTGTTCTGGAAGGAGAATAAGGAGAAACAAGCATGTCTTGTATGTGGAGAGTCAAGGTGGAAGGGTAAGAAAAACATGCCGGTTAAGGTGTTGCAGTATTTTCCCTTGAGACCTAGGTTGCAAAGACTATATATGTGTAAGAAAATAGCTCACGATATGAGGTGACACGAGGAGAAAAGGGTTAAGGATGATGCATATATGAGGCACCCAGCTGACTCACTTGCGTGGCAGTCTTTCAATAATCAATATCCAGAGTTTGGGATAAAAGCTCGGAACGTGCGCTTGGGACTCACATTAGATGGATTAATCCTTTTGGAAATATGAGTACAAGTTATAGCACTTGGCCCGTAATGTTGATTCCGTACAATCTTCCACCATGGAGGTGCATGAAGGCGCCCAACTTTTTGTTAACTTTACTTATCTCCGGCCCGAGCTCATCTGGGAATGACATTGACATATTCATGCAATTGTTGATTGAAGAACTAAAAGAGTTATGGGAAATAGGTGTTAGAACTTATGATGCATCCACATTGACATCTTTTCAGATGCATGCTGCGGTAATGTGGACCATAAATGACTTCCCGACATATGGGAATCTTTCCAGCTGGAGTACAAAAGGGAAGTTAGTGTGTCCGACGTGGTTAAAATATTTTTAAAAGTTGTGTTTCATGGGTCATTGATGTTATCTACCAGCAAATCATGCATGGAGAAGAGAATGTGCTAAGTTTGATGGTAGAGTAGAGAATAAAATTGCACCAAAAGAGCTGTCTGGGGAAGAGATAGTGGAACAACTGGTACATATTAGAGCGAACAATTTTGTCAAAGGTCGGAGAAAGAATAAGAGAAAATGAGTGCAACAGAATTGAATTGGACAAAGCGTAGTATTTTTTTTGACTTGCCGTATTGGTCGTCCTGTATGTTGCGACATAGTTTGGATGTAATGTACATAGAAAATAATATTTGTGATAATATATTGGGTACATTGATGAGCATTAACGAAAATACGAAGGACACGATCAAGACGAGAAAAGATCTTGTTAGAATGAGAATTAAACATAATCTACATTTGCGGGTGGAAGGCAATAGGGTGGTTATGCCGCATGCATGTTTTACAATCACGAGGGAGAAGAGGATGAACTTCTGCAAATGGATGCAAGGTGTGAAGTTGCCATATGGTTATGCTTCAAATATTGGTAGATGCGTGAGTCCTGATGACTGGAAAATCAATAGATTGAAAAGTCATGAGTGTCGTGTATTTTTTCAGAAGTTATTACCTCTGGGAATTCGTGGGAAGCTGACATCTAATGTACGTGTCGCCATTTCCGAACTCTGTATGTTTTTTAATGATTTATGCGCTCGGGTAGTAAATCGAGATGTGTTGCGGAAATTAGAAGAAGACATTGCTACTATACAATGTAAATTCGAGCAAATCTTTCCACCATCATTTTTTGATGCCATGGTCTGTTTAACAATACATTTACCATGAGAGGTACTGTTGGTGTTTTCCTAGAATGTACAACCCATGGGTGCACAAATAGGTTACGATTTAATTGATGGAGAGTTGGGTAAAGTTCGGTGGTATGTGCTAAATAATTGCTTGGAGATAGATGATTATCTCAGGTATGTCGTTCCATGCTTCGAATAATTCTAATGTTTTTCAAGTTTAACTATAATTGTTGTGCTCAAAATAAACTTCTTTTGCATTTATCTATAACAGTGAGCACATTGACAAACTTAGGACGGAAGGCATAGAAAACATATAGGCAAGACACGAGGAAGAATTTCCTAGATGGTTTGAAGAATGTGTATGAACTAATAAATATATACTATTTCAATTGATAGATTTTGGAACAATGTGCTCGTGATTCCAGATCAATTTCTTCTGAATTGTATGCATTGACCCGTGGTCCCTTAAATAGAGCACTTCAATACACTACATGCACGGTTCAAGGTTATAGATTCCATACTCTGGACCGTAAACGGAATAGAAAGACTCAAAACTCTGGTGTGTTGGTCGAAGGGAGTCATGGAACAGATGATGTTGACTATTATGGTGTCATACGTGATATTATCGGATTGAAATATCTGGGTGGGTCTGTAACATGTCTTTAAATGTGATTGGTGAGATCTAGGCAGTGGTCAGGTTTCGATACATAGGGATAATCACTTTACGAGTGTCAATACTGCATCTAAATAGTACGAAAATGATCCATTAGTATTGGCTTGTCAAGCTACCAAAGTCTATTACTTGATTGATCCAATGAAAAGTACTGATGCAGATAGTGGAGAGATAACTTGGCGAGTCGTACAACAATTTGTCCCTTGAAATATATATGAAGCAAGAACGAGTGCAGATTACGAGAATAGTGGAGATGAAGATGACACTCCGTTTGTTGAGGCATACCAGGAAAAGATGGAGAGGGTATTAACTTGTTTGTTGACCTCGGAGCACTCGAGTTGCTCCCCTTGTGTAGAGATGATGTCCCACCCGTCCATCTCGACCCGTCCGTATTAAATGATCATTTAATTCAAGTAAGTAAGGAGGAAGAAGAAGAAGAGTCAGAAGATGAAGACGAACCAGAATTCGGCCAGGAGGTGGATAAGGAGGATCAAAAAGAGGTGCATGATGATGATGAAGAGGTTATTGAGGGAGATTCTGAAACAAGCATGGAAAATACATCTGAAGATTAAGAATAAAAGTACTAAATATTTTATTCATATAAGTGACTATAAAATATCTTGAATTTTCATAATTTTTTCTAATTAATTTTCTTTGATATAATTAATTATTTTCAAGAATGTCGTCAAAACGACAACGAAGAAATGTGCCTCCACCAAGTCCAAGTCCCAAACCCATTGAGGACTCCCCACTCGAGGAATCCACTTCTGAAGATCAAGTTAACACGCAAGAGAACAACATCCAGTCGACACCTACTAGTAAGGAAATATTGTCGTTGATAATTAATTATATAGTTAATACTTTTGTCTCAATAACTATATAACTATAATTATACCATCTATTATCATGTAGTTGATGCATCTGTACGTCGCGGTCGTGGCTATACACGTGACATCTCTCTTGAGAAAAATAGAAGGGACGAAAAACTCAAGATCACCATTCCTAATAATTCCACTAAAGGAGTGGATGATAGTGCAACAACGCTTTCCTCCTATATTGGCACAGTAGTTCGAGTTTATGCTCCATTTTATGTGCTCTCATGGCTAGATGTTCTGAATGAGATTAAGGAGCACATTTGAAGTCATGTGCTGGTGAGTTTACTTTGAGAGTACATTTTTTTTTACCTAGATTAATATATCATATTTTTTACCTGATTCACTTGTTAGGATGAATTTGATCTTGACTTTGGCCATAGCGAGGATTTGAGAACCGTGAATGAGTTGATGGCTACACTATTCCGACGTCACAAGGAACAATTTCATAACCACTTCAAGAAATTTGAGATGTTGGAAGAGGCTGCGCAGTCTTCTTTCCAGCAAATGAAGTTAGATGATTGGAGAAAGTGTTGTGATCTTTTCGCATCTCTAGATTATCAGGTATTTTACATTTATATCTTTTAATTATTTATATTCATATTCGTTCTATATATTATATGTATACATATTATAATTAACATTCTTAATATATTTTGTAGCACTTGAGTTCTACAAATGCACATAATAGAATAGATCCGCTCTGACTGTCCATCATCGTGCAGGTTCAAGGTCATTCCACCGTCTTGCTGAAAAAATAGTAATTAAAAAATTATAGAATACATTTATTTTTCTGATATTCTTTTATTTAAGTACTAACATTACTTTTAAAAATTGCTAATGTCGTTTTGTTAGAAACGTGATGATCCTGAAAACTTTTCCCTCATTCATGTCTATGCTGCTACTCACACTAATGAGCATAGTGAGTGGATGGATCATGTCACTGTAGATAATTATGTAAGTAATGTTAATTTTGTTAAATAAATTATATAACATGTGAATAATTTATTTTTTATTTCTATTTCTTTTAATACGTTACTTATTAACAGTCATTACCTTCTAAATTGCAGGAAAAAATGATGGAGATGCAATCGGCTTCTAGGGAATCCTCTCCTAGTGACATAGATATATTCACGCAAGTACTCGGGCTGCAATCTAGTATGACAAGAGGTTTGGAACTATCTATCAAGCATAGATGTTCATCCTCCTCAACCTCATCGACTTCACAAATTAATAATCTTACCAAAGATTTAGAAGCTGCACGGCGTGAGAATGAGTATATGAGGTCGAGACAGCAAGAGTTAGAGTCTCTCTTAGAACGACAGTCTCATTTAGAAACGCGGTTGCAGGACCAACAAAGAGACCAGGAGGAAAGAATACGTAGTGAAATCCAAGAGCAAGTGCAACGGGAGATGATGGTGCAAATGGAGCATGTTATGTCGTTGCAACAGAATCGCGGTGGGCGAGGAAAAGAGAAGAAATAAATTTTATCAGTAGTGGTGGCTAGTTTTAATATCTAATTTTAAAATTTTATAAGACATGGTTATTTGTTAATTTTTTTTTTTTTTTTTATAGAAAAACACTTCATTTCATATAGGCAAAACACCTTGGGATAGGTTACAATAGTGTTGATCAATGAAAACTACATTCTCAATGATAGGAGGTACACTATTCCACCAAATAAACATATATTATATGGACCAAGCATGTCTTGCAAGACGATGGGCAGCCTCATTTGTGAATATGCTGCTATGTTGAATACTGCGCTAAGGAAAAGTTTGCATCAAACCTTTTACATCTGCTACCACAGATCGTATAGCTACATTGGACCCCGATGGTCTGTTTACCTCTTCTACTAGGAACAAACAATCACTTTCGATAATCAGCTTAGAGATACCCAAACTCATGCACAATTGAAGTCATCTCAATAATTCCACAGCTTCAACTTGTTCTGGTTCCAGAAAAACTGTTTCCACTCTACTAGATGCCATAAGAACTTCCCCCATATAGTTCCTCAGAACAACACCCATACCAGATTTGTTTAAATCAAAGAAAAAAGCCCCATCAATATTTAGCTTAAGAGAGTCTTCTGGAGGTGGAGACCATTTGTATACCAGGTTTTTTGAAAGATGACACCCCAACTGATGCCTAACCACAGCATTATGCAACTTCTTTATAATAGCAACCCCAATAACTTGCTGAGGTGGTAAAGCAATCTGCTCATGCACCATCTTGTTCCTTCTAAACCAAAAAGCCCATACCATCAAGAAGAAATCGGCCAAATCCTCAGTAGAGCCTTTGAGTAGAATATCCATTGCAGCAGACAGAAAAGAGCTGATGTGGCCTCCATTTTGAAAAACAGAAAACCTACACCTTAAAAATTCATGGATGGAAGGGCATAATAGCAACACATGCCTCAAATCTTCAATTGGATGTTGACAAAAACAACATTGCCCCTCAATATCCAGTTTGCTCTTAATCAGATTGGCCTTAGTAGGTAAACTGGCTTTACAAGACCTCCAAGCAAAAACGTTAACCTTATGGGGGACTTTTAACTTCCATAGAGCAGTCCAGAATTTTTTCATCAAAGCCCCATTAGAGGACTCCCCATGTTCAGTTTCCAACCAAGTTTTGAAAAATCTGTAAGCACTTCTGACTGAAAAGGATCCTGACTTCTCATGCTCCCACATCCAATGATCGATAGCTCCAGTATGACTAGGATGCAATATGATAATAGCATCCACAATGTTTGGATTGAAGAGAGATCTAACTTTAGCAATGTCCCACCATTTAGTACTTGGATCAATAAGAGATAAAACTTGGTTGTCCAATTGACAAAGTCGCTCACTACTATGCTCAGATCCCAACTCTTGTCTCAAATTTTGAAATCCAGATATCCAAACATCATTCAAAATGTGGATTAAACTTCCATCTCCCACATTCCATCTGCCACCTTGCACTAGCAAGCTCTTTGCTTCCCAAATACCCCTCCAACCATAGGAGGGATTTCTTCCAAGAGAAGCTGTCAACAAGTTCCCATTAGAAAAATATCTAGCAGCATACATCTTGTGGAATAAGCTCTCCTTTTCCTACAATAACCTCCAAGCTTGTTTAGCCACAAGGCCATATTGAAAACCTCTAGCTCCTTGAATCCCATACCTCCCATAAATTTTGAACTGCATAGCTTCTTCCAGCTTATCCAATGTACCATTCTCTCCTCATTCTTTTGACCCCACCAATACTTGGCCATCATACCCTCTATTTCAAAACAAAGCTTTGGAGGAAGCTTAAAGCAACTCATGGCATAAGATGGAATTGCCATAGCTACTGCTTTAAGTAAGATTTCCCTACCCCCTTAAGAAAACATATTCCCTTTCCAACCTTGCAACTTGAGCCAAACTTTATGCTTAATTCCTTTAAATGCCCTTGATTTTGACCTACCCACCACAGGGGGAAACCCAAGGTACTTATCATAGTGCTGCACTTGAGTTGAGCACCACAAATTCATAATAGACTGCTTGTTATTCTGTTCTACATTGGCACTAAAGACCATTGTTGTTTTCTCTCTATTCAACTGTTGGCCTGAAGCAGCTTCATACTGCTCTAATAGAGCTTGCAACCTTACATTTGTTTCCACAGTTGCATTACAAAAAATCAAATTATCATCTGCAAAAAGCAGATGGTTTAGCTTAGGAGCTCCAAGACAAATCTGTATGCCAGTAACATACTTAGTTCTTTCAGCTTCTCTCAAAAGTCTAATCAACCCTTCAGTACACAATAGAAAAAGGTAAGGAGAGATAGGATCACCTTGCCTCAAACCTCGTGAAGGAACAATAAACCCAATAAGAGAGCCATTAATTAAAATTGAGAAAGAATGAGTCCTCACACACATCATCACAAGCTGAATTAACTTCTCATGGAATCCCAACTTGCTCATAATAGATTCAAGAAAACTCCATTCAACTCTATCATAAGCTTTGCTCATATCAAGCTTGATAGACATAAATCCTTTTTTTCCTTTTTTCTTCCTCTTCAAAAAATGCAAGACTTCATAGGCCACGAGTACAATATCTGTGATGAGTCTTCTAGGAAGGAATGAGGACTGTGTATCATAGATGACCACAGGTAATACTTGCTTCATTCTATTATCAAGAACCTTAGAAATTAGTTTATATGCAACATTACATAAACTAATAGGTCTAAGGTCATTAACTATTTGAGGGCTCTTATTCTTAGGGACCAGAGTGATGAAAGTGTGATTAAGAGCTTGAGGCATTTCACCATGATTCAAAACATGTAGAATAGCATTAGTGATGGAAGTACCAATGTCAGGCCAAAATTTTTGGAAGAAGAGAGGTGGCATACCATCAGGCCCTGGTGTTTTGTTGGGGTGCATCTCTTTCAAAGCTTGAAGAACTTCAACAGCTGTGTAAGGTTTAATAAGTTCAGAATTCATCTCAAGAGAGACCTTCCTCTCCATTTTATCAAGAATAACTTCCTGGTCTCGAGATCCTGCAGAGGTGAACAAAGAGAAAAGTGGTTAACAATCAACCTATCACAATCATTTCCTTCCTGCAAGCAACCACTTGCATCCTTTAGTTTTGATAAACAATTCTTCCTTTTTCTTTGAGATGCTTTAGCATGGAAAAATTTAGCATTCTGATCCCCTTCAGCTAACCATAAAGCTCTTGATCTTTGTTTCCACATTATCTCATCCCTCTCCAACCATTTATGTACCTCAATTGAAGCTTCATCAACCTTTCTTGTATTTAAACCTGTTGGGGCTTACTTTGTTCCTTTGAGAGTTTGAGCTTTGCTTCTTTCAGCTTGACCTGGAACTTACCAAACTTTGATTTGTTCCACCTTTGTAGCTTACTGCTACAACTGAAAATGCAGTCCATAACACCTTGCATCCCTCTAGAGGAAACTGCAGCAAGCCACTCCTGCTTTACAATTCTAGAACATTCTATTTCTCCAAGCCACATTGCCTCAAACCTTAAAGGTTTAACACCTCCCGTTCTAGACTGGGCACCCTCTAGCTCAATCCATAAAGGGAGATGATTAGAGTAAGAAATAGAGCTATGGGTGACTGAGGCTCGATTGAACAGACTACACCAAGAGGAATTACCAAGGAACCTATCCAATCTCTCATAAACTCGAGCCACATCCTATTTTCCATTGCACCAAGTGTATTTTGGACCATAGAAACCAAGGTCCCTTAATTCACAGTCCATAAGCATTTGTTGGAAATTAAACATTTATTGTTGTGGTCGATCTCTTCCTCCCCATTTCTCATGTAGTGTTAAAATCTCATTGAAGTCCCCAAACACAAGCCAAGCCTCCTCAAAATTCCTCCTCAAACTTCGTAACAGATTCCAAGTTTCTAATCTTCTTGCAGTGTCAGGTTGACCATAGAGACCTGTCAAGTACCAGATTCGTGACATTTCAGTGACAACAGCATCAATATGTGATGTTGAGTAACTCAGAATGGACAAAGGCACATCTTGCTTCCATAACAATGCAAGGCCACCACTCCTACCAATAGCATCAACTGTTAAACAACAATTAAACTTAAGTTTAACTCTACAGAATTCCATTTTTTCAACAGTAAGTTTTGTTTCTTGCAAGAACAAAACATCGGGATCTTCTCTTCTGATTAGATCAGAAAGACTACGAATACCACGAAGGTTCACAAGCCCTCGTGTATTCCAACTAAGGATCTTCATTAAGCTCGATGGGGCTGTGCTCCAGCCACCACCGCATCCTGTGAAATGGTACCCTCACATTTAAGTCTCTTAGGATTTCCAGCAAACTCCAAAACATCCTCAGAACCCTGATACCTCTTAGACCTCCCATAAGCACTTTTAGAAGGAGATTGGTGCACCTGAGACCTTAAAGTTCTTCTCCATTAACGAGTCCCTCTAGAGGTAGAGAGAAACTCTACTTCTGCATTCAAAACATCCTTCCCGCTAGAACTATTGCCCATAGCAGCCTCCACTATTGAATTGACACTAATACCCTTCTGTTGAGATTCAAAATTAAGTCTCGTATCTTCCATAGCAGTTACAACGTTCGACTTATCTCGATGTTGATCAGTTACCATGCTACTCTCCATCTTATCCACATCAGTTGCAAGTCCCACCTTATCCTTAGTTATATCTTCATCACGTATCTTGTGTAACGGATCCTTGTGGTTATCACAATCTTGCCCGTTATCCGAACTTTGTGCCACGACATCCTCCTTTCCAATGTTATCCTCAGAATCTGTTACATTCCGATCACCCAATGATTCTTTGGCAGACTGGTCTGTCACAGGACCCATTGGAGAGCTGCTTCCTCCTTGGTTTATCTGCCTACTGCAAACAGGTCCTCTATAATCACCAAGGTTCCCTGCACGTAACCAGGGACCACATGGAAAATCAGAGGCTAAGAACTTTTCCATCGATGGCCTCCACTGATTACATTCCTTATGACTATGACCAAGCGTACCACATACGTAGCAAAAATTTGGAAGCCGTTCATAAGAGAAACGAACCCAAAAAGGGTTAGATGAGCCCACACAGACCTTCTTACCACGCAACAGTGGCTTAGTAACATCTAACTTAACTCTTATATGCAGAAACTCCCCCCAAGCTAGTGCATCCTTCTCCAAGTCAACCTCCACCACCCTACCAACTTCCTTCCCTACTGTGTGACCCATCTTCCAGTTCCTAGCCATAATCGGGAGATCATGGATACGAACCCAGAAGAGCGCCTCAGGAAAGGTGACCTGATGTGCTGTTGCAGCCCATCAACATCGTTTGTGAGAACCAAGTGCGTATCAAAAGCCCAAGGTCCTTCTTTGAAAATAGGTGCTTTATCCCATGGATCTTCAAACTCCGCAATAAATAGGTGAGCACTGACTTCCCAAATGGAAACTGGCTTACCAGGATGCCATAAACGCTTCATAGTAAAAATTGTTAATTGTTACTTGATGTTATTTGTTAATTGTTAATTGATGTTATGCAATATGATACAATTGGTATGCTTTTAAATTTTATGAAATTAGTATTTCTGATCTATACGTTCGAATGTAAAGTAAAAATGTTCGAACGTTGGTTCCCATTAGAACCAACGTTCGAACGTGAATACATAAAATTGTATAGTAACATTCGAACGTAGGCATCTATGTTCGAATGTTCTAACCCTCAAACGAACAAAACGTTCGAATGATTAAATAATTAACGTTCGAACAAACCTCCAAACGTACGACTTGCATTCAAACTCTCCTTCGTTTACATTCGAAATAACGTCCGAACGTCAAACCTGTTATATTTGAACTTTGGTCTGTTAAAGTTCGAACGGATATTCGAACGTTTATTATAATTAACGTTTGTACGCATAAACGCTCGAACGTAAATATGGTACATTCGAACTATAATCAACGAACGTCAACTTCTCTCATTGGAACGCCAATCAGTCGGGTTGTTGTTCGAACGTTCAATTGGACGTTCGAACGTTACTTTCTGTGACAGTTCCCAACCGTCACAAAAAAGGGAACGTTCAAACGTTCAACCAAACGGAACACCTCCAACCATCACTAAAAATATTTTTAGTGACGGTTCAACAGTAAACCATCACCAACTGTATTCTATGACGCACATTAGGTGACGGTCGTAGTAACGGTTTCAAACTGTCACCAAATATCTTTAGTGACGTTTTGGCAATTTTTGGTGATTGTTTCCTCTCTAACAAAAGACAAATTGTGTTGTAGTGATGGTAGTTTCGGACGGTGGGAAATAGTCATGGACTAGATTCATATTTATGGAGTTTTGAGTGTAGCAATAAAAAGTAAAAGGCTGAAATGCAAAACACTAAATTAATAACTATACTAAATTTGTTGAATTTAATTAACCGGAATTAATACTTGTCTAATGAAAGCTTAAAAGAGCAAGAAAAGTAAATAACATCAAATTAAATAAGCAGGACTTAAAATTGAAAGCTTAAAGGTGAAAGAAAAGTAAATAACATTGATTTAAATAAGCAATTAAGAATTAAAATGAAAGCTTAAATGTGCAAGAAAAGTAAATAACATCAATTTAAATATATAGGAATTAAAATGAAAGCTTAAAGATGCAATAAGGCATCATAACTTCAAATTGAAATTAAATAAAAATAGCAGGAATTATAAGGAATAAACTAGATGGCTGGAGAAGGAGACTACGTTCTCCAACCCAAATATCTGAACTCCCAAAATAAAAATGAACTCTTGAATAAAATGAACTCTCAAAATAAATGAACTCAAACTGTTCCCTTGAGGAACTCAAAGAAACCGAAAATGAATTCTAAGAATTCAAATACGAACTCAAAACATTCCCTAAAAGAACCCAAAGAAAACCGAAAATTTCCTCTCCTAAACAAACCCAAGAAACCGAAAAAATGACTCTTGATCCCCTCACCTTCGTCCGTCCAAGCTTTATATAGACTTCATGTGAGTTGCGTTTTAGCTTTCGGCATCTTTATTTCTTTGGTTCCGTGCCTTAGTGCATCCCAGGCCCCTTGTCTTCAAGTCCAAACGAAAATGGCTAGCATTTTCGCTGCATGTTTCGCGCCGATAGCTTTTTATTTTTCTTTCGTACGGCGTAAAACCGATGGGTCCCGTATCCACCGAAATTCTCATGCGTGATTCTTGCATTTTTTTGCTTTTGGCATCAATGTTGTGGACGTGTTTCACTGCCACCACTTCACGATCACCTGCAACCAAAGAGTAAAGGGTTTGAGGATTCGGGAGAACATCTACGATGCCTAAGTCAATGATTGCAGATAATAATAATAATACCAATAAATCTGATCCCTTTACCTACCTGGGTTCCTCTCTTATATAGAGCTTTTGAACCATTCTGTTGCTTAAGTAATAATAGACATATCTATTAATCAAATTCAAACTTAGGGATGAGAATTCTTGCTCTAATGGATTGTTATAATAATTGTCCTTCCTTTACTGTCACCGGGTGGTTACTTAGTCAGCAATGGGAAGTGGGTTGGGCCCTTCTCTGCTTTAACGGGCCCCTTCGGTATTGGCACTCAAATCATGAGTAGGTGACGGCCTAAGCCCGTATTGTATGGGTGAGAGGAATGTCCTCTCCAGTTACCCCACGAAGTCTCATTACATCTGGTGTGATGAGACTTGAATCCAAGTGTCGTTTCAATTTTCAAGGCATGTCAGAGCGTCGTTTCACCTTCATTACTCAGGTAGGTCAATCGTCACCTCACGCACATTCCTATTTAATGCCCTTTTGCTATTGATTTTCCCTCCTCTTTCGAACATATACCTCTTTCGCATTTCTTGCTTTCTTTCTAAGTTCTTGCTCTCCTTACAAGTTCCTCCTCTCTTTCCAAGTTTTTATTCTCTTTTCTTTCTTCATGGCTTCCTCGTCTTCTAAAGGTAAGGGCGTGGTTTCTGCCTCTGAAACTTCACCACCCTGCGACTCCTCTCCCCAAATTGTCATTGCTCCTCCGGCGTCCATATTTGCGGGCTCTCGCTAGTCTTCAACCATTACTCCCCGCAATCTGGAGAATGCACAAAACAACTTTAATATTCTCGACTCTGTTAATTTAAGGACCCCTACCCCAAACCAAAAAGTTGTTGATGCCAAATGTATGGTTGTTTTTGTTGCCCTATACTTTGCTATGTTTACCATGGGGCTTCGGTTGCCCTTCGTGTGACCAGTCCATGATGTGTTAGACATACTAGGGCTCACCCCAGCTCAATTAGTGCCCAACACCTGGAGGATTTTGATTGCTTGTTGCGTTTTGTGGAGAAAGGTCCTGGAACCCGTGGCTGATGAATTTCCAGATTTAACAGCCCGTGAGTTTTTTTCTCTACACGGGTTTAGGCGTTTGGATGAGAATCTTTGCAATTTTAGGGCCAAGAGGGCATTGGTTGAATTGGAGCATAAGTATTCGCATGTGAAAGATTGGAGCAATAAATTTTTTCTACTTATTGGCAAGGGTTGGGAATTTACCGCTAATGAAGCTCTTATTCGGGAGTTTCCTATTAAGGTGTGCTGGTCTCTTCTTCCCGGTGGGGATGACTTTGAGGTTATTATTTCCCCTCGTGAGGAGGCTCGTGTGCGGTTGGTTGGTTCCTGGGCTTAGGTTCAACCCAACTTATGCTTTTCGGATGTGCTTTTGACTCCCGGCAACATTGTGAAGTTTTTAATGGTTCCCAGTCGGGCCCATATATTAGGACGTGAACTTTTAGGTGCCCCCCCCTCCCCCGCCCCCGGGTGACTTGAGGACGAAGAAGCGACCTGGTGTCGATGGATCAAAGAAGAGAAAACTCAAAAGGGCTCGTGTCTCGCCTCGTTCTAATGAGTCCATCTCTTCAAAATGTGACTCTTTAACCCCCCCCCCCTCGCACCGAGTGTAGGCAGTAAGTTGGCTCCTCCTCGTGAGCAACCAATTGGAAAGACTTCCCGGGCAAGTGGGAGCATGGAGGCGGCACCTCAAAAGAAATTGAGCAAACTATCTACCTTTGTGGTGCCATCAGCTCTTTTCTTAGATAATGTGATGTCTCTAGCCGACAAGGATCTTAAGGGTATCACAATAGCGAAAGCTACTGCAGCGGCTTCTGCATAGCCCTTAAACATCTCGCGAGAGGTTTCTATAAAGAAAAGCGATGATAACCCTTCAGGAGAGGATGATATGATCCTTCTAAATCCTAACTTGCTGGTGCCTCCATCTACTCAAACGGTCATTCAATCTTTCGAGGCTCCTTTGCCTGTATTGCCTTTGTCCCCGCCTTCTGCTGCTTGTTCCCTTGATGTTCCCATGGAAACTCCTCGAGTGGGAAATGTTGAAAAATATGTTGATGAAGCTGTAGCAGGTTCTAGCTCACCTGTTGCTTCGAAGATATTTGGTGCGGCTACTCCAGATTTACCCTTTGTTTTCCCAGCCCTTTCTCTCGCTAGTGGGAGCAAGGTTTTGATCCCTTCTCCCCCATTTAGTATTTCTCCTAAGGGGGAGGGCGAGCCGCCCCAGATTATTCCTAAGGAAGATTTTATAGTTACTCAGGGACCATCTCACCGGGATGAGGCTGAAGTGTGTTCGGGCCCATACGTTGAGGCACCTGCTAGTCCCTCACCTGGTTAGGCCCACAGAGCTTCTCCTTGGGGGCGTTTTGCTACTACTCCTATTCAAGCCTCTAACTGGAGGGAACCTCCTAGCCCTCATTTGTTGGGTTCCTCGCCTTCCTCACATGCTCGTTGTGAAGAGGTTTTCAACACCGTTGTTCAACATCTTTGGAGTATTTTTGCACCGGTAATCTTCTCGTATCCACTTCCCCTTTTCTCCATGTTTTCTTTTTTGAAAATATAATAACATTCAAGGCATTCTCCCTCTCTCTCTCTATTTTTTTTTGGGGTTGATTGCCTTACTGCCGACTTGGTGGAAGAAAGGTTACATCTGGAGGAGGAAAAAGATCGAATGGCTCATATGGTTGCCCTGCTGGAAGCTTGTTCCTACACAACTGACGACAAGTTGGTTGCTCTCCGTGTCCAAGTTGAATCACTTCGGGGAGAGTTGGCGAGTTCTGCTGTGGACGCTAACTACTACCACCTAGAAGTAGCCACCAAGAAGTGGCTACCCGCCTAAACCAATGAAAGAAGATTAAGCAGGAGTGAGATGATCTTGCTACTCTTCTAAACCAATCGAATAATATTGAACAGGAGTGAGATGATCTTGCTGCTCGTCTCCGCCAAGCTAAGATGGCTGCAGGACATGGATGAGTTGGCCGCCCAAGTGGAAGCCTTCAACAAAGAGAATGATGATTTGGTCGATCGCCTTCATCAAGCAGAAGTGGTCGTGCAGGAGAGGAACGATTTGGCTGCCCAAGTGGAAGCCTTCAATAAAGAAAGGGATGAGTTGGCCACTCAAGCGGAGCTTGCTCTGAAGGAACGAGATGATCTAGCTACGAGCCATGACTGAATAAAGGCAAAGCTTGAAAAGGCGACAGTGGCCAAGTCTGACTATGCTTCTTGCCTGGCTTCCCCAGAGGATGAGTGGCGAGAGCTACTTATAAGCTTATACTCTTATACTTGTTCTGCTACTTCACCCATATTCCTAGCCATAAGTCCATCACGGTGACACTTGTCACTTCAGACTACAGGCTGCACCATAACTACTTCGGGAAATTGTTCCACAGTTTCTGATACTATTCACCACGTTCTATGCCCATCGATCACACAACCATCCTTATCTCTGCAACACGCCACACGGAGTGTCGCTGGCTCGTGGAGTACACTCCACGTATGCTCCCTTTCCACACGCTACAACCTATCATCAATATGGCATATCTGCCATACGGTGCAACATTCTGCCACATGGAGTACACTCCGTGTGTACTCCCTTCATACACTCTACGCCATATCACCACTATGGCATACCCGCCATATGGTGCATCACTCCACCACATCGAGTACACTTCACGCATACTCCATTCACACACGTTACGCCACATCACCATTATGGCATACCCGCCATATGGTGCATCACTTCACCACATAGAGTACACTCCATGTATACTCTCTTCACATAAGTTATGCCACATAGAGTACACTCCACGTGTACTCTTCCCATTCCACAATACGCCAGGAGGGTATATTTTACATATACTCTCCTTATTCCACACTACGTCACATCACCATTATGGCATACCTGTCATATGGTGCGTCACTCCACCACATGGAGTACACTTCACATATACTTCATTTTCACATGCTACAACCTATCATCAATATGGCATACACACCATACGATGCATCACTCCACCACATGGAGTACACTTCTCGTGTACTCCCTTCATACACACTATGACCTATCACCATTATGGCATACTTGCCATATGGGGCATCTCTCCACCACATAGAGTACACTCCACGTGTACTCTCTTCATACACGCCACATCACCATTATGGCATTCCCGCCATATGGTGCATCACTCCACCGCATGGAGTACACTTCTTGTATACTCCCTTCATACACACTACGACCCATCACCACTATGGCATACTTACCATATGGTGCATCTCTCCACCACATAGAGTACACTTCACATGTACTCTCTTCACACACGTTACGCCACATCACCATTATGGCATACCTGCCATATAGTGTGTCACTCCACGACATGGAGTACACTTCACGTGTACTCCATTCACACGCCACGCGATACAAAGTATATTCTACGTGTACTCTTCCCATTCCACAATATGCCAGGAGAGTATATTATACATATACTCTCCTTATCCAACACCAAGCCACACACAGAGTATACTCAGCGTGTATTGGTCTCACTCCACATGCCATGTCACCAATACAGCACATACTCCACAACCACACTACACTACACAGTCCACAACACTACACAACACAATCCCCAACTACGCTCCACACTTCATAACGCACTACACAGGTAAGCCCCAATACTTCACTCCACAGAATGCCTAACACTTCGCTACACAGGATGCCCAACACTTCACTACAATGCATATCACAATATAACAAACTCCACCATACTAACATCACAGTCCACAACCTAATCAACTAATCAACATCTAACATAAATAATCGAGGGATAGAGGGTTATACCATTGACGGGATTATCCGTGCGTTGCTCGTCTATCGTCACAGTTGATGATGCCGGAAGGGTCGTATGTGGCGGCTAACCCACGTACGGTGACTGCTTGGGCATTTGGATAGCTAAGTGTGGTCTTGGAATGGCTCATGAAGGCTTGTGATGGTGGTAGGGAGTGTAACACGGCGGATCTAGCCGTGTACAGTGGCGGTCAATCACGCGCAGTGACTGTCCATCACGTGCAGTGGTTACCCACCACATAAAGTGGTGGTTTGGGACCTCGGGTTCAGCTAAGGGAGGTGCGGTGGAACTCGTGGTGGCAACGAGGTGGTGCCAGGTGGCTCACGGCGGTGGTTCAAGGCCGTGAAGTGGATGAGAGGCTGTGGGAGTGTGAGAGAGAGTGTGCGTGCATGGGTGGCAAATCGAGGCCATGGGTGGTTGGGTTGGCTTGGTGGTGGCCTGAAGAGGCTCATGAGGGTGGTTACCCACCGTGGGTGGCGGTGCACGGTGGTGGAGGATGTGCAACCCATGTGTTAGAGAGAGGGAGAAGCCATTCGTGGAGGAGAGGCTATGGGCCTCGAGTCACATGGAGGAGGAAGAGGAGGAGCTATGGTGGCCAGGGGAGGCACTTAGTGGCCGTGGGTGCCGCGCACGGCGGCGCTAGAGGTCCCGCAAGGTGAAGCCGTGCGTGGGTCTCTTCATGCATGCGACGGGATGGTGGCTGCATGGAGGGGCCAAGCTCGCTGGAGAGTGATGGCCGGCGGCAGAGGAAGCTGCCATGGAGGTGGTGGCGCTGGAGGACAGCGCACGGCGGCACTACTTGCATCAAGCCCATTCGGGCTTTGCACTTCCGAAAGGGAGAGCGTGAGAGACAGGGGCTGGGCTGGTTGAGCTCACGGGAGTGAGGTGGTGCTGGTGGTGCCGGCAGTGAGGTCTGGCAACGCACGGCAGCGCCGGGCTAAGCACTAGAGGCTTCGGCAAGAGAGAGGGGCGCTGCGTACTACGTACGCCGAATGAGAGGGAGGAGAGAGAGGGCTGGGGAAAAGTGAGGAAGAAAGAGAGAGAGGGTCTGGGTTTATAATCCAGTCCCTTCGTTTTGGGGTCCTCAAAACGATCTAACGTTGAGATATTAAAACACTAATTTGAAAATACGTAAACGTTAACTTAATTAAAAATACTTAGAGGAATTACGGTAAATATTATTTAAACTAACTTTAGTTTATAAAATAATATTCTTCATCATTAATAAATGATGAAGTCTTATTTAATATATTTAAAAGGATGAAACCATTTAATTAAATTAAAGCTTTCAACATAATTTAAATCTCATAATATTTTAAATAACTGAAATCATTTTAATAATTAATATTGAAATGATTTCCGACAATTATAATATTTTTGGAGCTCTTCAAGAATATTGTAATTGTCATATTTAAAATCAAGCTTAGTTCAATAACACTGGAAATACTCCTTATAAATATTTACAGTACATTTAAAACACTGGGCATGCCTTAAAAGTCACCTAATATCTTGACAAACATGCCATCAAGGTTCGGCACGCATGACGAGGCTCGCAGTCGCTAGTGAGAAGGGCAGACAATCACATAATCTCTACTCTTGGGATTTGCTTACGTCATAAAGATGGAACGTACGTCAGAAAGAAGAAGCGTACGTAAGAAGGAATGAGCAGGGTATTACATACACTTAACCTACTCTTGGTTAATACTTGTATATATGATTGTGTAAATCTTTTCATTACCATGTTTGTCTTGGTTGCTATTTCTTGATTCCTTGTTTGATTATGTTAATATGATCTTATATCA
Organism: Juglans microcarpa x Juglans regia; assembly: GCF_004785595.1. Classification (NCBI taxonomy): domain Eukaryota; kingdom Viridiplantae; phylum Streptophyta; class Magnoliopsida; order Fagales; family Juglandaceae; genus Juglans; species Juglans microcarpa x Juglans regia. Next base: position 11,452,193 of record NC_054599.1, on the reverse strand, counting down.
ATCTATGGAAGGAATTATATGCTTTGAAATTGTTATGAATATGCCATGAGATATTTGTATATGTTTCGGTTTTCACATGTTTAAGATTGATGGAATGTGTATCATAATATTTCGGCCATACTATGTGTTGAATGATTCGGATCTTGGTCAAAGGTTATGATTTTATACTTTGTTTTACTAAACTATGATTCCTATGTTATTTGCTTGAAATTTGGAACATATTATGTGATGAATCTTCATGTTTTTGTGCCTATGAGTTTTGGCCTAAGCAAGTTTTTATGGTTCTATGCACATGTTTTGATATCTATCATGGTTTATGTGATCATGCTATGAAATGAATATGTTATGCTTGGTTGTTATATGCACGGCATCTCATATGTCATATGTCATGCATAAGTAAGTATGTTTAAGTCTCATGTCACATGCATTTGGGGAAGAAATGTTTTCAAAGAAGTGTTTCAAAAGTGTTTTTGAAGAAAATGCTTTCAAAGAAAAAGTTTTATCACTACCACAAGTGCTAGGGCAAGGGAATGTCCTAGTGGAACTCCTCCGTCCACTCTGGACTTCTTAAAAATGGAATGGTAACCCCTAGGTTGACGAAGAATAGTCGATGAGACTCGAATGGATTCTTTTTAAAGAATATCGGAGCGAGGAAGTACGTAATGCTAGTGGGTGCATAAGGCATGGAACCCGATGAAGTAAGGTTGAGTTAATATGATTCTCTATTTATAACGTATTCATCACAGTTTACGAACCGTTGATCGTGCGGTAACTAGCAGGAACACGCGGTGCAAAGAGAGGAGCCGTGTTGTGTCCACCCTCTAAACAAGTATAAGAGCTCATATGATAAGGATCACTTAATGAAAATTTTGTGATTTGTTTTGATAAGGCAAGTTCTAAATAAGATCACGTGAATAAGAAAGTTATTAAGTTTTTTATGAAAGTTTAAGTCTCTGTTACAAATCTTTTGTAAATGGTCAAGTGCATAAGTTAAGTTCTGGTTAAGGCATAAGTCAAGTACATGTCCATGCACACATATCATACATTTTGTATGCTTGTATTAACTGTGGTATGTTGTATGATTACTTTTTGAGATTTCTCGAAATCTCATTGTAGTAGTTTCCACTACCATTCCCCAATCGAAATGATAGAAGTTGTAACAGGTTTAGTAAGAGACGACAACAACCAAGAGAAAGGGAATGGCACCACCTCCTCTGGAGAGGATTGTGCCTAAAATGGCCATGGATCGGCCCGATTCTTCCCTCTGGGAGCAACTCGAGGCCATTGATTGAGAGATCACGGGTATACTTGAATTCATTGCTAAGTTCAAGCGGCATAACAACCAAGACAAGGATGAGGCTTTAGAGAAGTGCGTGAAGCCCGAGTCTTCTTGAAAAGTACTGGAGTATAAGTGTTTTGTGGAAAGAAGAAAAAAAAAAAGAGAAAGAGAATGCAACAACATTCATGGCCATCTTTTGTGGACTTATGTTTCTTTTGTGGGAATCCCGTGTTCTGGGAACTTTAAAATTATGTTTCATTCTTTTGGGATATTTTGTCTTTAAGGCCTATGTTTATGATTTGGGACAATGTTTTAGGTTATGATATTAGTTTATGGTATCATGTGCTTTGCAATTGCTTATCGCGTTGCTTAGTTATCCAACTTTTATTAATTTTTCCGATGCATCGTTATTGCATACTGCTAGTGTACTTAGATGCATAGCATATTATTTATCATTTACGAGAGGTGTGTAGCCTTGTACATGTCCTAGTGTCTTATTCACCCTCTAATCCCAAGCGGGGCGGGGGGCACCACAGTTTTATCTACGCCGAAACTCATTTCAAACAATTCACTCTTCACTGCACGTCACCCCGTCGTTATCCCTCTAGTTTCGGTGATCACACCGAGTCTTCCTCCTGCAACCTTCCTAAAGCACTGAGTTTGACACGTACAAGACAGTTTCCATCTATTTATCCCCTCTCCATTTGTAGTTTCAATCATAGAAAAGCCTCAAGCAACAACACAACTATTCCCACAAGCCGATCTGCCCTCCACCTTACTCAGAACCAATGTTCATTCACTTACCTTCGTACTTCATCTTGCTCCTACTGTCACCATCAACTTAGTCACTCAAAGCCACTAGGCAAGATGTTTTGTGAGGTAAGCCACGACCATTCCGGCGTTTAGATCCCTCTCTATCTGCTCCTTTGTTTCTCAGTGGGCACTACAGAAATTGATTTTTTACTTCTCTCTATTTTTCACCAAAAACAGAGGCCTCCCTCAGTGCTCCACTACCGTCAATCTTCACCCACTAGCCACTGCCACTGCACTCCATTTTTTGTGGGTAAGCCATGCCCAATCTCTCTCTTCGATTGATCTTTTGTCTGTCTCTCCACTACTAGTAACAAAAAATCTCTCAAGACCCCATCACCTCTTATAGAAATTTGCTTCCAATTTCTTTCTATCACCCCTAGTCTACCATCAGATGATTCTATCTCTTTCAGTGAGTTCTGAAACTCCCCTGTGCCTCACGGCTTTGTTACTTTTTCTTACTTTCCTTTACTTTCTAGTTGGTAAGGTAGGTTCTTTCATTCTTCCTTTCTGCAAAGTACTTTCATATTTGCTGTTTTTTTTTACCAAATTGCCCTGAAGACCCTTGACCGTTTGATATGTAACTCAAATTTATAGTATATAATGAATTTTTATTTTGATATTATTACATATATACCCCTTAGTGTTTAAGAAATGCCTGAATTGTTTTTGGACTATCTATTTTTACGTGGGCTCTTATCTCTTTAACGGGCTTAAGTCTTATTTGTTATAAAGATTAACAAGTTATTTTTAAATTGGACTGGACTTCATATTTTAAATTAGGCTTAGTTTTATTTAAATAACTATGTTAACCCATAAATTTATATTTTACAGAAAATATTAGAAATTAATTTATATTATTAAATTTTAAATTTTAACTAGATTTTAGTAGTAAATACTAATTGGTTTAACTATATAATGAGTCTATCTGATGAAACTAGTTTTCATTAATATCTAATATTTATATACAATACGATTTCCTACTAAATTAAAATATGTTATTAGTATTTAAATAATTTAAGATATAAGCATTCATTAATTTTATGTTAAACAAAATATTTATTCATTATTTTCTACAGTATGAATTTAAATTAAGTGGGATATTAGGACATGTTTTTCTACACAGATTTAGTGACGTTTTATACTTCGTTTAGGTGACGAGCTACGAAGTGAAATTCAGGAAACAACGTAGTGAGGTAAGTAATTTGGTCACGAATTAGGACCATCACATAGCAGCTCAAATAAATTATTATAAAAGTCAATTCTTAAAAGCCAATGTTTATGTATCTCACACGTCATAATTATGCGAACATGTCATCCAGCATAGCATACGATCATGTCATTCGACATCATGTTCAGATTTAGAAATTATAATTATGTACGTATTATGTCATGCATCTCATGTCGCATAAGACATGTAAGATATTTTAAATTCAAGTGCAAGATAAGATCAGATCAGTTTAATCATATGATCATTCAAATGCATGGTACCAATGCATTTTCAGGGTGGATATGCAAGTGATGGACTCAAGAGTGGTCCACCATAGTATGCCAAAATACTATCAGAGGCTCCCCTCGCGGGCTCGGGACGTGGGGTTGGTGCACAATTTCGCACACAAGGTTAAGTGTGTTGGCCAGTTAAATCAATCAGTTAATTCAGATAAATCAGTCATGCATAGCATAAACATCAGCATGAACAAATCATGAATTTTAAGCTCTCAACATGAAAACTTTAATGAAAACCTTACGTTTATTATGCTTACGTGGTGATGGAATTCTTGCTTAGACTTCGACTCATTTTAGTTTATTTCATTGTTTTAACCACCCAGGTGAGGATGATGAATACGAGCAAGCAGGTCAGATTTAAAAAGAGCAGTCGTTTTAATTTCAGACTTCCTAGAATAAAATTTGTTTTAATGATAAAGGTTTTATTCAGTTTATCCACTTAAGATTTTTGGAAGACTTTTGCTAGACAAACCTTGTTATGCAATAAATGTTAATTTCATGTTATTAGAAATGAGATATCTTTCCGGATTTATTTTTATGAAAAATACGTGACACTCCTAACCTACGGGAATGGGGTGTTACAATGTTTAACCCTCGTGGTAGGGTTGTTCAAATTCCAGCTCCCAACCGAGTAGAAACAGAATGTGAAGTCTTCCCCTCCGAGTGTGCACACAGGAAAGACCATATTATCTATATAGACACGAACCCGGAATATGTTTCTTAGGTTCAACCCGTATTCCCAACACAAGCTAACTCAAAACCCATAACCAATTAAAATTACAAATATAATCCATATTATCTATATAGTGCCAGGGAGGAAGAGAACCTAATTTAGCTTAGGTAAAGAGAGCCAGAGAGCTAAAGGGAGGGAGAGACATAAATCGAGAGGGATAAAGAGAGTCTCACATTCAGGGCAACATGTGGATTGGGCAGTGTTTGATGGTGTATAATTGTTCTCTAGCGCCCTCTATTGCAACTGGCGGCGGTGAGGTGGCCTCACTGTTGCAAAGTGTGAGTTGTGGCTCTCGGTTTGGACTGCTATGGAGGTGCTTTATTTTTATTTTTTTTGTACAAAACAGGGGTACAGGTGGTGAAAATCCGTGGCTCGTGGCCAAGTTGTGGCGTTGATTTCTATTTGGCTTTGCTTGATGGCTAAGGGAAGAGACGTGGACTGCCTTTTAGTGGCTGCAACCCTGGTATGGCTTCTGTAGTGCAGGGACCAACAATGGAGGAACAAAGAGATGGGGCAGTGAACGTGGTATATTGTTTGTCATGAGAAGGGTCGACAAAGCTATGGTGTTGTGGCTGTTTAGCGGTAGTCCCGTGTTGGACGCTGAGATGTGAAAGAAAATTACGTGTCGCTTGAGAGGCGGTGGTGGCCATGACGAGCTGTTGTTCTAGACTAGAGGAGCTTGGCAGCAACGTGGAGGTTCTTGGTAGTGGAGCTACCATCTGGTGGTGCAGTTGTAGTGAGGTGTGATGGTGGTTGACACATACGTGAAGGGCTTACTCAAGCAGTAGGTTCTGTCTTTGGGTGGTGCGTGGTGGTGGTGTGCGGGGGAAGAAGTGGGCCGCTGGCTTGCTGGAGAAAGAATGTGTGAGCGGCAACCCTAGGCACTTGAGGATGAAGCTCATTTACGTCCATGGATCTAAATATATAGAAATCAGTGGTTTAAAGAATTTTATCGCGAAGGGGACTCTAACGTTATAACTCTAGTGTGCTTGAAATTGGACACGTTAGTGGGCTTAAACTTGATAAATAAACTGAGTCATAATCCTCATGTCCAAAATAAATCCCTCGTCCAACAATATCTTAGGGCATTTAGAAAAATTTATTGGGCCAGGTTCTAGTTATTTCAGCCCCTTAGTTCGTGAATTATTATTTTAGCTTTTGTCCAATTATTGTATCCGATGAAATCCATACTCTGCTAATAAATTTTGGGCTCGTAATATACCGTTAAAATTTAAATGGACTTTTTACTACATAGTAACCTAAAAGAAAAAATTTATAGCACTTGTGATTGGCTTAGGTTTGGTGTTGGCCTGGGTGTTGCAAGTATTTTTTTTTTAAGATTTGCAGACCATAAAGACTGTTGCCGCATATATCCGTACATCAAGACTATCAATGACGTTACCTCTCTAAAAGGCAAATGTTGGGCGGATATTCGCCACCATTGATTGTCGCCGAAGCGGCACATTGATAGTGATGAATTTGTACAGGTGATCTCTCTTGGCTAGTGGCACGTTGCTATTGACGAATTTATGACGTTCCTCGCACGTCTTTAAAACGGGTCGATGCTTGAGCAGCGTGGTTTAGTGTGTCAGATGGCCTCTTCGTATGTTTTTCATATTGTCAAGTTTGGAAAGCTCAATATATAAAAGTAGAGAAAACGGGAAAAAATGAAAATAGGAAAACAGAAGACAGGCATAAAGTGAACAGGATGAGTCCAGAAGACAAACAGGGACCGATAGAAACAGGTAGACATCGGAACGTACAACTCCTACCAGATAAACACATACGAGCAAGGTTAATGCTTCCATGGGCTAATTATCTATCAAGCATGGCCCAATATGACAGCTCTTATTCTGCACTAACTCGAAAGGAAAATAAAAACACTCTTAATTATATAGCACTCCCCATCATGCTTGCCCTCTCTTTTCATAGTCGACTTTGGGTTTGACTCTCAGGGGAGAGTGTATCCTGCAAAGGAAGTATAGTGATAAAGATATAATTTAAATAATTAAATTTATTTATATTTATTGAATTAAATTTTTATAAAAGTAATGATTTAATATATATAGTTGGACATGAGTTCGAGTCCTTCATTCATATTTAATCAAGTAAAACAAGAAAAATAGACTTTTGTGACTAATTTATTATAACTAAAAGACTATTTGCAACTAATTTTAATTGTAAATAAACATTTCGTTAAAATTAACTGGTCGCAAATAAACAATTTTTTTGTAGTTAATTAATTAACTAAAGAACTTTTAATAAGTGAGAGTTAATAATTTGCTTATTCTAATTAATTTAAGCTTTCTAGTTGAAATTTTTTAGATAAGTGCGGTAGATGTTACTTACTTCCGCACTTCTTTCCCGCCGGTCGGTTGCTGATGTTGCACCGCTTTGGAATAGTAATAGCAATGGCAGGCTGGATCCCCGCCTGCTTTACCAAAGGCGACAACAAAACCGCACAAAGGCACTTGGGTGTGGCCTTGATTAAGGCACCAACTTTTGTGCAGCATGTTGGTGGAACCTTGGCCTGAGCATTCGCAGCTGCACTCAAGCAAGGGCTCAAGGTTGCAGCTGCAGACTTGATGGGGGTCTTTCCGCACTCTCCGGCAGCATTAACTTCCTGAAGGAAGGCCTCAGAAACAAGCATGAAGGCGAGCACGACCACAAGAAAAGCTTTAATGGAATCGGCGGCCATCCGTGTTTTAGACTTGATTAGAGATACTTTTTTCTATTGCAGAAGGAGCAGAACGAGGTAAGCAGATTTATATACTAAAACGAAGTAGAAAAATAAGGTACTTTCGAAGTAGTGGGGTGGTTGTGGATGGGTTTATTCAGGGCGTAATGATTCCAATCAGTCGGTTAGTATGTTCACACTGAGATATTTGTAGCAAGCGATTGTATAAAATAGTTTCCTATATACCCATTAGAGTTTGTTCCTTAACAAGAGCACTTTCTCCCTCTTTTTCCATTCCAGCATGTTCTTTTCTTTACTGGATGCTCGATCATATACTCGTCGGTAGGTATGACTAAAAGAAATGTGAACATTCAAGTTGCGCTATACAAAACATCATATTCACTACTTGCGTGCTAGGGAATTCCACTATTTGCTCCACTAAGCTTATATAACACAATATATATCACAGGTGCACGTGGCGTTCTTGATCATCATGAATTGGATTAATATGATCTACAGGTTCTCAGACAAAGTATATTATTGTGGTTTTGGCATCTGGGTCGTTGTAGAAATATGTACGTAGTACCCATTTTGTGGTTCTGATCCGGTTAAATTCACATTGAAAAAAAATAGATTGATACCCCCCAAGTGTGCCAATCAAATATCGCGTTTGGATGGTTGGACTTGAGAAGGTGGATCATGTAGATTTGGGTTCCAAGTCTGTTGTTTAGATCACGTGTTCAAAGTTTAATTTTAATTTTGCATCAAATCTATTATATATAATGCATAAAACCTTAAGAATGTTTTTTTTGTAAAATTACACCACTTCAATCGAAAGGGTTTTCCAATGGAGGACGTCAACTTTTACTCCAAGGCAAGACTTAGGGCTCTTTGAACACTTAGAATAGCCCGGTTTGGTTTGCTAGATGAGATAATCTGGTCTATACGGATGAGATAGTTTTGTCTATTCAAACGGTTAATTTCACTTTTCTGTTTCATCTCTATGTTTTTAAACTCATTTCATTACATTCTGACATAAACAATAAAAAGAATTATATATGGTAAAAAAATTCACTTATCATTGGTGGGATCCACCCCTTTATCAAAGAGTGCTTCTACACCCACACATGGGATCTCTGCCTAGTGTATTTCTTTTTCTTTTTCTTTTCTTTTTTTTTTTTTTTTTTTTTTTTTTTGCTTTCGTTAATGCATTTTTTTTATCATTTTTAGATATATTTTTTTTTTAAATTCATAGCATCAATAAAAAATATTTTCTTAATCATTAAGTAAAAAAAAACAAAAACAAAAAAGCAAGTCGGGATCCTAGTTGAGAATACCCAGCTGTGGTTTTAGTATTTTCCTTTATCAAATCCCAAAAAGTCAAAACTATCTCATCTAATCTCACTATCCAAACATACGCTTTTTTACAATCTATCTAATCTTATCTTAACTTAAAAAATCCCACTACTATTTAAAATATCTCATCTCATCTCATCTGAATTGTGTATCCAAACCGGACGTTATATTTTATAATTATGTAAATAATAGTGAAATTATTTGACTTAAGAATTTTATCGGATTTTGGAAAATGAGGGAGAAAAGGTTAAATAAAATTATTATAAAGTTAAAAATTATTTGAGTATTATTTTTGTTTTGAAATTTGAAAAAGTTGTATTATTTTTTGTGTTTTGTCTAGAAGTTTCATAAATTTCTATTGGATTTTGTGTTTGGATAATAATTAAGTAATGATTAGATGACAAAGTTGAAGATGTCATACTAGGCGACAATTTGGATGATGTTGTGAGACTTGGTGTTTTAATAAACTTTTTGTTAAAGTTAGGACTTGATATTGATATGATGAAACGTTAACACATTTTTCTACATGTTATGAGTTAATCCAAAGATTGTTAGCATTCTTATTGAAGAGTTATACATATTTTCTTTAAGGTTGAAACTGAAACACACAAAACAATTTCTATTTTGAGGTTATTATATTTTTGGTTCTTAAAACCTAGTCCAATGGCTATGAAATTTTTATATGATGTTCTTAAAACTTTCATTTAGATGTTAAAAGTCTTTTTTTTAAAAGAGTTAGATTAAATAATTGTTGGAAGCATGTGTTGTATGAAAAGGTTCGGTTATGGCACAATATTGATGCTCTCGGGTTTGCTTGAGGTTTTTATAAAACTTTTACTAAGTCAAGAACATGTGTTACTTGTTTTAGACTTAGTGACCATGTTGATTGGTTTCATGATGATATTTGTGATTTTGATTGTTGTTCGAGCATGGTTATCACTTAGGTTTGATTTATACACATGTTAAAGGTGAGTTGAGTTTATGGACTTTTGGAGTCCTTAGAGTTTATTGGAAAGGTAATGGACCAAGTACATTAAGGAGTTGTCCTATTTGTTTAAAACTTGGCCTCGTTTGGTTACACAGATAAGATGAAATAAAAATTGAAAGTTGAATAAAATATTATTAGAATATTATTTTTTAATGTTATTTTTGTTTTGAAATTTAAAAAAATTGAATTGTTTATTGTATTTTGTAGGGGAGTTTGGGAAAGTTGTAATGAGATGGTTTGTGTAACCAAATGAGGTGTTTTTGACACTTTTCTTTGACATGGGGAATTTAGATTTTTTTTATATGACTATTTTAATTTCTTGGTATGATATTAGAACCTAATATATGATTTTAGTGTTGCAAGAACTGATTAAGTATATGGTTAGAGATTTGAAACAATTGGCACAAAACTTAAGAATTTTAGCCCTAGTATGTTTCGGTCAATGCTTGGTTTGCGTAGTTGTATTTTGTATTAAATTCTATGATTGCATTTTTGGACTTAAGATAAAATTTACATGAAGAATGTAAATTTTGGTAAGATTTGGAGTTATGATACAAAATCTTTAATTTATGGGCAAAATAGTCATTTTGCACAAGTGGGGGGGGGGGGGGGGGGTAAAAGGGCAGTTTTACCATAAGTCTCTAAATGTTTAAGTGGTATATTCTAATCTTTAGAAATATCTCATTTCAGTTCACGACCTTTTTACACTCTCTTAATTTATGGTGGTAAGGTGGTACTATTACCTATTATGAAGTGTAATATAATATGCCATGTCATGTCAACTCCTAGGGGATTGGCTCAAGTGGTAATGGCCTTGGGTTTAGGGGTATTGATTATACCCAAACTACTATGCAGTGTTATAGTATAGTTCAGAATGTCCATCCATAAGGAGTCGAACAAACACTACAAAAATGCAAACTGAAAGGAAAAGATCAATGGCAATATGACAGAAATCTGAAAAGTATTTTGAAATATACCTAAAACACGTAATTAAAATGATATTAGGACATGGATAAAAATACAAGTAAAGTTTTGGGCTTCCATCAACCAGATTCAATTCTTTGATTTTTCCAATCCAAATTATAGACGCAACTATGAATTATAATACCAAATTCTTAATTGGAAAATATGACAATATACTCATCTAATTTCTCAAATTTAATTCTAGAATCTATTCCCCCTTTACAAACCATAGTTTTCATGTATAAAAAGGAATTTAAGATCTAAAGAAGACACTATACTATGTTCACAAACAATAGTGTAGCAGAAGATCACATCAATAGTATGAAAAACCTGTTTATGTAATAACCCACTCCTTTCTCTCTCGATTGGTCACGAGTCTCGTCTATGCGTTTTAAATATTGAAGATGTGTTTTTAAATATTGTAGGTGATTTTTAAAATAAGCCTAGTGTTTTGAAGCCCTCGAATATTTTAAATGTCCTGAAAATATTTATATGGAGTATTTCCAATATTATTGAACCAAGCCTAATTTTAAGTAAGATAATTATAATATTTTTGAAGGGCTCTAAAATTATTTTAATTGTGGAAAGTCATTTTATCAACATGATTTTAGTTAGTTAAAATATTATGAGACTTAAAATATGTTGAAAACTCTAATTAATTAGATGAGTTTTATTCTCTTATAGATATTTAGCAAAACTTCATCATTTATTTAATGATGAAAGAATATTATTTTATAAACTAAAGTTTAGTTTAAATAATATTATATCTCAAGTCCTCTTAGTGCTTTTAGTTAAGTTAATGTTTATGTATTTTGAAATCAATATTTAAAACCCACCGTTAAATCATTTTGAATGTCCCAAGATGAAGGGTTGGAATTAAAACCCTAGCTCCCTCTCTTTCTCCCTCACTTTTCCCTTCCTTCTCCCTCAGCTCACGCAGGCCTCTCCCTCTCCCTCACCCGATCCTCTCCTTCAAACAACCCAACACCGTCATGCATCACCAAGAGGTTCCTCTCTCACCGGCGACCTCCCCTAGCCACCCTTATGCCCAGTCAAAGTCCCATCCTCCCACACACTCTCTCACTCTCTCATGGGCTCTCTCTCACACACGGCTACATCTGCCACCACGTCGCCACCCACTGCCACCCCAACGCCACCACAAACTCCACCAACATCCCCTCAAGCTCCTCCATGCCTAGCCATAGTCCCTAGCCATCCCCTTGCCTCCCACGCACTCTCACCCTCTCAGATGCACTGTACATTATTAGATGACGTCGTGCTCTGCCTCTAGCCACCACTGCGAGGCTACCATAAGCCTTCCAAGATCACACCTAGTTATCCCCATGCCCAAATAGCTCCCAAACACCCCCAAATAGTCACAATACACGGCTTTAGCTGCCACCCACAGACTCCCCACCATGTCGACCATCCTCCAGAGTCACATTAAAAACCCAATAAAGCCTAGATCTAGTGAGAAACCCTAGATCTGTCCACCCGAAATAACCCTGTTCCAAGGTTATGGTAGTGACAGCTACCGCCCATGCTAGTGACCTCTGACACCACTGGCTATGCCGAACAGTGAGTAACGCATGGATTATCCTGATGATGGTATAACTTTATTTCCCTTATCCTCATTATTATGTTAGTTAGTTGGTTAGGTTGTGGACTGTGCTGTTAATATTTATGAAGTTCGCTGTGTAGCTTGGTGATGTGATGTGCTGTATATGTAAAGTGTTGGGCATAGTTGGGAAGTGTGTTGTGTAGTCGTATTGTGGATTGTGCTGTGAAGTGTGGTTAGAAGTATGTACTGTAGTGGTGATGTGGCGTGGTGTGGATTGGGAAGAGTACACGTGGAGTGTACTCTGAGTGACCTAGTGTGGATTGGAAGAGTACACGTGGAGTGTACTCTCATGGCGTAGTGCGATGTAAAGGGAGTATACGTGAAATGTACTTCATGTGGTGAGGCAATGCACTATATGGCATGTGTACCATAGTGGTGATGTGGCGTAGTGTAATGTGAAGGAGTACACGTGGAGTGTACTCCATGTGGTGTAGTGATACTTTGTGTGGCATGTCGTGAAGATAAGGATGGTTACGTAGTTAAAGAGCGTAGAGCGTGATGAATAGTGTTGTGAACAGTGTCTCAGGCTAGTTGTGATGTAACTAGTAGTCCTAGTAACTAGTGTTACTATGTAGCCGTGTTATGTCTGGGAGTACATGTGAAGTATCGGGAACTGTGGAACAGTGTCCTGGAATAGTTGTGATGTGACCGGTAGTGCCATGATGAGTGTCACCGTGTAGCAATGTTATGGCTGATGTACGTATAAAGTGACATAATGGTGTAAGAGTGACGTAGCGAGAACATAACGAGATGCAATGATGTGATGGCCCGAGTTTCGTCTAGGCTTGGCCCTTAGAATTGTTCCAGGTTGCCATGGTACTTTAGGAACCTTAGTTACTTTGAAAGGCCTTAGAAGCCTTTGATGTAACGATTTAAGCCCAAGAGAAGAGTCGCTCTAGTTACCTTAAGGATTTCGGCCTTACTTAGGAATTTAGGTCCAATGGTTTAGGCCCATGACCTAGTTCTAAAATTGCTAAGTGTTATGTGACCCAAGAATGTTTTGCTTTGAACCTAGACTTGAGAGTGGGCTAAGGGAGAAAGAGAGAAGTGTAGGAAATGCCAAGGGTTGGCTTACACGCCTATCTTGGAAAAATTGCCACTTGTCATTGTGTAAGAAACTTTCTAGATGATTCAAGGGACAAAAGGAATCTAGAGGTGGCCAAAGGGATTTTTTGCTAGACCCAAAATTCCTACCTGTTTAGACCTTTGTCTTGCCCAATTCAAGTTCCAAATGAGTTATCTTGGAAAGAGAAGCTTAGGAAAGTGAAATTGGGCTTTTTCTAGATGTTTTTGTAACGCCCGTCTTTGTGGTGGGTCTTTTTATAAAATATTTTGAGAAAGGACAACGGGAATTACCGTCCGATTTAAAACTTTTTACTTCTTCCCAGGGTGCAAGACTCTACGTTTATAAAATAAAAATGTGCTTTTACAATAAAAGAGGTTTATAGCGGAAAACATCATTTTTAATAATAAAAATGCGTCTCTTACATTTCAATGCTCGTGCCTAGACTTCCGTGCTCTTCCCCATGGGCCGTGTCTGTCCCGAAGCGTGCTTCATTTCTTTCCCTGTGGGAGGGGAAGGGACATGCATAAAAACTAAAATGAGTCATAGACTCGTAAGCATTATTTCATGCAGTTAAAATATAATAACGGAAGTTTTCATTCATGCATTCATCATTCGTACATACTATACATACATGTATGCGTGCATACGTGCGTTCGTTTGAAAATGTCACTGGATAGGGTTTTCCTTTCTTTTCGTAAAATGTGCCACCCGTCAGTGCCTTCGTTTCTTAAAGTGCGTTCGTGCATTCATGTGTACATACATACATACATACATTCTTTCTTTTCACTTTCATAGGCCGGTATACACTGTTACGCCTCGTGTGTTAGGGTTAGCGGCCCTTTGACCTGGATTCCACCCGTGGCCACAGGTTGGGAATCCCATTTCATAGGGGGCAGCACTAGGTGCACTACCAGTACTACTTACCCGGCATTGCAATCTGCCCATTCATTGGTACCCTTTCATTCATTCACGTGGCCGTTACGTATCTTCATACATTTCATGCTTTCATTCATTCTTTCATTCTTTCATTCATTCATGCCAACTCTAAAGAGCTAGAGCTTTCATTCAGTTCTTTCTTTCATTTAACATGAGAAAACATTTATTTTTGTGAGAAAACATCATTTCGTGAGCATGGGCTCGAACGTCCTCTTTCATGACGTCCACGAGCATCACCTCGAGGCATTCACAAAAGTATCAGTTTGTACCGTCCATAAAACATAATGCACGGGCTCAAACTTCGCCTTTCGCGGCATCCATAAGCATCACCTTGAACGTTGGCCTTCGCGGCGTCCGTGAGCATCAGCTCGCGGCGTTCGGGACAGCGTCGGTCTGTAGGATCCACGAAGGCGTCAGCTCAAGCTCGTCTTTCATACATTTACATCAGTTTGTTTTCTTTGAAAATGCATACAATAGATACATCTTATAGTCATCCATTCGCATGCATACAAGTAATAACTTTGGGTGCGTAAAAATGGGCTTTCATGGAGGGGTTGTACGTACATAAACATTTGAAAGCATAGCATCTTCTTTCGTAAGCATTTTCTTAAAGATAAAAGCTTTTCCTTTTCGTTTCATAATTTCTAGAAAACTCCAGAAGGGCATGAACGTAATACTTACCTAGACTCTATGCTACTTTCATACCATGCAGTCCATTCATGCGCGTGTCAGCTGGCAACCTACATGCATACATAACCTTAACGTCATTCTCCATCTAATGCATAAGCAACTTAAACTATAAATAGAACTACGCTATACTTGGAACACTCTCCTTCTATCCCGTGCACTTACGTGCCCTTTACTACGTGAAAACCTTCAGGGACCCATTGCGGTCACCGCATCTTCCAACTCAGGTCTTGCCTCGAGTGCTCATTCACTAAAGTGAACCCATGATTCACCTTAGGATTAAGACACTAAGACCTCTGTCTCATTCTTCTATTTAACCACGTTCTGATCCATGACTCAGACCAACTAAGTCACACATCCCTTCCTTAGACAGTACACTCGTCACTATCTTCATGCATCTTAGCCCATACTAATCATCATTCCTATCCATACAAGCCACACGGCTCTAAGCCAACTCTGAGGCTTAAGCATCGTGTAACTATACTGTGGACAGATTACCCATTACATATGGCGAATCCGTCCGGCACATGTGTCTAACCAGATTACACATGTACCCTACCCCTTTATCACCTAAGATCAACATATAACATGTTGATCATCTGCTCGTAGGGATGAGGGCCATATTTTGATACCAACATTCCCTTAACTTGGCTAGCAAGACTCTTCATGCTATCCGTCCCTTCTTACAGTTCATCCCAACACTTAACACGACAAGACTCCATTCACAACTACGCCTTGCGTCACATCACATAGCTCAAGACTACTCTCAAGCTACACCGTGACCTTGTCATGTCACCTGACATCCTGTTACGTCACTTCTACGCCAACTTCTAACTTATCACGAGTATGGTTCCTCACGTACTCCTGTCACATCGTGACATCTGGTCACATTACCGTTACACCATTCCAAAGTTAACTCCTTATCCATCGTAATCACAACTGTCAGTAACCACATCACTTCGTGATGTTGCCCAATCATGCTTCCGCTGTGTACTCTTGCACTTATTCTGCTACTACACCCATACTCTCAGCCATAAGTCCATTAAGGTGACGCCTGTCACCTCAGACTGTAGGCCACATCACAACTATGGCATACCCGCCTTATGGTGAATCACTCTACCACATGGAGTACAACTCCCTTCACATACTCCATTTACATGCTATAACGCCCCAAACCCGGGTGGCTTAGAGAATTACTACCTGTCACTCATAAACATGTCTCCCAACACATCCAAAGAATAATCTCTAAAAAAAAACTTCATAAATGAAATCAATCTCATATCTTCTCAATAATCTCATTACAAACTCCACACAATCTTTAATGCAATCATAAAAAAATATCCAAGGGTCCACAATCTCCCGGTAATAGTAACATACCAAACTCACAAAACCATGGGTCCTACTAAACCCGAAAATATAATTAAAACTCAAAGACATTAAAACTAAGGACATCAGAAGACCTTCTTCTAACCACATCTCCTCAACTTAAACACATTCACCAATCTAATCCAGATCCTCATTTGGACTCTCCATATCATCTGAAAAAAATATTATCATGATAAGGGGTGAGTTATCACAACTCAGTAAGCAGAAATCATATGCTAGCGTGCAAACATGAGCATTTATAAAGTAGAGTATGCAGAACAAAATATTTTCCAGAGTTATCAAGCAGAACAGAACATATTTTCAAGAGTAACAGAGCGATGGTTTTAAGACAAGTAAAAACCCATAGTGCTTTGGCATAACATAAACTAAGTATCATCATCAGATCAAAACAGAGCATCAAACAGAGCAGAGACCATGTTTCACCCCCGTGGAAGGGTTGTGATAACCCCCAGTGGCCAAACCAGGCAGAGACAGAGGTGAAATCTTTCCTTTATTCTTCTCGGAGCCTCGTGTGCACACAGGAAAGACCACAATAAAACCACTTTGTTTCCAAAGTGGGTGTACTCAGAGACAGAGAAGTTGGTACCAACCCAAACAGAGCAGAGCATAACAGAGCAGAGCAAACCAAAGTAGTGACAGAGTCAGATACGAAAACCAGTACACCATGCCAAAGGTTTTCAGATGTTATATCAAAATAATACAGAGTACCAAAACAGAATCAGACAGTTTACACACGCTGAACACAAAAGCCAGAACATCTTTCTAAATAAATACACAACTTTTCATATTCTCAAAATCGCTCATTTTTCAAATTTCAGAAATCACATGACAGAATTTAGCTCATGTCTACACAATGCATGTCAGAACTTATTTTTCACTTTTTTCGTACAGGTTTCATGAGCATGCAAATAAACGACCGAGGTTGGTTTTGTTTTTCCCAAGTTCTCATTTCACCACAAAAATATGCAAAGTTTTCAGAAAATCAATCTCAGTCTCAAATAATTCGTGTAAGGCCTAGCATAGGAACCCCGCTTACCTGACTCCTACAGCGTATTATCTATACCTTGAAATTGACCTCTATCAATCTCGCCACCTATTTAAAAAAATATATATATAAACTAAGTATTAAAAGAAAATATCACAACCTCTTTCTAAATAATTACAACCCACCATTCCAAACCAAATAACACTTCACAAAGCACACTTCTTTCCATTCACAACTCCATAACAGGAAATATGAACCGGTACTTCTAAATATTTTCTCAACCACTAATCCAACAGTTTCATTACAATGTAACTTCAAACAATTCAAACCTCGGACAAATCACCACAAGAAATTCAATATACCAAGAAAAGCCCAAAGAGCCGCCCACTAAACTAATCTAGAAATGAAACCGTTACCCACAAAAATCAATGAGAGGAAGTGTAACTGTGTGTGAGTGTGTGCGGGAAACAGAGGCAAGAAAATTTACCTATGGCAACAAGAATCTCCAGCAAAAGCTTCATTGACTACACGGAACACACAAACCCGAAGACTCACCACGCACAACACCCAGACTCACAAAACGCAACCCAAACCTCACGGCCAAAACAGAAACTGCAAAAAATGAAGATAAATCAAACCAAATACTAAGAAGCAGAATCGGTTAAAGTAGAAGAAACCAAAACTTAAAAGGATGAGAAAGAAACCCTTACCAGTCGAAAATGGAGGGATGAGAGGTACCGCACACGGACTTGCAGAAGAAGACCCGAAATGCAAAAAGGAGAGAAAACAGAAGAATGCAGTATGGCAACCGAAACAACTGCAGCGCAAGAGAGAAACCGAACTTGAGGAAACTTGGGCAGAGAATCGGAGCTCACAGACTAACGCAGCAACAAGAAAAAAAAATGAAACCGAAAAGGAAAAAGAGAGTCGTGGGAGAAAGAAAGTTGCGGAAGAAACTGAAATTGAAGCAGAGAAATGCGGAAAGAAAGGAGAGAAAGAAACGGAAGTTGAAGAAGAAACACTCACCTCCAAAAACGACGTCGTTCGGGACTCTTACTAAACACTAAAATGGCTGGGCCATTTACACGCCAGGTCCGGGCCACTTTGATGAAGAAACTGGAGTTTTCTTTCACCTACTTCATCCCAATACAATGGAGATCTACATCTCCTGCCATACAAAACCTCGTAAGGTGCCATCCCAATGCTAGCCTGGAAACTATTATTATATGCAAACTCAACCAATGGTAAATGTTGCATCCAAGATCCCTTGAAGTCCATTAGGCATGCCCTCAACATATCTTCTAAAATCTGAATAGTTCTTTCTGACTGTCCATCTGTCTGAGGGTGAAAAGCAGTACTGAAACTTAACTGAGTACCCATTGCCTCTTGTAAGCTTCGCCAGAACTTAGAAGTGAAACGAGGATCTCTATCCGACACGATGGATACCGGTACTCCATGCAACCTCACTATCTCCCGTACATACAGTTCCACTAGTTTCTCTAGTTTATAAGAAACTTTAATGGGCACAAAACGGGCGTTCTTCGTTAAGCGATCCACGATCACCCATATAGCATCTTGCCCGCTTACGGTCCTTGGTAGACCTGTCACGAAATCCATGGAGATATGTTCCCATTTCCACTCTGGAATCTGAAGTGGCTGTAATAATCCTGCAAGTCTCTGATGCTCCGCCTTCACTTGTTGGCAAGTTAGGCATTGTTCTACAAATTTAGCTATTTCTCTTTTCATGCCATTCCACCAAAAGGACTCTCTCAAATCCCGATACATCTTGGTACTCCCTGGGTGAACAGTGTACAAAGAACGGTGTGCCTATTCAAGAATTAACCTTTTTAGTTCATCATCAGCAGGTATGCATACTCTACCCCTAAACCTCAAAACTCCATCCTTGGAAATACAAAAATCAGGTTTGTCCCCGTTTCTGATCCCTTCCATTAACTTCACCAACCCTGAGTCCACTTTCTGAGCAGCTTTGATTCTATCTATCAAAGCAGGTTGAACCACTAAACTGGCCATGAAAGCATTTGTATCACTAGCAATGACTTCGATACTGGCTCTTTCTAAATCCATTAGCAACCTATGCTGAGTGGTAATAGCTGCAACTGTCGGTCCCACTGACTTCCTACTTAGAGCGTCGGCTACAACATTAGTTTTGCCTGGGTGATAATTAATGGTGCAATCATAATCCTTGATCAACTCAAGCCACCTCCTTTGTCTCATGTTTAATTCTTTTTGGGTAAAGAAATACTTCAAACTCTTGTGATCCGTATAAATTTCGCACTTTTCCCCATACAAGTAATGTCTCCAAAGCTTAAGTGCAAAAATAACTGCCGCGAGTTCTAGATCATGAGTGGGATAATTTTGCTCATACACTTTCAATTGGCGCGAGGCATAAGCTATAACCTTCCCATGTTGCATCAGTACACACCCCAAACCAAGCCTAGAAGCATCACTATAGACAACAAATCCGCCTCTAGCTGTGGGAACTGTTAACATCGGAGCTGTCACTAATCTCTGTTTCAACTCTTGGAAGCTTTCTTCACACTTTGCTATCCATTCAAACTTATTATTTTTCCTGGTGAGTGCAGTGAGAGGAACTGCTATCTTGGAAAACCCATCAATGAATTGACGGTAATACCCAGCCAATCCCAAGAAGCTTCTAACCTCATGAACATTCCTCGGTGCCGACCAATTAACCACTGCTTCCACTTTTCCTGGGTCTACTGAAATACCATCCTTCGAAACTACATGCCCCAGAAACGTGATTGAATCAAGCCAAAATTCACACTTCTTCAACTTAGCAAACAGCTGCTTGTCTCTGAGTGTCCCAAGTACCAACTTCAAATGTTCTTCATGCTCGGTCTCGCTTTTAGAGTATATCAGTATATCATCAATAAAGACAACCACAAACTTATCCAAAAACTCATGGAACACCCTGTTCATCAAGTCCATAAATACTACTGGGGCGTTAGTCAGGCCAAAAGGCATGACCAAAAACTCATAATGGCCATAACGGGTCTTGAACGCCGTCTTAGCCATGTCTTCAGCTCTGATCTTCAACTGGTGGTAACCCGATCGAAGATCAATCTTCGAAAATACTTGAGCACCCTGAAGCTGATCAAACAAATCTTCTATACGGGGTAGCGGGTACTTATTCTTTATGGTCACCCGATTAAGTTCCCTATAATCGATACACATTCTCATCGATCCATCCTTCTTCTTCACAAAAAGAACTGGAGCTCCCCAAGGTGAAACACTGGGCCTGATGAAACCCTTGTCTAACAAATCTTGCAACTGCTCTTTGCGTTCTGCTAATTCAGACGGCGCCATGCGATAAGGTGCTTTCGAAAGGGGTGCCGTGCCTGGAATTAACTCAATAGCAAACTCTATCTCCCGCTCGGGTGGAAGTCCCGATAAATCTTCAGGGAAGACCTCTGGATAATCTCTCACAACAAGTATCTGTTCCAACTTCAACTCTTCCTTTGGTGCTTCAACCACACAGGCTAAGAATCCCTGACAACCATCACGCAACAGTTTTCCCACCTGAATGGCAGAGATGATGGGTGGAGTCAACCTCACTTTCGACCCTGTGAACTGAAATTCACCTTCATTAGGGGGCCTGAACACCACTTCCTTTTTAGCACAATCAATACTGGCGTGGTAGGAAGCCAGCCAATCTATACCCAAAATCACATCAAACCCAACCATGTGGAAAACTATTAAATCTGCTGGCATTAGTCTTCCCTCTATAGAAAGAGGGCATCCAAGTAACATCTCACTACAGACTACAGAATTCCCTGTTAGGATCGCAACCACTAACCTGTTCCTCAACCTTTCAGCATCTAAAGTGCAAAATTTAGAGTACATTGTGGAAACAAAAGAATGTGTCGCTCCCGAGTCAAATAACACAAAAGTATTATTAGAAAACAAAGAAAGAGTACCTGTGATCACATTCAAACTCATCCATGAACCAAGAATATTCAAAGTCTTAACCAGAACCAATCAAAGAAAAGAAAATAATAGAAACTATAAATCCTTAAAGTAAAACAAAAGAGTCATACCAGTGATCACGTCATTCCTACCCTCAACCTCTCCAGGTGTTAGTGCAAAGACTCGAGCAGGCGCAGTAGGACGTTGATTGCTGTCCCGGGCTGATACTTCATTCCTCTGAGGTGGCGGGTATGAACGTCTGGTTGCTCCTATTTTGCATTGGGCAATCCCTGATGTAGTGTCCTGATTTGCCAGAACGAAAACACAATCCCGCCCCTTTTCTGCACTCTCCAGAATGCACTTGATTGCATGTCCTACACTGGTAGGGCTATTGATTACTCTGAACCGGCCTTTTTCCCGAACTACTACCTTCATTCCTCCTTTTCCATGGTCCCTGGTCCATGCCAGACTGGTACTCAGTAGGAGTAGTCCCTTTCCTCTGTTCATGCATTGCAGCGCTTCTTTGAAGGGTTCTTTCAAAAATTGTTGCTTTATCCACCAATTTTGAGAAGTTCTGAATCTAGAAACCCACCACACGCACATACAGTTTCTCATTCAGTCCTTGCTCAAATTTGCGTGCCTTCTTTTCCTCATCGGGAATCAAATAAGTAGCAAAACGGGATAACTCAGTAAACCTAGCAGCATATTGATGTACTGTCATTGTTCCCTGAACCAAGGTGGCAAATTCCATAGCCTTGTCCTCACGGAATGAGCTAGGGAAGAAGCGCTCAAGAAAGATCTACTTGAAGTGCAACCAACTGATTATCTCTGTCCCCTCTACTTCTCTGATGGTCCTTTCAGAGATCCACCACCTCTTCGCTTCCCCAGTAAGCTTGAATGTGGCGTATGCCACCTTTTGCTCCTCAGTACAGGTTAGGACTCGTAAAATCTCCTCAATGTCCTGAATCCAATCTTCCGCCAAAGTTGGATCGCCTCTCCCATCAAATAAAGGAGGGTGCATTCGATTGAATTGCTCAACAGTACAACCCCCTTCATTGAAATTACACTGGCGACCCGCGGGATTCTGCACAAGGTCATCAATTAATTGATGTGCAGCTGCTCGTAATACGTCGGAAGCACTCGGGTTTGCTTCCCTTTCGATCTCGTTCGCATTCAGATCCAACATGCTTCGTTCTCTACGACGAGGTGGCATCCTGACAAAATAATTTGAATTTTTAATCAACGCTTAAAAAAAATAGAGTTTATAAGAACATAGAAAATTTAGTCGTATTTGTAAAAACAAAACGTATATATTATAATTCAAAATTACAAGAATACTCATAATGGAGAATAGAAAAGTACACATAACCGTAGTAATAGTCAATTTCCAAAAACTAATACTTAAACCCATTTAACTACTTAAGAAGGCTCCGTTATTAAACTAAACCTTAATCAACATGAACTTAGTTCATAGACCTGTGAAATACCACACCTCATGGCTATTCCTAAAGCCTGCGAATTCTAAGACTTTCCACATCAACAATATTCAATCCTATAGTTCGCTTTACTATCATAATAAATCTAAAAATGACTTCTTAATCACTATCTATACTCTAAAATCTTTACATCCTGTGAACCCACAGAAATCTAAACCTCCAAGGTTTATAGTATGCAGAATTCAAACCTGGCTCTGATACCAAATGTAACGCCCCAAACCCGGCTGGCTTGGAGAATTACTACCTGTCACTCATAAACATGTCTCCCAACACATCCAAAAAATAATCTCTAAAAAAAAAAAAAAACTTCATAAATGAAATCAATCTCATATCTTCTCAATAATCTCATTACAAACTCCACACAATCTTTAATGCAATCATAAAAAAATATCGAAGGGTCCACAATCTCCCGGTAATAGTAACATACCAAACTGATAAAACCATGGGTCCTACTAAACCCGAAAATATAATTAAAACTCAAAGACATTAAAACTAAGGACATCAGAAGACCTTCTTCTAACCACATCTCCTCAACTTAAACACGTTCACCAATCTAATCCAGATCCTCATTTGGACTCTCCATATCATCAAAAAAAAATATTATCATGATAGGGGGTGAGTTATCACAACTCAGTAAGCAGAAATCATATGCTAGCGTGCAAACATGAGCATTTATAAAGTAGAGTATGTAGAACAAAATATTTTCCAAAGTTATCAAGCAGAACAGAACATATTTTCAAGAGTAACAGAGCGATGGTTTTAAGACAAGTAAAAACCCATAGTGCTTTGGCATAACATAAACTGAGTATCATCATCAGATCAAAACAGAGCAGAGACCATGTTTCACCCCCGTGGTAGGGTTGTGCTAATCCCGATGGCCAACCCAGGCAGAGACAGAAGTGAAATCTTTCCTTTATTCTTCTCGGAGCCCCGAGTGTGCACACAGGAAAGACGACAATAAAACCACTTTGTTTCCAAAGTGGGTGCACTCAGAGACAGAGTAGTTGGTACCAACCCAAACAGAGCAGAGCATAACAGAGCAGAGCAGAGCAAAGTAGTGACAGAGTCAGATACGAAAACCAGTACACCATGCCAAAGGTTTTCAGATGTTATATCAAAATAATACAGAGTACCAAAACAGAATCAGACAGTTTACACACGCTGAACACAAAAGCCAAAACATCTTTCTAAATAAATACACAACTTTTCATATTCTCAAAATCACTTATTTTTCAGATTTCAGAAATCACATGACAGAATTTAGCTCATGTCTACACAATGCATATCAGAACATATTTTTCTCTTTTTTCGTACAGGTTTCATGAGTATGCAAATAAACGACCGAGGTTTGTTTTGTTTTTCCCAAGTTCTCATTTTACCACAAAAATATGCAAAGTTTTCAGAAAATCAACCTCAGTCTCAAATAATTCGTGTAAGGCCTAGCATAGGAACCCCGCTTACCTGACTCCTGCAGCGTATTATCTATACCTTGAAATTGACCTCTATCAATCTCGCCACCTATTCATAAAAAAAAATATATAAACTAAGTATTAAAAGAAAATATCACAGCCTCCTTCTAAATAATTACAACCCACCATTCCAAACCAAATAACACTTCACAAAGCACACTTCTTTCCATTCACAACTCCATAACAGGAAATATGAATCGGTACTTCTAAATATTTTCTCAACCACTAATCCAACAGTTTCACTACAATGTAACTTCAAACAATTCAAACCTCGGACAAATCACCACAAGAAATTCAATATACCAAGAAAAGCCCAAAGAGCCGCCCACTAAACTAATCTAGAAATGAAACCATTACCCACAAAAATCAATGAGAGGAAGTGTAACTGTGTGTGAGTGTGTGCCGGAAACAGAGGCAAGAAAATTTACCTATGGCAACAAGAATCTCCAACAAAAGCTTCACTGACTACACGGAACACACAAACCCGAAGACTCACCACGCACAACACCCAGACTCACAAAACGCAACCCAAACCTCATGGCCAAAACAGAAACTGCAGAAAATGAAGATAAATCAAACCAAATACTAAGAAGCAGAATCGGTTACAGTAGAAGAAACCAAAACTTAAAAGGATGAGAAAACAGAGGAATGCAGTACAGCAACCGAAACAAGTGCAGCGCAAGAGAGAAACTGAACTTGAGGAAACTTGGGCAGGGAATCGGAACTCACAGACTAACGCAGCAACAAGAAAAAAAAATGAAACCAAAAAGGAAAAGAGAGACGTGGGAGAAAGAAAGTTGCAGAAGAAACTGAAATTGAAGCAGAGAAATGCGGAAAGAAAGGAGAGAAAGAAACGGAAGTTGAAGAAGAAACACTCACCTCCAAAAACGATGTCGTTCGGGACTCTTACTAAACACTAAAATGGCTAGGCCATTTACACGCCAGGTCCGGGCCACTTTGATGAAGAAACTGGGCCTTACACATGCACTACGCCACATCACCCTTATGACATACTCGCCATATGATGCATCAATCCACCATATTGAGTACATTCCACAAGTACTCCCTTCATACATAATACGCCACACAGAGTACACTCGTTACGTCACATCACCATGACGGAATACCCGCCACAAGGTGCGTCACTCCACCACATGGAGTACACTTCATGTGTACTCCATTCACACACCACGCCATACAGAGTACACTTTACGTGTACTCTTCCCAATCCACAATACACCAGGAGAGTATATTTCACATATACTCTCCTTATCTAACTTTATGCCACACACAGAGTACACTCAGTGCGTACTCTTCCAAATCCACAATACGCCAGGAGAGTATATTTCACATATACTCTCTTTATGTCACACTACGCCACACACAAAGTACACTCAACGTGTACTGTTCCCACTCCAAATGCCATGACACCAATACTACACATACTCCGCAGCCACACTACACCGCACAGTCCACAACACTGCACAGCACAATTCCCAACTACGCTCCACACATCACAACGCACTACATAGATAAGTCCAACACTTCACTACATGGAATGCCCAACACTTCACAGCACACTACACAATGAGCCCAAAACTTCATATGCACGGCACATCACATCACCACACTACACAGATATGCCCAACACTTCACAACACAACACATCATAAAACGCCCATCACTTCGCTACACATCACATCTCCATACTACACAGTCAATCCCCTAATACTAACAACACAGTCCACAACCTAGTCCACTAATCAATATCTAACATAATTAAAAGGGATAGAGAGTTATACCATCGATGGGATAACACGTGCGTTGCTCGCTGATCGTCACAGCCGATGACGTCGGAAAGGTCGTACGTGGTGGCTAACCCACGTACGTTGACTGTTTGGGCGTCTGGATAGCTAAGTGTGGTCTTGGAAGGGCTCGTGAAGGCCCTGTGATGGTGGTGAGGGGCAGTACACAGCGTACCTAACCGTGTACAGTGGCGGTCAGTCACACGCAGTGACTATCCATCACGTGCAGTGATTACCCACCACGTAAAGTGGTGGTTTGACCCTACGGCTCGGCTAAGGGAGGTGCGGTGGAACTCGTGGTGGCGTCGAGGTGGCGCCACAGTGGCTCACGGCGGCGGATCTGGCCGCACAGTGGAGGAAAGGCCGTGGGAGAGTGAGAGAGAGTGTGCGTGCATGGATGACAGATCGGGGCCGTGGGTGGTTAGGTTGGCTTGGTGGTGGCCAGAGGAGGCTGAAGGTGGCGGTCATCTGTCGTGGGTGGCGGTGGAGGAGTGCAAAGCCGTGCGTGTAAGGGGGAGAAAGTCGTGCGGTGGAGAGAGGCTACTGGCCTCGAGTCACATGGAGGAAGAAGGGGAAGGGGAAAGGGAGGAGAGGTCCATGGTGGTGCCTGGTGGCCGTGGGAGTCGCGCACGGCGGCGCTAGCAGCGTCGGTAGCTTGAAACCGTACGAAACCCATAAATGGGTTTCGTGCGTGCGTGCGACAGAGGGGGAAGGGGGACTTCCCGTGGCTTGGGTTTCATGGGAGGGGTTCACCGGTGAGAGGGGAGGCTGTTGGTGGTGGTGGTGGCGCCGGAGGACGGCGCACAGCGCACGGCGGCGCTAGCCCATTCGGGCTTTGCACTTCTAGCGGAGAGGAGGAGAGAGCATGAGAGGAGGAGACTGGTGGGGGTGTGCTTGCCAAAGGGAGAGGAGTGCGACGGTGCCGGCTGTTAGAGTGGACGGCACACGGCGGCGCTGGGCTGGAGGAAGGAAGCTTTGGGCGGAATGGGAGAAGCCGCGTATCACGTACGCTGGGGAGAGGGAAAAGAGAGAGAGGGCTGGGGAAAAGTGAGGGAAAAGAGAGAGGGGGTCTGGGTTTATAATCCAGTCCCTTCGTCTTGGAGTCCTCAAAACGATCTAACGTTGAAATATTAAAATACTGATTTGAAAATGCGTAAACGTTAACTTAATTAAAAGCACTTAGAGGAATTAAGGTAAATATTATTTTAAACTAACTTTAGTTTTATAAAATAGTATTTCTTCATCATTAATAAAATGATGAAGTCTTATTCAATATCTTTAAGAGAATAAAACCATTAAATTAATTAAAGCTTTCAACATAATTTAAATCTCTTAATATTTCAAATAATTGGAATCATTTTAATAATTAATATTAAAATAATCTCTAACAATTATAATATTTTGGAGCTCTTCAAAATATTATAATTGTCTCATTTAAAAACAAGTTTAATTCAACGATACTGGAAATATCTCATACAAATATTTCCAGTACAATTGAAACACTGGGCGTGCCTTAGAAGCCACATAATATCTCGAGAGGCACGTCGTCATGGTTCGGCACACATGACGATGCTCGCAGTCGCTAGAAAGAATGGCAGACTATTACATAATTCCGTCATCAGAATTTGCTTACGTCAGAAAGGATGAGTCTTACGTAAGAAAGAGAAAAGCTTACGTAAGAAGAAATGAGCGAGGGTTACAGTTTTGCATGGGAAAACAAATAGAGGCTTATGGGATTTTGAAATTGAGTCAAATAATGCCAAGTGTCAAGCATGCATGGAGTTTCTAGAAGGATATGTGAAGAGACATTTGGATTGAAGGATAAGAATACCCTTAGAAATTCAGCTAGCACACTCCCAAACACTATGCTCCTTTGCCACTAATCACCTAGGCTAAATTGGACCAACAGAACAAGAAAGGTCACCTAGGGAAGGAGTACTGGAAGGTGAAGTATCATCTTGGGAAAGGAAGAAAGAGGTGGACGGCTAAGCCATGGCATATGTCTTTTGCCACTTGTCATCCATGCAAAAGATTACTTGCTTGGGAAAAAGGAAGAGTCACATGATGTTTTACCATGTTACCCTTAGAAGAACACTCAATTGTTTGAAGGAAAGGAAGGGCATAAGAGGGAATGTGATTTTCGGCTAAGAAGGGAAGCTCACACACCACCTCCAAGATTTGCCCCTTCCCAAATGCAATCTAGTGGGGAACTCCAAGAGGTTTTCAATTTTTGAGAGAGGAAGTGGAAGGAACCTTGCCACATGTCTCACATGCAAAGGCTTTGATTCAAACAAGGAGGGAAGTGAATGGTCACTATATAAGGAGAAGGATACACGCTTAGGAGGCTTTTCCTTGCAATTTTTCGGATTCTTACATGAGTTTGCACTCTCTCCACTCAATTCTCTCGAGTTCTTTTGAAAGCTCTCTCCCACTCTCTTGTGTTTTCTCACCAACCAAACAAGAAAGTCCTTGCAAGAGAAGGATTTCGGCACTACCCCAAGAATTTGCAAGGTAAGATTCAGTTTTTCCTAAGTCAAGTTCACACAAAAATATTTTCTCAATTCAAAAATGAGATTCAAGTCTCATTAGACTTTGAGAAACAATAGAACACACACTTCCTACCATTTTCTTGGAAAATAACCTAGGGTTTGTAAGAGAAACCTTTGAGACCGATTAATGAAGGGGGATTTATCCTCCATGTTTTGACCATCTTATGTACTTTTGGTTACCTTAGGTTTTGTTCTACCTCATGTGTGAAATGAAGAGGGTTTTAACCTAATAACCCTAGAAGCTGAATGGTTTAAGGCCAAGTGATGCCCTAGAAACACACACACGCACTTAAGAACATGAGTTAGGGTTTTAGATGCTTTTTCTAATATGATATGTTCATTTTTACAGCTTCTTTTACAAGGATTTTGTAAGTATACACTCAACAACCTACTCTTGGTTAACACTTGTATATGATTATGTAAATCCTTTCATTTTCCATGTTTGTTTTGTTGGTTATTTCTTGTTTGATTATTTGATTATGTTAAAATGATCTTGTATCAAAATATGGAAGAAATGTCATGTTTAGAATGTGTGATGAAAATGCCATAAAATACTTGTATATGTTTTCGGTTTTCATATGCTCAAGATTGATGGATTATGTGTTGTGATGTTTCGGCCATAACGTGTTGTATGTTTCGGATCTTAGTTAAATGTCATGATTTCATGCTTTGATTCCTATGTTATATGCATGAAGATTGGAGCATGTTTAAGTGATGAATCTCATGATTTTTAACCCTAAGTGTTTCGGCCTAAGCATATTCCCATGGTTTCAAGAATGTGTTTGGATGTTTCTTGTATTTTATATGATCATGCTATGAAATGAACATGTTATGTTTGGTTATTTCATGCACGGCATTTCATATGTCATATGTAAAGTATAAGTAAGCATGTTAAGTCTCATGTCACATGCAGTTGGGGAAGAAATGTTTTCAAAGAAGTATTTTCA
The DNA here is from genome assembly GCF_004785595.1 of Juglans microcarpa x Juglans regia. Taxonomy (NCBI): domain Eukaryota; kingdom Viridiplantae; phylum Streptophyta; class Magnoliopsida; order Fagales; family Juglandaceae; genus Juglans; species Juglans microcarpa x Juglans regia. Next base: position 11,422,989 of record NC_054599.1, on the reverse strand, counting down.
AAAGAGTCTTCAAAGAAAATATTTTCAAATAAAAAGTTTTATCATGACCCCAAGTGCTAGGGCGGGAGAATGTCCTAGTGGAACTCCTCTGTCCACTCTAGTGTGCTTAAGAATGGAGTGGTAACCCTTGGGTCGACGAGGCTTGAATGGATTCTTTTTAAAGAATGTTGGAGCGAGGAAGCACCTAACGCTAGTGGGTGCATAAGGCATGCAACCTGATGAAGTAAAGTCGAGTTAATATGATTCTCTGTATATGACATATTCATCACGGTGTACGGACTGTTGATGATGCTGTAACTAGAGGAACACGCGGTGCAAGGAGGGGAGCCGTGTTGTATCCACCCTCTGAACAAGTATAAAAGCTCATATGATAAGGATCACTCGATAAAAATCTTGTGATATGTTCTAATAAGGCAAGTTCTAAATAAGATCACATGAATAAGAAAAATTTAAGAAGTTTTTCTAGTGAGTTTAAGTCTCCATTACAAGTCTTTTGCAAATGGTCAAATGCATAAGTTTAGCTCTGGTTAAGGCATAAGTCAAGTATATGTCCATGCACTCATATCATGATATACTTTTTGTATGATTGTATTAACTGTGGTATGTTGTGTGATTACTTGTTGAGATTTCTCGAAATCTTATTGTGGTAGTTGTCACAGGTTTGGTAAGAAGCAACGATGACCAAGATGAAGAGAACGGCACCTCCTCCTCCAGAGAGGATTGTGCCTAAAATGGCCATGAATCGGCCTGAGTCCTCCATCTGGGAGCGTCTCGAGGCCATTGATCAAGAGATCACGGGTATACTAGAATTCATAGCCGAGTTCAAGTGGCGTAACAACTGAGACAAGGGTAAGGCTTTAGATGTGAACCCGAGTCTTCTTGAAGAGTACGGGAGTATAATATTAGTTTATGGTACCATGTTTATGTTTTGGGACAATGTTTTGGGTTATGATATTAGTTTACAGTACCATGAGCTTTGCAATTGCTTATCGCGTTGCTTAGTTATCCGACTTTTATTAATTTTTCTGCTACATCGTTATTGAATACTGCTAGTATACTTAGGTGCATAGCATATTATATGTCTTGTACGAGGGGTGTGTAGCCTTGTGTTACATGTCTCAGCATCTCAGTCACCGTCCAATCCCAAGCGGGAGCTAGGGGTGCCACACATGATGTGGCAAAAGTACATGAGAAACCATACTTGTGATGAGTGAGGAGTTGGTGTAGAAGTGACGTTTCATGATGCCAGGTGACGTGACAAGGTCATGATGTAGCTTGAGAGTAGTCTCGAGCTATGTGACATGACGTAAAGTGTAGTTGTGAATGGTGTCATGTTGTGTTAAGTGTTGGGATGAACTGTCAAGAGAGATAGATAGCATGAAGAGTCATGCTAGCCGAGTTAAAAGAAGGTTGGTATCAGAGTATGGAACTTGTTTACACAAGTGGGTGTTAAGGGACTATATGCTGCTCTTAGGTGATAAAAGGGAGTAGGGTACATGTGTAATCTGGTTAGATACATGTGTCGGATGGATTTACTATATGTAATGGGTAATCTGTCCAAGTACACAATGTTTGAGCCTTAGAGTTGGTTTAAAGCTATGTGATATGCATGGATGAGGATGATGATGACGATGAGGAAGCGTAGGCTCAAATGTAGAAAGTGACATGTGTATTGTCTAGGATTGGGATGCGTGACTTAGTCGGCCTGAGTCATGCATCACGATGAAGTTAATAAAAGAATAAGATGAAGGTATTAGTGTCTTAACACTAAGGTGAATCATAGAGGTTCACTTCAAAGGATAAGATCGACCTCGAAGTAGAACGTTGAGTTTAGAAAAGGTAACCTCAAGAATGTCACAAAAAGAGAAAACGTGATAAAGGAAAACATAGAAGATAGGGATAGAAGGGAAGTGTGTCTCAGTAAGGAAAAGTCCAAGTGAATTGTAGTTTATGTCTTCAAAGTTTAATTGTTTATGCACTAGATAGAGAATGACGCTAAGGTTATGTGTATGCATGTAGGTTGTCATCTGACACGCACATGAATGGACTGCATGATATAAAAGTAGCATGGAGTTCAAGTAAGTATTATGTTCATACTCTTCTAGAGTTTTCTAAAAGATATGAAAATGAAAAAAGAAATGTTTCTCTTTATCACGCTTTATGAAATGAAATGAAAGGAGGTTTTATAAAAAGTATGCTTAGTATAGGTGTTCAAATGTATATGTATGAAATGGTCTTCCTTGGCAACCCCTTTTTTATGCAACCATAGTATTAAGTGTATGCATGTGAATGGATGACTATACAGTATCTATTGTCTTTATTTTCTATGAAATGAAACATTGAGGTTTATGCCTTATGCTTTTAAAGGATGTTTTAAAAGGGATGCCATGAACTGATGTTTTAAATGATGCTTTGAAAGATGATGTTTAAGCTCATGCTTTTAACTGACGTTCACGAATGAACGGACTGAAAGTTAAGCTCATGATTTTAAATGACGTTTTTCTATGAATGAACTGTGGACTGAAAATGACTGAAAAGGAAATGACTGAATGAAAGGAAATGACTGAAAGGAAATGAATGTTTTAATGTATGAAAATAAGTAACTGCCATGACTAAATGAAAGGGTACCAAAGGAATGGGCAGATTGCAATGCTGGGTAAGTAGTACTAGTAGTGCACTCAGTGCTGGTCCCTGACTAAAAAGGATTCCCAACATGTTGCCATGAGTAGAAGACTGCTAACCCTAACACACGGGGCGTAACAATGTGTACCGGCAAAAAAAAAAATTGATAAGAGAATGTATAAATTCACCGAGTTCTTTAAGAAATGAAGGCATATGGTGGGAGAAATGTTTTATGAAAAGAAAACCCTTTTAAGGAAAACCCCACCTCATGATGTTTTAAACGTATGTATTTCTCATGTATGTATAGTAAGTATGGAGTGATGAATGCATGAATGAAAACCTATGTTAGTAGTATATTTTAACAATATGAAGTAATGTTTACTACGTATTCAACTTATTTTAATTTTATGTATGCCCCTCCCCCCTCAGGAACTAAATGAGCAGAACGCGTCAGGACAGACACCGCCCAAGGGGAAGAGTACGAAAGTCTGGACAGGATAGTTTTAAATGTATGAGAGGCCTTTTTTATTTTAAGATTGATGTTCTCCGCTGTAAATCTCTTTTATTCTCAAACATGTTTTATTTTATAATGTAGAGTCTTGCACCTTGTGTATGGAAGCAAAAATTTTAAAAGGATCAGTAACACCCTCTCCTTTTCTCTAAAATTATTTTCAAAAAAGTCCCACCACAAGGTCGGGTCGTTACAGTTTAAGTCATAAACATATATTCATAATCATATAACTCAACAAAATCAAACCATAGCAAGATTTAATATAATTATCTCGAACTTATTGTATCCAAATCAAATAGAGAATTCAATCCTAAAATCTTAAACAATAAAACTTAATCCATGAAATGGAACATAATCAAAAAATTTTTACCAATCAATTTCTATCATAGGCGTTACCTAAGTTTTAGCTCTCCCTGGGAGCACCAAAAAATAGTCATGTTTTTAGTCTTCCCAAAATGTACCATATTGTTGTCCTCCCACCAACCCTTAATAAATTATATTTGATTTATGTATTTGATTTTTAGTTACTAAAACTCTTTTGATTTATCATTCTTAATTCATTTTTTATGTTTTCTTCTCTTAATAATTATAGAATTTATTATGAATCCAGTCATGCTTTTTCTATTGAATAGATTAGATCTTTGATTATGTTTGGATCAATTAGTTATTTATATTGATTTAATTATTTGCTACAATATTGCTCCCTGAGTATATTGTCATTGTTGGATTTTTCTCAATAGTGATAATAATTTACGTATTTTAATAGTGGTAAATAATTTTTCAAAGGGTACATTTGGTTTAATTTTAGTTTATAAATCTATACCTTCCGATTGGAAATTTTAGAAATTGAGTTCCCAATTGAATTAAGAATAATTAAAATATCATATTTGTGCAAGGGATTCCCGACACTTTACTGTTCGTCAAATTTGAGTACTTTTCCAGTTAGTCACTTTGCTTCACTTTAATTTACATTTAAAATTAATCTTTGTTCTCCATTAATCATTTAATACTTTTCTTTAATTTTTTTGTTCATTCTGCTATTTTTTTAATTCGTCTCTCTGTAGAATCAACACTCCAAAACTGTGGTACAACTACCACATTATTTTTTGGGCGTAATGAATATAAGTAACAAATAACTATTCCCCGGCAGCGGTGCCAAAAATTTGTTTACATAAAAATATATCTGCAAGTGCACATAATCGTAACAATTAATAAAGTATTTAAAAAAAATGGTTATCGAACTCACAGGGAATAATTATGCTATTGAATATTGAAATTGACTAAATTAATTACTATTTGGAAAATCGAAATTTGAAAAATGATTTATCTAAATTAAACTGAAGAAAAGAACATTAAAATTAAGATTTCAAAAATAATAAGAATAGATCTAGAGCATTTGACTTTACCTAGAAAATCCCACACAATTTATTCTTCATTTTCATAAAATCCCAATTATCCCAAATTGATAATAAAAATTCCTTAACTATTCAATATTTTCTCTCAAAAAATACCAAAAATATCTCCAACTAATAACTCCATATCTCTATGTGAATTTAACTAATTGGAGATTCATTAAGTTTTTTGGATTTTTCTTGAAAATCACACTAGTCATGATAAAGCATCTCTGCTTTCGCTCAACTAATGGTGTTTAATCCTAGACCTTTAATCACAAATCACCTCTTGGTCTCATTACAATTCAAAAGATCGAACAATAGTTAGCTAGAAAATTGTAAGCATTAAGAACAAGGAATAAACACTCAATCATGGAAATATTGAAAATAAAACAATTTCGAATATAAACTGTGTTCAATGCTAGGCTACATCAAAGCTCTAGAAAATAGAATTAGTTCATAATGGAACTGAAAATAAAAAGAATAAAACTGGTGTTCTTCGTTGAAGTCAATTGATGAAGCATGCGGCTCTCGCCTCTGCCCTCCAGTTCCGCCTCCTTGAAAGAACACTTAAAGAATAAATTCTGGAACTCTAAACTCAGACTCAGACTCTAAAACATAAAAGCTCTCGACTTTGATTCAAAACTCTCCTCTATTCATCCCACAAGTCGAGATTAAATAGATGTTGAAATTCAAATCTGGAAACAAGATAACTGCGACTACAATCTAGCCTAAAGATATGGAAATTAGTTTCTAAAGATAAATGTTAACATAAAAAGAATTATCTCAAGAATAACGAGATTATCTAAAATGGAAGATTCAATGATATGTGGCATGAATTGCGGAGTTCGGGAGGATTTGGTTGCCAACAGATTGATTGCGGAACTCGAATTTGAAGGTCAGCAACCGATTGATCCCAGTCGAGAGGAATTATCCCACTGGGTAGATGCCATGTGCACTAAATATAACTGGCGTGGAGGTCACAAATGAACGGGCGTGGAGTTCACAAAGACCACACAGCCCTCTCCTCACCTACCATGTGGAAAGACTCCCGACTGGGATGAAAGACTCCTCTCGCCTTTTCTAGTTATTGCCTAGGATGTCATGTAGGTTGGTTTTTTAAATTGGTCGTTTAGATTAGTCGCCCAATCCAACCGCCTAGAGCCTTGTCACCAATTTCCTCGCCTACCGAGAGGTAAGTCTTCTCGCCTTTGGGCGAGAGAAATCTCTTTGCTACCCATGAGACTAGGCTCCTTGCCCAAATCTCATCGGCCCTCTTTAGATCTCTTTGCCTCTCATCGATTTGGATCCGTAGTTTCTTGTTATGTACTAAAATGCTCTCCTTTTGTACTAAATCTTCACATTCCTTCAAATACAGGAAAATAAATAAAAATATATAGAAATAAAATAAAATCAATAGTATTGAACGGAAAATGAAAGAGTGATAAAAATCACATAAAAATAACACTTATCACTCGTGTTCTTCCATTTATTTTTATTCTTCGCAAATTAGAATTCCACAACTAGTACACACTTTGAAGTATAAAGGATAGGAAAAATTAGTGTATAGGTTATACTCCAATGTAGAGGTATGGATAATGTAGGTATATGAAGAAAAAAGAGCTATATTTGTTTCTTGGCTTAAAATTGGCTACTAGGAGTCTATAATTCAAAGGGTTGGCTTGAAAGGCTCAAATGTTAATCTTAAGTTGACATTCATCATATCCCAAGTATATCCACTATCACGCCACAAACCATGAAAAGATATTCTCAAAAGAAGTGCCAATTTTAAAAAAATCAATGAATGCTTATCACAATTTTCAGCATGTGTTGGCTCTTACTCCTCTCCAAAACTCACACATAAAGACTTAAGCAAAAGAGTTCTCTAAATACATGTGTCAAATCACCATCGTACCACAAAACTTGGATGAGTGCATTAGAAATCCTGTGAATACCTCAACATAATGATCAAGATGGGTTTGTTGAATTCACTAAGATGGTTATGTATGAGAATGAGCACACATGTGAAAAGATGTACGTGTGATGCTAACTAAAAAAGTATGTCATATGCAAAAGTGCTACAGAGTTCCAACAAGCATTTCTAAATGCAAAATCTGCACCACCCCCAACTTAAACGAAACATTTTCTTTAATATTTAAGAATCACAACTGAATGGATAGTAACTGAAGAGGGTAGAATATACCTGATGTGTGACATGGGCTGCCCGATAAGCATAAGAGATGGCAAATTGAAATAGCAAACTAACACTATCTTGAAAATAGAAAACAACAACAAACAACAACAAACAAAAAAAGAAAGAAAGAAAAGGAATGAAAACAACAACAAAATATACCTGTAGGGTGGAGTCAAGGTTGGGTCTACAAGTGGAATGACTTTCATTTGAGGCACTTGTCTATCAATAAGTATTTTGAGGCGTTGACCATTTACTTTAAAGACTCAGCCATCCCTAGGATCCTTTATTTCTACCACCCCGTTTTCAAAAACATGCTCCACTATAAAAGGGCTAGCCCACCTAGACCGAAGTTTTCCTGGGTGCTTGTAAAGTCTAGAATCATATAAATATACTCGGTCATTAGGCTCAAAGATCTTCTTAAGAACAATTTTATCATGAAACTCTTTTATTTCAACCTTATAGATTTTAGAGTTCTTATAAGTATCATTTCTCAACTTCTCTAACACGGTCAACTGAAATTTTCTAAACTTACCCACCTTTCCTAGGTCAAGATTAAAATACTTGATGGCCCAATAAGCTCAATGCTTGAGCTCTACGGGTAGGTGGCAAGGCTTTCCAAAAACAAGCCTATATAGTGACATATTTAAGGGAGTTTTGAAAGCTATATGGTAGACCCAAAGTGTATCAACTAGAATTTGCTTAATTTCCCTATTGGCCAACCCTACTGGTCCACTAGTTTAGGGATGACAAGCAGTAGAAATTTTATGAACAACCCCATATGTTTTCATAAAAGCCTAAAAAAAATGGTTACAAAAATGAGTACCTCAATCTCTAATGATAGCATGAGGTGTACCAAACTGAGATAACCCATTTCCTTTAAGAAAGTTTATCACCGTCTTGTTGTCATTAGTCCTATAAGCTGCTGCCTCTACCCATTTATACACATAATCTATGGCTACAATTATGTAAACATATCCAAAGGAAGGTGGAAAAGGTCCCATAAAGTCTATTCCCCAACAATCAAAGATTTCTACAACTAAGATCGGGTTTAAAGGCATTATATTACGCTGGGACAAGGATCCTAACTTTTGCCATCTATCACAAGAACGACAATAAGCATTAGTGTCACGAAATAAGGTAGGCCAATAAAATCTACACTACAAAATTTTTGCAGCGGTTATCTTCATAGAAAAATGGCCCCCACAAGCTTGAGAATGAAAAACTTCTAAGATGCTAGCAATCTTCTCATTAGGGATGCAACACCTGATAATTTGGTAAGGGCAATATTTGAAAAGAAAATGTTCATCCCAATAGAAATTGCATACCCCATGGAAGAATTTCCTCTTGTCATGTGCGCTCCAATTTGCCAGTATCTCGTCTGCAGCCAAATAATTCACAATATGAGCAAATCATGGTAAAGAAGTAATGGAGAATAAATGTTGATTTGAGAAATCATCTTGGATTGGCATGTCATTGGTGTTGTCCATAAAAGTAAGTCTTGAGAGGTGGTCGACCATTACATTCTCCACGCCTTTTTTATCCTTGATTCTCATATCAAGTTCTTGCAAAAGCAAAATCCACCTAATTAATCACACCTTAGCACCCTTCTTTGTGAGAAAGTACTTAAGAGCAGCATGGTCAATGAAAATCGTGATGGGCGAACCAATCAAGTAAGCACGGAATTTGTCTAAAGCAAAGACTACGGCTAATAATTCATTTTCAGTAGTAGAGTAATTCATTTGTGCACTATTCAAGGTCCTACTAGCGTAGTAAATGACAAAAGGTTTCCCTTCCCTTCACTGTCCAAGGACGACACCTATAGCATAATCTCTAGTATCACATATAATCTCAAATGGAAGGGTCCAGTCTGGTCGTTGCATGATGGGAGCAGATGTAAGCTTAACAATTAGCGTTCCAAATACCTCTTGGCAAGCTTTGATCCACTCAAAATTGGTATCCTTAGCTAGGAGGTTACGCAACGATCTAGATAAGTAGAAAAATCCTGTATAAACCTCCTATAGAAACCGACATGGCTAAGGAAAGATCTAACATCCTTAACAGTCTTAGGCACGGGAAGCTTAAAGATTAGTTCAATCTTTCATTGGTCTACCTTTATTCCATTAGGAGAGACAATATGACCAAGTACAATTCCTGAAGATACCATGAAATGGCATTTCTCCCAATTTAAAACAAGGCCTTTTTTTTCACATCGGGCCAAGACTCTTTTCAAATTTAGGAAACAATAATCAAAAGAATAACAAAAAATAATTAAATCATCCATAAAAATTTCCATGCAATTTTTAACCATATAGCTAAAAAAGCTCATCATGCAATGCTGGAATGTGGCTGGGGTGTTACACAAACCAAACGGCATATGCCAAAATGCATAAGTTCCAAAAGGGTGTGTAAAGGTACTCTTATCCTGGTCTTTCTATAGCAATTTCAATTTGATAATAAACATAATAACCATCTAAGAAATAGTAGAAATGATGGCCAGTCACTTTCTCTAAGATTTGGTCAATGAATGGCAACGAAAAATTATCTTTTCGGGTGGTAGCACAACTTCCTATAATCAATGCACATTTGCCACCCTGTCACTGTCTTAGTAGGGTCTAATTCACCTACTTTAATATCTACTACTCTTATATTCGATATCTTAGGAAAAACTTGAGTAGAACTAACCCACTTACTGTCGGCAATTGGATAAATAATACCTGCATCCAACAACTTTATTACCTCATTTTTCACAATTTCTTTCATGGTGGGGTTAAGCCTATGTTGTGGGTCTCTATGAGCGCTAGCTCCCTCTTCTAAGTGAATCCTATGTGAAAAAATCAAATGACTAATACCGCTATGGTCCAACCAAGTGCAGACTTATGCTCATTCAACATTTTAAGAACTTTCTCACCTTAAACAACACTTAATTGTGAATAAATAATAAAAGGAAATGTATCACCTAGACCCCGGAAGGCATGCTGAAGACCCTTGGGCAGCAGCTTGAGCTCGAGTTTAGGTGTTTCCACACTTGATGGTTGTTGTTTCTCACTCCTAGCCGGCAATTATTCATACTTTGGCTGCCACGGTGATCTTCCATAGTCCTGCAATTTATCAAAAATAGCACAAATTTCAGCAAGCACATTAGAATCAATGGTAAGTAAAAATTCAGAATTAACAAGAAAGTGTTCAACGAGATCCGGTTTAGTTGTCAACACTTCTTCCTCTTGAATAAGCGCATCTATCAAGTAGGTTTGTTGGCACTCAATTTCTTCTCTTGGTTGCTTACTAATATGGAAAATGTTGACCTCAAATGTTATGTTCCCAAAAGAGAGTTTCATCAATTCATTCCTGCAATTTATAATTGCATTAGCCATAGCAAGAAAATGTCTACCTAATATGAGAGGAATCTTAGAGTCAGAATCAACAACCGACTGAGTGTCCAAAATTAAGAAATCAATAGGGTAGTAAAACTTGTCACTTTGAATCAAAACATCATCAACTATCCCTCTTGATTTTTTAATTGAATGGTCAGCCAATTGAAGCACAACAGAAGTGGGTTTAATTTTACCCAAAACAAACAGCAAGTAAATCAAATATGGCATGAGATTTACACTAGCTCCTAGGTCAAGCAAGGCTTGTGCAAACTCATGACTACCTATGATGCATGAAATGGTAGGGCAGCCCAGATCTTTGTATTTTGGTGGGATTCTTTGTTCAATTGCAGCACTTACTTGCTCAGTCAAGAATGATATTACCTTAGCATATGCAAGAACCTGAATTATGACATGCAATACGAGAAAGTTAATCTTTACCTGCCTAAGGTTTTCTAAAATTTCAGCACTATGGTCAGTAGCTTTCAAGGTAGACTTGAGAGCTTGGGGAAAGGGCACCCTAGATGGACTTTTTCTACATCATCATCTCTTAAGGACTTATAAGCTCTTGAGGTGTCAACCTTATCGTCACCTAAGTTTTCGTACATCTCCCTAGGTTTATGAGTTGGTTCTATAACCTTTCTAGTTCGAGTGGTTATGGCATATACCTCCTTAAGATCTTGACTATTAGGGTTAGAGGTTTGTGCCATATGCTAGGGGTGTGCATCCGAACCCCCTTTTTCCCGGTCCGGTCTGGAACCCAGAAACCCAGGTACACTCGGGCGGTTAATAAGGTTCCAGATCCAGTTATGTGACCCGATTATCCATAACCGGGTCCTTTAAAATGAAAACATCCACCCCTTCATGAGTTTCTCGTCTTCTCGCATCGATTAGGGTTTGCACTTGCCACTTAGCAGCTTTCTCGTCTCGACGTCTTCTCAAATCTGCCTTCTCTCTCGATCTCGAAGTCCTTTGCAAACTTGCAGCTTTCTCGTCTTCTCGAATCCCTTCTGGCCTTCTCTCTCAAGTCTTTCCAATTCCTGAATCCCTTCTGGCCTTCTCTCTCAAGGCTCTGTTCTCTCTCAAGTCTTTCGACCTCACCGAAACACGGAAACAGAAACTTCGAAGTACTTTGCGCATCTGAGTGATACACGCGGAGGCTACCTTCCATATTCTCTCTCTCTCTAAGCTCTTAAGGTATTTTCCTTTACTCTGTAAGCTTATTTCGATATCTTATTAGTGAATTTTTTCCTTTGTTCTGTTTTTCATATGGGATTTAGTTTTAATCACTGTTTTATGTAATTCTCGGTTTGTTTGGTTTATATTATTTTTCCTTTGCTCTGTTTTTCACATGGGATTTAGTTTTCTTGCCATTACAGTGGGTTTATGGCATTATGTCTTTTATTTCCGTCTGCTTTTGATGTAGACTTTGAATGGCCCACTTTATCTTTTCCCATGTTTGTTAAAAGGAACTCTTTGTACTTGTAGTGCCCTTATCAGGTGGTTGAGGATTGTGGTGGTCCAATGGAGGGTTGGTATAAAAATAAAATATATCAATATTTCACAGGAAAAAATTGAAGTATACTTGTTTTTCACGATTTGTCACTGTATTTGTCTAAATTTCATGTATTTTTATCATTGTCTAAATTTCAGTCTCCACTTAGAAAACGAGGGAAATTATAAATATATATATATATATATAGGAAATTAAAGATACAATAAGTACTTGGTGAGAAGAAAAAAAAATTTTGAAACAAATTAGATGATTCCAGTACTGCTTTTAATCCGCACAATTGCAGGTGCTAGTTGCACAAGAAAGCAATGATGATCACCAGTCCCACATGAAGACAAGGGCCAAAATGTGACTTAATTATATATAGGTGATCATGATGATGTTTTCGAGCTTGGAGAACCTTTTCCTTGAAAGAAGAATTGATGTAAAAAAAACCCATCCAACCAGTTTTAGGACGGAGTATAACGTAAGGAATGTTTTAGTACTACTAGCTTGTGCACATGTGTATATATAGCTTGTGCACATATGTATATATATATATATATATATATATATATATATCGATCGATGAGAATGGGAGGGGACCATATCTAGGTTTTGATGAATGTTTCATTGTAATTGCATGTAGGAGTATGAATAAAATTGTATTTCTTGCTTTGAATCTAGATCGAGCTAGCTAAGACTTCATGAGTACTACTAGTACCTACTTGTCCCCAGTCTAATTAGCCATAGCTTATTCTATCGCAAAAGTGGCCGAATCAGTAGGCACATGATTAATTAAGACCAACTTCAAAGAAGATTGACTTTTCTTAATGGACCTATAACCTAACCCAATCACATATCCGGTCCTAATTATTCACTTAGATTTCTTTGAAAATAAGAAAAATAGCAACGTCTAAAAGAGAAGTATTTATGGAATGGTATTTTCTTCTTGATTTGGATCAAGAGGCCATCTGTTTAATAATGATTGTATCTATGTGCATACTACTTGATATACAGTGTTGTAAAAAAATTACTATATTAGATATTAAATATTTTCTTTTGGGACATTATCTCTAGAAGAAATTACCATAATTATCTTGATTGATAAATGATTATCTCAAAGAATTGAACGCGTTATGATCAGTGTATATAACGGGCATTGTGAACATCATCCAGCTAGCTAAAGATATTGGTTAAACTGCTCTCTCACTGATTTCAGTCACATAGCTATGGAATGGCATGGTGCAGACTATTAAATTTCAAGCACTGCTTGCAACCATTAAAGCCCTTTTATCACTCTTTTCCCACTTTATTTTGCCAAAACTGATTTGGAGCTTCACACCCTAACCCAAAGTTTAAGTTACCTTTTTTGTTTTTTTATTTTTTATTTTTTGGTTTTTTTTATTTTTATGTTGCAAGCAGAATATCTTCCATGCACAATAATTTTTTTGGCTATCACGTTAGCTATTGGTTTGATTTTTATTATATATATATATATATTTTTTTTTCTTATGTTTAAAACAGATGAAATGTAGTTTTAGTGATTGTATTGGTAGATTAGCACCTATTTCATTGGACATGGAGGAAAACACTAGTCCTTTAGTACCTTCCTCTATGAATACCCGAAACCCCACACCTTCTCTCCCCCAAAGTCAAAAAGGGTCAAGAAGGCTACGAATCAATCTCATGTATGGGATCATTTTACAAGGATTGAACCTGTTGATCCCATTGCACCTAAAGCTCAATGCAATTATTGCTTTAAAATTTATGGATGCTATTATAAAAATGGTACTTCATCAATGTCAGACCATCTAGGATATGCTTGTCTGAACTCTACCATTAGAGAGAATAAAAATCTTGGGAAGGATAAGTCACCATCACACACTGGAGTTAGGATGGATGGTAAAGGATCTAGTCCTCAAGTGTTAGGGCAATATGATCGTGAAAAATTAAAAGCGGTGATTTCCAATTTGTTTATCTAATGTGAATTTCCATTCAAGGTTATAGAGCATCCGACATTTGTTAAACTTTTGGGTTATTTAGAACCTAGACACACCTTGACATCCCGAACCACCTTTCAAAAAGAGTGTATTAGTTTCTATAAGGAGGAGAAGTAAAACTTGAAGGCATTGTTGAGCAATCAAAGAGTTTGTTTGACCACCGATATACAGACATCGGTGCAAAACAAGAATTATATTTGTGTTACATGCCATTATATTGATCAAAGTTGGGTATAACACAAGAAAATTATAATGTTTTTCAAGATTCCTAATCATAGAGGTGAGACCATTGCTTGGATGTTAAAGTCTTGCTTAGTGGATTGGGAGATTAACCGCCTTTGTACGATCACCATGGTTAATGCCTCATCTAATGATGATGCTATTGATTATGTGAGGAGGAACATAAGAGATAATGAGTTCACAATTTTGGGAGGCGAGTTCATACATGTGCGATGTGCTGCACATATTTTAAACCTCATTGTACGTGATAGTTTAAAAATTATTCATGATGTTGTAAATAAGATTAGAGAAGCAATAAGATTTGTAAGATCCTCATCGGCAAGGCTTGATATGTTTAAAATGTGTACAAATGAGCTGAATATTATGTGTGGAAAAATTGTGTCTAAATGTTCCTACAAGATGGAAGTTAACATACCTAATGCTTAGCACTGCTAAAAAAATACGAAAGAGCTTTTGTACTAATGGGAATGAAGGAGTCACAGCTTTTGGCGCCTCCGTTTGAAGATTGGCAAATGGCTAGTATTTCTATTAAGTTTATAAAAGTTTTTTATGATGCCACTTTGAAAATCTATGGCTCATTGTATGTGACCTCTAATATGTTATTTCAACAAATTTGTACAATTGAGAACACTTTGAACAACATGGGTCAAAGTGAGGATGATATGTTGATAAGAATGGCTTCTACTATGAAACTTAAGTTTGATAAATATTGGGGGAAAACGGATAGGATGAACATGATTGTTTATATAGTTTTGTCCTTGACTCTCGATATAAGATTACAGCCTTGTCATATTGGTTAAAAATGTGCAAAGAGGATGAATGTGGAGATAGAATTGAGGCCAACGTAAGATTGCTCATGAATTGTTTGATTCAGTAATACCACAAGTTTCATGGGCTAGGTAGTGGAAGATCAAATATGGCCCATAGAAGTTCCTCAAGTATTATTAGTGATGACTTGGACTGTGGAGATTTTGATACAGCTCTAGAGCAATATCTTGAGAAACAAAATAGTTCAGTACTTAGCTCGGACATGGATAGGTATTTTTCGGATGTGATTGAACCAAAAGTACCCGAGTCTGATATTTTGGATTGGTGGAAGAAGAACTCATTTAGATATCTCATCCTTGCGGAGATTGCACGTGATGTATTGGGCATCCCTATTTCCACCGTCACATTCGAGTTCGCATTCAGCACCGGTGGATGTGTAATAGACCCATACCGAAGCTCATTAGCACCGAAAACTGTCCAAGCACTAATTTGCACACAAAATTGGTTGACTTGTGAACCACTTAGTTCTTGGGAAGTGGAGGAGCATGTAGAACATGTTGACATCGAAGGTAAACACTTTTATTTGTTAAGTTTGATTTTTTATTATTAATTTGTCCATTTAACTTAACCTCTACATTTTTTTCTACTTAAGGTAACCCTCTTCCTTCAACTTCAACAACTTAAGTAACTTCGACTTCAACTTAACCCTATTCTTAAGGTTCCCTTTATTTTTGTAATAATTCATCGGAATTGATATTGTGCTTAAGAATTTTCACATATATGAAACTGATTTGTGCATTTAATATTTGTAGTATGAGCCAATCATGGAACATGAATTTGAGAGTATACTAGAAGAAAGAGGAGACTTTTTCTTGGTGATATAGACCCAAGAACTAAAGTTGTAAGACATTATTCTTTTGTTTCAAGTTTTATTCTCTTGTTCTTTTTGACTTATTATTTCCAATCATTATAGTTTTTATTTTTCTGTTGTAATTGATGTTGTTGGCAACTTTTGGAGAGACAGTCCAGTAGAAAATTTCCCCCTAATTCCAGATTCAAGATGTGAAGACTAATACATTTTTACGTTTTAGTTTAAATGTGTGACTTGGATTGAGATTAAATCTTCAATTTCCCTATACAATGTTGTGTCAGAAGTTTGGTGACTCGGATTTTCTATTGAGGTAATTCCTTTGTCAAAGGAACTTGATGCCCTAGGTTAAAACTTAAATGTTTGTTTTTTGCCTAGGTCTTGAAATATATCTTTACATGTGCTAGTCATGTTATCATTTCCTTGCATGTATCAGCAGAGTGACAATGTTCTGGGTGACCTTGTCTCAAGTAGCAACTAATTAAATTTGAGAAAACATTCAATTAGGTTCTTCTGCAGGTGCAGAGTGCTTTGAGAAACCTTTTCATTTTTGGTATCCAATTATTCCAAATAGAAACTAGAGTTGAAGTAGGTAAGGAATAAACCCTGCATTTTCACGTTTTATTTGGTATGCTTTTCAATCAGTGGATGAGGGGAATCTATATGTCCTTTTGCCTCTTGTTGTTGGAAAAGACTCTGTTTGACTTTTGTTTTTTTAATTTACATAAAAAAGACTGTTTGACTTGTTGCCACTAGGGGAATAGAAAGAAACCTTCATATTTCAGCAAAATTTTCTATTATCTTTGTTGATTATCTCCTCAAATAACTGTAGAAGAATCAGTCATCTTTTTTGCCTGGTTGCGTTTGTCTGCTGATATAAACCTAAGAACTAAAGTTGTAAGACAGTAATTATTGTAGTGTCTTTGTGAGGTTTTGTTTCAAGTTTTCTTCTCTTGTTCTTTTTGACTTGTTTCTAATCACTATAGTCTTCATTTTTCTGTTGTAATGGATGTTGTTGACAGCTTATGGAGACTCAGTCCAGCATAAAATTTTCCAAAATGGTCATCACCAAATCAAGGTGAAAGAAATCAATTTTTCTCCCCAATTCCAGATTCAAGATGTGAAGACTAATGCATAATCTAGAATTGACCAGAATGGTCCAGAAAATATTGAACAATGTTATTTATTTTGCATTATTATGTATTAGTTTAATTAGTTGTGATGTATTATTATTTATTTTGTTCTTTGAAAATTTATGTTATTTATGTTTTGCATTGTGATGTAACAACAATATTATTTATTTTGTATTTTTATTTATTTTGTTATTTAATTTATTTTCTTTATAAATTAAATTTAGAAAGTGTTTAAATTACTTTTAAAAAAAATATGGACAATCTAAGCATGGTATCAGATTTTTTTTTAAAAACCTACTATAAATTTGTTTTAAAAGTTTGTCTTTAAAAAAAATTAAAAAACCGGATTATATCTAGATTTAATCTGGTTATCCGCCCAGATTAAATCCGTATTAATCCAGACGGATAACTGCCCGGTTTTTAAAATTCAGATCCGGATCCAGTTATGGCCGGATATCCGGATCCGGATCCGAATGCACACTCCTACCATATGCTGCCCACTAGGATTGGGTTGAGCTTGGGATGGAAACTTCTCACGCTCACTTATGGTCAAAGCAGTAGTCAACTTAGGAACATGGTTCCTCATCTCTTTGTTCTCTTCTACCACTTAGGTGATCATTGACTCAAATTTCTAGTTTGTTTTACCTTGAGCCTTAATAAAGGCATATAAGGTGTCCTCTAAAGGGCTCCTAGAAGGTGTGGGCTGATATGGAGGCATAAGGTAAGCTCTAGGTGGCTGTGCAGATTCCTGACTTTCATATTTTCAACTAAAATTGGGGTTATTACGCCACCCTGGATTGTAGGTATTGGAAAAATGTGTAAAAGGCTTCTTGTATATACGTAGGGTATTACATTATTCCTCATACATTTTTCTCATTTAGCAAATGTGGGGCACTCTTGAGCTAGGTGATCTACTCCACCACACACAAAACATGGTCCGAAGGACTCTCCACGAGTAGCCATGTGTGTTGGCTTTAAGTCCTTAGTTTTTAACACCTCTAACTCCCTAGTAAGCATCTCCACTTTAGCTTTTAGGTTATCATCTTTCCTAAGTTGGTAAATTTCGCCACCATTTGGATTTCCAGTAGATCGTGACCTCTGTGTACTCTCAATAGCACTAGGTCTGGTCTAAGTGTGAGGTTTTCAGCAAGCTCATTAATATATTCTATGGCCTCATCTGGATTTTTCTACAAAAACTCACTAGTACACATCATCTCTATGAATTGGTGCTCTCTAGGTGTAAGTCCCTCATAGAAATAACTAACTAAGCACCAGTTCTTATACCCATGATGAGGACATATACTCAAGAACTCCTTATACATCTCCCAAGCTTGATACAAAGTCTCACTATCCTTTTGTGCAAATGTGGATATCTGCCTCTTCAAAGCACTGGTCTTATGTTGGAAAAAATATTTGTTAAAGAAGGCTTGTGTCATCTCATTCCATGATCCTGTTGATCGTGGTCTTAATGAGTACAACCAACTCTTTTGCTTTATCCTTCAAAGAGAAAGGAAAGAACTTAAGTCTCACATCATCATCTATAGCATTATGATTATGGAAAGTCATAACTACTTCCTCAAACTCTCTAATATGCACATAAGAATATTTATTCTCTAAACCATAAAAAGGTGGGAAGTAACCGTATCATCCCTGGTTTAAAATCAAGTTGGCGAGTGTTGGCTAGAAACATGATGCATAATGGTGTGGGTGCATGTGTAGGGTGAAGATAATCTTGAAGAGTTTTTGGTGGGTTGATCTTCATGTTCACTCATTTTTTTGGGACTAGATGGATTGTCAAATAAAAGATTAAAAAAATTGATTCTAACTCTAGCACAGGCCTACGAGCAAACCTACCCATCGCTATATCTGTGCATGCAAGGTAAAAAAACTAAAAAGAAAAAGAAAAATACTACAAAAAGAAAAAGAAAAAGAAAATAATGAAGCAAGCTAAAAGAGGGAACAAAGTTACCGCATTTACAAGTTGCTAAAGTAAATTATGCCTTGTATCGATTCTTGCACCTAACTCCTCTCTGGCAACGACACTAAAATTTGATTACGCCCAAACTACTATGTGGAGTTATATTATAGTTCAAGGTGTCGATCCACAGGGAGTCGAAAGAAACACTACAAGAATGCAAATTTAAAGGAAAAGATCAATGACAAAATGATAGAAATTTGAAAAATATTTTGAAATCTACCTAAACCACATAATTAAAATAAGATTAGGACATAGATAAGAATGCAAGTAAAGTTTTGGGTTTCCATCAACCGGATCCAATACTTTAATTTTCCCAATCCAAATTATAGGCACGATTAGGAATTATAGCAACAAATTCCTAATTGGAAGTTATGACAATATATTCATCTAATTTCTCAAATCTAATTCTAGAATATATTCATCCTTTACAAACCATAATTTTCATGTATAAAAAGGAATACTAGATCTAAAGAAGACACTATGTTAGTGACAAACAATAGTGTATCAAAATATCACATCAATGGCATGAAAAACCTGTTTAAATCACAATCATATATTCATAATCTATAGCTCAACAAAATCAAACCATAGCAATATTTAATATAATTATCTCAAACTTATTGTATCCAAATCAAATAGAGAATCATACTAAAATCTTAAACAATAAAATTTAATTCGTGAATTGAAACATAATCAAAGCATTTTTACCAATTCATTTCTGCCCTAGGCTTTATCGAAGCTTTTGTTTTCAATGAGAGCATAAAAAAATAGTATTCTTTTATTCTTCCCAAATTGTACCGTACTGTTGTCCTCCCACCAACCCCCTCTTAAATATCACTATCTTTGAAAAGTTTTCCACGCGTTGGAAAGTCCTGCTCTTTGAAACAATTGGGAATTATCCCAATTCAAGAATTCCTTTGAATTTTGTAGATTAGTAAAATCCTTTAAGTTTCGCAAATCAACCAAATCCCTTAAATTTCACAGATCAGGCAAATCTCTTAAATTTCCCATATCAACCAAATCTTATCTTCTCTCTGCCGATAACTATCCTCTTCTTGACTGAGCCAAATTAACCAACTGCCAAGTGATTTTTTTCCTTTTAAATTTCAGATGAAGATCAAATATGTTCAGAAAATCTTGGACCCTTACATTTTGGCACCCATTCAAGTCCCTTTTGAATTTGAAACGTGCATCATTTGAGTAGTAGTTTAAGTTCATTCTTCAAATTAATGAAATATGAATCCTAAACCCTTAAGTTGATGGAGGCGTACAGTAGGAGAGAATAAACATAATACATTTGCATCTTTCTTTCAATGGGCTTTAGACTTTTATGGACCCTAAAATTAAACATAATAAAATGTGCTTAGGTATATCTCAAAATAAATAGAACCTAAGCTCAAGAATACAAATTAATTCTTATGATTTATATTCACATTTTAACATTCTAGTCCAATAATAGGGTATGTAAAGTGAACTTTCGTACACTAATCAAGGTTCCACTAGAGACAGAAACTGCGGACGACCTCAATGTTGGCCGTCAATGGCTATCCCAAGCTTTCCTCATGGTTGGCGATATGGATCTCACCAGCTCGTACTTTCCTCGCATGGCGCTTGGCTTGGATGAAGGGCCTCGGTGACCGTCGTTGCTTTGGGGAGGGAAAGGCTCCACTGGAGACAAAAATCGCCAGCGACTCCATTCGATGGCTATCCTGGGCCTCACTTGTGGTTGGTGGGATGGATCCTGCTAGTTCGTGTGTCTCGCATGGCATGGATCAGGCGGGGTGACCCCCGTTGGTCCTGCCTATTTGTCAACCATAGCGGTCCCTAACAGTGGGGCTACTCATGAGGGGCAGCGGTCCCTACCATGCACAGTGTGTGTGCTTCACGTGCACTATGCACTTCAATAATCCTAAGATGTTGTGCCATTCATGCGCAGTGGGTGTATCCCGTCCTTTTTAGATAGCACACTCAAAGTGCACTGAGTATTTGTAGTTCAAGTGGCATTGCCCAAATGAGGAAAGGTCCGCTCGCCATTTTTTGCAAAATGTTCATAAAAATAAAAGTTTGAAGCGTTAAGAATACTTATATGGGAAAATTTTTATCTGCTCCTTCGGTGATCATTTAACGTGTTGGAAAATTGTCATTCTCTCGCTTCCGATGTAAAAAGTAACTCGGGATCTCACAGATGACATGAACTGTTAATGCCTAAAAATAGCACAACAAGCCGAAAGGAGATAAAGATCTATTCTCGGTCTAGTGAGGTCGTTCGGTCCTCTATCGGTATAGTCTAGAGCCCCCGGCGGTAGTCCAGTGTGGTTGTACAACATCAGTGCATATATACATGGTGGTGAATAGTAAATAAATGTAGAGAATATAAAGAGATAATGACACATAAATTTACGTAGTTTGGCTTAAGGTCTACGTCTATGGAGGTTTTGGGGAAGGGATATTTTACTATAATATGCTTGTTTACATTCTCTCATGGTCTCTTTTCTTTTCTGTCCAGTGGAGATCTCCTTGCAAGTCCCCTTACCGAGAGGTTGAAGGAGCTAAAGCCCTTGAAGTCGAAGTCCGCCCCCTAGAAGTGGTCTGGTCCCTTTGCTTTATTCTTTGTCCCTTGTCTACTTTACATCTCATCTTCTCTCATTTATGTCTCATCTCTATTTTTCTTCCTAACACTCTTTCCTTCCTCAGTCTTTGTCCCCTCCCTCTTTGTTTTTCTTTTCTCCTCTATTTGTCTTCTAGTGGAGGTCCTTTGATGGGCCAAAATTGGTTATTTAGGTCTGAGAAATTTTATCTCCTCCAGAAGAGTTAATAGAACTTTTGCTATCAAAGCATATGATGATGCAGTGAAGGATTTGGTTGCAAAAATTAACATGGAGATTGACAAGGATAAGGTAAAAGATCGACCGAAGACAATTAAAAAAAAAAAAAAGGAGAGAAAATTGGTGAATCCTGTGACACATTCAAGGAGGGATAGTGGGTTTGGTTAGAAAGATTTTTTAAGCATGTAGCAAGCCGAAGCTGAAGCTTGGGAGACACATATAGCAGTAAATTTAAATAGAGAAAGTCTACTAGGCCGCCCCAAACATACTGCTCGATTTGACCGCTCAGTGATTTTTTTTTACCGAATGATGAAGAAAATGATTTAAAATATATTAATGTATTTTTTTTACTTTTTAAAAATATTTAAATACATTAAAAAAATGTGAATAAAAAAATAAAAATAAAATTATTTTTGCAACTAGTGATAACACCGTGCAGTGCTATTCAGGCGGCAAACTTGTACTAGTCTAAACTTGTAGCTAAGAAATGGATGACAACACCTATTCATAACTACCAGAAAATGGTACAACCATGGGGCAAGGGTGTAGAAGAGTTGATAAGACTGAGGCCTGGTTTGTTTTTACAGATGAGATGAAATGAGTTGAGTTGAGATTAAAATTAAAAAATTGAATAAAGTATTGTTAGAATATATTTTTTAATATTAATTTTTTTTTTAGATTCAAAAAAATTGAATTGTTTATTTTATTTTATATTAAAAATTAAAAAATTTATAATAATAAGATGAGATAAGATGATATGTTTTAAACAAACGAATCCTGAGACTGCAAAGGAGAAATGTGCAAGGTATGCTGCTACAAATACAATTTATGACATTGATAATGCCACATTTTGAAGGACATTTTCGTCTGTCTACGTGCCAAGAAATTGTCTACTCCCTCTTTATCAATACGGAGCAGAGATTTTATAAACAGTTTTTATTCGGAGTTTTCCCTCCATGACAAATTCAGCTATTTCCACATTTCCCTCCCAAAACTTTTTGATATAGGGAACATCGCCATGAGTACTCCATGGGCGTGCATATATTTCGCTTTGTTTTTCCCAATTTGGTGAAAGGTTCAAATCAGAATCGGGAAAAAAACAAAGGAAATAATGGCTTCGGGTTCGTCCAGAACCCTAATGGATTTCTTCAAACCAGCAGCAGCTGCTAAGCGCATCAAACTTTCATCCTCATCACCTGATTCAGCAGTCTATAAATCAGTCACTGCGCATTGCCATTCCGAGTCCGAGTCTCGCCTCCACCACAGCTCCGAAGATGATACCACCCTAATCAATGCCCACCAAAATGCCCGCATGGAATTCAACAGACTGCTAGCCAAAGCGAAGTTCAATCTCAAAATCTGTTCCCAGAAAGTCTACAAGGCCAAAGGTACACGCTACTTCTCCTCCTCCTTCGTCTTCTTCTTCTTCCCCTTTACTACAAACCGAAAAGAAAAAAATGAGATGGGGTTAATGTGGATTTGCAGCAGGTGAAGGTGACGGTGATGGGGATTATGTGAAATTGGCGGAACTGTTGGTGGAGGAGACGTGGTTGGAAGCTCTTCGGGGGGAACTTCAGAAGCCCTATTTCCTGAACCTCTGCAGGTTTCTGGAAACCGATATGTGCTCTGGCATCCGTGTGCCCATATACCCGCCTCGCCATTTGATCTTTAATGCTCTCAACTCTACCCCTTTCGATACTGTAAAGGCTGTTGTTCTTGGACAGGATCCTTATCATGGACCCGGTCAAGCCATGGGCCTTTCCTTCTCTGTCCCCGAAGGGACGAAGCTTCCTTCCAGCTTACTCAATATTTTTAAGGAACTGCAGCAGGACCTCGGCTGTTCGGTCCCGTCGCATGGGAATCTACAGAAATGGGCTGTGCAGGTATTGACTGCAATCTTCTTAACAGCAGAGAGCTTGGATTTTGGGTTTCATTGAAACAAAGCAGCCTAATTCTCATAAAATTAAATTGTTTTCTATGGGAAGGGAGCAGAGGAATTTGTTTGCTCAGCGCATTCGGCATCTTCTTAAAATGCAAGACGTTTATGCAGTTTCTTTCGGCTTTCCTCCCATTCATTATGAGGAACAGCATACTATTTCTGTGCAAAAACATTTCGCAATTTTGGAATTACATGCATGATTTTAGGATATAGTAGTATCTTTTCAAAAAATTCATTAACTGATATATATTTTAATTGTGTTCTAGGGTGTTCTATTGCTCAATGCCGTTCTCACGGGTAAGGTTTCACATTTTATCAGAACCTCTAACGAGCTTTATTGACATCTAATTGTTAGATCTGCTAGGTTTCGTACTTATCAAAAGAAAAAAAGATCTGCTAGTTTTCCCCGCCAACATGGTTGTGATGTTAAATTGTATGACAGTCTGGGAGCACAATTGAGGCAATGATTCCTATCTTTCTGTTGCCTTTTCTGTCTAGAGCTTATGACAAGTGTATATTCAGAAAAGCAGTTATCATAAAAAAATTCAATTCGAGTCATTTTACCTTGTATATTGACCTATTTAAGCAAAGGTGAAGCCAGGAATTTTCATTTAGGGGCTGGGATAGATCAGTTGAGTATCATGCTCTGAACCTTGACGGTTTTGATGATATTAAAGATAATTCAGGTTTACCCTTCCATTGTTGTTGGCAACTTAAAATTTTCATGTAAACTCTAATCGTTACAAAATTTCATATATAATAAGTATATCTCACAATTCAACTATGTCATAATCCACATGAAGTGGACGTGTAATAGCTAAACTTAACAGTCTTCTTGGTAACAATAGCTAACTCGAACTGGCTTAAAAGAATATGAAATGGAGCTTCCACTTGAACAGGGTTACCCTGAAGCCATAGGTAGAAAGCACCTGGTAGGGAGACCCAATCTCCAATGACATATATACTGCTGCCTGATTTTTTGTTTTTATTTATTTCTTATTTTTGACTTTGATTTTTGTATTCAGTTAGGAAACACCAGGCTAATTCTCATGCAAAGAAAGGATGGGAGCAATTTACTGATGCCGTTATTACTACAATTTCACAAAAGAAGAAAGGAGTCATTTTTCTCCTTTGGGGGAACTCTGCTCAAGAGAAATCCAGGTACTACAATTTGGGGGAACTTAGTGTTGTGTAGAATATAATTTTCTGAGAAAGGCATACAAAAACAAAACTGCTGTTCTCTCTATTGTTACTCACACTTCACACATACACAAGCTCCCTGCCCTGGGCTTGCATACAAAAGTGAATGCTCAGTAAATTATTCATTTGGCTCTTCCCTTCAATTATTTTGCCTAAAACGTACATCGGCAGAGAAATCTTGACACCCGTTGCAACCCTTGGCTTGTGTAATCTACTGGTCTATGTGCACAAGCCAATTCTTGTTATTAATCCTTCGGATGGAGACCAAAATGAGGAGTAGTAGGATTTGGTTTTGAGCCTTGTTGAGGCATTCAATTCCATGCTTTAGTGCTACTCAACCCAACTGCTTGGCGTTATCTGCAACTTGTGTGAGCTCACTCTGCTGGAATAATATAGTATTTTCAAACTAAAAAGGTGAATTATTTCTTTATTATTAAATCACCCAAGAGAAACTTTGATTTCATTCTCTTGATAAATGAGGTCAGAAGAACTTGCTGTTCTGTCTTTTTAGGCTTCAATTTCCTTGCACATAACAAATTGGGAATTGCAGGGGCTGCCCCGGGAGGTGGCGGGCGGGGGGTGTTTGATTTTGTTTGCTGTGCATCTAATTAAAAGATGTTGCCTAGGTTGATTGATGAGACTAAGCATCACATTCTCAAAGCAGCACACCCTTCTGGTTTGTCAGCAAACAGAGGCTTTTTTGGATGCAGGTAAGTTTAATTTAATGCTATACGAGAATGTTATTGGTTGTAGCTATTACTACTTGTTACCTTCACTCAAAGTATCAATGAGTTGTGGTGCATCCTACAGACTATACCAGTTAGTTTCTGTTTCCTCTACATTCCAATATGATAAGAACTCTGTGCTGGCATAATTCTTGGAGAAAGTACACTTTGCACCCTAAAACTATAAGGAATTTTGCACTCTGCACTCCAAACTATTAAATCTGATACATCGCACCCTCAAACTATCAGAATTTACACTTTGTATCCTAATTCAATTATGACTATTTAAAGGAATGAAAAAAATTGACATTGCACGATCTTGACAATCAGATCTTAATGGAAAGTGAATAGTGTCAGGTTTTGGTAGTTGGAGGTTACAATGTGTAATTTTTTTGTAGTTTTGGGTCCAAAATGTAAAACTCGTGATAGTTTAAGATGCAAAGTGTATTGATCCCGTATTAGTTAATCTTTTGGTATGTTCTTTTCCTTTCCGTATTTTTTTGTATGGTTAATCTTTATTCAAGTTGAATAATATGAAAGTTCAGACTTTTGGTGAGCATGACTCCGTAATAGCCACACCAAGCGTATTTTTTGTATTTGTTTTTCTACAATACGTTTTATGCAAGTTTTAAGATAGAATTTCACATTTTGGTGAGCATGATACTCTATGAGCCACACCAAGCTTACTTTTTGGTATTCGTTTCCTATAATTACATTTTATGCAAGTTTAAAGATACAAAATTTCATATTAGTGACGACTTGGACTTTGAATTTAGGTACATCAAGCTTACTTTTAAACAGGATAATATGTCTTGTGATACAGTTTTCTAATTATCTGGAGGGTATAAATCAGTTGCATGTGCCAGAAACTTACATATCATATAGTAAGTTAATTTCTCATGATGTGGACAGGCATTTTTCTCGCACAAACAAGCTTTTGGAGCAAATGGGTGTTACCTCTATAGATTGGCAACTTTGACTTGGATGGGCAGCTTATATCGGAAAGTCTTTTGTGTGTTCACTGAAATCCCTTTTGAGATGCACTAGTAAGACAATTGTGGTTCTTCTGTCATGTAAATCCATTTTCCTCAAGACCAGGGCCCTTCCAGTAGCTCCACTGAAAACAGCACATACATGACCACAAGTCCTTGCCTGTTTCTAGATTGTATTTACTCTTCAATGCTGATGTACAAGCCCGCTGATTCACTTATAATGAAACGAAGTTTTCCTTCATTTTCCTTTCAGATTTTGAGCACAAGTCTAGGCTTTTTAAGCTTGTAATTTAACAACAAATACTGGTATATTTCGTTTTGATATAAAGCGTAATTGTTAAGTAGTGCACTAGCCATTGTTATTTATATTATTATTATTTTGATTAAACAGGTTTTATTGATACAAATAGTCGTAGTCCAAGTACACATGACATATACAAAATTCATGCATATTCATGATTGTCTAGAGATGAACAAAGAAGTCATGAATGTTCAGATTATTGAAATATTTCAACCGATTAATGGAATAAGATGTTAAAAAAGGAAGTTATAAGCTTTTCTATTGACCCCTCAACTCAAAATTTTCGAAGTTTCTTAGATTCCTCCCACCAAAGACACTACTGTAGACAAGTGGGGATCATCTTTCATGTTGCTGAAATTTGCAAGCTACCGTATCCTCTCCAACTTGCTAGAACTAAACTATCCTTTTCAGCATCACACAACCTAGACCTGTTCTAGCAAATAAATCATATCATAGGGTTGCAGCAACCCACAAAAAAGTAAATGATCCATGGTCTCCCTATTTTTATTGTGCATGCAACACCAATCCCTTGTGATTTTATGGAGTTTCTTTAGGGTTATCTATGATGAGGATCTTTCTTAAGTAAACTATCCATACAAACAAAGTTGCTTTTAGGGGTGTCTTACTCCAAATACTCATAGGAATGAGTTTGTATTGTGCATAGTGAGGCTTCGTTTGGTAACTAAGTTCTTCTCAACTCATCATTACAACTTTTTTAAATTCCAATACAAAATATAATAAATAATTCAACTTTTTCAAATTCTAAAATAATAATAACATTAAAAAATAATATTCTAATAATATTTTATTATCTCAATTCAACTCAACTCAATTCAACATTTAAACACAGCCTGAGACTTTGTAGAATGAGCTAAGTGTTAACTTCCCTTTCTTCGAATTACTCCAAACAATCTTGTCTACCTCTCTCAATAATGTTCCATTGGGGAATCCAATGAATGCATCTATCTCTCAATCTTGTGCAGCTCTGAAGAAGGTGAAGTTCTATTGGAGGGAATCCACTAGATAGGTCTAAAAGTTTTGCAATTGAGCCTTCTTGTGATTTTGCAATTCTATATACTCTTACGTAGGCTTCCTTGAGGGTTTTCTTGTAACACCCGGCCAAATCATGCCAAGAGACCATAAGGATAATGGAGTCTGACCATGTTAAGGAACTTAATATATGAAACATCTAGAGCCATAAGATGGGATAAGTGACCTTCATAATCTTTTAGTTAAACAACTCTTAAAGAGCATTCTTTTGTGAAAAGAGCCATAGAATGGGCCCAATAAGAAGCTCACCAACTAGGCCCAAATCTGAATGGGCCAAGGCCCAATATGAAGCCCAAAGACTAGGCCCAACTAAATGGACAATGGCCCAATTTGAAAAGCTCAATCCAAAGCCCAGCCCAACTTGAAGAATAAGTGTAGGAAACTTGCACCTCACTTTTACCTTGAGATTTCAACACCTAGTGAATCAAAAGGGTGCCTTGACCGAACCAAGTGGCGCCCAACACTTCTTGGCTGCCAAGTTTCACTCTTCCACCATGAATTCAAGAAGACAACTTATGAATTAGCATGAAAAAATAGGACAGACCATAAGACAAAATAGCATGAAAACTATGAATTGGCTACTAAACTTCAAACCGTTTAAGAAGACTGAGATATGTAGGGGTGTAAATTCAAACCGGAAAATCGGTCCGGACCGGTTCTTAAAATGTGAAAATTGGCCGGAACCGGTCCAGTTTCGGTTTTAGAATTTTCCGGACCGGACCGGACTGGTTAACAAAAAAAATATATAAAAAATGATATTTGTATTATAGTATATATAAGTTTTATACAAAATATTATATATATATTAATATATATAAGTTTTATATATTATGTATAATTATAAATTTTTATGAGAAATTTTATATATAATATATATAATTACATATATTCATATATAAAATAATTTCTTATTATAATTTATAAATTATTACATAAAATGTTAATACTAATATATAAGTTTATAATTAATACTAATAGTCTAATATAGACTAATGACTATAGTTATACTTATAATTAATACTACAAGTTTTTACAAAAAGTTTATAACTAATACTAATATTAAATATATAGTTTATAACTAATACTAATATATAACTTATAACTATACCAATAGTCTAATATTAATACTATTATATAGTCTAATATATCATTTAGCTATACTAATATACAAGTCTATAACTATTTAACTAATACTAATAGTCTAATATAGACTATATAGACTATAGTCATACTTATAAGTTATGATTAATACTAAAAGTTTATAACTAATACTAATAGATAGTTTATAACTAATACGAATATATAACTATACTAATAGTCTAATATTAATACTATTATATAGTCTAATATATTATTTAGCTATACTAATATATAAGTCTATAACTATTTAACTAATAATAATAGTCTAATATAGACTATAGTTATACTTATACTAATATAGCTATACTAAATCACTAAAAGTTTATAACTAATACTAATATATAACTATACTAATAGGCTAATATTAATACTATTAGACTATGGTATATTAAATGTATTACAAATATATATATATATATATTATATAGTCTAATATATAATATATTTGACTATAGTATATTAAATATATTACAAATATATATAAATTTTAATTATCATTTAAAAAAAAAACACATTGAAAAGAATCAAATATTAATTAAATAAGTAAAGGCCAAACGGTGCCGTATTCAACCAAAACTAAACCCTAAATCGTGTCTCTTTCAAGTTTCGTCTTTCCGCTTCTCGTCTCTCACTTCTCAGATTTGGGTCTACACATTGCCACTGCACTCTGCTCTCGCCTCTCACTCTCTCTGCTCTCGTGCCGTCGTGCGCTTAGTGGCTCACTCTCTCGTGACTCGTCTGTGACTCTGCCTCCACCTCGGCTCAGTGAAAAGTCCCTCGTCTCTCACGCTCTCATCTCTCAACTCTCCCGCCTTTCACTCTCTCGTCTCTCAACTCTCCCACCTCTCACAACTCAACTCTCCCGTGTCTCACTCTCTCGTCCCTAAACTCTCTCGTCTGTCGTCTCTCAACTCTCTCGGCCCCTGTCTCTCTGCTGATCTGCCCCACAGTAAGTTTTTTTTTTTTTTTTAAATTACATTCTAGGATTTTTGTGATTGGGTTTTGTGATATTAGGGTTTTTATGATTGGGTTTTGTGATATTGGGATTTTTGTGAATCTGTGACTGTGATTGCCGATTGAATTTTCAGTTTTGTGATATTAGGGTTTTGAATCCGAAATTTAGGATTTTTTGTAATTGTGTTTGTGATATTAGGATTTTTGTGATTGGGTTTTGTGATATTAGGGTTTTTGTGATTGGGTTTTGTGATATTGGGATTTTTGTGAATCTGTGATTGTGATTGCCGATTGGATTTTCAGTTTGTGATATTAGGGTTTTTGAATCCGAAATTTAGGATTTTTTGTAATTGTGTTTATTATTGTGTTTGTGATGTTAGGGTTTTGTGATTGGATTTGTGAAATTGATTATTATGTAGGGTTTTCAGTTTTGTGATATTAAGGTTTTGTGATTGGGTTTTTTTTTTCCCAGTTTTTGTAATAGTTATATTTATAAGTTTGTAGGCTTGTAGCAGATTTTTTTTAGTAAAACAATTTTTTGGAAATCGGTTTTTACTAAAACAGATTTTAGTTAATCAGCATTTTTGTAGTAAAAGCATA
Organism: Juglans microcarpa x Juglans regia; assembly: GCF_004785595.1. Taxonomy (NCBI): domain Eukaryota; kingdom Viridiplantae; phylum Streptophyta; class Magnoliopsida; order Fagales; family Juglandaceae; genus Juglans; species Juglans microcarpa x Juglans regia. The sequence goes on along the minus strand of NC_054599.1, from coordinate 11,392,695 downwards.
TTTTTTATTGAAGTAGTTTTTAGTAAAGCATATTTTTTTCGTAAAAGTTAAAACATATTTTTTTAATAAAAGTATCAAATAGATTTTTTTAAATCAGTTTGTTTTTAATAAACAAATTTTTAATGACAAATTTACTGGAAATCGGTAAAACCAGAAGTACCGGTTTAGGAGAGTAACCGGTGCGTAATTGGTTTTGAAAAATACAAAACCGGTACATACCAGTTCGGTCCTAGATTTTGTCCAAAACCGGACTAGTTACATCCCTAGAGATATGTGATTCACTTCACATTTCTAGCAGAGTTTACAAAAGATGCTAGGTTGAGGTTTAGTAGCGCATATCATCTGCAGATAGGCAGGCAGATTGAACGTACAATCCAAACATTGGAGGACATGCTGCGAGCGTGCGTGTTGGAACTAAGTGGTGATTGGGAAAGTCACTTGCTTTTGATAAAATTTGCTTACAACAGCAGCTTTCAAGCCACGATACAGATGGCACCTTACGAGGCACTATATAGGAGAAAGTGTAGGTCCCCATTGTATTAGGACGAAATAGGAGAAAAAAAGATACTAGGGCCCGAATACTTGCAGGAAGTTGCAATGCCCCCAATCTCCGCTTGGGATGGAACAGAGACTTAGAGCGTCGGGGCATGCAACACAAGGCTACATACCCCTCTACATGACAGTTATTATGCAATGCATCCTAGAATGCAACTAGCAGTATGCAATAATCGCAACAGAAATAAAGGTAAAAGTATACCATATGCCAAAAATAATTAAAAAAATCTCAATTCATTATTGATCATTAAGTTCAAAGTACCAAATATAGCATAATCTTAGTACAACTAAAAGTCAAAGTCAAATCATCCTCTTCATGCATTCTAAAACATGAAGAACTTTGGTTATAAACATCAGAATTAAATCCAATCTCCTCTCAAGGTCCAACTCCTCCTCAATCAGTTGGATCTAGTGCTCCATCTAGCTTGTCCTCCTTGAGACCTGATATAACTTCTATCATTCCGAGTGGAATGATAGTGGTCCTATAAAGGGTGAGATTTACTCGAAATCTCAATAAGTTAAACAACTAACTTACACAAAGATTAATTAAACATAAAGCATGACAAATATGCAATGCATGAGATGCAGAAAAATCAGTATGCATGTCTCCCATCTAGATTCCTTAACATTTTAGAAAAATGGAGACAAGTTTTCATTCAGTAAACATTTTTACCTTCATTTTTGAAATCATAACTTCGTCATAAAATTTCATCATAAACTTTCATCATTAGTAGCAATTCATAATTAACATCATAACGTGTGGTAACGTCACAGTTCTCCATATGCATTGTGAGTACCTGTTGGTGACCGTAGTACAACTCACGTTGAAACTACGTTGTCTATACACTTGTTCTCAATTCATTGGTAAATATAACATAATATCATAACATCATAACGTGTACACTCACTAGCATTAGGTATCATAACATATTGATTTCGTTCTGGCGTTCTTTAAAAAGAACTTATTCGAAACTTGTTGACTGTTATTCGTCAACCTAGGGGTTACCACTCCATTCTTAAACACTCCAAAGTAGACAGAGGAGTTTCACTAGGATAATTACCTATCCTAACCTTTGGGGTCGTGATAAAAATTATTTTTATGCTATGTTTGAAAAATGTTTTTCATGACATGTGCATATGTAGCAAGTTTTCATGCAAAAATGATATTTATATATGCAAAAATGATGAAAAATATCACATGTCATGTAAGTATGCACTGAATGTATCATATAACATGATATATTATGCTCAAAATGATAATTAAAATATGAATGAAACATTTATCAATAATTCATAAATAATTTATCAATGTGTAAGTTAGAGGCTAACTTACAAACTTCCTGAGAAATTTGAACAATTGTCTTAGCGGCTGAAAACAAGTACGTGCTAAGTTAGGATTAATACTTCCATGGTTGAAGTTCAAAATCAAAGGTTTCAAAAATGTATATTTACAAAAATACCCCTGAACTTTCGAAAATTGTCGTTAAGGCCCTAAATTCTCACTAATTGCAAACGAACTCCAAATTTAACCAAAATTCATGGAATTCATATTTTTGGCATTCTAAAACCATATATGCTCTTGGATTTTTAGAAATCAAAGTAGAACTTGCCCAAACAGTCCCAACCTGTGGCATGCACTCTAGTTGATGCCTAAGTGTGTTTTCAACTATTGATCCCTATGAATGCATGCATATGAGATTTTATTTAATCACAAATAATCATTAACATATTTAATGACATGATAGAGGCTAATTCTTGGATAATCAAGTTCATCCCAACACTTAATCATGGCTAAGAAATCCTTAATCACCAATTTATTCAAAACCGATTCTTACTTGATGATCAAAACACGATAGATTCAAAACCTACCATGGCATGCTTCTAACTACAAATTAATCCTTCCATAATCATGCTAAGACAATGATGAATCATATCAAATCATGCTTAAGACATGCCATAACTAAATTTTCACTTAAAAACATTTAAACATTCAAACCATCCTTTAAATGACCCGGTTTTGAACTAAGCACGATAACTTTCTCAAAACTCAACCAAATTTCGTACCAACACTTGAAAAAAAATCTTGACATGCTAACTAAGATCAAGATCAAGAAAAATTACAAATTTCTTGGCCTTTTAAGCATTCAAGACAACCTTACTCAAGAACTTACCAAACTCACTCAGTTTCACTCTTTTGATCTCTAAGGGGGAGAAGTGCTCTCAAGACTCAAGAGGAAGCTTGGAGCTAAGGTGTGGAGTAAATGAGGAAGTGAGGGAGGTATTTATAGGTTGCCAAGGGGGTGAAAACATTGGCCTTGATGCAAGGTGATTGGGTGAAGTGAGAGGTGCACCAGTCTGGAAATTTTCCAGCTTGCTTCTATGGGCTTATGTCACCTTATGCAGGGGGAATAGTGGTAGAAACCACCATGATTTCCCCCTCACTGTAGCTACATTGGTCTTGTAGAGGTGTCCAGGTCGTGGGGCATGATTAAGATGACAAAAGGTTACTCAAACTACCCTTGCAAACCGGCGGGTTTAGGTGGTTTTATTTGGCAGATTTTGGACTTTGGTTTTGGATGGTTTTGGGTGGGAAAAACTGAGACAATTTCTTCGTAATGGTCATGAGACCTCTTAGGGATTGGGTGGTGAATGAGGTGGCATGGAGTGGTGGCTCAACCATAGTAGATGGTTGGTTAAATTCCAACCCAACCGGTTCCCACTCAAACTAGACTAAGGTGCAATCGGTATGGTCAAATGAATTGGTTTGTGTAAAAACTTTCGTCCAAGGCTCAAACTAGGTTTGAAGGGGTATCATGAGGTGTTCAAGGACCATATTACCCTTGAGTACAAGCCACAAAATATTGGTCCTAAGGGCAAAACAATCCAAGTACTCAAAGGCATACACAATAGCCGATTGATGAAGTTTTGGGATAGGCCCATGAATGCTCTAAGGGCTTGGTTCAAGGTTTATTGGGATAGGCCCATGAATGCTCTAAGGTTTTAAAGGCCTCACAAAAATCACTAATGAGCTTGCTTCTCTAATGCTTTGCTTAATGATACTAAGTGCCAAGATTAAGGCTAACCTCACTAATAACCTTAATGTAAGTAATAACCCAAAATTAAAACCCTAATCTAAAGTGCTTAAGGGTTAATCTAATGGTTAATTAAGCGGGGTGTTACATCCTCCCCCCTCCCCCTTAAAACAAGATTTCATCCTTGAAATCGGGGTCAAAATATACAATACGCAAAAGTTGAGTGTGACTCACTAACCGTGCTACTGCTCAAGGCTCAATGGGGGCCTCTCGTTGCCATCCTCTGATGTCTCTTCTTGGCTGTTATAAAAGTACTCATCCTCATCTAAATCATAAAAGGTGTTAACTCTATACTCATGGCGTCTCCACTAATTATACTCCTTGTCCTCAAGCCAAGGGTCTCCCTCCTCACAGAAACGAACTCGACTCAAGGAAGAGTCAGAAGTATCAGATGTGTCAAAGGGAGGGGGGGTCAGGAATGAGCAGCTCCTGCTCGAACTGATGTTGCTTGTATCTGACTGATTGTATTATGGCTTGTTTGATATAAATTCTTGCTTTATTTTTCTGATCTCTTCATTGTTAGTAACATTGCATACGCCTACCATACCCTTGAAACAGGGAATGTCACGACCTAGAAAAACCCCATGTATGTCTGTATTGTCAGTAGCTCAAATTGGAGAAATGTGAGAACGTAGTTGCAAAAACCGGTGTGACTAAAGAGACCGAATGATGGCTGCTCATTGGCAACAAATGGAGAAGTTTGACTATCATCGTACTGTGATGGCCTGAGTTTTTGTCTAGGCTTGGCCCTTAGAATTGTTCTAGGTTGCCATGGTATTTTAAGAGTTTTAGAAGTCTTGATGTAGTGACTTAAGCCCAAGAGAAGAGTGGCTTTAGTTACCTGGGAATTTCGGCCTTATTAGGAATTTAGGTCCAAAGGTTTAGTCCCATGATCCAGTTCTATTTGCTAGGGTTATGTGACCCAAAAATATTTTGCTTTGAACCTAGTCTTGAATGTGGGCTAAGGGAGAAAGAGAGAAGTATAGGAAATGGCAAGGGTTGGCTTACACGCCTATCTTGGAAAAGTTGCCACTTGTCATTGTGTAAGAAACTTTCTAGATGATTCAAAGGACAAAAGGAACCTAGAGGAGACCAAAGGATTTTTGGCCAGATTCAAATTTCCACATGTTTAGACCCTTTGTCTTGCCCAATTCGAGTACCAAGGGAGTTATCTTGGAAAGAGAAGTTTAGGGAAGTGAAATGGGGCTTTTTATAGAAGTTTTGCATGGGAAACCGAATGGAGGCTTATGGGATTTCAAAATTTAGTCAGATAATGCCAAGTGTCAAGCATGCATGGAGTTTCTAGAAGGATATGTGAAGAGACATTTGGACTGAAAGACAAGAATACCCTTAGAAATTTGGCTAGCACACTCCCAAACACTACGTTCCTTTGCCACTTGTCACCTAGGCTAAATTGGACCAATAGAACATGAAAGGTCACCTAGGGAAGGAGTATTAGAAGATGAAACATCACATTGGGAAAGGAAAAAGGAGGTGGATGGCAAGACCATGGCATGTGTCTTTTGCCACCTGTCATCAATGCAAAAGGTTACTTGCTTGGGAAAGTGAAGAGTCACATGATATTTTACCATGTTACCCTTAGAAGAAACACCCAATTGTTTGAAGAAAGGAAGGGCAAAAAGGGGAGAGAAGAGGAATTCGGCCAAAGGAAGGGAGCCTACACGCCAACCCCAAAGAAAATTGCACCTTCCCAATGCAATCCATCTAGGGAATTCCAAGAGGTGGTTCCGGCCAAAGTGAAAAGAGGAAGGAGATCTTTGCCACTTGTCTTACATGCATTGGTTTTCAATCACAAATGAGAGAATGAGGAGTTTTCTATAGGGGGGGGAAGACCACATGCCCAAAGGCTTTTCTTTTGCTAGATTTGAAATTTTCATGCTCTTACCCTCTCCATACAACTCTCTCATATTTTATTGAAGAATCTCTCACTTTCTTATACTTTCTCCTCAACCAAACAAGAAAATTTTCTTATCTCAAGAAGAGATTTCAGCACACTAAGTCTAGTCAAGGTAAGAATCCGTTTTTCCTTCTAAGCTTCACACACACATCACTTGCTTAACCCAAAAATGAGATTCAAATCTCATTTGATCAATGTAGAAGATAGAACACCCACTTTTCTTGTGATTTCTTGAAGATGGTTTAAGGTTCTTAAGAAACCTTAGAAGCCAAATGGAGGGAAGAGTTTATCCTCCATGTTTTTTGGCCACTACCTGTAACACCGTCCTTGTGGTAGGACTTTTTATAAAATATTTTTATAAAGGACGACGGGAATTACCGTTTGATTTAAAAATTTTTACTTGCATACCAAGGGTGCAAGACTCTATGTTTATAAGATAAAATGTGCTTTTAGAATAAAAGAGGTTTACAGCGGAAAACATTATTCTTACAATAAAAGGGTCCCTCGTACGATTAAAACTTGTGACTAAACTTTTGTGCTCTTGCCCATGGCCGTGTCTGTCCTAATCATTCAGTTCTTGTGAGGGGGAGGGACATGCATAAAAACTAAAATGAGTCGATGACTCGTAAGCATTACTTCATACAGTTAAAATATAACAACATAGGTTTTCATTCATGCATTCATCATTCATACATACTATACGTACATGCGTGCGTGCATACGTGCGTTCATTTAAAAAATCACTGGACGGAGTTTTCTTTTAAAAAGAGACTTTCTTTTCGTAAAACGTGTCCCTCGTCAGTGCCTTCATTTCTGCAAGAATGCGGTGCATTCATACATACGTGCGTTCATTCGAAAACATCCCATGTCAGTGCTTTCATTTTTTAAAAGTTCGTGCGTTCATGCATGCATGCGTTCATACATTCTTTCTTATCACTTTCATAGGCCAGTACACACTGTTACGCCCCGTGTGTTGGGGTTAGCGGTCTTCCTTTGGACCTGAACTCCGCCCATGGCCATGGGTTGGGAATCCCTTTCATAGGGGGCAGCACTGGGTGCACTACTAGTACTACTTACCCAGCATTACAATCTGCCCATTCATTAGTACCCTTTCCATTCATTCATGTGGCCGTTACGTGTCTTCATACAGTTCATGCTTTCATGTCTTTCTTTGCTTTTCATTCATTCATTCATGTCAGCTCTAAAGAGCTGGAGCTTTCATTCTTTTCTTTTCTTTCTTTTAAATGTCATTTCATGAGAAAACATTCCTTTTCATGAGAAAACATCATTTCATGAGAAAAACATCGTTTGGGGATAAGCCCGAAAATCGTCTTTCCTTTTTCAGTTCATTTCAGCTCTATCCTTCGTTTAACAATTCGTTCGTGGAAAATTTCATTTTAAAACAAACACGAGCTTAAACGTCGGCTTTCATGGCATCCATAAGCGTCACCTTAAACGTCGTCTTTCACGGCATCCATGAGCATCACCTCATGGCGCACATCAAAGCGTCGGTTCGTAGGATCCGTAAAAGCGTCCGTTTTCATGTCTTTCGTTCAGTTCGTAGATTTTCTTAGAAAATACTTACAATAGATACAACGTATAATCATCCATTCACATGCGTACAATTAATACTTTCGTTGCATAAAAAGGGGCTGCCAAGGAGGGCTGTACATACGTATACCTTTGAACAATTAGCATTTTCTTTCGTAAAACGTCTTTCGTAAAGCATCGTGAGGAAAAGCGTTTCGTTTCTTTTATATTTTAAGAAGACTCTAGAAGAGTATGAACGTAACACTTACCTGGACTCCATGCTACTTTCATATCATGCTGTCCATTCATGTGTGTGTTAGATGGCAACCTACATGCATACACATAACCTTAACGCCATTCTCTATCTAATGCATAAGTAACCTAAACAATAAATAGAGCTACTCATTACTTGGAATACTCTCTTTCTATCCCATGCTCCTACGTGCCCTTTACTATGCTAAACCCTTCGGGGACCACATATGGTCACCGCATCTTCCAACTCAAGGTCTTGCCTCAAGTGCTCATCCACTAAAGTGAACCCATGATTCACCATAGGATTAAGATACTAAGACATTCGTCTTACTCTTCTTACTAACCACATTTGACGCATGATTCCGACCAATGGAATCACGCATCCCAATCCTAACAATACACCCGTCACTACTTTCATGCACCTTAGCCCATACTAAATCCTCATTCCCATCCATACAAGCCACACGACTCTAAGCCAACTCTGAGGCTTAAGCACTGTGTAACTGTGCTCAGGACAGATTAACCATTAAATATGGTGAATCCGTCCGGCACATGTGTCTAACTAGATTATACATGTATCTTACCCCTTTATCACCTAAGATCAACATATAATATGTTGATCACCTGCTCCCAGGGACAAGGGTCATACTCCGATACCAACCTTCTCTTAACCCGGCTAGCATGACTCTTCATGCTATCCGTCCCTTTTGACAGTTCATCCCAATACTTAACACAACAAGACTCCATTCACCACTACGCCTTATGTCATGTCATATAGCTCGAGACCACACCCAAGCTACACCATGACCTTGTCACGTTACCTGACATCTCGCTACGTCATTCTTACATCAACCCTTAACTCATCACGAGTACGGTTCCTCACGTACTCCTATTACATCGTGACATCTCGTCACGTTCCGGCTATGTCATTTCTACACTAACTCCTCACCCATCACAAGCACGACTGTCAGTAACCACATCACTTCGTGACGTTGCCCAGTCATGCTTCCGCTGCGTACTCTTACACTTGTTCTGCTACTTCGTGCATACTCCTAGCCATAAGTCCATCACGGTGACACTTGTCGCCTCAGACTACAAGCTACGCCATAACTACTTCAGGACACTGTTCCACAGTTTCCGGCACTACTCATCACGTCCCATGCCCATCAATCACACAACTATTATTTTCTCTGTGACACGCCACACGGAGTGTCGTTGCCCCGTGGAGTACACTCAACGTATACTCGTTTTTCACATGCTACGACCCATCACCATTATGGCATATGCGCCACATGGTGCATTGCTCCACTACATGGAGTACACTTCGCGTGTACTCCCTTCATACACACTATGCCACATCATCATTATGGCATACCTACCATATGGTGCATCACTCCACCACATGGAGTACACTCCTCTTGTACTCCCTTCATACACACTATGCCACATCACTCCACCACATGGAGTGTACTCCCTTCATACACACTATGCCACATCACTCCACCACATGGAGCGTACTCCCTTCATACACACTATGCCATATGACCATTATGACATACCCACCATATGGTGCATCACTCCACCACACGGAGTACACTTCACGTGTACTCCCTTCACACACGTCACGCCACACAGAGTACACTCCTCGTGTACTCTTTCCATTCCACAATATGCCAGGAGGGTATATTTTAAATATACTCTCCTTATTCTACACTATGCCACACACAGAGTACACTCAGTGTGTACTCTTCCCATTCCACATGCCACGTTACCAATACAGCACATACTCCACAGCCATACTACACAGCACAATCCACAACACTTCACAGCACACTTCCCAACTACCCCTAACACTTCACAACGCACTACACAGATATGCCCAACATTTCACTACACAGAATGCCCAACACTTCACTACACAAAATGCCCAACACTTCACTACACAGCGAACTCCACAAATACTGACAGCACAGTCCACAACCTAATCAACTAATCAACATCTAACATAATTAACGAGGGATAGAGGGTTATACCATTGATGGGATAACCCATGCATTGCTCGCTGATTGTCATGGTCGATGATGTCAAAAGGGTCGTACGTGGCGGCTAACCCACATACGGTGACTGTTTGGGCATTTAGATAGCTAAATGTGGTCTTGGAAGGGCTCGCAGTGGCCTTGTGATGGTGGCAAGGAGCGTAACATGGCGGATCTAGCCATGTACAGTGGCGGTCGGCCACGCACAGTGGCTGTCCATCATGTACAGTGGCTACCCACAACATTAAGTGGTGGTTTGGATCTAGGGTTCAGCTAAGGCAGTTACTAGTGGAGTCGTGGAGACTTGAAGGTGGTGGCACGGTGGTCCACGGTGGTGGAGAGGGAAATGGCCGTGTGTGAGGGGGGAGAAGCCTGTGAGAGAGTGAGAGAAAGTGTGCATGCATGGGTGGTAGATCGGGGCTATGGGCGGTTGGGATGGATCGGTAGTGACTTGAGGAGGTTGGAGATGGCGGTTACCCACCATGGGGGGGGGCGTGAAACCTGTGTGTTGGAGAGGGGAGAAGTCCGTGCGGTGGAGGGAGGCTATGGGCCTCGGGTTAGGTGGAGGAGGAAGGGGGAGGCTAGGAGGTGCCTGTGGTGGTATCCGGTGGCCAAGATGGCCGCGCACGGCGGCGCTAGGAGCATGCATAGTGAACTCGTGCATGGAGGAGCCATGAACGTGCATGGGAGGAAGGTGGCTACATGGAGGGGACCAAGCTCGCTGTAGGGTGATGGCCGGTGGGAGGAGAAGCTGCCGTGGAAGTGGTGGCACCGTTGGGCGGCACACGGCGGTGCAGTGAGCACCAAGCCCATTCGGGCTGTGCACTGCAGAGAGGGAGGAAGAGAGAGCGTGAGAGGGGGAGACCGGTGAGGGGAGGCTTGCCGGAGGGAGGAGGTGCTGGTGGTGGCGGAGGTGAGGCTCACCGGCGCACGGCGGCGCCGAGCTGGGCAGTGGAGGACTTTGGCGAGAGAGGGGACTGCGTACGACATACACTTGAGGGGGAGGGAGGAGAGGGAGAGAGCTGAGGAAAAGTGAGGGAGAAGGAAGAGAGGTCTGTGTATTTAACACAGTCCCTTCGTTTAGGGATCTTCAAAACGATCTAATGATGGAGGATTAAAACACTGATTTGAAAATACGTAAATATTAACTTAATTAAAAGCATTTAGAGGAATTATGGTAGAATATTATTTTAAACTAACTTTAGTTTATAAAATAATATTCTTCATCATTAATAAATGATGAAGTCTTATTTAATATTTTTAAAAGGAGAAAACTATTTAATTAATTAAAGCTTTTAACATAATTTAAATCCCATAATATTTTAAATAACTGAAATCATAATAATATTAAAATGATTTCCGACAATTATAATATTTTTGGAGCTCTTCAAGAATATTATAATTGTCGTATTTAAAATCAAACTTAGTTCAATAACACTGGAATTACTCCTTATAAATATTTTCAGTAGATTTAAAATAATGGGTGTGCCTTAAAAGTCACATAATATCTTTAGGAATACGCCATCGAGGTTCAGCACGTATGACGAGGCTTGCAGTCGTTAGAGAGAGAAGGGGTGGACAGATTGTTGCATAATCCCATCCTCGGATTTGCTTACGTCAGAAAGAAGGAACGAACGTCAGAAAGAGGAAGTGTACGTAAGAAGGAAGGAGCAAGGTATTACACTACCCATGCCTTTAGTTATTTTAGGGTTTGCTTTACCTTAAGAATGAATTGAAGAAGTTTTTACCCCCAAAACCCTAGAAGCTGAATAGATATAGACAAGTTTTGCTCTAGAAATCTGCACATACACTCAAGAACAATGAGGTGAGGTTTTTAGTTGTTTTTCTAATGAGGAATGTTCAGATTTACAGCATGCTAATATCGCTATACGTGGATTTTGTTGTAAGTATACACTCAACCTACTCTTGGTTAACCCTTGTATATGATTATGTAAATCTTCTCATCACCATGTTTATCTTGGTTGCTATTTCTTGATTGTTTGTTGATTATGTTTCTATGATCTTATATCAATATATGGAATGAATTATATGCTTTGAAATTGTCATGAATATGCCATGAAATTCTTGTATATGTTTCGGTTTTCACATGTTTATGAATGATGGAAAATGTAACATGATGTTTCGGCCATACCATGTCTTGAATGATTCAGATCTTGGTCAAATGTTACGATTTCATGCTTTGTTTTACTAAACTATGATTTCTATGTTATTTGCTTGAAGTTTGGAATATGTTTATGTGATGATTTTTCATATTTTTCTACCGATGAGTTTCGGCCTTAGCAAGATTTTATGGTTCTATGCACATTTTTTATATTTATCATGGTTTATGTGATTATACTATGAAATGAAGATGTTATGCTTGGTTGTTCTATGCACGACATCTCATATGTCATATGTCATGCATAAGTAAGCATGTTTAAGTCTCATGTCACATGCATTTTGGGAAAGAAATGTTTCAAAGAAAATGTTTTCAAAGAGGTATTTTCAAAAAGTGTTTTTCAAAGAAAAAAAAGAAGTCTAAAAGTTTTACCACGACCCCAAGTGCTAGGGCAGGGCATTGTTCTAGTGGAACTCCTCTGTCCACTCTGTAGTGTATAAGAATGGAGTGGTAACTCCTGGGTCGACGAAGAATAGTCGATAAACCTCGAATGGATTCTTTTTAAAGAATGCCGGAGCGAGAAAGCACGTAATGCTTGTAGGTGCATAAGGCATGTAATTCAAAGAAGTAAGGTCGAGTTATTATGATTCTCTGTGTATCTAGAACTGTACGGATGGTGGTAGAGTCCCGCCTGCGATTTCCGCCTACAGATTGTTAATGGTACGATGACTAGCAAGAACACGCGGTGCAAGGATGGGAGCCGTGTTGTATCCACCATTTGAACAAGTATAAGAGCTCATATGATAAGGATCACTCGATGAAAATCTTGTGATATGTTCCAATAAGACAAGTTCTTAATAAGATCACGTGAATAAGAAAAAGCTTAGTTTTTCTGAAAAGTTTTAAGTCTATGTTATAAGTCTTTTGCAAACGGTTAAGTGCATAAGTTAAGTTCTGGTTAAGGCATAAGTCAAGTACATGTCCATGCACGCATATCATGATATACTTTTTGTATGCTTATATTAACTATGGTATGTTGTGTGTTTACTTGTTGAGATTTCTTGAAATCTCATTATGGTAGTTTCCACTACCATTCTCCAACCGGAATGGTAGAAGTTGTAACAGGTTTGGTTAGAAACCACGATGACCAAGAGGAAGAGAACGACACCTCCTCCTCCGGAGAGGATTGTGCCTAAAATGGCCACGAAGAGGCCTGAGTCCTCCATTTGGGAGTGTCTCGAGGCCATCGACTGAGAGATCACAAGAATACTAGAATTCATCATTGAGTTCAAGCGGCGTAACAATTGAGACAAGGATAACGCTTTAGAAAAACGCATGAAGCCCGAGCCTTCTTGAAAAGTACGGGAGTTTAAATATTTTGTGGAAAAAAAAGGAGAGGACATTAATGTTTATGGCCATCTTTTGTGGATTCACGTTTCTTTTGTGGGAATTCCGTGTTTTGGGAACTTTAAAATTATACTTCATGCTTTTGGGATATTTTGCCTTTAGGGCCTACGTTTATGTTTCGGGACAATGTTTGGGTTATGATATTAGTTTATGGTGCCATGTGCTTTGCAATTGCTTGTCGCATTGCCAGGTTATCCGACTTTTATAATATTTTTGCTGCATCGTTATTGCATATTGCTAGTGTACTTAGGTGCATAGCATTTTATATGTCATGTATGAGGGGTGTGTAGTCTTGTATTACATGTCTTGGCGTCTTAGTCATCGTCGAATCCCAAGCGGGGGTTGGGGGCGCCCCACGCACTTATGTGATTGATGCAAATTTTTGAGGAAATATTTTCCTATTATGGGCATTACCGCATGAAGAGCGCCAACCCCCACACAACCTGTTAGTATGGAAGGACGCATAGAATACGTTTGCTCGGACTCAACCAAGAAGCAAAGACTAGCCAAACTGTGGAAGCTCGTGCTAGTAGGTATACGCTTTTCGAGACCTTGGATACCTCTATGGACCGCATACGTTTCCGTGAGGAGGGTCAACCCATAGAAGATATTGAGCTCGAAATAGAGCATAAGTTGAACGAGATGTGGGTAAATCTATTAAGATTATGATTTGGACGTGATAGAGGTAATAATCAAGTAAGTTCTTATTGCAAGTTGTTCTCAGTTGATGGTTACGGTGCCAATTTTGAGGACGAAGTATTTTCTTAAGGGGGAGGATGTGATAACCCGACCTTAGCCAAGTCCACTCTATTACTTTTATTATAATTACTTTAACTCACTTAGTTATTTGTTCAAATTTTGGTATGCAGAGAATATAGTAAGCATCAAGGGCCTTGTTATCTTAGAGAAGGGGGCGCCCAAGCCCACTAGGAGGCCCAACATGGGCTAGTGTGAATCAGCCACTAAGGGCCTAGGTCTTAGGAAAAACCCTAACTAGGATTTTGTATAGGAGGCATCCACATTGAAGAGCGGAGGAGCTTTTAGTCTCCCCAAGAAATTTTCATCATTTGGAACCTAGGAAATGAGCAATTTGGTTAGCAAAAGTGATGCCACGTGGCCAACATGGTAACATGCAATCCAACAGCCAGAGTACATTGAACCTAGACAAGAAAATAGATGAAGGGGGAGAGTGAGAAAAGGGTTTCGGAATCCTAATGGCCACATGCCACAAACACATGCACTTGTGTGAGTTCCTAGAAGTTGCAATGATTTGGGGCGCCTAAGGAATGTGCAAAATCAAAGGCACAATGTTCAAAGGGACTATATGGATTCAGCCAAGGAAGAAACCAATAACCTTTTGCCACTTGTCGAAAGCATGAGATGTAACACCCCAATCTAGGAGGTCCAGAGGGTTAGCTCTTAATACTTAATATCAACTTCAATAACACAACTATAAAATCCAGAAAATTCCATAAAATATTAATTCATTTACTCAACCTAAAAATCTATGTTCCTTCATAGGAACATCAAAGAAATTCTCAATAACATAAATTAAAACTATCCAAAGACTCGAAAATATCCTTAATTCATCAAATCAAAATAACCGAACATAAATTAATTTACAAACTACGACTCTCAAATAAGTACTTGTACCCTTAGACACTTATTCCACTACAATCATCACACCTTGCTAAAACTTTCAACTCTTGTTCTCCAGCTGAACCATCAAAATTATCTGAAAAATATATGGAGATAAGGGGTGGGTTATCAACAACTCAGTAAGCAGATGACATATACTAGTGTGTAAACATGAGCATTTACTGAGTTTAGAATGCAGAACAAAATATTTTCTTTCAGAATGCAGCATCAGAATATTTGTTTTCAAAATGCAGCGTCAGAACATGTTATCAAAAGTATCAGAGTAAAAGTTAAAAAATATTCGTAATCAAAATCCCTTTGGCATAGCATAAACTGAAACATCACATCTTATTTTATCATATCAGAACACTTACCATGTTTAACTTTCGTGGTAGGGTTGTGCAAAACCGATAGCTAACTGAGCAGAAAAAAATGTGAATCTTTCCGTTATTCATTCTCGGAGCCCCGAGTGCGCTCATAGGAGAAAGACCATGTAGAAAACCACTTTGTTTCCAAAGTGGGTGTACCATAAACAGAAAAGTTGGTACCAACTCGAACAGAGGCCACAGTTTTACACCCGTGGTAAGGTCAGAATGGAACAAAAACAGAAACAGAATGTTATGCCAGAGGTTTTCAGAAAGCACATCATATCATATCAGAGTACATAACATCTTTAGAACAGAACCAAAATCAGATCACAAAAACATAATTTATGCACAAAATTTCATATTCGCTCTCTTTTGCATAGTTCAAAAATAAAATGTCAAAATAAGCTCATGTCTACACCAGTCATACCAAAAAAATACTTTATTTTTAAACAGAATCTCATGAGTAATACAGAACAAATAACTGAGGTAGTTCAAATTTCTTTTCATAACCAAACATGTATATTTTATAAGAAATCAACCTCAGCTCATTTTATTTTGTGCAAAGTCTAGAATAGGAACCCCGCTTACCTGGACTTCTTAGCTTTTCAGAAGTTTCCTCAAAATGCCAAACAATTATTAATTGTCACCTATAACATAATAATGTAATTCTCATAAATTTCCAATCGAACACATATTTCAATATTTAAGCCTAAGATGCTAAAATAACCTATTTAAATTCTTCAGAAACCTAACTTCACGTAATCCTAAAATATCGTCACATTTTCTAAATTCATCAATGTCATAATTAGTCCGAACAAAACACAAAATCTAACTTATTTACTAATGAGACCAAATTATAAAATTTAATTCTAGCTAATATATTTATACCAAAACATTTTAAAATTAAACAGCTAAAACTATAATAAGCCAAATCATAATAATAAACACAACATTATTGTTTACTCTTAAAATAAATCTTTACTTAATAACATGGTAAAATACTTAAGTGATTTTCTGTAATCATATTTAAATAAGAGTTTATTAACACATACTAAAAATTTTAAAACACCATAACATAACTTGCAGTTCAAAGGGTAAAAAAAGTAATTAATAATTTTAGTGTAAAAATATAGCTTAATTACACTTAAATAAACCAAATTCTTTGAATAAGCAGCAACTACGTATGCGATGGAGGTTCACCGTGAAGAGTGGAGCTGCGACAGAGTTGGGCGGATGTGCTGGCGGCTGGGTGGCTAAGTACAGAGAGGTAGAGCAATGAGAAAGAGACCCTCTAATGAGAGGTAGAGAAACACGGTGATAGTGAGAGAGAGACGGAGAGAGAGAGAGAACGGAAACTCACCGTGATGCAGCAATGCGTGCGACGGTCTGGGGCTGGGTGTCGACCAAGGGTGAAGGCTTGTCTTCTAGCATCTTCTGATGCAGTGGCATCGAAGTGGAGAGGGGCTACCAACGTGGCTCACGGTGGGGATGCTTCCCCTGTGTAGGCGTGTAAAAACAGAACCCTTCATGTCCAAAGTGTATCAGTGGCTGGGTACGGAGGTGTAGGACAAAGTAGCAGCTACCACAGTGGTTGGCTTTTCGTGGTGGTGAGGATGGGCTGGGAATTGGCATGGGAAATGGCGCATAGGGAAGATTGAAAGGCAGAGGCACAACCCATGAAGACTAAGGTTTCGGCCAAGGGAGATGCAATTCGCCATGTGTCACACATGCATTCGGGATGGGGGGTTCTTGAAGGAACTAATGATCAGAAGCTGAAGAGGCATCTTGGGACAATGCAAAACCAAGTCCCTAGATTTGGCCACCCATACACGCACCCCACACCCACATGGCACATGTCATTTGCCTAGGGAACCAACACCCACACGCCACCCAAGCCTAGAGAAGAGAAAAGGTCACCTAGGGAACCCACATGTACACGCCACTCAAGTCTAGGGAAAAGGAAAAGGCTTTGTGGGAAATGAGGAGTTCAGCAAACCCCCCCCTCCCTAACACACACGCACCATTTGCCAAGTGGCAAGCATGCACATGTTCATCCTCCTAAGGATGATTGAGGGATTGTGTTTACACCTTTTTGCCATTGGATACATTGAACCTAGAAACATGACGAAGGGTACTTTTTGAAGCTAGGGTTTTGGATGGAGGGGTTCACGCCACTTGTCTATGAGGCTTTTGGTTTTCCCAACACAACTCAATCATGAGGAAGATGAAGGGATTTTTGGCCATCGTGCCACATGGCACACATGCATGGGTCTTTTGCTTTTCCAAGGAAGGAGGGGATGTCTATAAAATGGGAGGGGCCGACGGGTGAAGGGTCTTTATGGACAATTTCGGATTCCCACTCTTGTGTCACTTCTCCTCCCACACAGCTACCCCATTTTCTCACCTTTTCTCACAATTTCTTTCCAGCCAAACACCATACACTTACCCCCACCTTCATCCGACCAATCTTACGAGTAACGAAGGAAGTGACTCCATCCAAGAAGAAGGAACATGAGTAGTAAAAGCCATACACCCATCCTCATCCACACACACACACACACACACACACGGTCACTTTGAGTGAACAAGATGATCCATGCTTTCTTTTGTACATGGACACTCAAGATAGGGCTATGGTTATTCTCAAAGGAAGAACCAATCCACCCACAACATTATACACGTGGGCATGTGTTTTTAGAAAGGGAGAAGGCCACAACCATCCTCTTGAGTTTGAATTAGGATCCTTTTTTCTCTATAGAGTTTGACCATAGGAGTGAAGTTTGAGTGCATGAGGAACCTATCTAGCCGTGAGAAGGAGTTCATGAACCATGAGGGAGTAAACCCTAGACACGACACACTCACACAAGCATCCACTCGAGTTAGGATTTTTTCGTGTGTCCTCATCTAATGTTCTTTAATGTATTTTTAACTTGCTATTTGTTTACTCATCGGATTTTCAGTAAGTAGACTCTCAACCTACTTTGGATAATATTTGCATATGCTATTTGAACATTGCATTTCTTGTTACTATCATATATACTCGTTTTTTGATGACAATCTCTTGATTGTAATCGAATTCACATGACGATCTTGCCATGGTTACTTGTTTATGATATTTTTGGATATGCTTGGAGGTAGTGGTTCAAGTTGTTGATTATAACATGTTTTTATAATCCCAAATAATTCGGCCCTGTCTATGTGTATGTGCTCGGGTTAAACATTTGCTCTTCTTTTTGGCATATGTGTTGAGTGTTTTGCCTAAGTTGTGAAATGAGTATTCAAATGTTCTAATATTTTCAAGCTGTAACTTGAGATGTTCAAAGTTTGATTACAGGATTACATAATTCACGACATTCACATGATCATATGGTCGATGAAAATAAAAGTGTTACAAGTTTCATGTCACATGCATTTGGGTTGCAAATTGTTTTCAATGAAAGGAGTCTATACATGTTTTATCACGACCACAAATGCTAGGACAAGAAGATTTTTTGGTGGAACTCTTTTGTCCACTCTCGAGTATTTAGAATGGAGTGGTAGCCCCTGGGTGGACAAAGAACCGTTGGCAGACCTTGAATGGATCATTTTGAAAAGGATACCAGAGTGAGGTAGCACCTAAAGCTAGCGCGTGCAACACATTGAAAATACGATGATGGCGAATATGCGAACTGCCGTATCATATTGTATATGCGGTGAAGGCAAAATTTGTGAACCGCCGCATTAGTTAAATATTATGACGTGGTCACCATGGTCAAGTGGACCGTTGGATGATATGGTAACAAGCAGGGAACTAACAGTTCATTGGGGAGCTGTGAGGTATCCTACTATATGTTATAAAAAATGAATAAGGCAATGAGCTCAAAGATATGTTACATGTATATTGACGAATATGAAAAGATGGAAATGATTTTTTTTAGGTCAAAGTTGCATAACCCAAGTTTTATGTCAAGTACATGTTCATGCATTCATTTCATGGTTTGTCTCTATATGTCTGTGTTATCTATTGTGTGTTGTGTGTTTATTTACTGAGATTTCTCAAAATTTCACCATGGTAGTTTCCACTACCATTCCCAACTCGGAATGGTCGAAGTTGTGGCAGGTACGCCAGATCTTATAGAGCAATGAATGAGATTAATGAGCTAATAAAGGATGAGTTTAAGGTAGAGGCCCGTTATAATTTTGTTGCCGCCATATTGAAGCTCACGACACAACGTCCTAGAAGCCCTTAAGAAGGATGACAATGGGATCGGGTTACCGGAGCCCGAAGAGGCTTTTAAGTTAAAGGAGCACATGGATTTTATGACGGGATATCTTAAACAAGCTAGAGATTACTCTGTTGAAATTATGGTTTATCTTGAAAGGTCCCTTTGTTTTGGGAAGATTTCAAAAATAGTATCTATTTTGGAAGTGACATGAAAAAAAAAATGAAATCATTTTGGGATAAATAGCTTCTGGTACCATGTTAATTGTTCGAATTGCTTTAAATCTTACTTAATATTTCTGCTGCGATTTATTGCATATTGCTAGAGTATAATAGGTGCATTGCATCTTAACTGTCATGTACAAGGGGTATGTAGCCTTGAGTTACATGTCTCTACATTTCAATCACCGTCCAATCCCAAGCAGGGGCTGGGGGCGTCACAAGTCCCCTACGCAGTCTCAGTCACAACTAATCCTATATTGAATGAATTACAAGATGATGTTTTCAAATTCAAACTCTCTTCTTCAATGATCGTGACCGAGTCCAACTCGAACTCGTTAGCATCCAATTTCAACAAGGATACAACTCTACAAGTCATCTTCACGTTAAAACTCTTTAACTGATTGCCTTCTCAAACTCTAAGCCATGAGCGTCTCCACCTTCCACTAGGATTCGTGCCCCAACAAAGTTCTCTTACAATTCCACAACTCATCTTTGTGATAACCTAGACTTAGCCATACTTTTTTCTGTATTTACGTTGCCTAAGTTTTTTTTTTTTTTTTAATTTATTAAGGGTCATGATTTAGGCATAGAATGACTAAGACATTGGGCCTTTGGATTAGGTAACCAAAGCCCAAGAGAAGAGCCATCTAAGCCCTTGGATTTTGGCCAATTAGGTGGGCTTAAGCCGAAAAAGCCCCAAAGAACTATCGGTCATGCCCCACACCATGTGGTTTGTGCCACTTGTCACGCATGTAGGGCCCATGAATCTCGAAGTGATAGTGGGCTAAGGGAGAAAGAGAGAATAGGATTTTAGGAAGGCCAAGGGAGGTTTGCACGCCTACCCTAGTGCCAAGACATTGGGCTTGCCACATGTCACTCATGCATGAAGATTTCTAGAAGGGAATCATGAGATTCTCACCAAGAAACCCACCTTAAGCCACATGTCGCTTTGAAGAATCCCAAGAGATTTACATAGCGAAGTGGCGCATGGGAAGACTAAATGACTGATTTTTCCTAAGGATTACATGGGGAACACCAAGAGGCATTCAGATTTCTAAGCCACGCACCTACCCAAGGGCATTTTCAAATCCTCATGCGATTTGTCACTCACTTGTTGGTGGAAGAAAGGTTCTAGAAGATTTCCCTTAGGGAAATGGAAAAGGGCACCACACAAAATTACCCTTCTAACCCTAGATTTTTGACTACCTTCACCCAACCACTACCCTCACTTGCCACCTGTCATCATTTGGACATTCTAGAAGGCTTGAGAAAAGAAAGAGACACAAATGGGGAAGATGAAGAATCCTCATGGGGAAAAGAGAAGGGGGGGCACACACACACCCTCCCCACGCCAATGCCACCTGGCATGCATGCACACACTCTTTCTTGGAAAGATGAAGGGGCCTTGTGTCATTTTACGTTTATGCACTTGAGGTACATTGAACCTAGACGTTCTAGAGAGGGGCAAGAGAGACTTTTGGGCTAACCTAGGGCAAGGCACAGGCCACTTTCCAAGGTGGCCTTTGCACTTCCCAAAGCCTCCCAATGATAAGGATTTCAACCAAAGAGGTAGAAGGCCATGCCACTTAGCCAACATGCAATGACCCTTGACCAACCAATCAAATTCATGAGGAGAAGGCTATAAAAAGGCCATAAGCCACACGCCCATGCCTTTTTCCTTCTTGCCATTTTTAGATTCTAAGCATTTCTCTCTACAGTCTACTTCTCTACACAACACATTGCGAATCTTCTCACATTTTCCTTCCAACCAAACGGCAACCACACACTTTCCACTGGCAAGGAGGGCCACGACTCTAAGCTAAGAAGGAACCTCACGGTGAGATTCATGTTTCCATCATCTTTCTCGCAATCACATACACGCCTACACCATGAAGATGAAAATCTCAAAAGGGATTATCACCTAGAACACACATGCACTCACATGAAGGGTCATTTCACCTTTGAAATACCCTAGGTTTTCCAAGGGGAGGAGGCCAAAAGTTTGAGGATTCATATCGTCAAGGAATTCAGCCATGGCACACACACACACAGTACTCACATGTTCATGACTTAGTCATGGTCACATGAACTTGAAGGTCTTTGTCTTTTAGGCCCTTGAACCGAGTTCTTGAAGCCTCACTTCTAGCAAACAATCGGCCCAAGCAATTCCATAACACACGCACACACGGATTAGGGTTAGACCCTTGTTCAAACAAGTTGTATCAATCTATTACAGCTTGCTACTGAATATTCGAAGGATTTTGTAAGTAAACCCTCAACTTATTTTCGATTAACATATGTATATACTTGTGTGAATCTTTCATCTTATTTGATAGTGTGTATGTTTGTTATTTAGTAACTTTGTGAATAAGTATCTTGTTGTAAATATACAAGAACATGCCATGATTATATGCTTCGGTTTACATGATGTTGCGCCATGATTTGAAGAGATTAGGGTTTCTACTTATGGGATGATTTGTTGTAACGCCCGTCCTTGTGGTAGAACATTATGTAAAATGACTTTAGAAAGGACGATGGGAATCACCGCTCGTTTTAAAACTTTTTCCTTCCATACCCAGGGTGCAAGACTCTACATTATAAAATAAAATTTGCTTCGAGAATAAAAGAGGTTTACAGTGGAAAACATAAATCTTAAGATAAAAGGCCTCTCATACAGTTAAAACTCTCATGCCTAGACTTTCGTGCTCTTCCCCTTGGGCCATGTCTGTCCTGACGCATACTGCTCATTCAGTTCCTGTGGGGGGAGGGGCATACATAAAAACTAAAATGAGTTGATAACTCGTAAGCATTACTTCATACAGTTAAAATATAATAACATAGGTTTTCATTCATGCATTCATCATTCCATACATACTATACGTACATGCATGCATGCATTCGTTTGAAAACATCACTAGACGGGGTTTTTCTTTAAAAATGGGTTTTCTTTTCGTGAAACGTATCTCCCGTCAGTACCTTCTTTTCTTAAAGAGTGCGATGCATTCATGCATTCATACATTTTTCTTATTACTTTCATTGGTCGGTACACACTGTTACGCCCCGTGTGGTGGGGTTAGTGGCCTTCCTTTGGGCCCAGACTCCGCCCGTGGCCACAGGTTGTGAATCCATTTTCCGTTAGGGGGTAGCACTGGGTGCACTACCGGTACCACTTATCTGGCATTACAATCTGCCCAGTCCATTGGTGCCTTTTTCATTCATTCATATGGTCGTTACGTATTTTCATACATTAAACGTTCAGTCCTTTTCTTTCAGTTCAGTTCAATCATTTCCTTTTCAGTCCTTTTCATTTAGTAGTTCATTCATGAAAAAATATCATTTAAGAGCATGGGCTTAAACATCATCTTTCATGGCATCATTTAAAGCATCAGTTCATCGTATCCTTAATACATTAGTTCATAAGGACCTTTTAAAACACTTTCTTCGCGTCGTTTAAAGCATCTCAATTAAAGCATCAGGCATAAGCCTCAACATTTATTTTTGTGGAAAATACATAGAATAGATACTGCGTAGAGTCATCCATTCACATGCATACAATTAATACTTTGGTTGTGTAAAAAGGGGCTGCAAAGGAGGGCCATACATATGTATACCTTTGAACATTTATACTTAGCATGCTTTCATAAAACATCTTTAGTGCCGTTTCATAAGGCATCGTAAAGGAAAAGCATTTCGTTTTCATTTTCATATCCTTTTTGAAAACTCTAGAAGAGTATGAACGTAATACTTACCTGAACTTCATGCTACTTTCATATCATGCAGTCCATTCATGTGCGTGTCAGATGGCAACCTACATGCATACACATAACTTCGATGTCATTCTTTATCTAATGCCTAAGCAATTAAACTTAGAAGACATAAACTACAATTCACTTGAAACACTCTCTTTCTATCCCATGCTCTTACGTGCCTTTTACTATGTTAAAACCTTCGGGATCCACTTATGGTCACTACATCTACCAAACTCAAGGTCTTACCTCGAGTGCCCATTCACTAAAGTGAACCATGATTCACCTTAGGATTAATACACTAAGACCTTCATCTTACTCTTCCTATTGACCATATTCTGTAGCATGATTCCAACCAACGGAGTCACGCATCCCAATCCTAGACAATACACCCTTCACAATCTCCATGCACCTTAGCTCACACGAATCCCCATTCCCATCCATACACACCACACGGCTCTAAGCCAACTCTGAGGCTTAAGCACCATGTAACCATGCTTAGGACATATTACCCATTACATATGGTGAATCCATCCGGCACATGTGTCTCACCAGATTACACATGTATCTTACCCCTTTATTACCTAAGACCAACATATAACACATTGATCACATGCTTGTAGGGACAAGCGCCATACTCCGATACCAACCTTCTCTTAATCCGGCTAACATGACTCTTCATACTACCCGTCCCAACACTTAACACGACAAGACTTCATTCACAACAACACCTTACGTCATGTCATATAGCTCGAGACTACTCCCAAGCTACACCGTGACTGTGTCACGTCACCTGACATACCGCTAAGTCATTTCTACGCCAACTCCTAACTCATCACGAGTACGGTCCCTCACATACTCCCATCACATCGTGACATCTCGTTACGTTCCTGCCTACGCCATTCCTACACTAACTCCTCACCCATCACAAGCACAACTGTCAATAACCGTGTCACTTCGTGACATTCCCCAGTCATGCTTTCGCAGCGCACTTTTGCACTTGTTCTGTCATTTCACACATACTCCCACCCATATGCCAATCATGGTGACACTTTTCACCTCAGATTACAGGCCACATCATACCTACTTTGACATATTGTTCCACAGTTCCCGACACTACTCACCACGCTCTACGCCCATCAACCACACAACCATCTTTATCTCTGCAACAAGCCACATGGTGTGTCGCTTCACCTCATGGAGTATGCTCCACGTGTACTCCCTCCATACACGCTAGGACCTATCACCATTACGGCATACCCGCCATATGGTGCATCACTCCACCACATGGAGTACACTCCATGTGTACTCCCCTCACACATGCTACGCCTCACAGAGTACCCTCCACATATACCCTTCCCAATCCACACAACGCCACGCCACCATTACAACACATACTCCACAACCACACTTCACAGCATAGTCCACAACACTACACAACATACTTTCCAACTACACCCAACACTTCATGTACACATCACATCACCACACTACACAGTGAACTCCACAAATACTAATAGCACAATCCACAACCTAACCAACCAAAAAATAACATAACTAACGAGGGATAGAGGGTTATACCATCGATGGGATAACCCGTACGTTGTTCGGTGACCATCATGGTTGATGGCATCGGAAGGGTCGTACGTGGCGGCTAAGCCATGCACAGTGGTGGTTAGCCACATATAGTGGCTGTTGTGGCCATTGGAGGTGGCTAGAGGTGCGGGTCTAAGCGTAGGAAGGTCAGGTCGTGGTCGTGGAGTGGTGGTTTCGTGGTAGTGCAGAGGTGGCACACATCGAAGACACGGGGGCTCGTGGAGGAGTTTAGGCCATGGGTCTCAAGGCATGGAAAATAGAAGGGGAACTTGGCTGGTCGTGGCTAGCCATGGAGGAGCTCAGGAGGTTGCTAGTGGAGCAATGGTGGCGAGGTGGAGGTGGCATGGCGGCAGATCTAAGCCATGAGGTGGAGGGAGAGTCCATGAGAGAGTGAGAGAGAATGGGGGAGCTAGGTGGCTCAGCTAGACATGGGGTGGCTAGGGAGGTCACCAGTGGGAGGGGAAGACTTTGGTGGTTGTGTGGTGGCCGTGGGAGGCAGAGCTCAGCCGTAGGTATGGAGAACCCGTGCTTTGGAGGAGCTCCGTGCGGTTGAGGAAAGGGCTACCGACTTCAGGTCAAAGGGAGGAGGAAGGGGAGGTCAGGGGGACCTCACGGTAAGGTCGTGCATGGGTTTCTACTGGAGTGCGTGGGGGAGGACGACTGCGAGGTAGAAGCTGGCTTCGATGGTGGAAGCTCACCAGCATGGGAGGACGCCGATGGTGGTGGAGGTGAGGCAGAGCGGCACCGGGCTGGGCTGAGGAGAGAATCGGTGAGAGGGAGAAAGGCATGCGGCATACGCTAGGGGAGAGGGAGGAGAGAGAGAGAGAGAGAGAGGGGGGAAAAGTGAGGGAGACAGAGAGGGGGCTTGGGTATTTAATCCAGACCCTTCATCTTGGGATCCTTAAAACAATCTAACGGTGGGGAATTAAAACACTAATTTAAAATGCGTAAACATTAACTTAATTAAAAGCATTGAGAGGAATTAAGGTAGAATATTATTTAAACTAAACTTTAGTTTATAAAATAATATTCTTTCATCATTAATAAAATGATGAAGTCTTATTTAATATCTTTAAGGGAATAAAACCATTTAATTAATTAGAGTTTTCAACATAATTTAAATATCATAATATTTTAAATAACTGAAATCATTTTAATAAATGATATTAAAATGATTTCCTACAATTATAATATTTTAGAGCTCTTCAAAAATATTTTAATTATCTTATTTAAAATCAAGCTTAGTTCAATAACACTGAAAATACTCCATATAAATATTTTCAGTGCATTTAAAACATTGGACGTACTTTAGAAATCACATAATATCCTTAGAAACACGATATCGAGGTTCGGCACGCATAACGTGGCTCGCAGTCGCTAGAGAGAGGGGTAGACTGTTACATAATTTTCGTTCTCGGAATTTTCGTACGTCATAAAAAATGAGTGGGGTGTTACATTTGCTATGCTTTCATGTTTTAGATTTTATGATGATCTTTGCCACGATCTATAGTCCATTGTCGTTTGGTTTTCATGCTAATGAACCCTATAAGTTTCGGCCATAGCATGTTTGTGTATATTGGATCATGTGTTTTGATATTGAACTATGCCATACTCATATTACCATGCCATGATTTGAATGTGTTACACTTAATTATTGCATGCACGACATTTCATATGTTACATGTCAAGTGTCAGGAAGAGTATGTCTTAAGTCTTATGTCACATGTATTTGGGTAAATGATTTCTTCAAAAGTGTCTGTAAAAATTTTATCACGACCGTAGATGCTAGGACGGGAGAATATCTTGGTGGAACTCCTTTATCCACTGTGAAGTGCTTAAGAATAGAGTGGTAACCCCTGGGTCAACAAAGAACCGTTGGCATACCTCTGATGGATTCTTTTGGAAAGGATGTTGGAACGAGGTAGCACGTAATGCTAGTGGGTTGTGATACCCTGTATTTTAGTATATTTTTAATTGAATGATTATTTTAATTAATTTAAATATTAGTTCTCTTGTTTTAAAATTTATTGGATTTCTCGTTGGTTTATTTTATGATTTTTTTTAAGTTGTGAAAATTATTTTGTTATGCTCTATTAATATTAATTATTGTTTTGCATTTAAATTTCTCTTAATTTAAATTAGTTTTTTGTGGGTTTTAAAATTATTGTGTTGTTGGATTTAATTATTTTATTTTACTTAGTCACTGTGTTTAAATTAATTTTATTTAAACTGTTGTTTTGAAATAATTTTCGTTGGATCAATTTTGTGACCCAAGTTGTGAGGATTCGACCTCATTTCTTTCCCTTCCTTTTTCTTTTTCTCTTTTCTTTCTTCTCTTTTCTCTTTTCTTCCTTCTTTTTCTTCCTTTTTAGGGGCCTCCCAGCCGTGCGACCCCCCTCCTTTCCCTCCCATGCGTTTTTCGTTCTTTCTCCAGCCTGCACCGCTGCGCATCGCCATGACTGACACCACCCCTCTCCTTCCCTTCCCCACCAACCGGCGACCTCACCCCTCCATTTCCAGCCTCTCCTGTGCCGCCGTCTGTCCCCACGCACGGCTTGAAGCCGCAGCCTTCTCTTCGCTCCAGAGCCGCTGTCGCGCCACCTACAGCCACCATCTTTTCACCACATCATCCTCGACTTCCTAGCAACCTAATGCACCCATCCTCAGCCCCGATCTGCAACCAGTGAAGCACATTCACCACATTTTCCGAATTGTGCATTTTGGCCTCCAAACACCTCCCACTCCGCCACCCACGGCCAACCACCACCACCACCACTAGCTTCACCGACATCTCTTGCCCTTCCCTAGTAATCTCAAGTCTTGGTTTGTCCCTGTTCAAAAGTGAGTTTTTGAGACCCACGGCCACAGTGCAATTTGTCTTGGTTCCGTTGTTGTGCCGCCACTTCTATCACCTCCGTGATCTTTCAAAAATTATATTATAGCATTGTAAGTATTTTCCCAAAGAACTTTTGAGATTTAAATATATTTTTGCGCTAACTCATATTTACTATGAATTAGTTGGTTGTGCCGGACTGAGTCTAAGGAGTAAGGGAAGCGGTTGGATTGGATGATGGAGTTGTTTGTGTGATTGGTTTATGCTATTAGATTTGTTGGCTGTTTCGGGTTTAAATATTGGTGTTTTGAGTTTGACGTTGGTTATGGTGGATATTGGTGATTTTAGGAAGTGATGATATATTTTGGGATTTAAGTTTTGAGAAATTAAAATAGGTTATTTTAGAAGCTTAGACATAAATATCGAAATCCGTGATTGATTGAAAACTTACAGAAATTACGTGATTATTTTTATAGGTGACGATTTATAGTCGACTCGACATTTTTGAAGAAAATTCTAAAAAGCTAAGTCGTACAGGTAAGCGGGGTTCCTATGCTAGATTTGCATAAAAATAAAATGGGCTGATGTTGATTTTTGAAAATATGCATGTTTTGTTATGAAAAGAGATTTGAACTACCTCAGTTATTTGTTCTGCATTACTCATGAGATTCTGTTTAAGAATAAAGTATTTTCTGACATGACTGGTGTAGACATGAGCTATTTTGCATTTTGCTCCTGAACTGTGCAAAAGAGAGCGAATATGAAAGTTTGTGCATAAAATTATGTTTTGTGATCTGATTCTGTTCTGTACTCTGATATGATGTGATTTCTGAAAACTTTGTTCTATTCTGAAGATGTTTTATACTCTGATATGATGTGATTTCTAAAAACTTTTGGCATGACATTCTGAATCGGGATGTGGTTTGTGGATGGTGATCTATTTGACCTACCACGGGTGCTAATAGTGGCTTTTATTTGGGTTGGTACCAACTGTTCTATTTCTGGTGCACCCACTTTGGAAACAAAGTGGTTTTTCTGGTGGTCTTTCTTGTGTGCACACTCGGGGCTCCGAGAATAAATAAGGGGAAGATTCACATTCTGTTTCTGCTCGATTAGCTACCGGGATTTGCACAACCCTACCACGGGGGTTAAACATGGCCTCTGATGCGATGCGATGCGATGTGATGTTCTGGTATGATGGTGGTCAGTTATGCTATGCCAAAAGACTTTGAATAAGAATATTTTCTGAAACCTTTGCTCTGATATTTTGATAACATGTTCTGACTCTGCATTCTGAAAATAAAAAGTGTTTTGTTCTGCATTCTGAAATCTGTAAATGCTCATGTTTGCATACTAGTATATGTTCTCTGCTTACTGAGTTGTTGATAACTCACCCCTCTTATCTCCAATATTTTCATATGATTTTTGGATATTTTAGCTGAGGATCAAGACTATGAAGAATTGGGTGAGATGACTTAATAATAGTGGATTAAGAATAGAAACCTTTCGATGAGCATTGGTGATTTTTGATAATTATATTGTTGAAACGTGAGTTTAAGTGACATGTAAAGAAGTTGGTAATTTTTGGGATTACTGTATTGAGGATTTTATATACGAGTATGTGTGGTTAATTAAATTTGAAGTGTTTACGTTTGATTTGGAGCTTTTGGAAGTATATTAGCAATGTTGGAGTTGATTATCAGGTAGCATGAGTTAACTCTCCGAACCCTCGGGAATGTGGCGTTATATGGGTGCCATGACTAAGGCAAATAACTCAACGAAGTACTGTCGTGTTATAATGAATGTGAATAAGACGTATTCACCACGATGTACGGATCGTTGGTGGTGCGGTAAATAGCTGGAACGTGTGGTACTTAGGGGAGCTGTGTTGTATCCACCATGTGTTATAAGAATAAGGCAACGAGCTCACATGATATGAATTACATGATATGCTACAATATGATATGAATGTTTAAAGATCAACACGAAAATGATGTCAAAGATGTTTTCTGAAAAGTCTAAAGATCTCTGTTACATGTCTTTCAAAAATGGTCAAGTACATAAGTTATGTTTTTGGTCACGTCATATGTCAAGTACATGTTCATGTATGCATTCCACGATTGGCTATTTGTATGCTTATGTTAAATGTTGTATGTTGTATGTTTACTTGTTGAGCTTTCTCAGAATCTCATTGTGGTAGTTTGCACTACCATTCCCCATGCGGAATGGTAGAAGTTGTGATAGGTCTAGAAGATCACCCCATGGTGAAACGCAAGAGGACGATACCCACGACCATCGAGGAGGTACCGAAGAACAATGAAAGCTCGATGGAGCCCTCCTTGTTAGATAGAGTAGAGAATGCCGACTGGCTCATTTTCGAGGCATTGCAGCTCATTGACGAGCTGAAGAGATTTAGGAATTAGGATAAGGATCGATTTTTGGAGAAAAGAAAGAAGCCCAACTAGTTTGTGTTTGAAAAAAAAAAAAAAAAGAGGGACCGTTTTCTTGTGCCAGGAAACATGTTTTGGATTTCGGATGATTTGAGGCCTTTTTGTGATTGATCCCTTTGTTTTGGTTAAAAGTTTTTTGACACTCATGTTTTGGGAGACAATGAACATATCTTTTATCTAGTGCTTTTGAAAATTATGTTATGTTAAAGGCAATGTTTGGATTATGACTAGTCTTACGGTACCATGTGCTAAGGCAACTACTTTATGCATTGCCTAGTCTTATACAAACTTTACTTTTTCCGTTGCGTTATTTATTGCATACTGCTAGTATACATAGGTGCATTACATTTTATCTGTCATGTACAAGGGGTATGTAGCCTTGTGTTGCCTGTCCCGACGTTTCAGTCGCCACCCCATCCCAAGAGGCGGCTGAGTGCACCACAATCTTCATATTAAAAATCTTAAACTGACTCCTTATATATATGCTCAGCCCCATGCAATTACCTGTATCTCATTCCTCTTCAAGCCCCAATGTAGTTTCTGCTTACCCAAAATCACGTAGAACACCTCTAGTCCACCAGCATCTCTCACGTTTTCTCTCTCCTTCTAGTTCACATGATCAATTTCATGCTGAAAATATTGTATTAACGTTGTGAGGTAAGTAGCATGGTGTACGGTAAACATCATGTCTTTTATAAAAAAATATTTGCATGTACGTCCTCCATTGGAAGCCCCTTTTTATGTACCCACGGAAGAATTATGCCTCAAAATATTTATAAAAAATCATGATTTTATGTGTGAGTTATGCATTAAAACATTTATGAAATGTCATGCATGATTTTATGTGAAGATTTATGCGATAAAATATTTATGAAAAAAATCATGAGTTTATTATGTGAGGAAACATGTACCACAACATTTTATGAAAGAATGCGATCTCATTTGAAATCTATGATATGACAAGTATGCAAGTGTGATTATGATGAAATATGAATGAGAAGATACGTAATGGTCTATGTTATGATATAAAGACAATACCATATGTTATGGCATATTGCATTACCAGGTTATACATTCTGGTAATGCACTCAGTGTGTCTTCCTTATGTATGAATTCCACAACCTGCGGCCACAGGCGGAATTGGAATCTACTTAGATTTGCTAACCCTAACTCACGGGGGTCAACCGTGTGTATCGACCTATGATAAGTGAAAGACAAGTTCAAGTTCATGTTATTTATGTATGTATTTATGAGTCTGCATGTTTTTCAAGAAACCTTATGTTACTATGTTTACTGTATGATGTATTACTTATTGAGTATTCGACTCATTTTTATATGTTTTTTATATTTTAAAACTACACCATGTTAGAATATTTATGAAGCTAGAGCTGCAGGACGAGACTTAGTCTAGGGAGGCGTGACAGTGCCCTAGATTATGTACATAGATTTTAAGTGGGTATTACATATAACATGTTAATTTTATGAACCAAATCCATGATGCTGATTACAAGTACTAGATTAAATAATTGAATAAGTTTGCATCTATGATTTTGTAATAATACATTAGTTAGGCTTTAAATACATGAAGTGAGAAAAATTGGTAGTGTGTGCCACGGGTTAGCAAGACTCTCATGTTAATATGGGAATTATGATAGAACACGGAAAGCTTGTATAAATGAAACCTAGGACCAAAATTAAGAATAGAAGCCAAAGTATGATTCTTGCAAAATATATTACTCTTAGTGAAATGAGAAAGTTCTAACTTCAAAATATATCTCTTGTTTCATGCACCTTACCTTCATAACTCGAGAAGTTTGTAAGTTGGCCTCTAACTTATTATTGGATAATGTTTATATGACTTTGTGTAAACACCACATTCATGTTATAAATGTTATTTTGAGGATGAAATGCTTTGTGATACATGATGAGCATTCGGTCACTTGTAGGACATGTGTTGAATATTTTTGCATGATTATATACTATTTAACATGATGCATGAAAATATGACATTTTACATGAAGTATGTTAGTTGATACAAAGAACAGAACATATCAAAATATGTTTGGTCATAAGTATTGCATGAAAAATATTTTATCAAGACCCAATGCTAGGATGGGGGAATATCTTTGTAAAATTCATTTGTCCACTTTGGAGTGACTAAAAATGGAGTGGGAATCCCTAGATTGATGTGACAACCTGGAGTTAGCCAAGTCTTCGTCTGTATTTCATCGCCAATTTATGTATAATTTTGGGCAATGCAAAAGGTATAGAGTACTTAGAGACCTTCGACCTTATTTGGTTCTAATGCACTAGACACCTAAGATAGGCCCAGCAAGGCCTTAGAAATTCCGCCAGCCACAAGTGTGTGTGGCATGGCAAAGGCATGTGTGTGTGCCCTTGCAGTCCACTTCCTCTCATTTCCCCATGAAGATTTTTCATCTTCTAGTGCTCCTTCCCTAGGTGGCCTTTTCGAATACCCAAAGCTCTCTTATGCAACCCTAAAGGCACAAGTGGCGCATGAATGTGTGCCCTTGAGTATAGTGGCCAACAATCTAGAGTTAGGATAGTCATTGTAGTCGCAAATTCCTTCCTCTTCCTTCTAGAAACACTCCTCTACTAGTGCATGGTTGACAAGTGACAAAATGTCAGAAAATCACTTGAGTGAGCGTGTGGGTGATGGAAATCTGAAAATCCCCTTTTGTCCCTTGGGCTTCCCTATGCAATCTCTTGAAAATGATCCCTTTTTGGTCTTCCCTAGGCACCACTTCCCATGGAAATCTTCTTGGAACTAGAAACAAGTGCCAAATGGCATGGGGTGTGCATGTGGGTGAGTTGGTCGAGTGGCCTTTGGCCTTCTCTAGGTCATCCCATCATTCCTTCTTCTAGAAGCCTTCTTGTATGAAGGACAAGTGGCAAACCGAAGGGCTTGTCACTAGGGTTGGCATGCATGCCTCCCTTAGCTTCCCAAACACTCTCATCTCTCCTCGTTAGCGCACTTACATGTCCAGATTCATGGGCGTCTTATGTGTGACAAATGGCACAAGCCTCATAGCTTAGCGTGTCCCTATGTTTCTTCTAGGGTTTTTGGGCTCGAGCCCACTTAGTTGGCCGAATTCTAGGGGTTTGTTTGGCCCCTTTCTCTTGGGCTTTGGATGCAAACTACAAGTCCAAGCCCTATATCCAACTAGACCTAATCTCATGGCCTTAAAATAATACTAAGGCAATGAAAAATAATTATGGATGAAATCTAGCTAAGTTTGGGTTATCACAATGGTACCATAATTTAATTATTCCAAAAGATTTCAAAATAGATAACATTGTGAAATCTCCCAAAAACAATAGGGATCTCCAAAAGTAAACCATAAGTCCTTTCCTTTCTTTATTTTATTTTATTTTTTATTTTATTTTATTTTTAACTACAATCTTCCAAGATCCCTCTCAAAACCCTACAAGGCCTTCTCTATTTGGCCTTGTCATTGTTAAGTATCCTACTTAGCTATTCAAAGAGCTACAACACTTCCGTAATGAACTGATAGGCGGCTTGCCTCTCCACTATGGATGGCTTTGACGAGCTTTCAAGACTTTTAGTGAGCATGTTCTTTTGAGGATTTTTGTTTTGCATGCATTGGTAAGGATCATTAGTGAGGCATTGACTAGAGTACATGCCATGCATTTCATGAGATAGGTTATCAAGTTTCAAAGGTTTAGTTCGCATGCATCACTTAGACGTCGAAGGGCATTTTTGTAATTTTTCCTTCTCATGTCACTGTTTATATTCCCTTAAGTTAGTTAGATTCTAATTTAGTATAATTTATTTCACAGCCAGTACTTCGCTTATAGCTCCAATAGTCTATAAGTTGGCCTTTAACTGATACCTTAATGAATTATTTATAAATGTCATTTTTATAACTGTCGTTTTTATAACTATCATTTTTGCATGAACTTTCATATCATTGTTTGCATCCAAACATCATTTTTGTGCCACTCATGAAAAAACATTTTTTTTCAAAAGCCTTTGTATGAAAATTATTTAATCATGACCCCAAAGGCTAGGATGAGGAAGTATCCTAGTGGAACTCCTCTGTCCACTCTAGAGTGATTAAATATGGAGTGGTAACTCTTAGGATGACGAAGAACAGTCAATAGACTTTGAATAGGTTCTTTTTAAAGAATGCCAGAGTAAAATCATATGTTTATGGTACCTAACTCTAGTGGGTACACACGTTATGATGTTATGTTATCAATGCATTGAGAATGAGTTTGCAAACAACATAATTTTCAACGCAAGTTGTACTACGGTCACTGGTAGATACTTACAATGCACATGGGGAACTATGTTGTTATCATACATCATGTTTAATGCAAGACTCACATGATTTTTATGTTGAAAAGTTATGTTTTTACGACAAAAATGAAATTATGTTCTCTATAAGAAAATGTGCATCAAAATCTATTTCCTTGAAAAATATAAGTGGAAGACAAATATAATTTTTCTACATTTGCATGCATTTCACGTTTGTCATTCTTCATGCATAGTCTATCTTTGTGCAAGTTGATTTTTAATTTACTGAGATTTCAAGTAAATTTCACCCCTTGTGGACCCACTATCATTTCACTTGAAATAATAGAAGTTGTAGATGTAGATGGACCCAATGGACTAGTGGATCAGGAGGATTAAAGAGGAACCAGACGTCGACAGGAGACTTGATCTTATCCTAATATTTCTAAGTCTAACCCTTCGTGCTATAGAACGCATGAAGCAATTGGTTTAGATCCTTTTGAAGAACTGGGTATTTTGTACTAAGATTAAGCTACTGATGCTCTGAAACTTAGTTCAATCTATATTATTGGGATGATTTAGTTATTCTGGCATAAGTTCTTTATCACCCTTATTTTCCGCTGCGATTATTGCATACTGCTAATTGTATTCTAGGATGTATTGCATATTAGCTATTAGGTACTGGGATATGTAACCTTGTGTTGCATGTCCCGACGCTCTAAGTCTCCATTACATCCCAAGCAGAGGTTTGGGGGCGTCACAATATGCTATGCTATACCATGTCACCACATGTATGTCTGTTACATATTATATTCTATAACAAAATAATTATCTATTACACAATATATTCTATCACGTAGTATTTATCTATTACACAATATATTATGTCACATAATGTTTAACTGTTGCACGTTATGCCATGTCACATAATGTTTATCTGTTTCATGTTATACCATATCATGAAATGCTTGTTTGTTTCATATTTTGCCATGTCAAAAAATGTTTGTATATTACATGTTATGCCATGTCACGATATATTTGTCTATTACACATTATGCCATGTCATGAAATTTTTGTTTGTTTCATGTTATGCTATGTCACAAAACATTGATCTGTTGCATGTTATGCCATGTCATGAAATGTTTGTCTGTTTCATGTTGTGTCATGTCATTCATCTAACGTACATGTCACGCTATGTTACGTCAAGTCTCCTTCTCTGACACCATTACGGTGGATTACTTCCAACAGTATGGCTGCCTTTTATGTAGTCCTCTTCTCTAGCATCATTACAATGGTTTCGAAATCCTAAGTGTTGTAACCGGAGTGGGTAGTTGGAAGGCTATTAAAAGCTGTACTTCAAGTCTTGAACTGACCAAACTACCCTCACTTAGTGTGTTTCAAGTCAGTTAATGTGGCTCTAATAAATAGGAAAACTACTCTCGAGCTTCCCCATTGCACTTTTACCAATGGTATGGTTTTGGTCCATAGTCTTTATTCCTTCCAGTCTATGATTCATAATGGCCTTTCCTCGTAGGTGAGATTTGGTTGCAATGGAACAAGATTTGAATTAATTATATGGGGATGTTGGTTCCCAACAATTTTTCTAAACAAGGAAACGTGAAAAACATTATAGATCCCTTAAAATTCCTCTGGTAACGCCCCTTTGTATGCCATTAGGCATACTTTCTCCAATACTGATAGGGTCTAATATACCTTGGGTTTAGTTTCCCTTTCAACCTAATTCTTTTTACCCTTTTCATTGGTGAGACCTTGAGGTATACCCAATTACTATCTTCAAAGGTCAACTCTTTTCTTCTTAAGTCAGCATAGCTCTTCTACTTGCTTTGAGTTGTAGCCATCCTTTCCCGTATGAGTCTAAATTGCTCTCTCATCTCCTGTATTATTTATGGCCTAATTATTCTAGCCTCTCCAACCTCATCCCAACATAAAGGCAATTTACACTTTTTCTCGTACAAGGCCTCTTGTGGGGCCATTTGGATAGTTTCTTGGTAACTGTTATTGTAAGCAAATTTAATGAGTGGGACGTGGCTTTCCAAGGAGCCCTTGAAATCCAACACGCAAGCCCTCTGCATGTCAACCAGCATCTAGATTGTCTCTTTCGATTGTCCATCAGTCTAGGCGTGGTTGGCACTACCGAATCTTAACTTAGTGCCCATTGCTACTTGTAAACTTCTCCATAAATGAGAAGTGAACCTCGCATCCCGATCTAACACTACAGTTTTAGGCTCACTGTGAAACCTAATTGTCACCTTAACATACAACCGAGTTAATTTTCCTAAAGTGTCTGTGGTAGTAACCAGAAGAAAATGGGCCCTCTTGGTCAGCTTATCTATGCTTACCTAAGTCGTGTTCTTACTACTCGGGGTTCGGGGCAGTCCGACCATGAAATCCATAGCAATGTCTTCACACTTCCATTACGGAATGGGTAAGGGGTTGTAAGTTGCAAGCAAGTCTCTGATGTTCAGCCTTTACTTGTCTACAAGTGTCACACCTCTTGATGAAGTGAGCGATGTCCTGTTTATTTCCTTCCCATAAAAATTCCTTCTTCAAGTCTTGATACACCGTTCTGTTTCCCGGGTGAATCAACTATGTTGATGAATGGGCTTCTATGAGTATAATTTCCTTAAGTCCTAAATTGGCCGGAATCACCCTTCGCCCTTTGTAAAACAAGGTTTCGTCCTTGTTCAGACTAAAAAGCAAAGGTTCTTTCCCTCTTCTTACTCTTCACCATATATCCAACAACTTTGGGTCCTTTATCTTCTAGTCCTTTAGTTCATCATAGTCCATCATCCTTAACTCTTGTATTAAGGCGAGGATTTCTTCCTGTTGTGAACTCTCTACCAGCAGTTTCCTCATTCCTTCGAGGAGTGAGTTTACCTCTATAGAACCTCCTATGTCCTTTGCTCGAGACTTCTGACTTAGTGCATCGGCGACCATGTTGGCTTTTCCAAGATTATACTTGATTTCGCACCGATAGTAAGTCTCCAGCCATCTCCTCTATCTCATGTGGAGGTTCTTCTAAGTGAAGTGATGCCTCAAACTCATGTGATCCTTGTTCACCTCACAAGTTTCCCCATAAAGGTAATTTCGCCAGATCTTTAAGGCGAACGCTACTGCTGCTATTTCCATATCGTGGGTGGGTAGTTCTTCTTATGATCATTCAGTTGTCTAGACATGTAAGCCACTACCCTTCCCTCTTGCATCAAAACACATCCTAGCCCATAATTTGAAGCATCATTGAACACAACAAATGGTTTATGGGACTCTGGAAGTGCCAGTACAGGGGCTATGGTCAACCTTCTCTTTAGTTCCTCGAAGCTCTGCTCACACAACTCGAGCTAAATGAATTTGGCATTCTTCCTTGTCAACGCATAAATAGAATTGATAACTTGGAGAATTATTACATAAATCTCCTATAATAGCTAGCTAGTCCCAGGAAACTTCTAACTTCGTGTACTATTATGGGACGCTGCCAGTCCACGACTACCTCAATCTTACTAGGATCTACCGTGACTTCATCCCTAGATATCACGTGATTGAAGAACTTAACTTCTTCTAACCAGAACTCACACTTGTTAAGTTTGGCATAAAGTTGATGTTCCTTCAATTTCCCTATTACGAACCTTAGATGATTCACATGATCGCCAACATCCTTGGAATAAACTAGGATATCTTCTATGAATACCACCACAAACAATCCAAGAATGGTCTACACACCCTATTCATGATATCCATAAATGTTGCTAGGGCATTAGGTTTACAGCATCACTGTAAACTCAAAATGTCCATACCTCACTCAAAATGTCATTTTGGTTATGTCATCCTCTTTAATCCTCAATTAGTGATAACTAGACCTAAGATAAATCTTAGAGAATATCGAGGCCCCCTGCAACTAGTTGAACAAGTCATTTATCTTCGACAAGGGATAGTTGTTCCTTAATGTCATCTTGTTCAAATCCTGATAACCAATACACATCCTAAAAGTCTCTCGTCCTTCTTATTGACAAATAATATCGGTGCTCCCCAAGGCGATGGAATAGGCCAAATAAATCCCTTTGCCAGCAACTCTTGAAGTTGGCTCTTTAACTCCGACAAGACCATTCTTTAAGGTGTCTTATGTGCTAATGTCATTCTAGTTTCCAGTTTGACTGAAAACTCAATTTCCCTAGGACGGGGTAATCCTAGCAATTCCTTGAATACTTATGGGAACTCATCTATTACTAGTATTCTTTGTACTTCTTTAGGTTCCCTCGGCAACCAAGTTTACTAGGTAAGCCTAATCCATTCGTCAAATCCCATTTAGGTTGTAATGATGTAATTATTTATGGCATTGACCATAATTTACTCCTCTGGAATACCTTGCCTTCCTCTCCAGGCACTTGAAATAATATCGTCCACCATCAACAATTTATACTTGCGTAATGATGAAAAAATGAATTCATCCCTAGGATAATATCGAACTCGAGCAAATTAAACACTATCAATTCCGCCTTCATAATGATTTTGCCCAATTCTAACGGGCAATTTGTAGCTATCCTAGCACAAGATATTATCTCCCCGATGGGTAGTGCTACAGAGACTCTATTGCATCAGCTCAGTCCAAAGGCCGATCATTCTAGCAAACGTATTTGACCCGAAAGAATGCGATGCAGTTGAATCAAATAAGGTACTCGCATAGTACTTGAATATCTTAACTTGCCCTGAAATGACCGAACCAAATCTCCTACATTACTATTCAGCTAGATTAAGGTTGGGGTTCCAAACCTATGATGACGCCTGCCTCCTGCATCTCTGGAGCATTCTCATCAACCTCTCTTGGCGTCAAGGCATACACCCTTTCTTGTACAATCTATATGTGGCATCCCCATCATCCAATGGGGCTCAACCTTTGTCCTTGAATAGCCTAAGCGCAATCGACGTAGTGCCATGCGTGCCCGCACCTATGGTATGAGAGTGAAGCATGACGACACTCTCTTTTGTGAGACCAATGACAGTGACCGCACATTAGTGCTCTACCTCATAAGCACACCCCGAACACTTTTTCTCTCCACGGTGCTAGCCTGGGGGGAAGCTCCATTCTCCTTCTCGATATCGCTAATATCATGAGCATTTTTGCTCTCTTCGGTGCTCGTCAAGAGGTCAACAACTTTGGCCCCCAGTTGCTGTACCGAGGGTGAGCACTTTAACATCCCATCGTGCTCATCTGGGTCCTCACATGGGAGGCGAGCACATTTGCTCTTCGAGGACTCACCTAGGAGGTGAGCAGACTCACTCTTCCTAGTGCTAACCCACGATGAGAGCGCGCTTGCTCTTACTGGTACTCACCTTGGGTGGGGCACTTTCCCTTACTTTTTTACCTTTTTATTATTTTTGTTTGTAGTTTAGAACCACAATCTATAGATTGCTATTGGAGCATGCTATGTCTTAACGTTGGGAATTGGTGACAATAATTAAGTAATTATTGGTTGTTTTTAATGTTATAATTTTAGGATGGGATTCCAAATTTGGATAGGATCGCAACGCTTTCCTCCAACAAGCTACTCATTGTACGCATACGTGCTTCTCTGTTTGGACTTCCAGAGGATAAACACTTTCGGTTTGATCTTACCTCAAATCAGGAAGTTGCTCATGAAGAAGCATAACATGTAACTTCGATTGTTCCCCCAATTTATTTAGCCACATTCGTTGATCTAGAATTGTGGTCTCACCAAACTAGGTCATTGTATTTGTTTGTGATATTAAAACAATGTAACTATATGTTGCAGCCCTTACGACCACTATTTTATCTTGGCTATGATGATTACAGATCTTGTTGGGAGGATGACTCTTTATATCTAGATCTTTATTATTCGTCGGGGCATTTTTATTTGTAGAAAATTTGTGTCTACACAAGTTATCTCGCATT
Source organism: Juglans microcarpa x Juglans regia (assembly GCF_004785595.1). NCBI lineage: Eukaryota > Viridiplantae > Streptophyta > Magnoliopsida > Fagales > Juglandaceae > Juglans > Juglans microcarpa x Juglans regia. The sequence continues at coordinate 11,352,527 of NC_054599.1, read as the reverse complement.
TATGATGAAAGTTTGTGAAAGCATTTTTATCTTGGTCTGAATCAGAAACTTCAAGAAGATGATGACCATTTCTTGTAGCCATAACATGCTCTGCGTAAACGAAGTCTCAAATTCCAATATTAATGGATACGAGAGGATACAATGGCGCTTGCAGAAAATTAGAGTGCTCAACTTCCGGTTAGCAAAGAAGGTCCATTATGATTGCTCAGGCGAGTAATCTCACTCTAACATGTGCTCACCTAGAGAGGAGCCCTTTGGCTCTCCCGCACCTCACCAAGGGTTGAGCACCTTCGTTCTTTCTGGTGCTCGCCTTCCTAGTGTTGCCCCGGAGTCAAGCAAGTTTATCTTTGGTACTCACCTACGAGGAGCACTTTCGTTCTCCCAATACTAGCCTGGCGGCAACCAAATTCGTTCTTCCAGCTCTCTCCTTCAAGCGAGCCCTTTGGCTCTCACAGACCTTGCCCAGGATCGAGCAATCCCACTCTCCATGTCTCATTTGGTAGTGAGCAATCTCGCTCTTTCATTTCCTCACTTTAGAGTGCCTGTTATGCCTCTCCCGATGCGCACCCGGTGGCCAGCACTTTGGCTCTCCTAGTTCTTGCCTGGTGGCGAGCACTTCAGCTCTCGTGGAGCTCCGCAGGAGTCGCACCCCTTGCCTTGTGTGCTCAATATGCTCGGCACACGCTTGCGAAAGAATCGCAATGGAAAAATAATGAAGTCATGGAATAAGACTACAGATCTTCTAGTACCAGAGATAACGTTAAAAGCACCAAAACTCGACATCATAAACATCAATAAGTCATCATATTTCAAACTCCGAATTAGCTGAAGTTATTACAATCCATACTTCTGTTCGTCAAATCACGTAAATTGTGACAACTTGATTAGCTAAAAAATCAAGTCCAAATGTCTTGTTCATTGGGCTGTGAAGGGTCTTCATGCTCGTAATCACCCTCATTGTCTAATTCTACATCAAAATCTATAGTTCCAAGAAGCAAGACTATAGTGGGACTACCATGCTAAGATTTTAAGAAATATCAGTAAGTTAAAATCATAAAAAGGCGTATAAAGCATGTAATGAAAGTGAAAATACAAAAAGAAAAACATGAAGAAATCTGAGCAATGATGCATGCGTACCGAGGAAGGAGAAACGAACAACCGATATTCACTTCTGGAGTATGCATTCCCCCCGCAACAGTACTCACCACCCCGCCTTGCAAAACGGAGATCCAAAGTGCACACCCGAGCGATTCCCATGAACAGTAAAAGTCGTCACCTCTAGAGTACTCCCATGAGAGCAAAAGCATTCTCCACCTTGGAGGGGAACCGCACACATATATATAAAAAGTAATATTATTCAAAATCCTTCTTACTATCATTTGACCAGATGGTATTAAATAATTAAAAATTATTTATTATGTTTTATTTGTAAACCAATCTATTTAATGACACATCTAAAGTGTTGAGAGTGTCATAATAGAAAAGATGGCAAATATAATTCTTTTAGATACATACATATAACCTTAATTATATTGTTGTCTATGGGAGGAACCTGCGATTAGGGAATTCATGTAAACGATGCAGCAAAATCGTTTCATGTTTTCCCACGGCTTTCTTGAACTTGGTACTGAGATTTGGTTTCACTTACAATATATGGAGACCAAAATACCAAGTTCAAGAAAGCCGTGGAAGAGCATGCTACGACCTATGTTCTTCTTTCAGACATCAACCTCGCTCTCTCTCTCTCTCTCTCTCTCTCTCTCCAATGACTACTCGCTTCATGAACTCAAAATCTGAAAAAACAGTGATCTCGAAACTGATTGAAGAGATTTCTGCAGACCAAAACGTGAGATAAGAAGAGTTAAATAACCCAGAGAGGGAGCTTGAATCCATAACTAGAGAGATAATAGAGAGAGAGAGAACAGAGCAAGAACACGGTAGGGACTGGACTCCAATACTCTCTACAGAATTCTTCTCCTTGCAACCTACCCGTTACCATGGTTAAGGACGGAGATGGGGCGATCCGGAGGACACGTGGCGAGCTGAGGGGCGCAGTCGCGTGTGGGGGCGGGCTACCGACGTTTTTGTGATCATCATTTTGGCAGTTTTGAACATATTCCCTTTAATTTGGTGGTTTCCCATGACTTCAATATATATTTGTAGAGAGAGATTGCGCTTTTCCGGTCTCAACGCCATATCATCCGCCGACGATTCCCGCACCACTGCAGCTGCTGTTGTTTACTGATTCACATAGATCAATCTCCTGCTCGCATGCTGTGGGGCCTATTTATTTGCAGTTAAGATGTCCCTCCACTCTGTTTGCATTTAGTACTCTGAAGTTGAGGTTTTCTTTTGTAATTTCAATGGCAGATCATCTTGTAATATTGAATAATAATGAAATGGGTTAAACCTTAATGCAATGATCTGCTTGGATTCCCTTCTGTTTGTTCGAAATTATTGAGAAATTCTTTTAGATTGTTATTATTTTTTGTTTTGGTAGCTTCTAAAAACTGTGGAATCAAGTCAAAAGAGGCTTGGATATATAATTCTAGCTGAGAACAGCTACGGATCAGCCACCTCACCTCACGTGTCCCTTACATTTAGCTGGGTTTGGTTTTAGATGGAACCCACTTCTGCCTCTTTTTTTTTTCGATTTCAGAGATCCTCTTTCAATTGTTTAACTGTAACTATCCTCTTTTTTTTTTTTTTGAAAATGAACTGATCTCATTAAAGCCAAACTTATAACATCTCTGTAGCTACAATTGACTGAATGCAAACAAGGCATTCTTCAACATCATATAAATCTACAGAGAAATTGATTGCTGATTTCGCTAAGTGATGTGCAGCCATGTTAGCTTCTCTACATGCGTGTGAAGCTGTCCATTGACAGCATGTATCCAAAATTTGCCTTGCATCTTCAATCATCATTCCCCCTGTGCTCCAATTTGAACCTTGCTTCTGTAGTAAATCAATGACATGCTTTGAGTCCCCTTCCAGAACTACCTGCTGCAATCCCATTTCCTTGCAAAAAACTACTGCCAAGAGCAAGCCCTGAGCTTCAGCAGCAAAGGGGATTTCTGTGATACCCCGAGATGCCCTGAGTGCTCCTATGACCCATCCATTATGATCTCTAATGATAACCCCCACCCCCAATCTACATGTTTCCACCCTCAAAGTATCATCCCAATTTATTTTAAACGGACCTTCTACTGGCTTTAACCACTTGATGATTTTCTGAGTTCTTTGCACTGGGTTATTTGGGTAGGACTTGTTGGCCTCATGGAAAGAAGCCACATCATTCTTTGCAATTTGGGATATGTTGGTAGGATGTTTAAACCCTTTGCCATGTAGTACCTCGTTTCTTCTAGTCCATATCCCTTTCACATTTACTGCCGCCTCCTCCATCTCACTGTGGTCCAATTGCTGCACTAGAGTAGTCCACACATTGAAAAAGAGGTCACTTTGGCAGGACATCTTCTGAACCTTGATGCACCCGACTCCACACGTACCTGGCAGCTGAGCATCACCATAGAGCATGGCCTGATGTCTAAGGTTCTAGTCTACAGATTGGACAAAGGGAGTCTTCCACAACCTTCCTCCTTTTCAGATTTGCAAATGTGGGGAGGGCTTCACTACAGGCTCTCAAAATAAAGAATTTTACAGCAAGGGCAACCTTCATCTTCCATAAGCTTTTCCATACTGCTTTGTCATTGAATTTTCTCAATGCTTCCCCCTTTATTTCTGATTCCAAGCTTCTCTAGTAATGGTATCCACTTCTAACTGTATACTAGCCATTGTTTGAGAATTGCCATACCAGTCTATCTGTCATTCCTCCTAAGCTAATAGGGATAGATTTGATGGCCTCAATCTCCTAAGTTGAGAACATCTCCTGCATAACATCCTCTCTCCATAGCTTTAAGTTGGGATCTATTATGTCATTCACTGAGTTACACCATACCTTAGCATCTCTAGAGCATGAAATCTGGTTAGGAGGAAGAGTTGGGATCCACCTATCATTCCAGATATTGATGTTGTTTCCATCTCCAACCCTCCATAGTAAACCTGTTTTAAACATTGACAATCATACATGAATACTCCTCCAAGCATATGAAGGCCCCGAGCCCAACTTGCCTCCAAAAGACCAACTTGAGAAAAATACTTCTGTTTGAAAGCTCTTGTGACTAGTGAGGATGGATCTTGTAGCATCCTTCAGCTTTGCTTATAGCTAGATTGAAGCTTCAAAAATCCCTAAAACCCAAACTGTAACGCCTCGATCCCGGAGGTCCGGAGAGTTAACAATTAATATCTAAAATCAACTTAAATAACACAACAAAAAAATCCAGAAAATCAGAAACAATGCTAATTCATTTAATCAATCCAAATATCTAAATTCCTCCATGGGGACAATAAAGAGAATCTCAATAACATAACTTAGAAATTCTCCAAAACGCGAAATTATCCTTAACTCATCAAATCAAAATACCTGAAAAATAAAATCAGTTTACTAACTACGACTCTTAAATAAGCACTTGTACCCTCAGGCACTTATTCCACTTCGATCATCACAACTTGCTAAAACTTCATACTCTTGTTCTCCAACTGAACCATCAAAATTATCTGAAAAATATATGGAGATAAGGGGTGAGTTATCAACAACTCAGTAAGCAGAGGACATATACTAGTGTGAAAACATGAGCATTTACAGAAATCAGAATGCATAACAAAACATTTTCATTCTCAGAGTGCAGAAACAAAACATGTTATCAAAATATCAGAGCGAAGATTTAGAAATAATTTCATTCAAAAATATCCTTTTGGCATAGCTTAAATGATCATCATCATCATCAGAACATCATATCAGAACAGAAGCCATGTATAACCCCCGTGGTAGGGTTGTGCAATCTGCGGATAACCAAACAGAACATAAATCACTCTGTCACCAAGGTGTGCACTCAAAACAGAGACCACTACAATAACTCGTGGCAAGGCCGTATCCACTATTATAACCCGTGGTTGGGCCGTATCCACTATTGTAACCTGTGGTTGGGCCGTATCCACTATTATTACCCATGGTTGGGCTGTATCCACTATTATAACCCGTGGCAGGGCCGTACTGAACAGAACGGAAACAGAATCAAATTCAGAATCAAAGAGTCATGCCAAATATTTTCAGAGATCCCATCTTATCCAAACAGAGTACTGAACAAAATCATATTATCTTCGTAATAAAAACAGATCCAAAGCATATTTACAATATTTATGCACAAATTTTTATATTCGCTTTTTTTGCATAAATCAGAAATAAAGTGTCAAAAATAAGCTCATGTCTACACCTGTCATGATGGAAAATACTCTCTTCTTAAACAGAATCTCATGAATAATGCAGAACAAATAACTAAGGTAGTTCAAATTTCTTTTCATAACCAAATATGTATATTTTTCAAAAAGTTAACCTTAGCTCATTTTATTTAATGCAAAGTCTAGCATAGGAACCCCGCTTACCTAGACTTCTTAGCTTTTTTGTTATTTTCCTCAAAATGTTGAACAATAATTAATCGTCACCTATAAAATAATCACGTAATTCTCGTAAATTTTCAATTAATCACACATTTCGATATTTAATTCTAAACTTCTAAAATAGCCTATTAAAATCCTCAAAACCTAAAATTCAAATAATCCCTTTCTAAAATCGTCATTGTTGCTTTAATAACTATGATTAACACATTTAAAAGTTTGATCTATTTATTATTGAAAACAAACTATAAAGTTTAATACTAGATAATATAATTATCCTAAAATATTTTAAAGTAAACATAACTATTTTTAAATAGACTAAATCATATCTAAAGTGTAAAAACAACATTACTCCAATATTATTTACTCTTAAAATAAATCTTTACTTAATAACATGTTGAAAAATACTTAAGTGATTTTATGAAATCCTAAATATAAGAGTGTACTATCACATAATATAAATTAAAAGCTAATTAATATTTCCTGTATTAGAGGGTAATAAGGTAATTTCAAGTAATTCTTTGAAAACTAAACAAAACCTACGTAAATCTACAGAACAAGCACGACAGGGCTTACTCACGGAGGAAATCACGCGGCAGCGTGAGACGTAGCGAGGGGCCAGGCAGACGGCGGTGATCACGGCGGAGCACTGGACGAGAGAGAGAGAGAGAGAGAGAGAGAGAGAGCAACGAATGAGGAAAAACAATGAACGACAAGAGTAAGCTGAGAGAGTGACACGGAGGTGCTGTCGGTGGCTTACTGAAAGGGACGGGGCGGAAAAGGAGTGGCGTGGAGTGACCGTCGGAGTTCTCTGTGCCGGTGGTAATGACGTGGAGGCGTTGGCACCGTGAGTGGTGGCGTTGAACGACAAGGGCACTGGGCTATGTTGCTCTGTTTTCGGTGGCTAAAACAGGGGAATTTCGGATCACTCCGCAAATGGTTGTTCTCGGTACTTTGGTGGTGGTGCAGCAGTGTACGACGGAGGAGCTGGACTTCCAGTGATGGTCAACTGGATGTGATGCACGGCGAGGTGGAGCTACGATCCGTGGAGACGTAGTGTGCACGGGTTACTTCGGTTTTACGTGGAGATGGAGGTGGCGGTGCGAAGGAGTTTGCTGCAAACGTACAAGGACGCAGGCTAAGACAATGTGGTGGTTGAGGCTTACGTTCGCGTGGTCTGGGCAGTGGGCACGGTGGTTCGGGGTTTCGAGCTGCATTTGATCGAGGCAGTGGGTGGCATGCTGCGCTGCGGCTAGTCTTCAAGCGGGTGAGAGGATGCACTGAAGTTGGACGGTGGGAGGGCATGCAATGCTGCGGTTGCTATTTGCGTGGGGAGGAGTTTCAAGCGGCGGCAGTGTTTGGGTAGTTTCTCATTACATGGAAAAAACATATGCATCTATATATATGTGAAGTGAAACCCTAAAGAGACGAGAGAGACGCGTGTGTGCATGCATGCCGTGAACGAATGCGTATGTATGCATGCCGTAGATGAGAGGCAGACCTAGGGGGAAAAAATAAAAATGAAAACAAAAAAAAAAGAAAACAAAATTAAATCTGGTGTTTAAAAACAAAAATAAACATGTGAAGAAATATAATAAAATAAATGAACTAAAAATAAATAAATAGATAAAAAAAAAAAGAGCTTGGTTGGGTCCGGGTGATACATTCTCCCCCTTAAAAAAATTCCATTCTCGAAATTTGCTAGTAACACAAGCAAAGCCTAAATATTTATCCGCTACAAACGCTCCATGCGTACCCCAAGAGTCAGTCATATAGTCGAACTTAATTAATATTCCGGAATTGTCGAACCTAATATTCCAAATTCTAACCCTCCAATATTATCGATCGTATTCTTCCATATTTTCCCTAGCCATACACGTTCGCGCACACTGCCATTTCAAGTCTAAAATTAAAACCTCAATAATGCAATTAACAACCAAATAATAAATTCCAAAATCTCCACCTAATATAAAACCTCAATAAATAACGAAATAACTCTCAAATTATCACTCACCAAAACCACGCTTCCGCTGCTCATTCTAACAACTTATAATCCTAAAAACATTGAATCTCATACATCGAAAAAGAACTAACCTCCACATTTAAGCAGTCCGTACATTTTTTTTTCTTCACAACTAACTAACAGAGAACTCCTAAAACAATATAGTATAATCAAAAGTTCCAAGCTTAAGTACTGACTAACCTCGATTCACAAATTTCAAATCCTTAGAAAATCTACTCTCAACCAACTTCAATATTCTAAGCTATATGATTAAAACAGTACCATGCAATCGTAATTAACCTCGACTCAAATAAAAAGATTTCAAGGAGAAATAGAGTGAGGTACCTGTGATCTCATTGTTATCGCCCTCAGCATCTTCAGTTGTCAAAGCAAACACTCGAGTTGGTCCCATTCGACGTTGATTGTTTCCCCGTGTTGTTTGTCGGGGACCTGGGGGTGTTTTAAACTTATTCTTGTCGTCTGACAGTATGGGCATTCTCTGATGAAATGGCCAGTCTTTCCACATCGAAAACATGACCCATTTTCCTTTCTACACTCCCCAGTGTGTACGTGGTTACAAAACTTGCAGGAGTTATTTGATTGATATCCCTGCACTTGCTTTTGCCCCGAGCTGCTCCCATCATTTCTCTTCTTCCATGGCCCTTGATCCATCACAGAATGAGACCCCTGTGGCGTAGTCCTCTTCCTCTATTCCAGCAGTGCTGCGCCTCTTTGAAGACTCCGCTCAAAAACTTTGGCCTTATTCACCAACTCTGAGAAGTTCCAGATTTGAAAGCCCACAATTCATTCATAAATCTTTTCATTCAGCCCTTGTTCAAACTTATGAGCCTTCTTCTCCTCATCAGGGATCAAATATGCAGCAAAACGAGATAACTCGATAAATCTAGTTGCGTACTGGTGTACTGTCAAAGCTCCCTGTACCAATTAGCGAACTCCATAGCCTTGTCATCTCGGACTGAGGTTGGGAAAAAGCATTCCAGAAATATCTGCTTGAAGTGCACCCAACGGACTATTTCCGTACCTTCCGCTTCTCTGATGGTTCTTTCAGAAATCCACCATCTTTTTGCTTCTCCCGTTAGTTTGAAAGCAGAGTATAGAACCTTCTGTTCGTCCGTGCAGTTTATAACGCGGAGTATCTCCTCAATATCTTGGATCCAGTCTTCTGCTAAGGTTGCGTCGCCCCGACCATCGAAGGTGGGAGGATGCATTCGATTAAACTGTTCCATGGCATCCCCATACATCATTTGTCGCATTCATACCCGACACACTTCTTTCCCGACGACGAGGTGGCATCCTGACAACTTGGATTATTAAAAAAATATTACAAGAATAAAGGGTTTGTACAAAATAAGCAAATGATGATAATAGTAAAACAAACATAAGTAAATATAAAAAAAATTATACAAGCAACAATAGTAACTCTATATAACTCCAGACTCTAAACCTCCCATCCTGCCAAAAGCCTTATAAGCGATCCAGAAAACCGAAACAAACCTCAATCAACATGAACAACTCAGAATATCTATAAAAATCCTACCCTTCAAATTCCATAAGATATCTTCCCTAACACCTGAAACTTCTAATACCCTAAGTACCAATAAAGATCACCTCCTACAGTCCGCAAATGTCCACACCACAACTCTGAAAATTTCTTCCAAAACCCACAGATATCTAAACCTCCAAGGTTTATAGTATGCAGAATTCAAACCTGGCTTTGATACCAACTGTAACGCCCCGATCCCGGAGGTCCAGAGAGTTAACTCTTAATATCTAAAATCAACTTAAATAACACAACAACAAAATCCGGAAAATCCGATACAATGCTAATTCATTTAATCAATCCAAATATCTAAGTTCCTCCATGGGGACAATAAAGAGAATCTCAATAACATAACTTAGAAATTCTCCAAAACGCGAAATTATCCTTAACTCAAAATCAAAATACTCGAAAAATAAAAATCAGTTTACTAACTACGACTCTCAAATAAGCACTTGTACCCTCAGGCACTTATTCTACTTCGATCATCACAACTTGCTAAAACTTCCTACTCTTGTTCTCCAGCTGAACCGTCAAAATTATCTGAAAAATATATGGAGATAAGGGGTGAGTTATCAACAACTCAGTAAGCAGAGGACATATACTAGTGTGTAAACATGAGCATTTACAGAAATCAGAATGCATAACGAAACATTTTCATTCTCAGAGTGCAGAAACAAAACATGTTATCAAAATATCAGAGCGAAGATTTAGAAATAATTTCATTCAAAAATATCCTTTTGGCATAGCATAAATGATCATCATCATCATCAGAGCATCATATCAGAACAGAAGCCATGTATAACCCTCGTGGTAGGGTTGTGCAATCTGCGGATAACCAAGCAGAACATAAATCACTCTGTCACCAAGGTGTGCGCTCAAAACAAAGACCACTACTATAACCCGTGGTAGGGCCGTATCCACTATTATAACCCGTGGTTGGGCCGTATCCACTATTGTAACCCGTGGTTGGGCCGTATCCACTATTATTACCCGTGGTTCGGCCATATCCACTATTATAACCCGTGGCAGGGCCGTACTGAACAGAACGGAAACAGAATCAAATTCAGAATCAAAGAGTCATGCCAAATGTTTTCAGAGATCACATCTTATCCAAACAGAGTACTAAACAAAATCATATTATCTTCGTAATCAAAACAGATCCAAAACATATTTACAATATTTATGCACAAATTTTTATATTCGCTCTTTTTGCATAAATCAGAAATAAAGTGTCAAAAATAAGCTCATGTCTACACCTGTCATGATGGAAAATACTTTCTTCTTAAACAGAATCTCATGAATAATGCAGAACAAATAACTGAGGTAGTTCAAATTTCTTTTCATAACCGAATATGTATATTTTTCAAAAAGTCAACCTCAGCTCATTTTATTTTAATGCAAAGTCTAGCATAAGAACCCCGCTTACCTGGACTTCTTAACTTTTTTGGTATTTTCCTCAAAATGTTGAACAATAATTAATTGTCACCTATAAAATAATCACGTAATTCTCGTAAATTTCCAATTAATCACACATTTCGATATTTAATCCTAAACTTCTAAAATAGCCTATTAAAATCCTCAAAACCTAAAATTCAAATAATCACTTTCTAAAATCGTCATTGTTGCTTTAATAACTATGATTAACACATTTAAAAGTTTGATCTATTTATTATTGAAAACAAACTATAAAGTTTAATACTAGATAATATAATTATCCTAAAATATTTTAAAATAAACATAACTATTTTTAAATAGACTAAATCATATCTAAAGTGTAAAAACAACATTACTCCAATATTATTTACTCTTAAAATAAATCTTTACTTAATAACATGTTGAAAAATACTTACGTGATTTTATGAAATCCTAAATATAAGAGTGTACTATTACATAATATAAATTAAAAGCTAATTAATATATCCTGTATTAGAGGGTAATAAGGTAATTTCAAGTAATTCTTTGAAAACTAAACAAAACCTACGTAAATCTACAGAACAAGCACGGCAGGGCTTACTCACGGAGGAAATCACGCGGCAGCGTGCGACGTAGCGAGGGGCCAGGCAGACGGCGGTGATCACGGCGGAGCACTGGACGAGAGAGAGAGAGAGAGAGAGAGAGAGCAACGAATGAGGAAAAACAATGAACGACAAGAGTAAGCCGAGAGAGTGACACAGAGGTGCTGTCAGTGGCTTACCGAAAGGGACGCGGCGGAAAAGGAGTGGCGTGGAGTGACCGTCGGAGTTCTCTGTGCCAGTGGTAACGACGTGGAGGCACTGGCACCGTGAGTGGTGGCATTGAAAGACAAGGGCACTGGGCTGTGTTGCAAACGTACAAGGACGCAGGCTAAGACAGTGTGGTGGTTGAGGCTTACGTTCGCGTGGTCTGGGCAGTGGGCACGGTGGTTCGTGTGTTTCAGGCTGGGTTTGATCGAGGCAGTGGGTGGGATGCTGCGCTGCGGCTGGTCTTCAAGCGGGTGAGAGGACGCACTGAAGTTGGACGGTGGGAGGGCATGCAACGCTGCGGTTTCTGTTTGCGTGGGGAGGAGTTTCAAGCGACGGCAGTGTTTGGGTAGTTTCTCATTGCCTGGGAAAAACATATGCATCTATATATATGTGAAGTGAAATCCTAGAGAGACGAGAGAGACATGTGTGTGCATGCATGCCGTGAACGAATGCGTGTGTGTGCATGCCGTGGATGAGAGGCAGACCTAGGGGAAAAAAATAAAAATAAAAACAGAAAGAAAAGAAAACAAAATTAAATCTGGTGTTTAAAAACAAAAATAAACGTGTGAAGAAAATATAATAATATAAATGAACTAAAAATAAATAAATAGATAAAAAAAAAAGTGCTTGGTTGGGTCCGGGTGTTACACAAGCCCCTAACTCCTTTGCAAAGCTGGGTTGTTCCCATGTAACCCTATGGATTTTTGAGGTGTCTTCATTGTACCGCCACCAAAATTTCTTAAGGAGCTTGTTCAATTTTTTAGTGATGGATGTTGGCAGTAGAATGATCCCCATAGCATACATGGGGACGGCTTGGAGTACAGCTTTAAGTAGTATTTCTTTTCCTGTTGCCGAGAGATCTTTAGTCTTCCAATTAACAACTCGAGCCCATGTTCTATCAATGAGGAAGTGAAAGGCATCAATCTTTGCTCTCCCCACCATTGCAGGTATTCCTAGATATTTTTCAAAAGTCTCAATAGACTTAATACCAACAAGTTCTAAGATCTGTCTTTGTACCTCCTGCTGAGTATTCTTGCTGAAAAACACTGAATACTTCTCCTTATTGAGCACCTGTCCTGAAGCCTACTCATACAATTCCAAGATCATAAGCAATCTGTTTAGCTCCTCAAGTGTGGCTTGGCAGAAGAGGAGACTGTCATTTGCAAAAAAACAAATGATTTACCCTAGTGGGGCCTCTCCTCTCCACAACTTGGTTCAATAGAACAGATAGTGCTTCAGCACACAAAATGAAAATGTAGGGGAGAGGGGATCCCCCTCTCGAATGCCCTAGTTGGAAAGAAACTCTGTTGGGGCTCACAATCTCACAACCCTGCCCTAACCTGGGACGAGGCTGTGACCCTTTACCCATTCTTTCCATATTATTATTGTTATTATTATTACCTTGTTTTTCCTACGAAGGTAATAAGGGATATGCGTGAACATGTCACGCATGTACTCTGCATTTCTAGTTTAAAAAGGAAACACCTGATAGATAATTTGTTCAGCATTTTACATAAAGGAATCTCAGAGTCCATCATTCATTCATCAAAACATAACTAGTTCTAAATAAGAGAGGACTCAATCCCTACAATACATACAAAAGGTGTTAAGCCAACGTATAGGGGGTTACCATCAGCCCACCATAGAAGTTACACCCTTACCATCGCCCTACCATAGAATTTACATCATACCCAAAAGATACATTGTCTTAAAGTTAATTCAAAAAATCGTCCCAACACGGGTCCCATCATTAAACATAAAAACCATAAACCATTATCATCAAAAGGTCGAACCGACAGGGGAACACTAAGCATCGACCCCTCCCTCCTCAGTAGTGCTTGGCTCCACAGCCTCTCCATCAATACCTGGACGTTTAAAATATAAACACAAAGTAAGTCTAATACTCAGTAAGCAGTACACCATGTTGTTAACTTATTAATCACATAATCTTTTCTTTTGAAAACATGCATACATAAACATTTGCTAATTCTTGACAATGCTTTCATGCATAAACAGTTTAAGGAATACGCCATACTTTCATGCATAAATATTTTAAGAAATAACTATAATTTTTATGTTTCACTTTCTTTGGCTGGTACACACTATTACGCCCCATGTGTTGGGGTTAGCGGTCTTTTAGACTTGGATTCCGCCCGTGGCCACAGGTTGGGGATTCCTTTCATGGGGGGCAGCACTGGGTACACTACCAGTACTACTTACCCGGCATTGCAATCTGCCCATTCCTTTGGTACCCTTTCATTTATATGGTCATTATGTACTTTCATACCTTAACCTTCATTTTATTTCTTTCCTTTCTTTGCAGTCAAATATTTTCATTATCTTTCCTTAGTCCAAATGCATATGCATTTCTTAAAAAAGAGCATTTCATGTCATGCTACGTATAAGTAAGGCGTTAGTTATTTAAGAGAGAGCATGTGTGAAAATCTCATGATGCATTACCTTATACACATACACACAATTATAATCGATAAGGTGCTTAACAGGGGCTACCAAGAAAGGTTTGTACATAATATATACATTTACTCTTTCTTCAGAAGAACATTTGGAAAGAGAGAGAGACATTCTTTTATAAGAGAACTTTGTGTAACGAGCATGGTCATAACTACTTACCTCGATGTTTTACTAGTGGTTTCCTTGAACTTGAAAATAAACTCCTATTCAATGAAATGGGATAAACACATTAATATTCATCTCACTTTAAGCTTTACTAACCTACACCCCTAAACGCTCACTTAAATAATTAATAAATTATGTAAGGACCTACGTACTAGGATATTAGTAAATTACGTAAGAACCTACGTAGTAGGATTCGGGTATTACACACCATTAACTAGAATTGAGTAGGACAATGAGTTTAAACAGTTTTGTACCAGGTTAACCCAAAGTTGGGGGAATCCAATTTTCTTCATCATAGCCTCCACAAACTTCCATTCAACTCTATTGTAGGCCTTACCCATGTCTAATTTAAGAGCTATGAAGCCTTTTTTCCCCTTTGTCCTTGAGTTCATAGAGTGTAGAACCTCATATGCTACTAGTGTATTGTCTAAAATTTGTCTCCCTGAGACAAAAGCACTTTGATTTACTAAGATGAGTTCAGGAAGTATACCTTTCAATCTGTTAAACAAAGTTTTTTATACTATCTTGTGTAAGACATTGCAGAGGCTTATGGGTCTGAATTCACCCACCTTTTTAGAATTCGTTACCTTGGGGATCAGGGCAATGAATGTGTCATTAACCTCTTTGAGTGACCCACCATGGTTCAAGACTTGGAGTACAAAACTGCAGACCTCTCCACCCACCACCTCCCAATGCTTCTGATAGAACTTAGCAAGCAAGCCATCGGGTCTAGGTGAGCCCAATGGATTCATTTGGAAGACAACTGATCTAACCTACTCATCTATAAAATTCTTCATAATTCTTATGGACATCTCAGTGGTAACTTTTGGGCATAAAGCATGTAAACAGGCTTCAAAATTACTGGGCAATGAAGTTGTGAAAAGTGAAGAAAAGAAACCTGTAAAAACATCTCCAATGTCATTTTGTTCATACACTACCTTCCCGTCATTGTCTGTAATGTACTTGACAGAGTTGGTTTTCCTCCTTTAGCTTGCTTGCATGTGGAAAAATTGAGTATTTTTTATCTCCATTTCTAAGCCAGTGTTATTTTGCCCTCTACCTCCATTTCATCTCATTTTCAGCTAATGATACTTCAAGCTTTCTTTGTAATAACTGCATATGAGCCATGTGGAATCCATCACCTTTATCTTGTAGGTGGCTAATGCTAGCCAACATGCGAGAAGAGTCCCCTTGTTCTTGTTGTGTTGTCCTTAGTTTCCAGGTTAACAAGCCTTTTTTGCAGTACTCAAGCTTTGATCTTAGCCTGCCTGCCTTTGAGTCCCCCCTGGTGCTTTCCTCCATGCTTCCTTCACCACCTACCGCATTCCTCCTTTAATTCCCAAGCAGCTTCATATCTAAACACTTTGCTCCTCCTCCCCCTTCCATACTCAATATGTTGCATAGCAACATGTAATGGGGAATGGTCAGACTTGACAACTGCCATAGTGTTGCAGACTGCATAGTTAAATAGATCATTCCATTCCCTATTTGCCATTACTCTATCAATTTTCTCCTTGATGAATTCCCTACCACTCCTGTTATTTGACCAAGTGAATTTATGTCCTTGTGAATGAACATCACAAAGGCCACAAAATTTGATAGCCTACCTGAATCTCTCTATCTGTGTGCAGGGTCTGCTAGCTCCCCCCATCTTCTCCCTTTGATGTAAAATCTCATTGAAGTCACCTACACATAGCGAAGCTATTTGTGGGGGTTTCAGGATCTTAAGAAGTTCCCAACTGCTGTGTCTTTTTAGTGTATCTAGGTCTCCACAGAAGCCAGTGAACTGCCAATTGGGACTACCTCCTCCATCTTGTATTTGAGCATTGATGTGCCAGCGTGTGTAGCTAGTAATTTTGACTTGCCAACTTTCTTTCCACAGCAGAGCAATACCACCACTTGAACCCACACTATCCATAGTGAAACAACTATCAAACCTCAAGGACCTTCTCACCTCTTCCATCCGAGTTTTGTTACACTTAGTTTCCACAAGGAACACTAATTGGGGGCACTTATCCTTAGTCAATTTCCTAAGTATTCGAATTATATGAGGGTTCCCAAGCCCCCGATAATTCGATACTAGAATACTCATTGGTCTTGGCAGGGCTGGGAACCAGCCACTGCCTTAATAATTTGGTTCTCTACATCACCGCCACAGCTCTTGCACTTCTTTCGGCTGGGAGTATACCTTGTGTCATTTCGCAGCCCTCTCCTTTTCCTCCCCACACTTTGATTAGAATTTGTGATATCTACCAAAACCCCACTTGACAATGCCCTGCCTCTAGCCTTCCTTTTCCATTTGCCCGTTTTAATGCCCCCACCATCTGTCTCGAGGTTAGTGTTAGGGTCTGTGGCCATAGGAGTCACCATGGAGACCATGTTCCCCATAGTACTGTCTGGCCTTCCCTCTTTTGGAGACACCTCAACATTAACATTGTTTTGGACTTTGGTGTATTGTTCTTTTCAAACTAGGTGTGACTGAGTCTAATTCCATCTGATTGTTTTGCTCATAATGGGGTTGGTTTGGCTCAATGTTGTTACCTCCCCTTTTTAAATCCGAGGGATGACTAACCAGATTTTTAATGGAGAGTCCTTGCGCAGTTGGACACCAATGGCTAAGTGTTGTGTTCGTTGAAAGCAGAACTACATTATGTATAGGCTCATTGGTTAGCTCATCCCTTGCAGACACCTTCTCCTTAGTAGCTAGCTTGTTTTCCTTCATTCCCTTCTTATTAGGGTCAGCACCATCCTTCCTTAACCTCTCCTCCTCATTCTGCTCCCTTTTCTGGTTGTTATGTCCAGAGGTACCTCCATACTTCCGATGGTCAAATAAGTTAGTATTCATTGGATGTGCAAGTAGCCAGGCTCCAAACTACATAGTTTGTTGTTCATCTTGGTGTTGGTCAAATCTTGGCCTCGAGTAGGTCCTTCCTTTATGGAATAAGACACCACAATGAAAACAAAAATTTTGGAGTCTCTCATATTTAAATGAGATCCAATATTGTTTCTCCTCAAACTCCATCAACTTCCCTCTTAATAGAGGCTTATGGAGGTCTATTGCAACCCTCACCCGCAAACATCTACCCTATGCAGAACCATCCGAATCTGCATCCACCCTTATAACATGTCCTAGAGATGATCCAAACTGCTCCCCAATCTCTTCAATCATAGCAGCTAGAGGTAGATTGTGCATTGAACCCAAAAGGGTTCATACTGTAACAATAGTGCGTTAACAGATACATTTTCATCCATCTCTTGTAGTGTTAGTAGATTCCTATCAAAGAACCATGGCCTGCCACTAAGGACATTTTCTTTGTCTTGTATTTGTTGGAATTCTATCAAAAAACATTGGTCATTCAGGTCCTTGAATCGTGCCCACCCCTGTAATCTCCAAATATGAGACATTGTCACCCTAAATGCTTCGTTGTTGACCCCTTTCTCAGAGAGCACCTTGCCTATATGATGCATAGTTTGCCCCATATATTGTGCCATCCTTCACCCCATTAGTTTTTATTTGATGCACCAAGTTTTCTTCCTTCGACAAGTGGAGTCGTTCCCACCTCTTGGTTAGATCTTCCTCCACCATGCTAACGATAACAGCCGCCCCCCTCAACACCAGTGAGATTAAACCTTGTGTCGAAAAATAGGGGCACTAAACCCTACTCGGTCTAGAGAGAGAGAAAGAGAGAGAAAGGGACCCTTCAAGGTGAACTTCTTCAACTATAACTATCAATAAAGAAGTTCATTTTTTATGGGGACCATCCTATACGTTGGCGACAAGAGACAAATAATTTGGCACCGTAAATAATTTTTTTTATTTTTCAATTAAATTATCATGTAAAGTGCTACAATTACACAAATTTTATAAAATAAAACTCATAAACTAATAATATTTTTATGTGATATATTAAATCTATTATACAATAAATATCATATCAATTTATAAATTTACTTTTATAAAATCCATAATTAAAATATTTATCTTTTATCTTAACCTTATAAATAGACTTAATTATTTAAATCACATTATGACATGGATATTAATGATGTTTTGTCATCTTATTACACATAGTTCCAACGCTTAGAGCATTCGCAGCCAGTGCCCCATAACACTATTTTTCCTATAATTTGAGGCTCATTTTACCGTTTTGGTTAAAATCTCTCTTACATCCGAAATCCTATTTTAAAGAAAATGTGTAGGGGATGAACAGTGGTTCCCCAAATATTTGAGACAAAACATTTAGGGGATAGCTATGCTATTCCAAATATTTTAACCAGAATCGTAAAATGTGTCATAGTTCACTTGCACAAATTTTAACCGAAACAATGGGTACATACGTACGTGTGGTTGTTTTTACTTAGTTTTTGCTTGGTATACGTACGTACGCTTGGGCCATTGTTCACTTTCACATCCGCATCTATATTTTTTTTATAAGATGTGTAGTGAGAATAGTGAATAGTGACTGATGCATAGAATTTTTCTTGATAAATACTCAATCCAACTTAAAATGAAAGCTTCCCCACCTTTCAAATTAAAACCATTTTATTATTAGAGAACTTCTATATACCATCTTGTGTGGGGGACTGCGTTTGCAGTCTCATTAATGAATGGGAGTAAAATGGAAAAAAAATCATTTTAAAAATGATGTTATTGTAATTTTTAATTTTTTTTAAATAACTGTATGGGCTTGCATGAGCAGTCCTCATTTGGGAACTGTATGTAGACTAACTCTTATTATTATTATTATTATTACAAAATCAATCACATTTTTATTAAAAATAAAAATAAAGAAAATCAAGAACGGGAAAAAGAAGGCACAAGTGGGTCCCATCTAAAACCAAACCCAACTAAATGTAAGGGACACATAAGGTGTGCTACGGATTAGTCGTGAACAGTGACTGATCCGTAGCTTTTCTCATTATAGAAATAGAATTATTCATAAGTCTTATGAGACGTATTATTTTTTATTTTTTATAATTTATTTATTTATTGCTTTTGTTGTGAGAGTCAAATAGATGAATTTTCTTTAGATGGAAAATATCTTGATGGTTAATAGTGCTGGTGCATTTTTCCGATAATTAGGGACCAACTGTTTATCGCATGACCCATGCCGTATGTTTCGTAAATGAGATGAGATGAGAAATTTTAAAATTTTTTAAAATTTTTTTCCTAAAAATCACTCAAGTATAAAACATTTTTCAATTTTCAATTTTTAATTTTTTTCATCTAATTATTACAACTTTTACAAACTTCAAAATAAAACATAAAAATCAATACAACTTTTTTAAATGTCAAAATAAAAATTATATTAAAATTTTTTTTAACTTTATAATATTTTTATTCATCTTTCTCGTATTTTTCACAATCCAATAAAGCATCTTAACTCAAACTATTCACATTATCAATAGAATACTTAGAGACTCCAAGTGTCCAAACAACGGTCACCTATATTGATTCAATTTATAGAACTCATGAGTTAGGGATCACTTACTGAGAACTAGCCAAATCTTAGCTTCAATAGGAATTAAGTTTTACTTTATCTCATAAAGACTCTTTAATTATTGCTAATTACAGTTCTTACTACCCTAGAAATAAAACTCGAAGATTAATTATTCATTCTAAGTAGAGTGTCTCAATTTACCAAAGATGTAAATGTTCCCCATCCATTAAAAAAAAAAAACCATAGAAAATCAAGTTAATAAATTTACTGGTCCTCTTGATTCTTCTACATCTTAACCTCATATACAAAAGAATAATGCTACATGCAATCGTGAAATGCACAAGGGCCATGCAGACGCTTTGAAAAAGAGTAAGATCCACTATTCAAAAATTAATATTTTTTCATGTGGGTCCTGTATATATTCATTTTTTCCAAAATGATTACGTGACGCTTGCGCACTCACGACTTCAACTATCATTTCTCTTACAAAAAATTAGTTAAGTTTCTAACAAGTAAATAAACTTTTTATGGTATAACTCTATATGTGACGCCCCCCTCCCGGAATTCCACTTGGGATTAGATGTACATCTGAAGCGTCGAGATATGCAACACAAGGTTACATGTCCTCGTTCATGACATATAAGATGCAATGTTCCTAACATGCATCTAGCATTATGCAATATTCGCAGTGGATAATTTTTTTTTCATGAGCAATACTATGCACCAAACTTGTAATATCCCAAATAGTTAAAACATAATCCATGAATACTTAATAAAATAAACATCCACGGTTACAGCACAGGGTCTTAGAAGACTGTAATCTCAAAGCAACGGAGATCTGACTTCATAATTACATTGCCAAAATACACAATTGGGTTAGTTCGTTGAGTAGCTCGCGTAACTCGACTAACGATGCCAGAATTATCCAAAGACCTAATTATGTAGGTTGCAAGCTCCGCGTTGCGTCTACAGCGTCTACTCAACCTCCTCTAGTCGGCCGGTGTCTGCTCCCTATTCTGATCCTGACACATTGCCTACCATTCAAGGGGAATGGTAGTTGGGACTACTACAGTGAGATTTGATTACAAATCTCAACAAGTTAACAGGAAACTTCCACACAGGTTAATGATGCATACATGACAGTAAAAGTATGAATGCATAATCAAAGTCGTAATTAAGCATAGCATAACCTGACATATAGCATGGCATAAATGACATAACTTGAACTGAAACTGAAACTTAGCTTGACGTGACATGACATGTACGTGAACTTAAAACATAACATGGACTAGCAACATAGCATGAACGTGAACTTGAAACATAACATGGACTTGAAATATAGTATGAACGTGAATATACATAATTTGAATATAAACTTGAACATAACATGAAACTGAGCATAACATAACATAAACGTAAACTTGAAACATAACATAACATGAACGTGAACATAACCTAACATGAACGTGAACTAGAAACATAATATGGACTTGAAACATAACGTGAACGTGAACTTGAATATAATATAAACCTGAACATAACATGACATAAACATGAACTTGAAACATATTCTTGTCTAATGGGGTCACCATGATAGAGTAGTCTTATCTCATGAGGCTACCATGATTGCGTAATCTTATCTCATGGGATTATCATGATTGCGTATTCTTATCTCATGCGGTTACCATGATTGAGTATTCTTATCTCATGGGTTTACCATGATAGCATATTCTTATCTCATGGAGTTACCATGATTGCGTATTCTTATTTTATAAGGTTACCATGATTGAGTATTCTTATCTCATAGGTTCTCATGATTGAGTATTCTTATCTCATGGGATTACCATGATATTCTTATCTCATGGGATTACCATGATTTAACAATAACCATGAAATGAACAATAACTTAACTATACGAAGACGTACATGAACGTCATTCGAAAAACATGACGTTGATAGAAAATATTTTGTAATTTGACATAACATGTGACAAACAACATTTCATAACATAGCATAACATGTAATAGTGAATATTACGTGACATTGCATAAATGTAACAGTGAACATTATGTGACATGGCATACATGTAACAGATAGCATAACGTAACATGACATACTTGCAACTTATAGCATGGCATGACATGTCATATATAACAATATACGAACATAAATTGTAATTTCCTTACCCATCACACATGCATAGTAAACTGATAGTAAGTTAAGAGCTAACTTACCTCAATCGTTGCGTTTTACGAGAATAAAGCGCGAATCACAAGGAACAGAAAATAGTGATTCTAAACATTAGAAATTTAATCACTAACAATTAGACGCATGAAAACAAGCTAACTTGGAGTAAAATTATCATTTAACCATCTACATGTGGAAAAATGATCATTTTACCCCGAACTTAGGATTTCACATCCTAACTCCAAAAATTTTCAAAATTTACATTTCTCATGTAAATTTTGTCCTAAACACAAATATCAATTCATAAAAATTTAAAACAAATCACAACTATGGAAAACACACTATGGTCGAAACATCTATAGGATTTTTCCCTTGATTTTTGTCGCACTTCTTCTAATTTCAAAACTCATGATTAAACCAAATTTTTGCAACAAAAATCTTCCTATCCTAAGTTTAAAAACATACTTGAAACATACAACAAGAACTTACTAATCATCAACCCAAAAATTTTTAGTAAAAAAGATCCAAACTTTTTAACTAAAAAAAAAAAAAACCCTTGAATCACAAGTTTTGATCTTATTCAAAACATCTCCAATAATTCCAAAAAAATCAAGTCTTACATCTAACATATTCATAACATCATCCTAAGATCAATCATGCTTTAAATGGTCAAACAAAAGTCACCAAAAATTACAAAATAACACTTGGAGTTTTTGGTTTTACACTTCGTCCAAAAATAGAAACTTTTCTCTCAACTAATTTTAATCAATTACTTGATCCATGGCTTAAAGATATGTGATCTTCAAACTAAGGCTTCACATGGTTTAAAAACGTGTCCTAAAGAAGATCCAACCATCAAACTTAAAATCACATGGATAAAACTCAATAAAACATAAATCTAACCCAAAAACATCAAATCTTAGGCCTAACAGAAATCCTCTTGCATAGAAAAATTATATTTTTAAAAACAATACTAAATATTCTCAAAATAGCATCCTAACATTTATATAAGAGGCTTAGGATCATGATATAAAAATATCCAAGCCTTTGGAGTAAGATTAAACCACGAAATATTCAAACTTTCTCAAAACAAAAACGATTTTTCCACTTCAAGTTTTCAAGTTTCTAGATCTAAGGAAATCTATCATCAAAAGCTTTATTCATACAATAAAACCTCAATGAACATTCATAAACACATGATAACAACACTCCATTAAATTCTGGACAAATATATGTCCATTAGCTTGGTCAAAATTTCCGAAACATAACATACTCTCCAGTTTCACGCCTAGAATGACCTTTCCATGCTTAAAATTACTTTTTTATGCATCAAATGAGCATGAAATGAGACTAATAAGATATCCAAGGAAACTAAACTCAAAGATGAACAAGTTTTATGAAGGAGTCATCGTACAAAAATACATACAAAGGGTCAAAATCTTCACGTAAAAAGACCCAAAAATCTGCCCTAGATAGCTCTTTTGAGTTTCTCTCTAAGAACAGGGTGAAATGATGAAAGGGAGTGAAATGTATCTTGCACGACTTTAGACGTCTGAATGGAGAAGTTATGGGCTTGAATGACCCTTGATTGGAGGTGGCTATGTGACATAAAGTGGAGAATAGTGAGGGGCAAGGACTGCCTGCAATAGCTGTGAGGTATGAAGGTTGATGAGGTGGATTTTCCCTTCATATCAAGGCACTATTGGGTGTAACCAATTGTAGTGGATGGCCTGCCATGTGAGGTAGGAAACTTCTTCAAGAAGTTTTGCCGAGGTGGCCAAATTCGTGGGTCTTGGTAGGTCTCAACCAAGTGGGCTTCAATTTGGGGTTTAAAAAGCGTTTGGTTAGGATTTGGGATGCTATCAAGCCCAAATCCAATTTTTCTTGACCCATCAAATTTTCAAGGCTTAAAAAGTTGGATAATGATGTCATAAAAAGGATTTGATTAATTAATAGCATGTGGAAGTGATTTAATCAAGCGATTAAACACAATGCTAGAAATCGGATTAAAAGAGGTTCAGAGTCTAACTTAAGGTTTGGGAAACCCTTTAGGGTTTCGGTTTCAACCAAATTTTTGGGGTTTCAATTGGATTCCAACCATTTAGAGTTTCGCTAGGATTAAAACCCTATTTGGTCTGGCACAATTTGGATGATCAGATGAAACAAAGTTTTGCTTAGGTGGCATGATCTCACATCTTGATTTCCTTCACAAATCCATCTAATGGTTCCTCATGGTGCCAAGTGTCTAATACTATTCACTATGTGTGGCTAAGATCTTGACAACTGTCCAAATAAAACTTCTCTAACCTAATTTAGACATTCTACACTGTGATTTTGAAAATATTGCACTTTGTGCGCTTATCGAGATTACTATTCACTCCAAAAAAATGCATAACAAATTTTGTATTGAAAAAAGTTCTTCATATTAACCTACAGTGAAAATCGTTTACCGAAATTCAACCCCAAAGTGCTCCTAAAAATTAATTTTGTAGTTTTGAACAGGCGTTACGTCCGAAATTATAAAAATGGGTTATTGCGCCATAAAATTTTAAATAATCAACTGAGTCTAATGGAGTAAACCATAACGCATTCTGACGCTTCTAACTATCTTAAATAATTAAACTCATATTTCTAGTATCATAGTGAGTGATAACACTAACTATGTTGACAGACTAAAACCTGTACGATTAGTCAATTCATAAAAATTTATAGGATTTTCATGAGGCTTTTAAGATCAATAAAAATTTTACCAATAAATTCCTAGATTATGGAGGTAAAAGCTCTATCCCCAACGATCTCAAATGGACACAAAGTATTAGTTAGAAGGAGAAAAAGCAGAGAAATAAAGGTCACATGAAAAGAGTAAAAATGTAGACGTTGTAATTCAGCCTAATTTACTGAAGTTTAGTATCAAATTAGTTAGAAATAGTTTTAATTTTTTCTAGTCCACGTGGCAGGTGTTACGGGTAAGCTTAAAAAATTCACATATTTAAACTAAGAAAATTAATAAAATGGACAATTTCGAAGAGTTTAATTTGTATTCATTCTTTATTTTCTGGCGTTATCTAAATTAAAAATGTCTTGAGGGCTTTTAACAAAACTTCTAACTTTCAATCCAAAAAGTCAACGAATGGGCGGCATTATCATAAATAGGGGTGTAACCGGTCTGGTCCGGTTTTTGACAAAATTTAGGACCGAACTAGTATGTACTGGTTTTACATTTTTCAAAACCGATTACGCCCCGGTTACCCTCCTAAACCGGTATCTTCGGTTTTACCGGTTTCTGGTCCGGTTTTTCGATTTTTTTAAAATGTAAAAATATATAATAAAGTGTTACCTCTTATGATAAAATGTTATTAATAATTTAATATATATTTTTTATGTTTAAAGCATATTATCAATTAAATTTTTATCTTTAAGATTAAACTTTTATTTTATAAATTATAATAACATTATCGTATATATAATTATATTAATAACATATAATCAAACAAATTACAAATGTTCATATTTAAGATTAACATTTCATGTTATAATTTATAAATTATAATATGAAATTATTTCATACATGATATATAATTATATATATTATATATAAAACTTATATATATATATATAATATTTTGTATAATATATAAAATTAATTTTTATATATTTTTTTTCAACCGGTCCGGTTCGGTCTGGTCCGGTCCCGAAAACTACGGAACCAAAATCGGACCGATTCCGGCCGGTTTTCAAAATATAGGAACCGGTTCCGGACCGAACCGGTTCAAAAACCGGACCAACCGGTCTGGTTCGATCCGGTCTAGTCCGATTTTCTGGTTTACCGGTTTAAATTTACACCCCTAGTCATAAAGTAGCAAGAGGACTTTCTTTTTTAAGAAACGAGAGGACGGACACAAGGCTTAAGGCATTAATTACAAAAAGCCAAGGGAAGAAAGGGGAGGGGAGGGGAGGGGAGGGCACTCAGGGCAGGCCAAAGGGAAAGGATTACGACAAAGAGAGGGATTTGGCACTTTTCTTCTTTATCTTATCCTTATTTCTTCTTTCTATGCTCGTCAACTTTCTCATCGATGTGGCATAACAACGGTTACAACAAGGCGTGGGTCATGCAATCAGTTGTTTCTCATCGATTTTAGAAAATATAACAATAGTTTAATGAATAATTATTCTTATCAGTTATTATTTACTACCCCATACTCCATACCTTATAAAAAAAAAGATGTTAGGTGTGAGGTATAGCAAAATCCTAGTTTAATATTGTTGTTGATGGAATGAGTTTTTGCTCTCCAAAGAAAATGGTTGAAAGATCCGCTAGGAGTCCTCTCTACACAATAAAACTCCAAACAAGAGAACATATAAACCATCTACTTCTGTTTTCACTCACACATAATTCCAATAGGGTTGCCCGCCACTAACAAATGTAGGCAACCGGCAACTTTGATTAATAGAATTGTGTAATGCACACCAACCAGCACATCTTATGTAAACACCAGCAAGCAAATACACCTTATGAATCAGGCTGAACAAAAAAGCCGCTAATTACCTGAACTGCCCTTTTTTCTCGACTCGAATACCCAACCCTTCCACATATAATCGGATTATACTCGAACACCAGCAAGCAAATCTCCTTAATAGTTTGTGCTAAAGTGCAAGAGCTTAGAGAGAGTTCTTCATAGCTGGGGGTTGGCCTTTATACGAGGTTTTTGGGGGCTATCCTATACCTTACATAAGGGGGTTTATGTCACTTCGACTGTTGTCTAATCAGAGTCCTTTTATGCGGTGTGGCTCTTAGGGTGGCCTCATTAATGCGACATGGAGTCTAGGGAGTGGCGCCATTAATGAGGCATGGGACCAGGGGATGGCGCTATTAATGCGGTGTAGCTTCCCAAGTGTCACCTTACCGGTAGATGATCAGCACCGCTTTCCCCCATACCCTCTGTCAGGGAATCAAGGGCCATCCGCATTTCTCTCCCACCCATAAGTACAGGTCCTCGAGTGTTAGGTGTCATTGGGGGTGTCAAGGCGGTGAGTCTCATTTGTTCCTGTCATTCTTATTTGGGAGTGTGGGGGTTGCTTCATGGGTTGGTTTTAACTTATGGGCCAGATACTCTAAAGGGAGGTAGCGACTCTGTTAGAGAAGGGTCATTGGGCCAAGTTGGGCTCCTCGGGGTCCCTCAAGGGTTTGTCACATGGGCCTAGGGGAGGAAAAACCTCCTTACACTTATCCCATCAATTCCTATCGACTAGTCCGGTGGGAATTTATTCATGCCCTTGTCTTCTTGTTCTTACCTTTATTTGCTTGTGTCTTTTGAACTCTCGGGCCTTCAAAAGGGGCAATTATTACTCTTCCCGATTTTGGTGGCACGTCCTTGGTTGTTTATACTTGATTGCCCCCATTTGATTTCTCTGGCATTGATGGTGTCAAACAGCTCTCCCGCTCCCACATTGCATTGTACAGTACACACCGCTAGATTCGTGCCCATTTTGCTGGCCCCGTGGGGTGCATATGTTCCCACGATCTGGGATCTCAACCATCGCGGGGACATATTTAAACCCCAACCCCATCATCATTTAGAGCTTACTTTCTTTCCTTGTCATCATTCTCCTTCTCAGACTCCCTTGTGCTTCTGTGCTCTCCTTTCTTCCCTCCCCCCCCCCCCAACTTGTTTCTTGCCTCCTATTCCTCTACTTTCATATTCTCATAGTTCCCAAGAACTCTTCTCATGTTGCTCCCAAGAGCTCCAACTACATCAATCCCTCTGATTCCTCATGGGATCTCGAGAGTTTAGACCTTTTTAAAGTCCATACCAAGTCCCAACAGTTCGACGGGTTTTCCTAACGGTCGGTGGTGACTCCAAGTGAGTTTCTCTGAAATCTACCTTGAAGGTACCAAGCATTGCGGAGTTCATGGTGTCGAAGCCCCAAGAAGGAGCAGTGGACTCTGAAGGCTATGCCTCAAAGGTAGCCTTATACCCAAGCATGTTCTCTAGTGGTCTTCGACTGCCCTTCTACTGTCCGGTACGCGACGTGCAAGACAACCTACATTTGGCACTAGCACAACTCCATCCAAACACGTAGAGGATTTAGGTGTTCTGCAACGTCATCTAGCAGCGAACGCTGGAGGAGGTGTGTTCGAAACACCTTGACTTCATTGCTCGCGATTTCCTTCTCACCCACAACCGCTTGAAGCAAAGCAGCAACACGTGTAGCTTCTGGTCGATTCATGCATTAGCCCGTATAATCAGGTGAAGGGGTGAACCAACACTTCTTTTTCTTGACAGGCAAAGTATGAGAGTTTTTGGTTGGCCAGGAAAATCGGTGTGACTATCCTGTTCTCACCATTTTGGGGGTTTTCAGTGAGGACAAAAGCTTTCGGCTATCAACAATTCCCGAAAAGATTTGTCGAATCGAGATTGTTAAGGCCTAGGTGAAGGCGCACCCAGACGATGTTTCCTCTGAGGCCCTGCTGGATGAGAGCAGCCTCCATCGGTATCTGGTTCCCCAACCAACATGTGTTTGGCTGATCGTTATATTCCCATGTACTTGGTTGTTCCCCAGGTTTGCAGGCGTTCCCCTAGCCCACCGACGATGGGGAAATGGAAGAAGCCCATGAGGGATGTTCCTACCAGCAACAACTCTAACTTGGCATCAATGCCTCCCCGGGGGCAATCTTTTGTTCCTGTGGTTGTCTAGTGGCCAAAGACTTTCTCGGAGAGGGGTAGGAAACCTTCTCCGTCTCCCAAAGTTGTGTCTTCCTCTTCTTCGACAGGCAAGGCTGGTGGGGCTAAGGCTCTTTAGCAAGTCCAGGTCAACCCTTTGGTTGCCAATGATCCTCAGCCCAATGGGTCCCTTCCAGTTCTTTCGGAGGTCCCCTCTTTAACCTCGCCAAGCAATGTGGGGCGAGTTAAGACCCTTTCCTAGGGGGAGGAGTTGCTCTCTCTACGCTTTTATGGAGTCTTTTTAGATCCTTCTACCAGGGAGTCTCAGATAGTGATCTCATCTCCTGAAATAAATACTGAGACAGTCCCTTCGCCAGAGACGGACAAGCGCCTGGCTAGGGATGAGGATGCTCTCTACAGGGTTTCCATCTCGGAGTCCCGTATTGCCTATTCTCCTAAAGTCGAGGTTGTTTCAATCAGGACAGCTTCTGAGGGTGGTGAAGGTGGCAAAGTTGAGTCTAGGATGGAAACAGCAGAAGCAGTGCAGTGTGCTGTCGAGATTTTGGTTGATGCATCTGAAGCGAAGGTTGCAATGGTGCCAGTGGGGGTAAATGAAGCTTCGGCTATTTTCATCGATGTTGGGACTTCATTTCCCTTCACTGGCACCATCTCGGCCTTAGTTTCGGCTAATGCCGGGGCCAAGTTACAGTGGTGCTAGTGAAGGCCAATGAAGCTCCAGCCTGCCGAGGCCTCATTGCCCTTCATTGACACCATCCCGACTTTAGGGTCGATAGGTGACGACAGAAGAGGCGAGTGAGATCGAGGTTATTCATCTAGGATCTGGTGCCGGTATGTTGAAGGCGGGAGCTGGTGAGACTCCGGTGGCGCCAATCGACCTTAGGGCTTTTACGGGTCTTCCTGAAGTCGATGTTGGCCTCGGGGGGACAAACACCCAGGAGGTCGAGCTGTTAATCAACAAGGATCCAGAAAGCACCAAGGAAAGGCAACAGTCGAGGGAGACTCGTCCTTGGTGGAGTTTGCGAGTGGTACTAGGGCCAAGGCATTGACCCGCTAGGTGGTGACAAATCCTTGGCTGGGACCCTTCTTGGGGCAAGGGATCACACTGCTTTAGGGCCCCGGTGGTGAACAAAGCCCATTCCGAGTCCGTCCAAGAGTTGGTCGGGATGCTTTGGGAGTTCTTTAATGGGGTTGGCACACTTTCAATTCTTTTTTCAGTTTTCTTTCAGCTTTCTTTTGTTTTGACTTGGGAAACCTTTGTGGAAAGGAGTGGAGCAATTGGTGGCGTATAATATGGGCGGTCGAGAGGCCTTAGAAGGTGAGAATCGAGCATTCCGATCCTTGTCTCACCGAGCACTCCGGTCCTTGGCATGATTGACCTTGCACCATGTCGAGAGAGAGAGGAGAGAGAGAGAGAGAGATGAGTTGGAGGAAGCCCTTGTCAAGGCAAACTCAGTCGTCGACGAAGGTAGAAGAGGATACTCTAGCTTTGTCATTGAAAGGCTCAACTCAACTCTGACCTAGCGAGGTCAAGGGAGGAGACTGGTTCCCATCGCTGACGTGGGAATTTATTTCACACATTTTCTTAGTCCTAATTGTTTTGATTCAAAGTGTTTTGTATGTTTCTTAACTCATTTGTCTAGAATTTTAGGTGTCTTTTTTATTTATTTAATTCTTGGAAATTCTTGGTATTTTTTAGGTATTTAATTATTGAATTAGATTGAAATTGGGATGATGTGAATAGGCAGAAATCGGGCTAGGCCTAGAGAGTAATTCCCAGTTGGTCTGGTCTTGTGTCAAACCAGAACACTGTTCAGTTTTTAGGTTCTAACTAGAGCTAAAGATCTTGGTATCATGTGTTGTTTAGCATGCTAGAAAGCTAAGACATAGGCCTAAAACTTCTATGAAAAGACCAAAACCCAGTTCTGCCGTTTTGAAGTTCAAAACTTCGTAGAAACAAAGAAGTACGAATCTGTCCAGAAGTTTACTACAGCTTGGACCCTATTTCAGTTTTCACCCTATATCTTGAGTTCTAGAAGTTAGAATAAAACAAGCCTAGGTGCGTTTGAAATATGAAAATTAGATCTAAAACTTTCATGCAGCACTCAACTCCAAAATGTGTTGTTTTGATTCTCTAAATCTAGCTGGAAGTCGGTCAGCCAAGAATTCCAGATTTTCAACAGCAGATATGGGAAATCTGTTTTAAAATCTGAAAGGAGAATTGGTTTTGAGTTGATTGGATTTTCAGTTACAGATATGGACGGTAGGTTTTTGAATTAGCTGGCACATAATAAAAGCATTTAAATTAAAAATAGAAGAAACCAAGCGGAGATGAACTTCTAGCTAGCTGCATATTGAGGAGAGTCTAAAAAAAGACTAGTATAGAGACCAAAAAGAGAGAGAGAGAGAGAGAGAGAGAGAGAGAGTGAGAGAGCGAGAGAGGATTGAAGGGAGAGCTGTAATTCCGAAATGAAGAGTGAATCTCATGAGTTCTTTTTTTCTTTTTCTAATTTTTAGTTGCTGAATTGTTATTAAGGATGTTGAATTCGAATTTATGTTTGAGAAATAATTGGATTATTTTAGTTATGATTTGCTAGTTTTCTTATTCTAGGGCTAGGATGCAGTCATTGAATTTTGGATATGATTTGAGTATGGTTATATTGAATACTCCTTTGTTAATTACAATTGGATGATTTCGGTTTTCATTCTTGTAATTTACTGGTCATGAATTGCATGCTTAAGATGTTGAATGAACTAACGGAAGTTGAAGTTCAATATTAGTTCGTAAATTCATTAAACCTTGGCAGTGTTGTTTAGAAAGAAATACACACATCTGTGACCTACATTCAAGAATTTCACAGAGCATAATGAATTTATATTAATTTATGTGATTACAATAGTAGACATAGGATTAATATAGGTATAGGTGTTATACCTTGAAAGAGGATATCACATAAAAAAGGGAATTCGGCCATTGTAATTAGCAAAACATTAATACAAGCAACCAGGTTTAAACTCGTTGAAGGAATTCAATTGACGAAATCCAAACCCTAGGAACCATTCATATTTGATTTTTTAAGGTTAAGAATTGCAGTAGGTCACATCCATTTGGGATCGCCTAAATAATATAGGAAATTTTATAAATTGGTACTTGAATCTCCTCCTTGTGGAAACGATACTCTTTTTGCCCTGTTCTATTTTTCACGACCCATGCACTTGTGGTAGAGTCTAGGGACCATCAATTGCCTCGAAGCAGCACTTTATAAGGAAGTGAGGGACAACCTTCAGCTAGAGGAGCTAGACAGGCTCTGGGTCAAGAATTCAAGGCTAGGGAAAAAGCAAGACTTCAATGCCCAGGCATACAAGTGGCTCGAGGGGCGATACGAGGAGCTTACTAAGTCCTCGAAGAGTAAGTTGGACTCTCTCAATGCCAAGTCCGAGAGGGTGAAGGAGTTGGAGGCTGAGAATGTGTTGGTCTGCGCTAGGGAATCTAGCGAGAAGAGCCAGGTTGTTGGAGACTAGGTTGGCTGAGGCCGATCATACAATAGACGCTCATGAAGCAACTATTAAGGACATGCATGACCACCGTCCCGCAACTATATGAAGAGTTGTCACACATCTGTTTGGTTTGTGATGACCAGGTCTTACGGCAATCTAGAAGGCTTGGAGAGAATGCGGGATCATGTGCTCGTTAACACTCATAATGACTTGAGGTCGCTGAAGGTGAAGGACCTTCCTCCATAACCAATAACGTTGAAGCGAGGTGCCTCAATAGGAAAGGTATTGATCCCAAGCACCTCTTAGACAACCTCGCCAACTAATCCCTAATTGTCTTGTGTCTTTTCCTCTTGTATCTTTGTGTTTTTCTTTTCTTCACCTGTACCTGTACTTTGTAATAATGTTAATGAATTTGGGAGTATTACTTCTTGTGCTCCTTTTTTCCTTTTTTGTACTCACGGAGTGTAACGGGAGAAAGCAGTCAGATGAACTTGGCAAGTAAAGGCGATGCCACTCCCCTTTGCTAGGCAGGTCAGACTGGGCCTAAGCGGGCGACTTGGGTTATCGACAGCCAGTACATTTCATCAGTCTGCCCATATTTCGCAAGTTTCGTGGGGAGGGAGCTATATGAAAGGATCAACATAACACTTAATTGTAATTGTAATTCTGGAGTTTGGAAACCTGGGTCGTTTTGATGAGGAACGATGAAAGTTTGAGGTGCTTGCTTAGTTGCCGCCTCTTTGTTGGAGGAGACACACCCTGGGAGTTAAAGTCAGGAAATCGAGATACTGGACCCGCACTCTTTCGGGGAAAGGTTGGGATACCTTAGGTAAACTCGCCTCTTTGGTTCCCTCGGAGAGGTAAGTTGCTGGACAGCTGAGAAGTTGGTCCACTCATCGCCAAGACAAGGGTCGAGGTAAGTTGTTATCCTCCGTGAGGGCGAGAATTCGCTCTAAGTTGGATGGACTCTTCCTTTAGTTTCTCACTGGGAGGTAAGCCGCCTGATGACATCACAGGGAAGGTAAGTGTCGAGTAGGCTGGCGCTTAACCCGCTCTTCGCCATGGCGGAGGTCGAGGTAAGTTGTTTGGCAACCAAGAGGCTGAACCCGCTCTCCGTCGCGAGAAGGATAAAGTAGCCTTAAGGCGTAACTCATCCTTTTGTGGGGGAGGTAGGTTGCCAAACAGTTTAAGACTAGACCCGCTCCCACCTGTTGACATCCATGGGGAAGGTAAGTGTCGGGCAGCCAAAGGCTTTACCCACTCTCCTCCACGGGAGGAATAAAGCAGCCTTATGGCATAACCCATCCCTTTTAGGCCTCGCGGGGAGGTAAGTTGTCAGACAGCTAAGGATTTTGGTCCACTCTTCATCGTGATGGGGTCATGGTAAGTTATCGGGCTATCGAGAGGCTAGACCCGCTCTCCTCTGTGAGGGAGGTTGGGCCACCGGGAGGGCTGGACCCGCCTATTGACCCTCACGGGGAGGTAAGTTGCTGGGTAATTTGGGATTGGACCCGCTCCTGCCCATTGATATCATAGTGAATGTAAGTTGTTGGCGATGAGGATTACGTTCCTATAGAAGGGAGTCAAGATATAGCTAGGGAGAGGGCGAGGCACAATTCATTCCTAAAAATACCATGTTTTCATTAATAACTTTTCAACCATGACAATACTGCTTACACATTTTACTATCTTCTTTCAACATGGGTGGGGCAGCTCTTTCCTTTGGGAGTCTTGGAGCCGGTAGGAGCCCGAGCGGTTGTTGATGGTAACCACGTGGGGGCCCTCTCATCAGGGGCCCAGCTTTCCTTGTCTCGAGTGGTCATCCCCGTTTATTTTAACACCATGTTGCCTATCTTGAATGCCCTCGATCGTACCCATTTGTTGAAACATCATTTAGACCTTCTCTTATTGGTTGTCATCCTCGTTTCTGCTTCAAGCCTGACCTCCTCCAACAAGTCGAGTTGTTCTTCTAGTCGCTCGTTGTTAGAGCTTTGCTCGAAGTGTTGCACCCTGTAGGTAGGAATCCCAAGCTCGACTGGCGGCATCACTTCATGTCCCTAGGTGAGGGTGAAAAGAGTTACTACTGTAGGGGTCCTCATCATGATTCAATATGCCCATAATACACTGAGGAGTTCCTTCACCCAGACGCCCTTCCTGTCGCTAAGTTTCTTCATGAGAACCCCCATCAATGTCTTGTTGGTTGCCTCGACATGCCCATTGGATTGCAGGTGCCCCAAAGATGAGTATCAAAATTTGATTCACAAGTTTTGGCACCAGTTCCGGTAGTGGTCGAAGTCGAACTATCCACCGTTATCCAATATGAAGAAACGGGGGATGTCGAATCTGCAGAGGACGGTTTTCCACAAGAAGAAGGTGATATTGCTCATCGTGATCGTTACTGACGCTTCAGCCTCTACCCATTTGGTGAAATAATCCACCACCACCACCACGAACTTTGCTCCCCCTTTGCTCGGGGGGAGAGGGCCCACCAAGTCATCCTCCCATTATGCGAACAGCCATGGTGAGGTGATTGACGTCAATTCCTCAAGGGCAATGGGGTACCAGGGAGAATTCTTGACAGTTTCTACAATATCAAACATATTTCTCTGCATCCTAGAGGGCACGAGACCAGTAGTACCCCTCCCTCATCACTTTGCCCGCCACCACCTTTCCTCCAGAATGGTCGCCACAGATTCCCTCATGCACCTCTACCAACACGTACTGTGCTTCTTCGAATGAGACGCACCTTAAGAGAGACATGGAGTAACCTCGCTTGTACAAAACCCCATCAAGTAAGGTGTGGCATGTTGCTCTATTCCTAATTTTCCTAAATTCCCACCTATTATTGGGTAGCTCATTGGTGTCTATGTACTTGATTATGTCCAATGCCCACTCCAGGGCCCCCGGCTTTACCTCCATGACTTCAATTCCTACAGCGAGCACTTCAACAGTCCTGCTCACTGTTTGTTCTGTCATTGGAGAATCTTATTGTCCGAAAGCTGCTTAGGCCAACATGTCTGCCTTTAGGTTCTCGACCCTTAGTACTTGTTGGATCTAAAAATATTTGAAGTGGGCGCGCTCGCCCTCTATCAGTTTAAGAACTTCTTCAGTTTTTCACTCTTTGTAGCAAACTCCCCCCGCACCTGGTTGACAACCACTTGAGAGTCAACCTGCACCTTTATCTCTTCAATGCACAATGATCTAGCTATTACCAACCTAAAGAACAGTGCCTCATACTCAGCCTCGTTGTTGGTGGTTTTAAACGCCAACTTGATAGCATAATCGTGCTCCTGACTCGTGTCAATAACAATATGCACCTCCACTCCCCCTCTAGCTTAGCAGGACAAGCCGTCAACATAGACTTGACAGGGCTTCATGGGAGATGCATGTTCTACTTCTTTCGGGAGGCCGGCTAACTCTGCCACAAAATCTGCTAACACCTATCCTTTGATAGCATTTATGGGTACGTATTCAATGTCGAACTCGCTCAGCTCCACTGACCAGTTTGTCAGGCATCACTGAGGCATCAAGTCATTGTAAGTTCTTCTTCAGGGGTTCGGTCAAGACTTGCACCGGATGAGCTTGGAAATATGGGCAGAGCCATCAGGCGATCACTACTAAGGCGCAAGCGAGCTGGTCCATGCGTGGATATATGGCTTCTGCTCCTCGATAGGCACGGCTGCTGTAATACACGGGCCTTTGGATTCCTTCTTCTTCCCTCACCAAGGCCGAGGAAACCGCATGTGGGGAGACTGACAAGTCAAGGTCTCCCCACACCTAGGTTGGCTGAGTAATTGTGGGTTAGTAAGGTGCTTTTTGAGAGCCTCGAATGCTTGGCCACATTCGTCGTCCCAAGGTTGTGTCTTTCATAATACTTTGAAAAATGGCAAGCACTTGTCAGTGGATCTGGATAAGAATTTGTTAAGGGCTGTCACTCGACCGGCGAGTTTCAGCACTTTGTTGATGTTTTGAGGTGGGGCCATGTTGAGTTTAGCCTCTACTTTCTCTGGGTTAGCTTCTATTCCCCATTCTGAGACCATGAAACCTAAAACCTTCCTGGAACTTATGCCAAAAGCACACTTTTTCGGGTTGAGCTTCATTCGATATTGTCGTAGTATTGCAAAGGTTTTGCGGAGGTCGGCGAGGTGTTGCTCAAGAGCTCCACTCTTCACCAGTAAATCATCCACTTAGACTACTATATTTTTCTCTATCTGACTTTTAAACATACGGTTGACCAGTTATTGATAGGTGGCTCCCACGTTCTTCAACCAAATGGCATAGCGGAGTAACAATACAACCCCTATCAGTAATGAACGAGGTCTTCTCATCTTTGGGGTTCATGTGGATCTCGTTGTACCTGAGTAGGCATCCATAAAGCTCAACATGCGATTGCCCGTAGTGGAGTCAACAATCAGATCGATGCGAGGTAGTGGGAAGCTATCATTTGTGCATGCTTTGTTCAAATTCGTGAAGTCGACACACATTCTCCACTTGCCACTTGGTTTTTTCACCAACACCACATTGGACAGCCAGTCCGGTTAATGTGCTTCCCATATGAAACCTGTTGTTAGTAAATGGTCAACTTCTATAGTAATGGTTGTGTTCTTCTCAACACTAAAGTTTTGAAATTTCTATCTGACCCCCCTGGCTTCCAAGTTCACAATCAGGTGGTGTTGCACAACACTCAGGTCGATCCCGGGCATGTCCTCATGATTCTAGGTGAAGACATCTCGGTGTTCCACAAGGAGGTGTTGCACGGCTTGCTGCATTTCAGGCATCAGCCCACTGCCAATCTAGGTCGTAGCTTTGGGGCGGCTCGGGTTTAGAGGGATTAACTCCAGTGGCTCATTCAGCTCTACCTTCCTGACGGCTTGCTCATCTTGAGCCTCTCCCTCCATTCCGGCATATTCAAGCGAGGGCGGGGGAACGTGGTCATCACTCAGAT
The DNA here is from genome assembly GCF_004785595.1 of Juglans microcarpa x Juglans regia. NCBI lineage: Eukaryota > Viridiplantae > Streptophyta > Magnoliopsida > Fagales > Juglandaceae > Juglans > Juglans microcarpa x Juglans regia. The sequence continues at coordinate 11,315,840 of NC_054599.1, read as the reverse complement.
GGTCGACTACATGAACCCCTCTCCCCTCAGGCTTTAACTCCTGGAAGTAACACACGCACCAAGATTTGCTTGCCTTGGACCCCACCCACTGCTAGTGGGGTTGGGAATTTCATCTTCAAGTGGTAAGTCGATGTTACCACCCTCAAGTGTTTGAGAGTAGGCCTACCAAGTATGGCGTTGTACAACAATGGGGCTTTTACGACTATAAAGGGTTGTGGCCGTATAAAGGGCCTTGCCCGCTAAGACAGACAGAGTGAACCGGCTGGACCATATCCCCCGAGAAGCCTTTCTACGGCATGGGCGCTGGCCAGAGGCAAGCATGGTCAATCCCCATTCGGGTGAAAGCTTCCCATAAAAGGATGTTGGCAGAGCTACCATTGCCAACGAGGATCCTTCGGGTGGTGAAGTTGGCAACCAGCATAGTTACTACCAGAGCGTCATCATAAGGGTAAACGACCTCCTTTTAGTCGTCCCCCTCGAAAGAGATGATGGGTGCAAGCTCACCTCTCCTATGCTTAGTGGGACGGTATTCAACCGACTACACCTCTTGGTATTGTGCCCGTCTGGAGTGTGCCTTCCTACCAGATGAGGTGGCACCCCCGTCGGCAAACCCTCCAGCAATAGTTCTTGCCTCGCCCAGTGGGGGGCTTTCTTGGGGCAGCGTTCGAGGGTGACCATGTGGTGGCCTCTGTTCGGCTATTCTTTGCCTCGAGCTTCTTTCCCTCCTTGGCATGTTTGGCCTTTCTACACTTCTCTTCCACAACCGTCTTCTCTACTCCTACTCCGGTCTCCAGCTAGGAGGGTACTGGGGTTCGATCGCTCAACCTTCTTCAAGGAAATGCAATCTTCCATGTTGTAGGTGGTGGACTGGTGGTAGGTGCAATAATGGCGATTATTGCTCATGTAGACCACTTCTCGGGCGGCGGGCCAATCTTCTTTTTGGATAATGAGTGATGCCCGGTTGGATCGAAACCTGAAGCCTCTCATGGGAGCTTCTTCCCTCCTATTATCATGTAGTTTCTTCTTTGTCTTCTCGAGGGCCTTGCTCTTGCCCGACGCCTTCCCCTTTCTATCTATCGACTCCAGTTCTTTCTTCCTAGGCTTGGTCAAGGCCCGGAGTGTGTACTCGGCATTGATGAAGTTTTCAGCCTAATCCATAAACTCTCACAGCGTGGCCGGAGTTCTCCTTGCTAATTCTGCCATAAATTGGGACCACGGCCATACTCCCCTTATTAGTGCTACCAAAGCTATTTTCTCCTCTTGGTCATTTGTTGTTTCCTTGTTGAACCTAGACAGGTACGCCTTTAGGCCCTCATCCTCTCCCTGCTTGATGGTCAGGAGATACATCGCGGGGTGCCTCCTCGATTAGCTTGCCATAAATTGTGTGAGGAATAGGCGGGCTAGCTCCCCGAAGCTATCTATGGATCTGGGCATTTGAGACTCGAACCATACTCTTGCTAGTCCCTTCAAAGTTAGCGGGAAGGTCCTATAGGCTACCTCCCCTAGGAAACCATGTAGTCATATGTGCTCTGAAGGTCTCCAAGTGTTCAACGGGGTCCCTGGTCACATCGTACATGTCCATGAGGGGAAATTGAAACTTTGGTGGTCGTGGCAAAGCCATCACCTCCGTGTTGTAGGGCAAGCCAGTGCTGGTCTACTGGCGATGATGTACCCCCTTTCTTCCTCTGCATCACCTCCTCTTCCAACATTTCTAGATTCCACATGTTCACTGTTGCTTGGTTCCACGTCGTTTTATGCTCTGTTGGTCTACTTTGAGTGTCTCGTTCTCTTTTCCAAGGGTTTCTACTTCGGTAGTTAGCTTTCCCACCAGTTGCTCCATCACCGCGAGCCTCGCTTCCATATTTGTCGATGTCGCTTATTCTTGTCCCCTAGTTTTCTGAGAGTGGGTTGTTGCAGGTATACGAAGGACACACGAAGTCTATATACATCTAACAGACGGCCCCATTGTTAAAGTCAAGTTTTTTATGCCTTTGGGTTGAGTTCCAGCAACTCGGGCTTGGGCCTTTATACCTGCACACTCAAGAAAACAAAGGAGAGGAGTTCGGTGGAGATCGGGGAGCCTCTGATGCTTAAGTCAGTAAATCTCCTTAGTAATTTGTGCTAGAGTGTGAGAGCTTAGAAAGAGTTCTTCGTACCAGGGGTCGACCTTTATACGAGGTTTCTGGGGGGGCTATCCCATACCTTACATCAGGGGGTTTATGTCACTTCGACTATTGTCCGGTTAAAGTCCTTTAATGCAGCGTGACTCTTGGGGTTGCACCATTAATGCGCCATGGCTCCCCGAGTGGCACCTTACCGGTAGATGATCCGCATCGCGTTCCCCCATACCCTCTAAGGGAATCCAGGGCCATCCGCATTTCTCGCCCACCCATAGATAGAGGTCCTCGAGTGTTAGGTGTTATTGGGGGTGTCAGGGCAGCGAGTCCCACTGTCCCTGTCATTCTTCTTTCCCACGTGGGGGTTGCTTCACGTGTTGGTTTTAACTTATGGGTCAGGTACTCCGTAGGGAGGTAGTGACTCATTTAAAGAAGGCTCGTTGGGCCGTGTTGGGCTCCTCGGGGCCCTGGGGTCCCTCGTGGGTTTGTCACATGGGCCTCGGAAAGGAAAAATCCCCTTACAGGTTGATATTATGAGGTACTTGGGTTAGGGTTTGTATGGTAGGTTTTGGATTTGGGATTTTATGAGTTTGGTCCCTATTTTGATATTTTGTTTATGTTGTATTTTTTGGTTTATCGAGTTGTCAATATTGCTAGGTTTGTACTAGTTTTAGATCATCGATTAATTTTTTTTTTTTTTTTTTTTTTTTGGGTTTGTACTAGTTTTATAGATCATTGAAGGTAAGGAACAACAGTGTGTGATCTCCAAAACGATTTTGTTTTTATTTTGTGCATTGGGGCTTCTAAGTTTCTCCTCTCCTAACTTGAAGATCCTCCCTTCTTCCTGTCTGGTTCCTTCTTGACCCAAATGCTTGATGTGATATTGGCCTCTTCTTATTTTGGACGAAAAGGGCAATGCTCTTTCGTAGGTTCTTTTCTGCAATGGTGGCCCTTTCTGTAAGTTCAAGGAAATTTCTTAACCTTAGGGTTCAAACTCGATCTCAGATCACTCGAGGATCAGAGTGCATTAATTAATGATTTTTCTCCTTTTGCTCTAATATGAGAGGGCAGGCAAACCTTGACCATTCATTAAATTTTGTGGCATATTCTTTCACTGAAATTTTCCTTAATTAAATATAAACACTTTCTTGCTTTAGCTTCACTGATCAATATTGGAAACTATCAATTAAGGGATTTTATTTCTAAGAGACTCCAAACAATGGCCTCTCCACATTAGGCTAAAGTAACTGTTGCTTTAGCCTATGACATCAACACTTGCATTTTGAAGACAAGGAAAAGAACCTTATTATTTTCTTCATTACATGGTAGTAAGGCGAATAGTTCCTCCAAATATCCAATTTTTTGCCGCTCTATGTCCATTGTCCCTTCCGAAAGTTGGTGGGTGTAATCGACTAAATTTTAATTGACTGAAGTTTTAGCAATACAATACATTTTTGTGGTTGTACAGAGGCTATGTTTAACTCTCGTGATAGGGTTATGCATTTGCAGATAACCAAGTAGAACATAAATCACTCTGTCACCAAAATGGTGTGCACTCAAACAGAGGTCACTACTATAACCCGTGGCAGCGTCGGAGGCCACTATTGTATCCCGCTGTAGGGCTGAAGGCTACTATTATATCCCGTGGTAGGGCCAAAGGCCACTATTGCATCCAGTGGCAAGGCCATAAATTAGAGCAAAACAGAATCAGAATCATCAGATCATAACCAGAAACAGAATCAGATACATAATCAAGAAGTCATGCCAAAGTTATTCAAATGCCACAGCAAATCAAAACAGAGTACTAAATATCTCATATCAAAAATAGATTCAGGCCATCTTCAATTAATCATGAAAAAATTTTCAGATTTCATATTCGCTCTCTTTTTTCACAGTTCAGAAACAGAATGCCAAAAATAACTCATGTCTACACCAGTTATTACAGAAAATATTTTTCTCTTTTTTATACGGATTTCATGAGTATTGCAGATAAATGACCAAGGTTGTTTTCAAGTTTTCTTTTCATAACAAAATATACATATTTTTCATAAAATATACCTTAGTCCATTTGTTTTATGCAATTTTAGCATAGGAACCCCACTTACTTGGACTTTTTAACTTCTCCAAATTTCCTCACAACACTACCAAAGGAATATCAATCATCACCTATAAAATTGTCACGTAACTTGCGTAAATTTTCAATTGCACACATATTTCGTAATTAAAACCTTAGATGTAAAATCTATATTTGCTTAATTTCTAAAAATCCTTGGAACCCTAAAATATCGTCACTCCCCAAAATATTTTGATTTTCATATAATTTCTCCAAATCATCATGATTAATTCCTAAAATCATATTAAATCCATAATATTGACTATCAAGTCATAAATCTAATGTTCATGTGTCCAATTTTAAGTTTCCAACGTTCTGTCAATTTTTCTAAAATAGTCAAACATTTCATAAATCGATACTTCTCGTTACACAAACATAAGTACAAGCCCATTAACAACACCAACTGAACTTAGAAATAAACTACAATCAAAACCAGCCCACCTAGAGGACAAAGCCCAACTTAATTTTGAATGTTCTATACAATGTGTAACACTGAAGAGAAAAAGAGTGTGTGCTCTAGTATACTAATCGAGATAGCGAGAGAGAGAGAGCTTGGTCGAGAGATATATAGAGAGTCACCTCACAAGAGGGGGAGGTCGTGCGGCATGGGTTCTCAACTTGCTGTAAGGGATGTCTAAGGCTTATGGTGGTCTAGAGGTTGTGGTTGTGGCTAAGGGGAAAATAGGAGAGAATGGGAGAGAGAGAGAGAGAGAGAGAGAGAGAGAGAGAAAGAGAGAGAGGTCACTTACGTGGAGCAGGAGTGATATTTTCACCGTGCATTTTGGGGAGGTGCTGCCATGTTTGGAGATTTTGGCTGCTATGGTGGTGGAGGGTGGTTCACGGCTGGGCTACGGTGCACGGACGGCAAGTGGCTGGGCAGCCTGCAAAGGGAAGAACCGTGCTCTGATTCGTTAGTGCAAAACAGGGGTTGTGAATGTGGCAGTTGTGGTGGTTTCTATTGTGTTTGGCCTCGGGTGCTGGCTGGGTAGCGTGGGTCATGGTGCAAGGTGGCAACGTAGAGGGGCTGGGCAGTCACAGTTGTTTGTGGTGGAAGAGGCTCACGATGTGGAGGGTGTTGCTTAGTCTTCGTTTCTCACGGTGACGCACAGTGGGGCTTCCTATGGTGGTTATTCCTAGCTTGGCCGTGAGAATGGTGGTGTTGCACCGCCTCAGGTTGACTTCTGGTTGGCAACATGAAGGGCTGGAGGGTGGCCTGTTGTACGTGGGGAGGGGTTTGAGAGATGGTTGTTGTTGCGTACTGGTGGTGAGGCTAGCCATGGTCTGTCAGTAGTGTTAGGACCTTGGTATAGAGGCGACTGCTATTGGGGTTTTCTTTCCCATCGATGGCTACTTTCACTACACTATGGAGAGAGGCTTGACGTGGCTTCAAGCAAGAACGCTTGCTAGTAAGAAACCATGGAGCTGCTACGGCAACCCTAGCTCTAGGTTGAAGATCAAGGCTTACGTGCATGAGGGAGAGCCTTTATACACACGGATTGCTCAATTTTTCCATGGGTCTAGGTTTAGGCTCATTTCATGGGTCTGACCTATCTATCCTTATTTGGGCTCTTGTAAATGGATTGACTCATTTAATGGGTCTAATTATATTCTAGAACTTGCCTACAATTTTCATGGGCAAAGTATTCAATAAATTTTAATGGGCCTCGTCTCAAATTCTAAAATAACCCAACTCATTCCATAAATTTTTAGGGCAAATTACCAAATAAATAGATTCCACTTGGTCCATAAAATATTAAATAGCTTTAACATAGATAATTATCAAGTCCAATAAAAATCCATCTTCCACCATAATAAATTTTTGGGCTCGTGACCTATTCAAAATTACTTATTAAATCTCAAATGAGCTTCCCATAAATATCAACCTCAATAAATTAATAGTTCGCGGGCTTTGACCCTAGGCTTGACATTGGGCTGGGTGTTACATCTTCCCTCCTTAAAAACTTTTGTACTAGAAATTTGTTGCAACTAAAGCAAAGTTTTATCTCTCACATCCATTCCATTCTTATTTTAATCCTCGATCATTATGTCAAACCTAATATTCCAAGATTCTGAATAGCTCATATCAAAAATAGATTCAGGCCATCTTCAATTAATTATGAAAAAATTTTCAGATTTCAAATTCGTTCTTTTTTTGCACAGCTCCGAAACAAAATGTCAAAAGTAGTTCATGTCTACACAGTCATAATAGAAAATATTGTTCTCTTTTTTATAGGGATTTCATGAGTAATATAGATAAATGACCGAGATTCTTTTCAAGTTTTCTTGTCATAACAAAACATGCATATTTAAAATCAACCTCAATCCATTCATTTTACGAAAAGTTATGCCTTGCATAATTTTCAAGATTTTATCACTTCTTAACTTTAAATTTTAGTATAATTTTATTTATTTTTGCCGGTTTTAGGATTCATTGTTGTCATTAAATTTTATTTCAGATTTGAAGAAAAGGAAGATCCAAATTTTAGCAGTCTATCGTCTAGGGACTCTATCTCATTTAAATGAAGATTTATCCGAATACAAGAGCTGGTCATCGGTGCTCTTTAGGGGTTAAAGATCAAGTTGAATTTTTGAATAGCAGAGGAAATTGGAACCAGTCAAATAGCATATTTTTGAATTGGATAACGGTACAATTTTGAATTTGAGAGAGGCCATATTTCTGTGGGAAGCATATGAAAGACTAAGGCTGCGTTTGGATGTTGAGCTAAACTCAGCTGAGTTGAGTTCTTTATAGATAGTAGTGAGTTGAATAGTGGAGAGAGTTATGTGGGGCTCATCTAAACTGAGTTTAAAGTGTATTTGGATGTTAAGATGAGTTTAGTATTTTTTATAGAAAATTGAAAAAGGTTGTAGATCCCATGTATAAAGATCTTTTAAGTTGAAAAAAGTACTAGATCCCACGTGTAAGAAGGTTTTGAGTTGGGATGAGTTTAGTAATTTGAAAGTTGGGTGTTTAGATGTTAGACTCAGCTTCAAATTAGATGAGATCAGCTAAATTTGGGAACCAAACGCAGCCTAAAGAAAAGAAGAATATCAAGAGACACGTAAGAGGCTCTTGGATGGATTTGGAGCTTTTGCTAAAAAAAGAGAGAATTAAATTAAATTAGTTAGATGAGAAAAACATAGTGAGAGATTAAGTGAAATTGGTTTTCTAGAAGTTCTTTTTCTCATTGATTCGATCATCAAACAACAACTTTATTTTCCTTCGAATATTCTCTTTGAATTGATTTTATTTCAATTTGCAATTACAAACAATCATAGTGACTTTTCTAAATAAATTCGTGGTTAGTATAATTTCGGTACTTGTCAAAAGTGAGTAACCAATCTCTGAGGATGATACTCTACTCATCACTTTACTATAAAACTACAATATTATGCATTTACATTTTTGCATCGATCAAGTTTTTGGTTCCATTGCCAGGGATTGATTTCTTTTTATTTTTGCCAATATCAGTACTAAGCAATCTTGGTTTTAATTTAGAAATTCTTTTGTTTTACAGATGTGTTTTTTGCGTTGGATGCATCATGCTAGATATTTTGACATTACTCCTTTTGATCCAGAGATTGAAAGAACTCCTACATCATGAAAAAAAAAGTACTAGATATGGCTGATAGACAAGCAGATGCACAACCACGCACCTTGAAGGATTATGTATGGCCAGTTGTGAATGACAACTACTCGGGTATAAGACGTCAAACCATAAATGTCAATAATTTTGAGCTCAAATCAACCTTAATCAGCATGGTGCAACACTCAATTCAGCAGATCGCTATTAGATGATCCCAATACTCGTTTGGCAATATTTTTGGAGATTTGCGATACTGTAAAGATTAATGGTGTTAATGAAGACACCATTAGACTGAGATTATTTCCTTTTTCTTTGAGGGACAAAGCAAGAGGTTGGCTACAATCTTTACAACTGGGAAGTATCACTAGCTGGCAGGACATGGCTGAAAAGTTTCTTGCTAAATTCTTTCCACCTGCAAAAACAACCCAACTTATGAGTGAGATTGGTCAATTCAAGCAAAATGATTTCGAATCACTTTATGAAGCATGGTAAAGGTATAAAGATTTGATTCAACGTTGCCCTCAACACAGATTGCCGGACTAGTTGCAAGTTCAAATGTTCTACACTAGGTGAAATGGCTAACTTGGACCATAGTTGATGCTGCTGTTGGTGGAACTTTGATGTCAAAGATAGCTGAAGGTGCTACCTCTCTTTTGGAAGAAATGGCCTCAAACATTATCAATGGCCAACCAAAAGAACTATGGCTAAGAAAGTTGCTGGAATTCATAGATTAGAGCCGTTAGCAGCCCTTTTAGCTCAAGTCGCTTCTCTATCCCTTCTAATTTTAGCTTTGACAATCCAAGAAATACCACGAAGTGTAGAATATGTTGCAGCTACAAGTATGACAGTTCCGAGTAATGAAACAAGTCAAGAACAAGTTCAATACATCAACAATCGAAACTACAACTATCGTGGTAATCATATGCCAAATTACTACAATCCAAGGCTTCGAAATCATGAGAATTTGTCTTATGCAAACACAAAGAATGTGCTGCAACCTCCTTCGAGATTTGATAGTCAACCAAACGAGAAGAAGATGTCACGTGAGGATACAATGGTTTTTTTTGTTGAAGAGACAAAGGCAAGGTTCAAAAAGAATGATTCACGGTTGGACAACATTGAGACTCATTGTAGCAACATGGGAGTCACTATAAAGAATCTTGAAGTGCAAATTGGATAACTAGCCACAACTATCAATGCCTAACAAAGAGGAAATTTTCCTAGCAACACAAAAGTGAATCCAAATGAACAATGCAAGGCCATCACACTTAGGAGTGGAAGAGAAATTGAGAGGTCACCATCAAAGGAAACCATGTCCACTCCTACAGCTGTAAACAATGGTCAAAGCAAAAATAAAATATAAGAAGAGGAGATTACGGATGATACATTAAGGGAAACTGACAAGCCTCCAGTAATTTCATTTCCTGACAATCCTCCTATTCTCCCTACTCCACTCCCTTATCCTCAAGGTTTCCAAAAGCAACAATTAGATAAACAATTTTCTAAGCTTTTGGATATTTTTCAGAAAATTCACATAAATAGTCCTTTTGTAGATGCTTTGGAACAAATGTCAAATTATGTTAAATTCTTGAAGGACATCATTTCCAAGAAGAGAATGTTGGAGGAGTTCAAAATAGTAAAACTTTCTAAAGAATGTAGTACCATTCTTCAAAAGAAATTGCCTCAAAAATTAAAAGATCCGGAGAGTTTCACTTTGCCTTGCACTATTGGAAATTCATTTTTTGATAAATTTTTATGTGATATTGGTGCTAGCATTAATCTTATGTCACTTTTTGTTTGTAGAAATTAGGACTTGGAGAGATGAAACAAACAACTACTTCTTTGCAACTAGCAGATTGATCCATCAAGTACCCACGAGTATTCATAGAAGACGTATTGGTAAAGGTGGACAAATTTATTTTTCCTACTAATTTTGTGGTGTTCGATATGGAGGAAGATGAAGAAGTCCCACTAATTCTTGGCCGACCATTCTTAGCTACTAGAAGAGCTTTAATTGATGTTCAAAATGGTGAATTAACATTGAGAGTGAACAAGGAAGAGATTATGTTCAACATCTACCAATCCATGAGATTTCCAGAAGAGCCAAGCACTTGTTTTCGGGTAGATGTTATTAAGTAATGTCTAGAAGAAGCCTTTCAAGAAGATGCACCAACCGATCACCTAGAACGATGTATCACCACTTCATCTCAAACTTATCATTTCACTAACTCTGCTATTTGTGGATCTGATTTACCTATTGTTAGTGAAGAATTTTTACACTATGTATTTGTCTTGGAAGCCTTACAAGCAAGACACATCACTTGGCAATGAAGTGGGGAGACTAGAGCTGATTGTAGCAAAGTCGGATTCTGCATTTTCTGAAGAAAAGATGCAGCAAACTACAACTTACATCCCTCCAGAGTTGAAGCAATTACCTGAGTATCTTCACTATTCATTCTTGGGTGACAATTACATGTTTCCAGTGATTGTTGCTGCATCACTCACACTGGGAGAAGAGGAAAGTTGTTGTGTGTTAAGGGAGCATAAATCAGCCTTGGGATGGACCATTTCCGACATAAAAGGTATAAGCCCCTCCATTTGCATGCACAAGATTTTAATGGAGAAATCTTACAAACTGTCGATTGAGCAACAAAAAAGATTAAATCCAGCAATGAAAGAAATCGTGAGAGCTGAAATTTTGAAACTCCTCAATGCTGGAATTATTTATATTATTTCAAACAGCTCATGGGTAAGCCCAGTGCAAGTTGTGCCAAAAAAGGGTGAAATGACGGTGATGAGGAACGACAACAATGAGTTTATTCGTACAAGAACAGTCACGGGTTGGCAAGCTGAACAAAGCAACAAGGAATGATTATTTCCGACTTCCTTTCATTGATCAAATGTTGGATCGATTGGCCGAGTATTCTTACAATTGCTTCTTAGATGGTTATTCAGGGTATAACCAAATAGCCATAGCCCCTGAAGACTAAGAGAAAACTACATTCACATGTCCATACGAAACATTTGCTTTTAGAGGGATGCCATTCAGACTGTGCAATGCCTCGACGACATTTCAATGTTGCATAATGGCCATCTTTTCTGATATGGCAGAAGACATCATGGAAATTTTCATGGATGACTTTTCAGTTTTTGGTACATCTTTTGATCGTTGTTTGCATAATTTAGCTCTTGTTTTGTAGAGATGTGAAGACAAAAATCTAGTCCTAAACTAGAAGAAGTGTCATTTCATGGTTCAAGAAGGGATCGTGCTTGGCCATCAAGTGTCATCTAAAGGAATTGAGGTTGATCAAGCTAAAATTGCAACCATAGAAAAACTACCACCTCCAAAGAATGTGAAGGGAATCCGAAACTTTTTGGGTCATGTGGGAGTTTATAGAAGATTTATAAAGGATTTTTCTAAACTCTCTAAACCTTTATGCAATCTTCTTAAAAACAATTCTCCATTTGACTTTGATGATGTTTGTTTGCAGGCCTTTAATGCAATTAAGAAGAAGCTAGTTTCAGCACCAGTTATGACTGTACCCGATTGGAGTCAACATTTTGAGTCATGTGTGATACAAGTGACTTTGCAATTGGAGCAGTATTAGGACAAAAGCGAGACAAACTGTTTAGGGTCATCCATTACGAAAGCCGGACTTTGAATAAAACTTAACTAAATTATACAACAACCGAGAAGTCGATGCTTGTTGTTGCTTTTACTTGTGAAAAATTTTGGTCTTACCTCATTGGTACAAAGGTGATAGTGTTGACTAATCATGCAACAATTCATTATTTGTTTGGCAAGAAGAATTCTAAGCCTAGGCTAATCCATGGGATCCTGCTTCTTCAAGAGTTTGATTTGGAGGTTCGAGATCATAAAGGAAGCGGAAATTCAGTTGCTGATCATCTCTCTCGACTAGAACAAGAGGAAGTAAAATCGGGTTCAGTGATCCAAGAAGCATTCCCTGATGAGTAGCTGTTTGCATGTTAGATCAAGCTTCCTTGGTATGCTAATATTGTAAACTACCTAGCTTGCAAAGTACTGCCACCAAATCTCACTTACCACTAACGCAAGAAGTTTATGCATGATATGAAATATTATCTTTGGGATGAGCCTTTGTTGTTCAAAAAGATGCCCTGATCAAATCATTCAAAGATGTGTACCAGAAGAAGAAATGCATGCCATTCTCCATCATTGGCATTCATCATCATATGGAGGATACTTTGGAGCAACACGAACAGCAGCTAAGGTACTTCAAAGTGGTCTTTCTATTTTTTGCCTTCGGTTTTTCATGATGGTTATACTTTGGTGAAGACTTGTGACATGTTCCAACGTATGGGAAATATGTCAAGGCATCAGGAGCTACCATTGAAAAACACATTGGAGGTTGAATTATTTGATGTTTGGGGAATCTATTTCATGGGTCATTTTCCTCCTTCCTTTGGCTTTGTTTTCATCTTGCTAGCAGTGGATTACGTGTCAAAATGGGTGAAAGCATTTGCTGCAACAACAAACGATGCAAAGATAGTGCTTGAATTTCTACACAAGAATATATTCACAAAATTTGGCACTTCACAAGCTATCATTAGTGACGAAAAAACCCACTTTTGAAACAAATTGTTTGACAACCTTCTTTCTAAATATGGTGTGAAGCACAAGATAGCACTTGGCTACCATCCTCAAACTAATCGTCAAGTTGAAATTTTGAATCGAGAAATTAAGAACACCCTTGAAAAAACAGTCAACACAAATAGGAAGGACTGAGCAAAGAAGCTTGACGATGCTTTGTGGGCATACCGTATAGTTATTAAAACACCAATTGAGACGTCTCCTTACCGATTAGTGTTTGGAAAGGCATGTTATTTTTCTGTGGAGTTGGAGCATATAGCTTATTGGGCTGTAAAGAAGTTTAATTTTGATTTGAAAGCAATAGGAGAAAATGACTTCTGCAATTAAATGAGATGAATGAATTACGATGCTTATGAAAATGCGAAGATCTACAAAGAACAGACGAAGAAGTGGCATGACAAGCAGATTCTCATGCGTGAGTTCACACCAGGACAGTAGGTTTTACTCTTCAATTTGCGACTCAAACTCTTTCCGGGAAAGTTAAGATCAAGATGCACATGTACTTATACAATTGACAAAATTTCCTCTTTTAGAGCAATAGACTTGAAGGATAAGACAGGAAGTATATTCAGAGTTAATGGTCAAAGATTGAAGCATTATCATGGAGAACAAGTGGAGAGGAACTGTGCACTTATTCCTCTTAGAGACCCCAATTGATGAAAATTGAAAAGTCTGGCTGTAGACTTTAAAACAAGCACTTATGGGAGGTAACTCATAGAACTTTCTTTTACTCTTTTATTTTCATTTTGAATAATTTAGATTTTGATGTAGGTTTGTTTAGCAAGAATAAAGAGCTGGAGATTGTAAACTACGACAAATCCACCACGAAACTAGGGAAGTTCCTTTTATTTCTTCATTCTTTCTCACTTTCGAATTAATTGGGTCATGGAAGTTCAATCTTGCTTTGCTCTAGAATCCGTTGATGAATCCTTGAGGTGAAATCCTAGTTGATACCAAATATTAGAGAAATGATCTAGGCATTATTTGTCATAACCAAAAAGCTTTCATTGTCGTCTTAGTGTTATCATGCCATCATTGCATGGCGTATTTCCCATAGTCAACCCCCTTAAGCCTTATTTTACATAAACCTTTATTTATTCTTTTAACTACATCAACCATTCCCATTCTAAGCCTAAAAAATCATAATTTACCTTTTACAGTTTGAGAAAATACTTTGGTGAAAATGTACATTTAAACAGAAAATTAGCTCAAATGAAATTCTACTCTATTTGATCAAAGTGTGTGAAAAAAAAAGGTGAACGGCAAGAATCGAAAAAGGCTGAAGTGGTTGAAAATTTGAAAAGACTGAAAACGAGAATCAAGGTGACTGAACGAAAAAGGTGAGAGCCTGATAAAAAAAAGAAAAAAAATATTTTCAATGGGTTTGTCTTTTGCCTAGAGATGATTTATCCATCATGTAGAAAGTATAAAATAGAGAAAACTAAACAAGTGGAGCTCAGATCCCTTCAAATTCTTCTATAGGTGTAGTTGGTATTGCTTCATTGATTACAACAATAATAATATCATCAGTATGAGCACATCGTCGAGAAAGAGTTTCGATTTGAATTGTTTGGAATTCTCTTTTATTGTTCTTTCCACCAAATATTTTTTCCAGTTTACTTTGATTTTCCTTATCCATTTCTTTCTTAACCCTCATCTTGTGGCTTGTCATTACAACTTGATTAAAGACCGTTTGATCCATGATTTTGGTATGACTACGTTAGTGGAGAGGATTTCTAAAAATTGGACTTAAGGGGTTAAGTTTTGAGAGAATTATTCTGGTCTCAGTTGTTCTACTTTTATCTGATTTTGTAGGTGGTTTGGAGTTAAATTGACTATCTCACATACTTACTCAAGGTCTTAACTTTAGGTTGAAGTAACCTCTTAACCATTGCTTGACAAATTGCTAAATTTTTTATTGATTTTCTTGTTATCCTTAATATTAAAAGAGTAAGATACTAGTGATAAAATCTAATTCAGATCATGGTTTGGTGAGTTATGAGACTTCTCTATGGGGTCTAGTTGATATTGTCTGTAGTGGTCTTTTATTTCCTTTTCTTTTTGTTTAAGGACAAACAAAGTTTTAAGTTTTGGGGTGTTTGATACCATGCATAATTTTCAACATTTTATCACTTCTTAACTTTAAACTTTAGTATAATTTTATTTATTTTTGTCAGTTTTAAACTTCATTGTTGTCATTAAATTTTATTTCAGATTTGAAAAAAAGAAAGATCCAAATTTTAGCAGCTTATCATCTAGGCACTATCTCATTTAAATGAAGATTTATCTGAATATAAAAGCTGATCATTAGTTCTATTTAGGGGGATAAAGATCAAGTTGAATAGTAGAAGAAATTGGAACCAGTCAAATGGCATATTTTTGAATTGGATAACGGTGCAATTGTGAATTTGAGAGAGACCATATTTCCATGGGAAGCAGATGAAAGATTAAACAGAAGAAGAATATCAAGAGATGCGTAAGAAAAAGCAAATGAAGCGACGAACTAAAGTTGAAATTCAAAAGAAAAAAGAAAAAAAGAAAAGAAAAAGAAAGAGACTTTACTTGGTAAAGTTGAAATTCAAAGAATAACTTGAAGTGCTTTTGGATGAGATCTATCTATTCTACCTACCACCATGCAGTTCAAAAGTTTGAAAAAAAAGAAAAGAAAAGGCTACCATATGTATCGAAGGGGGAAAAGAAAAAGAAAGAAAGAAAAAAAAAAAAAAAAAGAGAGAACCTGGAACCGGGACGCCGAGGAAAAAAGGAAAAATTGAAGAAAAAAGTAGAGTACACTGCAAACTGCGACGAGTATTCTTTTACTGTTGACTTTCTTTTATTCCTGTAAGAAAGATTATGGTAAATTTTTTTTTATGTTAAATTTAATTTTTAATATCAACTAAATTTTTTTTTTTATTTTAAAAAGATAATGTAATCTAATTTCAAATTATATTTATTTTTCTATGCTAATTTGAAGTAAATATCTATTATATTTTTCTGATTTATTTTGAATTTATTGTTTCTAATTGACTGGACATTGATTAGATGATTTTGATTTTGTGAATTACTTTTGAAATAGAGAATTATAGGATAGACTTTAAATATTTCAATATAGGTAAATATAGAAAAATCTTGTGTAAAATGATGATTAAGAATAAATCTAACTGATTATCGAAAGAGGCTTTTGGATGGGTTTGGAGATTTTGCTAACAAACAGAGAGAATTAAATTCAATTAGCTAGATGAGAAAAGCATAGTGAGTGATTAGGTGAAATCAGTTTCCTTGAAAAAAAATTTCTCATTTATTTGATCATCAAACAACAGCTTTACTTTCCTTTGAATATTCTCTTTGAATTGATTTTATTTCAATTTGCAATTACAAACAATCTTAGTGATTTTTTTAAATAAAATCGAGATTAGTATAATTTGAATACTTGTCAAAAGTGAGTTACCAAACCCTGAGGACGATACTATGTTCATCACTTTACTATAAAATTACGATATTGTACACTTGTAGTTTTGTACCGATCAAAAGTCTAACATATGATTCTCACTTACCTGGACTTTTTAGTTTCTCTGAATTTCCTCACAAGAGTGCCAAGGAAATATCAATCATCACTTATAAAATAGTCACGTAATTTGCGTAAGGGACATCCGAGTGCTTAGAGCACTCTCAATGATTTTTGTATTATACAAAAAATATAAATAATTTGAAGAATTATTTTAAAAAGAAACTTCATCCGATTATGTAAAATGAACTGTAAAATACATTTAACTATAATACCCCATTACATGTAGCAGATACTGTTCATCCTGTAAAAAAATTTTTATTGTTGATATTTCATTTACTCTCTCATTTTTATTTACTTTAATTTTTATCATATAAGCAAATTCTTTTTATTGTTCATCATTTAAAACACATAAATTTCATTTTCTTCTAAAAAATATCTTGGAATTACTTTTAAACCAATTTTTTCATATTTGAATTTATTTTAAATTTTTATTTAGCTTATATATTTTTGTTTTCTGTGTATAGGACTGAATTATTTTACATTGTATATAAAAATAAATTGTAAATATAAAAACATATATGGATATTGTAAATTTATTGGTAGAAATGAAATATTTAAAAAGAATAAAAAAGAATATTTAAATGATATAGAAAAAAAATAGATAAGCTGATAGATGACATATTATAAAAGTCAATATGTAAAATAGAAAAAGTAAGTTTTGGTGATGTATTTTAAAGGATAAGATAAAGAATCCATTGAGAGTACTCTAATTACAATGGATTTAAAAAAGCTACCGATTCTTTCAGATAAATGTACGGTGTTATTTCCACAGAGGGAGTCCAACGAAACCACCACTGAATAGGCAAAAATTTGTCTTTTTTCTTTTTTTTTTTAAACATTTTTTAAATTTATTAAATATTTCTTTTTTAAAAATAAAAATTATTTATTTATTTTAAAATAATTACTTAACAATTAAGTAAAAAAAATAAAAATAAAAAAATGCATTCGGTGGCCACCATCGGTGACCACCTTCTGTGGGAGAAGCAATTTCCCAGATAAATATACCATCTGAAAACGCTGCACCGATGCATCCCAGATAATTGTTAAGGACGTATTTTTAAATGAGTGCGAATTTTTTTTTTAAATATATTTAAATGGATTTAAAAAATACTTAAAAAATACAAAATAAAAAAGTAATTTGCACTTCTGGATAGGAATCTTCAGGGGCCACCCTCGGTGGCTCTGGCCAGACCCATATACCATCTGACCTAAAACTCATTGACCAGACAACACATGCAGTACTCCGACAATTTACGTTTTCAATCTCCATGAGCACTCCCAATCGATGCTTTAAAATATATTTAAAATTTAAATATATAATTTTTTTCTAAAAATTATACCCAATAGATCATATAAAACTCTTTTATTTTACATCTATCTATAACAAACCCGTTATATGTAGCAGTACTGTTCATCCTGTAGACATTTTATTATTATTTATATTCCATTTACTCCCTGTTTTCCTTTTACTTTGATTTTCATAAACTAAGCAAATTCTTGTTAATTTTTCATTATTTAAAACACCTCTATTTCATTTTCTTCCAAAAAAATCTTGGAAATATTTTAGATCCAATGTTTTCATATTTGATTTGATTTTATTTGGATTATATACATTTTTATTGTGTAGAAGGCTAAATTATATTACATTGTATATAAAAATATATTGAAAATATAAATAAATATATAAATATTGCAAATTTATTGGTAGTAAGAAGAACTATTTAAAAAGATTAAAAAAATTTATTTAAATAATATAAAAATATATATATAGGCTGATGTATGATATATTGAAAAATTCAATATATAAAATAGAAAAAATAAATTTTAATAATATATTTTAAATGATTAGATAAAAAAACCACTGTGAATGCTATTAAGTTTTTTTTTTTCCTTTTTATTTGGTTTTATTAAAGACGAGAAGATACCCGAGCAAGAAATTTAACTTGACACCCAACTTTGACGGAGTAGCACTCTATCCTTGAACTCTATCCTTAAAAGCATTCTAATGGATGAGTTAAAAATTAAATCTATTGAGTATTTAGTTATTAAAGAGTAAAATATGCTCACAATGAATTAGTTAAATTCTAAATAATTTAAATTTAACTACAGTGACCTTCTAATATTTTTTCAAATTTAAAGATTACTGTACATACATCAAATATATATTTTATCAATTATTTCTCTTTCTCTTTCTTTCGCATATTTTATCACAATTGATATATTAATTTGAGCTAGTAATATATTAATTTAATTAAAATATGATTATTAATTAATATATAATAGGTAGAATAGTAAAATATAATAAATTAAATAAATTAATAATTAAAAAAATTAAATATTTTTGAAATTGTTAGTTGCTCGTTATTATATAATGAATAAATAGATAATTCAATGTGAAAATTTAATGTAAATAACCAAAATTAAATTCATCTCATATTATTTTATTGTTTTATAATGAAAAAATAGTTATTCCAATGTGAAGATTTATATAAATAAAATAGCTAAAAATCAAATTTCTCTTATATTCATCAAAAATATCATTTAACTTTGACTAATCCATTGATGATGCTCTAATATTTGAAACGGAAAGTAGTGTTCAGCTAGTTTACCTTTTTAAGGATCACTGACAGTAGAGACAATTTAGGTACTGATATATTATAAGATAAAAATTGAATAAAATATTATAATATTATTTTTTAATATTATTATTTTAAAATTTAAAAAAATTAAATTATTTATTATATTTTATATAAAAATTTAATAATAAGATGAAATGAAACGCTTTCAACATCCAAATGGAGCCTTAATTGAACTCATGCCTCCTGGTGCAAGATATCTCAACTAAATTACATGCCTGCCCGCTCTCACACGCACAGAGAGAGAAAGCACAGATTAACTTATTAAAAGCTACAAAGTCTAATCTAATCCGTTACAAAGCTCACAATACCCAATAAGTAAAATCAGCAAACTCAGTGTACATGGTATGTCGGAAACCACCACATCTGAGAAGCAGAGGGGAAATGAAATGAAATTCGAAGACAACCACAAATCAGCAGGTTAAAAAACTAGAACCACCAAATAGAATTAAAGTCTCACATCAAATCAGTCCACTGGCTCATTCAACCTCAGCATAAGCAGTCTCTAGCTCAGCTTTCTCGGCTTCCTGAACCTCCTTTTCCGTCTTCCTCCCCTTCTTGGACTTGTAGTACACACTCATGAAGGTCCCCACAGCTCCATACTTCCTCCTGCAGTGCTCATAGAGCCCGGCATCAAACATCCTCCAGAAGTTTTTCTCAGTCAGCTCAGATACTGCATACTGTGGCTGGAACCCATGATTTTCGATCAGCCAATTCTCCATTTGACGGACAGCGCCCGCACCATCAAAAACCTCACCCCTCAAGACAGGGCCTGGTGAATAGTAGACCCCAACATCAGTGTACATCTGAGCATACTGTGTATCTCCCTGTCTACGATGTAGCTCAAAGCCTGGTTCAGGATAAACCATAGTTTTGACAGGGAGCTTGTACAGTCTGTGTGGGCAGAGCCAAATGGGGTATACCTGAGAATTTGATGAACAATAAAATCAACTTAGCAAAATGAAAAACAAAAGGCAGTCATTGCATGCATCAACCATGCAATTATCCACGAGCCAACAACATTGCAGACTAGGTTATATAATCTAGTCAGGATTCAGTAATGGGAATGTATTTCCAAATGTGAGAACTGCGGCACACAGCTCAAGAGGTTCCTACCCTGATTCTTGGGAGTCAACTTCTCAATGCAGTCTCAACTATTTAAACAATAATTCTTTTTTATAGGTAACCATTTAAGCAATAAAATAAGAATTGGGATCTTTGAGAGACCGAAGATTATGCAAAAAGAATCACAAAAGATTTGGGGTGTTGATAGAATACATTATATGGAATTCTCACCATATGTATACTGGGTTTTGGAAGGTTTTAAATGCCTATAGTCATATGAGTCTATTTAATGGCTCTTTGCAGGAAATTCTATATGGCAAGGCATCCCCAGTTTTATGTTGACGTCTTTTCTTTCTCCCTAGTATGTTAACTTCATTTAGTTCTTTCTTTATTTCAAACCTTGCATTGAGTTACATCACTTCTTCATCCAAACCTTACAAAATAATGATGTCTATAAGTTAAATAAAGATGTCTCTCTCAGCTTCCTTCAAAACAAAAACCCCATTTTAACTTATCTTAAAAAGCTCTATGCTCCATCTTCACTTATATTAATATCACTTTAGAGGCTGAATATACAATCTTACACGAGTTGTACAGTTGAATTTGTTCTGAAGTTCTCATATTCAAAACTTTTTTCTAACACGCTCAACCTAAAACAAAAGGTGTAAAAAAGCAACAGCCTGGTATGTCAGCTTATTGCAGTTTGCTATTAGAGTCCACATAATACACCAGTTACCTGATTTCCTATTACTGGTGGTGATGGAACCAAAGAAAACCAGCATGATCATCTTAAAGGATATATAAGAATATTTTCTCGTCCCATCTTAATCCCTTCCTTTCTTTCCTTAAGTCATCCTCATATCGATGATACGTGGATATTAACTGAATTCTAACATAAATTTCAACATAATTGAAATATTGGAAATAAATTAAACTATATAGTGAGGAAAAAGACCTACCTCCATCTCTTGGTGTACCCACTCTAGAGCATCCCCAACCTTGTAAAGAGGAACAAGCATGTCCTGAATTACATGCATCTCATGGTAATAGTTCCTGATTGCTTCACCTTGAGTAGCTTTGAGCAAAGAAACCTTAGGAGGCATTAACCAGCCAAAGAGAAACCTAAACCAAAATTGATCTGCAAATGGAAGGATAAGCTTTCCCTCCCAGTATAGACATCTAGTGTGCCTATGGTAATAATCCCTGGTTGGGATGTACTCCACAAACTCCCCTCTCTTTAAAGCCGTCTGTGCATGCTGGTAAAACCACGGTTTGAACCACCACCCAACACGGTTGATTACATTTCCCTTCTTCTTGGCCTCTTCGTTTGATGCATACCTACCAGTCATGCATACAGCTTCAGTCGGAGAATAAATCATGGTCTCAACAAAATCTGGAACCTTCTCAGGATTATCCTGGTCTCCATCTCTGGGAGCAAAGGAATCTATATATGCCTGTGCAACTTCCTTTAGATTACCCACAACAGGCTTGTATGTAAGCCTCATGTATTCCTTAATAGGTATAAGCTTGATCTCAGCAGAGACAAGAAGTCCCAGTGTTCCCTGAGACCATGGAATAGCATAGAAAAGATCGGAGTACTCATTATCCTTTGTAGCTCTGACAACGCGGCCATCAGCCAGAACAATCTCATAGGCCACAACAGTATCAGAGAACAGGCCATAGATGTGAGAGCTTCCTTCAATCCCATAGCCATTAATGAGGCCGCCGACAGTAAGGTCATCAAGTTCAGCAATCACTGCAAGGGCCAGGTTCATTGGGACTGCAACCCTGGAGATTTGCCCCATGTTGACTAGGGGCTCAACTCTAGCAACCATTCTCTCTTTGTCAATTTCAAGGATATTGCGAAAGGCAGATAAATCAACCTCAAAATGCCTAGCACGCTTATAGTCAACATTGCGCATTCCAACAGCAATCCATGGTTTCCTTGCTGTGCAGACAAGACCATCCGTTGAGGCATTCCTCTGTTTGAGTCGTTTTACAACTTTCTTGACATTTTCATCATGCTCCTTCTGACGCTGCTTGAAAGACTTCATCTCAGATTTAACATCGCCAAGATATGTGAGGAAGTAAAGGGTGAAGGAGATAGGGAGAACAACGAAAATAACAATAATCCATCGGAATTGAACAAAATAGTCCACCCAGATCTTCTTCCTCTTTGGACGCAGGGGGGCCTTGAGATCGGACATTGCAGGAGTGAAGGCAACTTTTTTCTGTATCATGGAATAAAATGAAATGATTTAGTAATGAATTGAATAAAATACAGATTTGATTTTAAGAGCTACACAGATACATCCCATCAAAAAGAACTTCAAAGATACATAAATGGTATTTTATACAAAGAACAGATTTGTTTTGAAACATAAAATAAGACAAAAAGGATTTAAGAAATCTCATAAAAACACTTCATTTAAAAGCTGAAGAGTGTAAATACACTTCGAACAAATTCCAAGTTCCTAGACGTGTTTTTTTTTTATAAAAAAAAACTAGAGTAAAAAATAACTGAAACAGTAACCACGGCTCTCAAGTTGTAGCTAACCATGACAAAAAATGTGATTAGAATCACCACTCAGGTTGGCAGCTGAACCACAAGATTTCATCTTAAGTGCCACTTATCACAAACTATGAGATTAGGATCCTGATGTGTGCCCCACATCCAATAAAGGTCTATGAAAGACGTGTGACTATTCTCTGATTCTTGGACAATTTTGACAAAATGTAAAGCAATAGCAAGATGCAAGCTAATGTTGGGGGGAGTCATTGATATCTTTTTAAATTTTAAAGTAAACAAACTAGAAAGAAGGCAGGACTTAATACAGCTAAAATAAGCTTTTACCTGTTAAGAATGAAATTACATGATACAGATAAGATTACCAGATCATTTTATTCTAAAAGATAGGGTAAAGGAATTAGCTTTCTCACACGTATCAATTATAATACTTGCAAACTCAGCAATCGAGTCATCTTAAACATGCATTGATCAATCTACACAACTCAAGATGCAAAAGGCTATCAGTGACAATTTTCCATTTGCTCGTAAATTTTTATACTGGCCAAATATGCAATTAGACAAGGCAGAGTTTTTATAAATTGTGCAGCTCTGACCTGACACTCATCTGTTGAAAGACATACCCACACTTAACATAACGAGGTTCTGATTATTTGCAGCAAGACCAAATCTGAAGATAAAAGAAGCATTGACTCTGATAGAGGCCATGATACCACACAACCATTGCCCTTAAAAGTGTAAAAATCCATTTGCAAATGATAACAAAGACTGTTTTACAAAGAAAAAAAAAATATGATGCTCTGACACACAGAGCATAATGTAGTTAAATTTTGTTTTTGATAAGTACAACGGAAAATTTAAAAATTGATGAACAAAGCAGCCATAATAAACAAAGACTAAAATTTTTCTAGTACAACCGATCACAATCAATCTCTATCACGTCCCAATCAAACATTTCACTCAAGAACTAGTCACAATCAACCACAAAATACTTCAACTACAAGTGAAAATGCAACCTGAAAAGGAATTACCATCTAACGACAGTTAAAATTTGCAGTTAGTCAAACACAGGAATCCTGGCTTTTTATCCTTTTATTTTCCCCGAGTGGTAACAAATCAGACCCTCGAAAAAACTAGAACCCATGACCTACCTGACCCACCACCACGTTCTTATGAAAGTTGAAAATGTGATTTGGCCCAAAGCCCAATGGACAGAGATAATGCGTGGGCCATCACTTCAGCTTTAGCATCAGAAAGCTTGTCTTCTAACTCAGTAAGTGATTAAATTCAATGAAAAAGTGGAAATCCAATTCATGTCGGGTTTTCACGTTATCATCATCTCAAAAACAAAGGGGACGGCATTATGCCAATTAGATCTGGTCAATAAGAATGGTCACAACTGCATGCATCTCTAGCCGCGATTTTTTTTTTCTAAAAAAAAAAAAAAGAACAAGAACTACAAGGAAAAGAAAAGCAATGTGAATGTTAAAGGCAGAATCTGCAGATTCAAAAAAAAACTGCGAAAAAAAGACAATCACTTTAACCAGAGGAAGGATAACATTGTAGACAGAAGCATGAATAATTTAAACTCAAAAACAGTGAGATCCAAGTAGCATCCATGCATAAGAATCCAAAGTTGGGATACATGGTACAAACCTATAAAATGGGACTACAAATACCACTTCTAGCAGAGATCTATCACTACCTAAAGTTAAAAACAACTACATTGCTATTTGGGCAAATTATAAAATAAAAAGAAAACAAAACAAAAGCGCATAAACATGACTTTTTACAGCAACGTTTTTCCCATACAGATCAAGCAGTAATTAACAACAGGACCAAAAAAAGGCACATTTGAAAAAAAACTCAAAAATATTCAGAATCTAGATCTTAGAACTACTGCTTCAAGATGTAAACTACGGTCGGGCTGGATTCCGATAAAATGTAGTACTGCAGTAAAAGGAAAGGATACTTTTGTAAGCAGAACGAAACTAGAGGTATGAAACTGCGCCCACATTGTGTTTGAGAAATCGGAAAGGAAAAGAAAAGACAAGCAGCGGCTTCCTCAACTTGACACTCTTTTGACTGACTCTGAAACTGAATCAGTCAAAACCATAATACTCGGAACTTCATTTTCTTACTCCCCTTTCCCTCGGGTATAGCCATGGAAGAAAGCCAACAAAATCACAAAGTAGCAGAGAGAGAGAGAGAGAGAGAGAGAGAGAGAACCTGAAAAAAGCAAGCAAAAGGGCGAGCTCAGGATCTGTAGTATGGGAACCGTGAAGGAATTAACATATAATTATAAGAGAGAGAGAGAGAGAGAGAGAGAGAGAGAACGAGAGGAGAAACATATAATTATAAGAGAGAGAGAGAGAGAGAGAGAGAGAACGAGAGGAGACGGAGTGTACAATTTTCGGCCGAACAAACAGTTATCATCTTTTTTAACCCTAATTTAATTTATTATATTTTATTAAAAAAAAGTTGAGAGAGTCGAGACCCATCCGGCATCCTCCCACGTGAAAGAAAGAACATTTTTTATTTTATTGAAGATGGAGAAATCGAAGACGAGATCCATGACACGGCCTTGTTTTTTTTATTAAAGAAAGAACATTTTGAGTTTTGACGCAAGTAAATTTGCGTATTAACATGTGTATTAATATTATTATTTTTATATTTTAAATTTAAATTAATATTATTTTTAATAAAATTTATTTTTTAACTAATCATATTAAATGAATACGCGTATTAATACGCAGATTACTTATAATTTAATTTTTTCATTTTTATAATCATCTCAATATATCATATGAATTCTGTTAGAGCTATCGAAAAATAGCCCGAATTAGGTCACCGAATATTGCATTTTACTTTTTTTTTCTTTTTTTCATGTATTTTTTTAATCATCATAAATATTTTTAAAAAAGTAAAAAAATTTACAATATCATTAAAAAATATTTTCTTAATCACTAAGTAAAAAAAAAATCATTCAGAATACTTTTTGAATCCCGAATTCAAGACTCAAAATATTTCTCATATCATATTTTATCTCATTTTATTTAATTATTATAATTTTTTTTAAATTTTATATAAAATAAAATAAATAATTTAATTTTTTTAAATTTTAAATAAAATAATATTAAAAAAATATATTTTAATAATATTTTATTTAATTTTTAATTTTTAATTTTTATCTCAATTTATTTTATTTTATCTAAAAAAATAAACGAGACCTGCAGTCACTCCCGCAGGAGCCGTAAGATTCGCTGGCGCTCACGTTGGACTCGCTCACCAGTCCTACTCTCCAGCAAGCGACAGGAACAGGCTACAGCCATGCTCTGTTTTTTTGTGTTTTTGTTTTTGTTTTTTTTTTTTTTTTTAATTAATATTATTTTTTATTTTAAATTCATAATAAAAATGTTTCATTTTATCTATCATCTTATCTAATTATTATAAATTTTTAAAATTTTTACACAAAATATAATAAATAATTCAATCTTTTCAATTCCTAAAATAATAATAATATTAAAAAATAATATTTTATTCAATTTTTAACTTTTATCTCAACTCACTATTTAAATCACTTCTAAATTTCTCACTTTTACTTTTTACATATTTATTTTTATCCAAGTCTGTTAATATTAGAATTACACAATTTATACTATGGTTCAGAGCATTTAATGTGATAAAGTATATTGTATTTAAATATATAAATAGAATATTTAAAATTTATGAAAAAATCTCTCTCACTTATATGATATATTTAAGAGCAATGCTAGTGGCACAAGGTGTCCATATCATTAGTAATAGTTTACACTGGTGTTATTATCTAAAATGTCAAATGAGAAATGATATTTATCGTTATAAAGTATGTAATTATCGTACATTTATTTTAAAAAATTTGAGTAAATATAAAATTCATCTGAAAAAAATAATTTTTTTAATAGTGGACATTACTTTTTTTTTAAAAGAAGCGTGTGACATTTGAATAACTCATAACTATATTTAACATTATTCTTTTTTACTAATAAATTGTAACAAGATACAAGAAAAGATTAATATTGTTAGAATATTATTTTTTAATATTATTATTATTTTAAATTTTAAAAAAAATTAAATTATTTATTATATTTTATATTAAAATTTAAAAAATTATAATGAAAAATTAAGATAAATTTTAAAACCCTACAGAGCCTAACTATAACGGTGGATTTTGTTGACAGCTGTGATAGAGGAGTACATCAATCAATACAAGTCTCTATCTCCTACTCCACAAACTTAGATAGGGGAGTACATCGATTCGGAATTTTAGGAAAATCAAGATATGTCTAAACGAAGTAGCGATTCAAGTTGTGTTTAGATATAAAGGTATTCTTAAATATTTAGTAAAAAAAAATGATATAATAATAAAAAGTAAGTAAATAATAATAATAAAATATTCTGAACCAGTACCCAATCTAGGCCATTACAACTTCTCCTGGGTCAGCACGAAGAATTATATTGACTCATAGCACTTACACCCGATTGTTAAGAAATGTGGATCAGTATTTTAAATTTCGTATCATATTGGTTGGTACGGTCAAAATTTTTCGTTTTGACTATTCGGTTGGTACAGGTACTATATCTGTTCCGTACCGGCAAAAATATCGGTCGTATCGACCTCAATTTCGGCCTGTACTGGTCGATATTTCGGCCTGTATTTTTTTTTTTTTTAAACTATAAGCTTATTTTTTAACCTCTAATTCAGACTAGACTATTTATAATTTATATATATATATGTATTTGTATATAATTTATTTATAGATCGACTATTCTGAAATGTTATCCTGAAACGTTATTCCGAAACGGTACTGATATCGAAATATTTCGTTCCAGTGTCTTGACCAGTATAACGTCCGGTACGGTATTCAAAATATTGATGTGGATCATCTCTTGGAAATCTGAAGCTCATAAATTTGATGGAGTAGCACGTGTGGTGCTAGGAACTTCGTCAGGTGGGCGATGCACATGCCACTCGTGTGAGGCACACTAACCCACTATTTTGCGGCACCGCTTCTTATTTTATATAGTTCAATAGCGGTTAGAAAGTGGCAAATTGGCAATTTTTCGTTCCCAAATGAGAAAAATAACAACGTATCAAAACTTTCCATCTATGACGGAGAGAGAGGGAGGGCTCTTCCCCACGCTCTTTCTCCATATTGAGACAAATGGACTTAGAAAAGGGTTTAGAGAGATAGTGGATCTCAACATTTTTTTTATTAATTAAGACATGTTATATCTTTAAGTCGATGTGTAGAGCACACATTCTATATGATTTAAATGGTAATATTTTATTTGTAATATTCAAATTTTAAAATTTTTCTTTTAGATCATATTATATAATGTAAGCACTTTATTATATATATTATTCATACCGATTTATAAATAAAATCTTTTATTAATTAATACTTGATTATCTATATTGAATTATTAGTTAGATGGTAAGATAAGATAATATTGTTTGTGAATAGTAGTGAGATTATTAGTTGAAATTAAATGAGATAACATGAGATCAGGTGAAAGTTTTATCTCACCTCTATATCTAGACGGATCCTAATAGTTAATAATCCCTAATAGTATAAACAATTCTAAAAATATAAAGAATAATGCTACTATATTATTTGTCCCCTCATTTTAATCACTTATATATTTTGTTTTCTTTTAACTTCCTGATAAAGAAAGTGAGTATTGATTTTTTTTTAATATTTAAATATATTAAAAAAATAAAATTTGTACTGAGGCACGTCCAGCGGTTGAAATTGAACGGCACACTACTACCCAAATATAATATAAAAGGGTACAAAGAACTGGGTGCGCCCCTGGCGGCGGGGGCGGACTGTTTAGAAAAGAAAAAGGAGGGAAGTTTTTGAAAGGAAATTGATTCCGAAAGATATTTTATGATTTTGGGATTTTGGCCAAACTGGACACCACAAAAGATACGGATGGGATTGCAGCTGTCAGCTCTGGTTCCTCACCATTTTTTTAAAAGCTCAAATTGATGCCAAGGGAATAAAACGTGAATGAAATGTGTGAGGTAAGATTCTTTTACAAAAGCTTGCTTAATTATTAGTAGCTCGTCTTGTTTATTTTTAAAAAACTTATTAATTTATCTTATCTAATTATTATAATTTTTTTAAATTTTAATATAAAATAAAATAAACAATTTAATTTTTTTAAATTTTAAAATAAAAATAATATTATAACAATATTTTATTCAACTTTTAATTTTTATTTCAACTTATTTTAGGACTGTGCAAAATTCTGAAATTTCCGACTCCACCTGACAACCAATCCGATTCCGACTCTGTCGGAGTCGGAGTGGTCGAAAAATGGAATCGGAGTGCGGAGTGGCTCCGAATAAAGAGTCGGAGTCTAAGCTCCGAATAGGGAGTCGAAGCCTGAGCTCCGACTCCGACTCCAATTGTTTTTGAAAAAAATCTAGACATCTGGACTTTTCAAAAAAAAAATCAAACGACATCGTTCCACTTCATCATGCAGGGGGTCCAAAACGCATGACCCCTTCCCTTCCCTTCTTCCTTCTTCCTCCTTCCTCCTTCCTCATTCTCTCTCTAGTCTCACGTCTGGACGGCTGAACCAGTGAACCTCCACCTCGCCAACTCATTCCCTCTCTGTTGCCGCCATGAGTCTTTGCTCCTCCGTAGTGTGCGACTTCAATCTGAGCTTCAGCCTACGATGAGAACCCGATTCTAAGCCCTAAAATTAAATTGCTTGATTTAATTTTATGTATTTCGTTACTCATACTCTCATAGCATGCACATCTGGGTATTTTGTTGTGATTGAAATGAATTTGTTTTGTAAATTTGTAGTAAGGAAATGTGTTTGATAAAATGTGTAATGTGTTTGTAAATTGTGTTGTATGCATGCA
Source organism: Juglans microcarpa x Juglans regia (assembly GCF_004785595.1). NCBI lineage: Eukaryota > Viridiplantae > Streptophyta > Magnoliopsida > Fagales > Juglandaceae > Juglans > Juglans microcarpa x Juglans regia. The sequence goes on along the minus strand of NC_054599.1, from coordinate 11,286,675 downwards.
ATGTGTTTGATAGAATGTGTAAGAGATGTTTCAATGAAATTAGACAGATTCTCCTTAAAGCAATGTGTTGTATGCATGCAATATTGCAATGTGTTTAATATGAAAGTATCAAGAACAACTGAAAGTATCATATTGTTATATATTATATATAGAAAATAATGACAAGCTGGGACGTTTGAGCCTAGATATAATTGATTAATTGAGACCTTGAGCTCGTGACAGTCCATATATGCACATATAATAATAATTAATAATCGTGTGTAATATAACCTATATCTACATGGATGGAGATCATGGTTGGTGGTTATGCATGCTAGCTATCTCATTAATTAGCTAGGTAAGGTATATGAGTGTAGCAAGATCCCATCTTAATCCTAGACCCTTTGAATGCCAAGTTGATTTCCCATGATCTCTTAATATTAAATGTTTTTGGAGTTTTGTAAAATATATGATCAATGATTCGAGACATGATTACTAAAACAATGGACTCACAAGTGTGTTGTTGCAATGTTATTTTTTTTCTTTTGGGTATATTAATATTTTTTTTTTCTTATAACTTTATATATAAGTTTAAAATTTGAGCTTGAATTATTAGAAAACATAGTCAGTGTTTATGTGTATATATGCACAGAATGAGAGAGAGTGAGAGAGAGAGAGAGAGAAGCATTAATTCATGAACCATGTATAACTACTCAATTTAACTTTCTTTGAGTAGGAATATTGTCTATCATGAATTTACTTAATTAGCAGAAAGCAAATGAGCTAGACACAAGTACTACTCTTTAGTGGGGTTTCACTTTCACTACCGAATCTAAGTGTCTAAAAGGGAGATGGAGTGATGGCAAACCTAAAAAAGCCACACACATCATACAAAACAACACAAATCATCATAGTTTAAAAATAATCCAAAACCAATAAAGATCAGTGCTAGTAGAAAGGGACATCCTACCATAAAGCTCGATTTAACAACCCCTAGCTAAACCCATTTATTAATTTAATACCCCAAATAATTTATTTTTGTTACATGCATGACCATATATATTTATATATATATATATATAGACGTACGTTTGAATTAGATAAATTTAATGCATCTTGATCTATATATAAATACATAACAATTTTATATAATTAAGGTTATTAATTAGCTAGAAGGTGGAAAATTTAATATATATTTTTTTTAATGACATGATAACAATTTTTGTAATTTGGTCAATAGGACAACACCACATGAGAGACTACTGGCTAGTTAGCTGGGCGTGTGCAGAACCATGGCCTGTGGTGGATAGACTTTTTATCATCTAGTATTTAACAAGTGCAAAAGCTAGATAGATCAGACAAAATACGCATACTATTATTGTAATCACCTTTTGTCTAGAATTATTGTCGAGGCCGAGGTTGATGTTGATGATCTTATTCATGATAGACAATATTCCTATTCCCCCCCCCCCCCCCCCCCCCCCCACCCATATATACATATATATATATATATGTTCTTTACCTATCAAAGTTGATCTTATTCAGATGCTGGCTTAAATTAGTAATGTTTTGGAACACTTTATGATACAATAATACATGTCCTATATCTTTGCGTTGATTTAAATTTTTAATATAGCCTAGTTTATTTTTAAACTAATTTTTTGTTTCTAATTTATTTATTCAGCTTCATTCATTGTGATATAAATCCTAGATCTAGTGGAGATGATTGTCCACAAGAGGATGTGGTGGATGCCAATGCTACAACTCCTACACCGGTGGGTACTTCCACCCTTAGAGCCACATCTAGGGCAGCTACATCTAGAGCAGTTACATCTTGTGCGAGTAGTCGACTCTCACTCCCAGTAGATATAAAGTATGAGGATATGTTCAATGAAGAGGAGGAGATGCCCATTGAGCAAGATCAACCACCACGGCCTTCTAAAAAAAGGTCGTGGACATGGGAGCATTTCACCAAAATTCCTAGTGATATTGCAAACCCAGTAGCAAGATGCCATTATTGTGGACAACTTTGTGGATGCCATTCAAAGAAGCAAGGCACCAGCGTGTCAATAGCACATCTAAATGGTTGCCAACGATATAAGATAGCGAAGGGATTGGCGTCCACTGATCAGACCAACCTCAGTTACCAAACTTTTACAGCCACTGATGGTACACAAACTAAGAAATTGGTCATCCCTCAATATAGTGAGAAGATGTTGAGGAACATCCTTGCAGAGATGATAATTACTGATGAGATGCCCTTTACCACGGTCGAGAAAAGAGGCTTTCGAAAGTTTCTAAACTTTATTGAGCCATGATTTCCCATTCCATCACGGTATATGGTGATGCAAGATTGTATGAAGAGGCATGCGAAAGACAAGGCGGAGATGAGGAAGATGTTTATTACCACTAGCCAGAGAGTGTCGTTTACAACTGACACATGGACGTCCATACAAAATGTCTGCTACATGTGTATCACAGCACACTACATTGACAATGAGTGGATTTTGCATACAAAAATTATTGGGTTTAAAGATATTATGGATCAAAAAGGTGCATCCATTGGGACGAAGATGGATGATTGTTTAAAGGACTAGAGAATTCGAAAAGTGTTGTGTATTACAATTGACAATGTCAGTGCCAATGAAACATCAATTGATTGGTTTAAGCGGAACACGACGGTGAGAGATGATGTTATTTGGGTCCACGAGTTTATTCACGTTCGATGATGTGCTCATATCAACCTCATAGTTGTTGAGGGGTTAAAAGAGATTGATGATTCCATTACCCGAGTCTGCGGCATTGTACGATATGTGAGGGGTTCCCCTCAAAGGCTTATCAAGTTTAAGGCAATAGCAGAAGATCTTAAGATTAAATGTTTTAGTATGTTGTGCATGGACGTTCCACCTCAATGGAACTCTATATTCATGATGTTGGATGTGGCACAAAAGTACCAAAAAGCATTCGAGCGGATGGAGGTCGAGGATGGGGGCCTGAGGTATGCTTTGTTAGAGCCATCAGGACAGGGGCTCGGTGGGCCGGATGCACATGATTGGACCAGTGTGAGCTACTTTGTTGAATTTTTAAGAATTATTTATGACATAACTATGCGGCTATCTGGATCCAAATATACGACTGTGAACTCATTCTTCAGCGAGCTCTCGGAGCTTCACTTCCACTTGGAAAATAGTTGTACTGACTCTGGTGGATTGTTATCTGCTATGGCTACGAGGATGAAGAGCAAATATGATAAATATTGGGAGAATATTGAGAAGATAAATAGATTGCTATTTGTGGCTGTGATCCTTGATCCTTGATATAAGTTGGCCATTCTAGAATTTTGGGTAAATTCCGTCCTCGGGGCAGTGAAGGCTAAAGAGTTCATTAGAGTGCTAAAAAGTGATATTGATGACTTATATAATCGCTAGAATAATAGTTGTCAGCCTTCATCCGCAGCTGGTAGCTCCTCACATTCGAGGCCGACGGGGTTGACAGCTTCCTCAGGTGATACTGACCCATCTGTAGGGGTTAGATGCCATCGTATTATCCAGTAGTATTATCAACTCATGTCAACAAGGAATATTATGCATTGTACATCTAAGGTTGAGCAATATTTTATGGAAACTGTCGAGGCACCTAGTGATGTATTTCAGCTATTAACTTGGTGGAAAGTTAATTCCACAAAGTATCCAGTCCTTTCACCATGTAGCCCGAGATATGCTAGTCATTTCTGTCACTACGGTTGCCTCAGAGTCGGCATTTAGCACTGGAGGTCACGTGTTGGATGCTTATCGGAGTTCATTGTCACCGTCAACCATGGAAGCCCTCGTTTGCACACATAATTGGGTAAGTGAAATGCCCATTGGACTAGATACCGTTGGCGTTGATGCCAAGAGCTATAGGCTTGAATCGGGTAAGTTTATATGCTTTTAAATGATTATTTAATTATTTTTAATGTTTCTAACTTCTACTTTTTATTATTTTATAGATCTAATTGCGAACCCTAACATAATTGCCGATGAGTGAGAGTCTGAGACAGACGCCCCATGAGAGTTGGGATGGAGTTGAGAGAATCCCCTTTCTTGGTAAGAATGAAATTCTACTTTTACCGTGTTCAGGTTTTTTTTATCAATTTTTTTTTCATTTATTGATTTCAACTTTCTATCTTCATTTTAAGCATGATCAATGGACCATTGAGATTTGAGTGAAATGAGCATTTAATATTTTTGTAGTTAACTTCCAAGGATAAGTCAATGTTATTATTACGTTATAAAGGGGGCTGTTATAATTTATGGCAACATCATATATTTTATTTAGTTTTTAAACTATTGTATTAAAGCTTTTTTTTTTTTTTATCTTTTCAGTATTTTTTTTTTTACAGGTTTGGACTTGGGCTTTGGTGATCATATTTAATAATTTATGTAGTTACATTATATTGTGCTTGATCCGAGCCAAAACTTAAACAAGGACCCACCACATGGCACATGATACTCTTATTAGTCTTAATGTCTTATATTTATTTTTAGAACAAGTCGTAGACACACCTACCTCTATTAATAGTGCTATGTCATGTAATAGATCAAATTTATTTTTGCATATAATTTATTTAACAAAAGAAATTGACCACATTATTTATTTAAGTACTATTATTATTTTTTGTTTTTTAGCCCAATAGACGGTTGGAGCTCCAATCGGAGGTCGGAGTTCCGACCTCCGTTCCGAGCTCCGATCGGATCAGGGTCGGAGTTCCGATCCCGTTCGGAGTCGGAGTTAGAGCAAAAATTTCGCTCTGATTCCTGTTGGAGTCAGAGCTTGGAAACGGCTACTCCGACTCCGTCGAAGTCAGAGCTCAGCCCTAACTTATCTCATCTATGAAAAGAAACAAGACCTTAAAGTTATAAAAGTAAATGAATTCCATTAGGGCTCATTTGGATAGTGAAATAAAATAAGATGAGATGATATAGTTTTAAATAAATTAAATAAAATATTATTTTTTAATATTATTATTGTTTTTAGATTTGAAAAAGTTGAATTATTTATTATATTTTATATGAGAATTTAGAAAAGTAGTAATGATGAGATGAAATGGATTAAGAGTGTTTCTATATCCAAACGGTGCCTAAGCATATTTGCAAACGAGACAAGATGAATTGAGATTAAAGTTAAAAATTAAATAAAATATTATCTTTGTTTTGAAATTTAAAAAAGTTGAATTATTTATTTTATTTTGTTTGGAAATTTAGAAAAGTTATAATAATTAGATGAGTTGTGAAAACAAATAGCCTTAGTTGGTTTGTATAGTAAGTTGAGATGAGATGAGTTAGAAATTTTTTGAGTTAAAATGTTTTATGGAGTTTTTGGAAAATGAGGGAGAAAAAGTAAAATCAAAATATTATAATATTAAAATATTGTTTTATTATTATTTTTATTTGAAAAAGTTAAATTGGTTTTTATCTTTTGTTTGAAAGTTTGGGAAAGTTGTAACAATTAGCTAATGATTAGATGAGAAAGTTGAAGATTTGAACTTGATAAGTATTTGTATTTGTGGTGTTTGGATATTGGGATGAAATGAAAAGAAATTGGATGAGATAGAAGTATCTCTCTGTCCAAACCAAGCTAAATGAATACTCTCCTTAGAGAGTCCAAGAGCACTTTTTGCTAACACATGAACAACATTATTGATACTCCTAGGGACATGCCTAATAGACCAATGGTTCACCTTTTCAAACAATTTATTCATATCTCTGATAATCATCCCCACTGAATTCCATTTCTCCTCAAAACATTTAATGGCATTAACCACTGTCAGTGCATCTCTTTAAAAAATTACTTGATGTAGGCCCAACTCAATACAAAAAATAGTGGATTTAAGAGCTGTATTGGCTTCACTCAAGAGAGCATCTGGATATATCTCCGGAGTGGATCTCAGTGTTGCTATGACCCTTCCTTCCCAATTCCTTACTACAACTCATATTCCCACTTTGCACTAAACTTTATCAATTGTTGCATCCCAATTAATTTTGTACTTTTTTTTTTGGGGGGGGGGGGGGGGGGGGGGGATGCAGTCCATTGGAGATGTAACATAGTGTTTTATGTTGCCCTATTAGGAATCTACTGAGAGTATCTTCTATAGTCACCTATTACTTGGAGTGATTGGTTCACCAATATGTAGGGAGGTGTAAATTTTCCTTCAAAGACTAAGACATTTTTTCTTTTCCATATCTGTTGAGCTGTTACTGCAATCTCTTCAAGTTCTTCTTCATTCATGTATGAATAGAAATAAGTACTTCCTGAAAGGTTTCTCCTATATGATGCACTTTTGTAATCTTCTAGAGCATAGCCTCCAAACATCTTGTGCTAATCTGTAACTCCAAATAATAAGTGCCACATTTTCAGAATTTTCCATACATATTGGGCAATTTGGAGAATCCACCACCACCTTTCTTTTGAACAAATTGAGCTTTGTTGGAAGAGCCTCATGACTAGCTCTCCATAGAAAAACTTTAACAGCATTAGCCACCTTGAGCTTCCAAATCTCTGAGTTGAAACTATTTCTCGATGACTGCCCATTCCTTCTATCCATTATTTCTCCTTGAAGATGATATGCTCTTTTTATTAAGAATTTACCATATGCTGTACACCTCTAGGTTAACTTGTCTGAACTATTGCATGGACTTAAGGGAAGTCTGTTGATAACCTCAACCTCAAAGTCAAAAAACAAGTCTTTTAGTAAAGGTAGATTCCAATGCTTTGTGTCACTATCAATCAACTCTTTTACATTTCCATCTAATATGCTCACTCATGTTTGAATTCTGAAAGATAAAGGTCTTGGGATCCATTTGTCTTTCCATATCTTCATTGATTCTCCATTATCTATTTTCCATATCATACCTTCTTCCAAGAGCTGTCTATCTATTAGTATGCTTCTCCATATGAATGAGATATTGCTTCCAAGTTTGGCTTTAAAGAAATCTATTTGAGGGAAATATTTAGCCTTTAAAGCCATTGCTGCCAAAGAATTTGAATTCTGCATAAGCCTCCAAACCTGCTTTTCTAGTGAAGCAAGATTAAAATTTTCAAAATCCCTAAATCCAAGTCCACCTGCATTCTTTGCCTTGCCTAATTGCTGCCAATTTAACTAGTGAAATTTTTTATGTCTTCCTTTTGCCCCCACCAGAAAGTCTGCATAACTCTATTTATCTCTTTCAAAATAGCCCTTAAAATCTTGAAAATGCCCATGCTATAAGTAGATATGGCCTGAATAACTGATAGATGATTTCTCTGCCTACTTGTGATAAGAATTTCACTTTCCAATTGCTCATTTGACTTCTAATCTTGTCCAGGATTGAGTTGAAAGCTTTGGAATTGTGTTTACCCATGTAGGAAGGTAGCCCCAAGTACTTTTCATAAGATATTGATGCTCTTATCCCTATTGTGGCCAAGATAAGTTTCTAAACTTCTTTATTGGTGTTTTTGCTAAAGAAGATTGATTTTGTTCCAAGATTTAATCTTTGGCCTGATGCTTGTTCATATGCTTCAAGAAGCCTGAAAAGTCTGCTCCATTCCAGTGAGTTGGCCTTACAAAAAAAAAGGTTGTCATCTGCAAAAAATATATGGTTAATGTGTAAAGAACCTCAAGCAAGTGGATCATGAAACTATATCCAAAATGATTAAGAGAAGTTAATATCTTTATGCGCTGTATCACCATCACATTCTTTTAAGCTCACAAGATACTCTTATCAAAGGATTATGGACACCCTTGCATGATTCTTTTTTTCTTTTTTTCCCCTTGAAACTTGATCAAAAACCTATTCCATCCCACTTCTTAGAACACTGTGCACCCCTCAGTTCTCCATATCTTCACTACTATGGATCGAAAAGCTCCTTATTCACCTCCTTCTTTGAAACTATGAGAGCAACCAGACATATTTTTCCTCTCTACCGAAATCATAACATCTTCTTTTGGTACCACTACTTCTTGTCTCTCTTCGTCAGTAAGTTTTAGACGCTCATAGAGGTTGGAGAGCTCATTGTAACGCCCCGTTCCCAGAGGTCCAACGAGTTAGCTTATATTACCTAAAATCATCTCCAATATCACAACTATAAAATTCAGAAGACTCCATAAAATATTAATTCATTTGCTCAACTAAAATATTCATGTTCCTTCAAAGTGACAACAAAAAAATTCTCAATAACATAAATAAAAAAATCCCCAAAAACTCAAAAAAAATCTTTAACCCAACATATCAAAATATCTGAAAATAATCAATTTACTAACTATGACTCTCAAATAAGTAATTGTACTTTCAGACACTTATTCCTCTACGATCATCACACATTGCTAAAACTTCATACTCTTGTTCTCCATCTGAACCATCAAGATCATCTGAAAAATATTTGGAGATAATGAGCGAGTTATCAACAACTTAGTAAGCAGAGGACATATACTAGTGTGTAAACATAAACATTTACAGAATTCAAAATGCAGAACAAAATACTTTCTTTCAGAATGCAGAATCAGAATATTTGTTTTCAGAATGCAAAATCAGAACATGTTATAAAAAATATCAGAGTGAAAGTTTGAAAATATTCATAATCAAAATCCCTTTGGCATAGCATAAATTGAAACATCACATCTTATCTTATCATATTAGAACAGATACCATGTTTAACCCCTGTGGTATGGTTGTACAAACCCCGGCGGCCAACCGAGCAGAAACAAAATGTGAATCTTCCCCTTATTATTCTCGAAGCCTCAAGTGTGCACACAGGAAATACTACGTAGAAAATCACTTTGCTTCCAAAGTGGGTGCACCTGAAACGAAAAGTTGGTACCAACCCTATAACACCCCACTCTTTCACTCTGACGTAACGCTTATTCTTTCTAATGTAGGCAAATTTCGAGAACGGAAATTATGCAACAGTCTACCCTTCTCTCTATCGATTACGAGCCTCGTCATGCGTTCTGAACCTCGATGGCGTGTTTCAAAAGATATTATGTGATTTCTAAAGTACGCACAATGTTTTAAATGCATTGAAAATATTTATATGAGATATTTTCAGTGTTACTTAACTAAACTTGATTTTAAATAAGATAATTATAATATTTTTGAAGAGCTCCAAAAATATTATGATTGTCGAAAATCATTTTAATATCATTTATTAAAATTATTTCAGCTATTTAAAATATTATGAGATTTAAATTATGTTGAAAGTTTTAATTAATTAAATGGTTTATTCTTTTAAAAATATTAAATAAGACTTTATCATTTTATTAATGATGAAGGAATATTATTTTATAAACTAAAGTTTAGTTTAAATAATATTCTACCTTAATTCCTCTCAGTGCTTTTAATTAAGTTCATGTTTACACATTTTCAAATCAGTGTTTTAATCCTCCACCGTTAGATCGTTTTGAAGATCCCAAGATAAAGGGATCGAGATTAAAACCCAGACCCTCTCTCTTTCTCCCTCACTTTTCCCTCCCCTCTCTCTCACCTCCCGTTCTCCCTCCCACGTAAAATGCCCCTCTCCCTCTCACCCGATTCTTCCCTCCTCCAACCTAGCGCCGCCGCGCTGCGCCTGGCCTCACCGCCACCACCACTGGCATCCCCTCACGCCGGCAAGCAAGCCAGCTACCTCCAACCACCCCCACACGCAGCCCTCTCTCTCCTCTCACGATGAGTAACCGAAATGGGTAAAACCCATTTCTCTCTTCTGTGCGCCGCTGTACGTGGCCACCGCACCGTCACCAACGGCCTCCCCTCTCACCGGTCAACCCCTTCCATGGAACCCAAGACACGGCAACCTCCCTCTCCCCCTTCATCGCACGCACGCACCCAACCCATAAATGGGTTTCACACGGCTTCAATGCCACCGACGGCCCTAGTGTTGCTGTATACGGCTACCCAGGCCATTGAGCACCACCACGAGCCCCCTGAGCCTTCCCTCTTCCTCCTCCCCTTGGCCCAAGGCCCATAGCCTCCCTCACAAACAACGGGTTCTCTCATTCACACACACAGGTTTCTCCCTGTCCATTGCCGTTCGCCGCCACCCATTGTGGCCAGCCACAGTCTTGAGATTCCTCTGGACACCATCGGCCTACCCCAACCACCCATAGCCCCGATCCACCCCTCTTGCACGTCCTCTCTCTCACGAACTCTCCCTCATGCACGGCTTAGATCTGCCGCCATGGAGCCACCGTGGCGCCACCTCGACACCACCATCACCTCGCCAAGGTCCTTCCAAGCCCCTCCATGCTCAACCCCTTCTAGAACCACCACCTTATATTGTGGACAACCACTGTGAGTGGCTAACTGCCACTGTACACAGCTAGATACGCCGTGTTCTGCCCCCTCACGGCCACCACGAGGGCACCATGAGCCCTTCCAAGACCACACTTAGCTATCCAAACGCCCAAAAAGCCACTATACGTGGGTTAGCCACCACGTACGACCCTTCCGATGTCATCAAATGTGATGATCAGCGAGCAATGCATGGGATATCCCGTCGATCGTATAACCATTTATCCCTCGTTAATTATGTTATTCGTTAGTTGATTAGGTTGTGGACTGTGCTGTTAGTATTGTGGAGTTCGCTGTATTGTGATGTGATGTGCTATGTAGTGAAGTGTTGGAAGTAGTTGGAAAGTGTGCTGTGAAGTGTTGTGGACTGTGCTGTGTAGTGTGGTTGTGGAATATGTGCTGTAATGGTGGCGTGGCGTCGTGTGGATTTGGAAGAGAGTGTGCACTCTCGTGGCGTAGTGTGGTATAAGGAGAGTATATGTAAAATATACCTTCCTCGTGTAATGTGGAATGGGAAGAGTACACGCAGGGTTTACTTTGTTTGGTGTAGCGTGTATGAAAGGAGTACACTCGGAGTGTACTCCATGTGGTGGAGTGATGCACCATATGGCATGTATGCCATAGTGGTGATGTGGCATAGCATGTGTGAAAGGAGTACACGCGGAGTGTACTCCATGTGATAGAGTGATGCACCATATGGAGGGTATGCCGTAGTGGTGATGTAGCGTAGCGTGTGTAAAGGGAGTACACGTCGAGTGTACTCCATGAGGTGCAGCGACACATCGTGTGGCGTGTCGCAGAGATAAGGATGGTTGTGTGGTTTGTGGGAGTAGAGTGTGGTGAGTAGTGTCGGGAACTGTAGAACAGTATCATGAAATAGCTGTAATGTGGCCTGTTGCCTGAGGTGACAAGTGTCACAGTGATTGACTTAAGGCTGGAGGTATGTGTGAAGTGGCATAACAAGTGTAAGAGTGCGTAGTGAAAGCATGATTGGAGAATGTCATGAAATGACATGGTTACTGACAGTCTTGCTTGTGACGGGTGAGGAGTTAGTGTGGGAATGACATGGCAGAAATGTGACAAGATGTCATGATGTGACAGGAGTACGTGAGGGATCGTACTCACGATGAGTTAGGAGTTGGCGTAGAAATGATGTAGTGGAATGTCAGGTGATATGACAAGGTCACGGTGTAGCTTGGGAGTAATCTAGAGCTATATGACGTGACATAAGTCGTAGTTGTGAATGGTGCCTTATTGTGTTAAGTGTTGGGATGAACTGTAAAAAAGGGACGGGTAGCATGAAGAGTCATGCTAGTAAGGTAAGAGAAGGTTGGTATCGGAGTATGGCGCTGTCCCTACGAGCATGTGATCAACGTGTTATGTGTTGATCTTAGGTGATGAAGGGGTAAGGTACATGTGTAGTCTGGTGAGACACATGTGCCGAACGGATTCACCATATGTAATGGGTAATCTATCCGAAGTATGGTTACATGGTGCTTAAGTCTTAAAGTTGACTTAGAGTCGTGTGGCGTGTATGGATGAGAATGAGAATTTAGTGTGAGCTAAAAGGCATGGAGGGAATGAGGGGTGTATTGTCTAGGATTGGGATGCTTGATTCTGTTGGTTGGAGTTATACATTGGAATGTGGTCAACAGGAACAATAAGACGAAGGTCCTAGTGTCTTAATCTTAAGGTGAATCATGGGTTCATTTTAGTAGATGAGCACTTGAGGCAAGACCTTAAGTTTGGAGGATGTAGTGATCGTAAGTAGATCCCAAAGGTTTTAGCATAGTAAAGGGCACGTAAGAGCACGAGATAGAAGGAGAGTGTTCCAAGTCAAGTGTAGTTCTATTTCTAGTTTAAGTTGCTTATGCATTATATAGAGAATGACGTTAAAGTTATGTGTATGCATGTAGGTTGCCATTTGACATGCACATGAATGGACTGCATGATATGAAAGAAGCATGGAGTCCAGGTAAGTGTTCCGCTCATACTCTTTTAGAGTTTTCTAAAATATACGGAAATGAAAGCGAAACGCTTTTCCTTTACAATGCCTTACAAAACGATGTTTTTGTGAAAGCATGTTAAGTGTTCAAAGTTATAAGTATGTAAAGGCCCCTCCTTGGCAGCCCTTTTTTATGTACTCAAAAAGTATTAATTGTACGCATGTGAATAGATGACTATACGCTGTATCTATTGTATGTATTTTCTAAGAAAAGAAATGACGAGGCTTTTATGTACGTTGTTTTAAAATGTCTCTATAAATTGATACTTTTATGGATGCCATGAACTGATGCTTATGTGATATGAACCCGCGGGAATGAAATCTCTTGAACCCACAATCAATTTGAAAACTCCCCAAGAAAGCCAAATTCAAGTCAATGGATGGAAAAACCTAGACCCGATGAGAACTCGTTTCAAGAACCTAGATTATATCAAAATCTAGACCCGTTGAAGAACCCGTCTCAAGAACCTAGATTACAAAGGAGGAACGCCACAAAAGTTGTGATTTACCTTTGACAAGTTCAAGAGTTCAATCAAGAATAAGAGGAGAAACCTCAACTCACAAATAACATTCAATATGATCTAACCTTCAAATAAGGCTACAAGGAGTATTTAAACTAAATCTAATTAAAACCCTAGCCAAAATAAAGCCCATTTTTAACCAAAATGCCCTGATGAATAGTGTCACGCTACAGTACCCGCGGCTACAGTACGGCTACAGTAACGCTATAGTTCCTTTTGAAACCCTAATTCCTAAAAAGTAACTTTCCAAATAAGCCATTGGCCAAAATACAAGGCCTTCTCGAAAACTCTAGTTCATTAAAAATAAGACGTGTGTGCCAGGCATCTTCAAGCCCACTTATTCTAAACTAATAAAATTAAATCATTTAACCAAATTGGAAGTCTCCAATAACAATAGGCCCTATCTCTAAGTCATGTCTTCCACAGCTTGAATCAAGTGGATCAAAGCTGGTTCTCCTTCTTTCAAGCCCGCCCATCTTGAGTGTTGGGCTCTTGCTAGCTTCATCCCAAGTGGATTGCACAAATCTGTGCATTACTTCCTTGATCTTCTTGGCCCTTGATCTTGTAATTAGCCCATCTGGAATTTGCAAATGATCTTTAAGACTAGGCCCACCTTGGTTCCCATCATTATGGATGTCATGAAAGACGATGTTTACGCCTATACTTTTAAATGATGGTTTCCCATGAAAGAACTACTAAATGAAAAGGACTGAATTGAAAAGAAAGGACTGAATGAAATGAATGTTTACTGTATGAAAATACGTAACGGCCGCATGAACGAATGGAAAGGGTACCAATGAATGGGCAGTTTGCAATGCCGGGTAAGTAGTACTGGTAGTGCACCCAGTGCTACCCCCCATGAAAGGGATTCCCAACCCGTGGCCACGGGCAGAGTCTGGGTCTAAAGGAAGACTGCTAACCCCAACACACGGAATGTGACGCCCACAGATTCTGCTTGGGATCGGACGGACCTCTGAAGCGTCGTGACATGCAACACAAGGTTACCTGCCCCCGTTCATGACATATAAGATGCAATGTTCCTAACATGCATTTAGCATTATGTAATATTCGCAGTGGATAATTTTTTTTTCTTTTGGCAATACTATGCACCAAACTTATAATATCTCAAATACTTAAAACATACTTTATACATAAAGACATACTAACAACTGAGATCACAACACTAGTCCAAAATGATTGTGAACAAAAGAGTGCTAGAGATTGAACTCCACAAAATACAAGTAGTAATCTAGGACAACTACATCTAAGTCGCACCGTCGCTTAGTCGACCGTTTCTAGTTGGTCGATCCCCGGTTCTCCTTCAGATCCTGTAACAAGATTTACCATTCGGGCGGAATGGTAGTTGGGACTACTACAGTGAAATTTGATTACAAATTTCAGTAAGTTAACAAAAAACCTTCACGCAGGTTAATGATACATGCATGACAATAAATGCATGAATGCACAATCAAAGTCAATAGTAAACATAACATAACCTGACATAACATGGCATGAAATAATAAGCATAACATGACTTGACATAACATGGCATGAAATAATAAGCATAACGTGACTTGACATAACATGACATGAGCTGACATAACTTTAACTGAAACTGAAACTTGGCTTGACGTGACATAAACATGAAACTTGACATGAACGTAAACTTGAACATAACATAACGTGAAACATGACTTAAACGTGAAATACATGAACTTGGAATCTTGCTCAGTAGACTTAATTAATAAAGTGACCATACGGGTGCTACAGGGGTTCCCTTGAGCCGTGTGTCCCTACCGATTACTGCATCACAACACAGGTGTCTATACCAGTTGTGAGTGCGTTAATACGTACTCCACAATTGCTATGGCCCCACGTATTCTACGTGTCACAATTACTGTGTCTCACGTAGTGTATGCTCCACAGTTGTTGTGGCCCCATACTTCATACTCCACAGTTGTTGTGGCCCCATGATTTATTTGTGCCACACTTGCTGTGGACGCAAGTAAAGTAAAGTGGCTCCATCGGCGTTAGTGCCTGGCGCGCTCCTGTGACCAGCTAGTTAGGCCCCATTCGCAACCTGTTGACTGTATTTCGTCAACCTAGGAAATTTCACACCTATTTAGACACTCCAGCGTGAACAAAGGAGTTCCACTAGGATATTACAGCCTAGCACTTAGGGTCGTGATTGACATGAATAACTTAACAAGATTATTCTCGAGATACACAAACTGTATTCGAGACGGGATGACTTGAATACGAAAAGACAGAAGTCTTGACGTTGTGTAACGTGACATGAATGTAAGACGACAAACATGACATATGTCGAGACATAAATGAAATAGACAACATTCCATAACATGACATGCATGTAACAGACAAAATTTTGTAACATGGAATAACAGATAACAGACAACATTTCATAACATGGCATAACATATTACAGTGAATATTACGTGACATGACATACATGTAACAGATGGCATACGTAATGTGACATACTTGCAACAAATAGTAATATGAGACAAAATATATTATGTAATAGATAAGTATTTCGTGACAGAATAATTCGAGTAAAAGATAAACATGAGATAACATAGCATGGCATGGCATATAAAACAACATACGATCATAAAATGTAGTTTCCTTACCCATCACACATACATAGTAACCTGGTAGTAAGTTAAGAGTTAACTTACCTCGATAGTCGTGTTCTACGAGAATAAGCACGAAACACGAGGAACTGTAAGAGGGTATTCTAAAAGTTAGAAATTAATTACTAACAATTAGAAATGTGAAAAGAGGCAACTTAGAGTAAAATTACCATTTTACCCTCTACATATAGGAAAATGACTATTTTACCCCTAACTTAAGGATTTCACATCCTAACTCTAAAAACTATCAAAATTTACATTTCTCATGTAAATTTTGTCCTAAACTCAAATATCAACTCAGAAAAATTTAAAACCATTCACAACTATGGAAAACTCACTATTGCTGAAACCTACATAGGCCATTTCTCTTGATTTTGGTTCAATTCTTTCAAAATTCAAAACTCATGATTAAACCAAAATTTTGAAACAAAGATTTTCCTATCCTAAGTTTAAAAACACACTTAAAATATCCATTAAGAAAAGCTAATCATCAACACCAAACTTTTTAACAAAAGTAAACCCTTAAAAACACAAGTTTTGACCTTAATAAAAAATCTTCAAGAATTCCAAACAAAATCAAATCTTATTTCTAACATATTCATAACATCATCCTAAGATCAAACATGTTTTAAATCATCACACAAAGTCACCAAAAATCACAAAACAACACTTGGAATTTTTTGGTTTTAAACATAGTCCAAAACATAAACTTTTCTCTCAACTACCTTTGATCAATCTCTTGATCTATGGCTTAAAGACATGTGATCTTCAAACTAAAACATCACATGGTGTAAAAATGTGTCCTAAAGATGATTCAACCATCAAACTTAAAATCACATGGCTAAAATTCAACAAAACATGGATCTTATCCAAAAACATCAAATCTTAGGCCAAACCGAAATTCTCTTGCATAGAAAATCATATCTTTAAAAATGATACTAAATATTTTCGAAATAACATCCTAACATGTATATAAGAGGCTTAGGATCATCATATAAAAATATCACAGCCTTTGGAATAAGATGAAACCACGAAATATTCAAACATTCACAAAACAAAAACTGTTTTTCCACTTCCAGTTTTCAAGTTTCTAAAGCTAAGAAAATCTATCATCAAAAGCTTTATTCAGGCAACAAAACCTCAATGAACATTCTTAAACACATGCTAGAAACACTCCATAAAATTTTCGGACCAAGATATGTCCATTTGCTTGGTCAAAAATTCCAAAACATATCATACTCTGCAGTTTCACGCCCAGAATGACCTTTCCATGGTTAAAAATACTTTTGACCGACAAAATGAGCATGGATTGAGACTAATAAGACTCAAAGACGAACAACTTTTATGAAGGAGTCATTGTGTGAAATACTGACAAAGGGTCGAAAATGGCCACGCAAAAATATACAGAAATCTGCCCGAGAGAGCGCTTTTGGGTTTCTCTCTAAGAACGGGGGAAAGAAGTGATAAAATAGAGAGAAATGTGTCTTGCACGACTTTAGACTCCTGGAGGGGGAAGTTATGGGCTTGAAAGGCCCTTGATTGGAGTTGGCTATGTGACATAAAGTGGACAATAGAGAGAGGCATGGATTGCCTGTACCAGCTATGAGAGATGGAGGTTGATGGAATGGATTTCTCCTTCATATCAAGGCACTATTGGGTGCAGCCAATGGCAGTGGATGGTCTGCCATGTGGGGGAGGAAACTTCTCCAAGAAGCTATGCCAAGGTGGCCAATTTCGTGGGCCTTGGTGGGCCCCAACCAAGTGGGCTTCAATTTGGGGTTTAAAGGGGGTTTGGTTAGGGTTTGAGATGCTATCAAGCCCAAAACCAATTTTTCTTGGCCCAATCAAATTTTCAAGATTTAAAAGGTTGGATAATGATATCATGATAGGGATTTGATTAATTAATAGCATGTGGAAGTGATTTAATCAAGTGATTAAACACAATGCTAGAAATCAGATTAAAAAGGGTTTGGAGGCCAACTTAGGGTTTGGGGAAACCGTTCAGGGTTTTGGTTTCAATCAAGCTTTTGGGGTTTCAATTGGATTCCAGCCATTTAGAGTTTTGCTAGGGTTGAAACCTCTTTGGTCTGGCATAATTTGGTTGAACAGATGAAACAAGGTTTTGCTTAAGTGGCATAATCTCACACCTTGATTTCCTTCACAAATCTATATAAAGGTTTCTCTTTGTGCTAAGTGTCTAATACCATTCACTATGTGTGACTAAGATCTTGTCAAGTGTCCAAATAAAATTTCTTTAACCTAATTTGGACATTCCACACTGTGATTTTGAAAACACTGCACTGGATGCGCTTATTGAGGTTACTATTCACTCCAAAAAAATTGCATAAAAACTTAGTATTGAAAAATTCTAAATAGTCATATTAACCTATAGTGAAAATCGTTTACCGAAATTCAACCCCAAAGTGCTCCTAAAAATAATTTCACAATTTCGAAAAGCCGTTTTGTCCGAAATTAGGAAAATAGGCTATTGCGCTATAAAATCCTAAATAATCCACTGAGTCTAATGGCGTAGACCATAACGCATTCTGATACTTCTAACTATCTCAAATAATTAAACTCATAAATCTAGCACCATAGTGAGTGATAACACTGATTATGATGACAGACTAAAATCTGAGCGATTGGTCTGTTCGTAAAACGTATGAGGTTTTCACGAGGTTCCTAAGGTTAATAGGAATTCTACCAGTGAATTTCTTGTGGGTTGTTACACGGGACGTAACAGTGTGTACCGACCAATGAAAGTGATAAGAAAGAATGTATGAACGTATGAATGCATGAATGCATCGAACTCTTGAAGGAATGAAGGCACTAACGGGAAATACTTTTTACTAAAAGAAAACCCTTTTTAAAGAAAAAATCCGTCCAGTGATGTTCCCAAATGAACGCACGCATACATGTACGTATAGGATGTATGTATGGAATGATAAATGCATGACTGAAAACCTATGTTATTATATTTTAACCATATGAAGTAATATTTACGACTCATCGACTTATTTTAATTTTTATGTATGCCCCTTCTCCTCACAGAGACTGAATGAGCAATACGCGTAGGACAGACACGACCCATGGGGAAGAGCACGAAAGTCTAGGCATGAGAGTTTTAATTGCATGAGAAGCCTTTTATTTTATTGTAAGATTAATGTTTTCCATTGTAAACCTATTTTATTCTCAAAGCAAATTTTATTTTATAATGTAGAGTCTTGCACCCTAGATATGGAAGTAAAAAGTTTTAAATTGAACAGTAATTTCGGTTGTCTTTTCTAAAATCATTTTATAAAAAGTCCCACCATAAGAACGGGCGTTACAAACCCGAATAGAGGCTACAGTTTTACACCCGTGGTAAGGTCAGAACGAAACAAAAACAGAAATAGAATGTTATGGCAGAGGTTTTTCAGAAATCATATCATATCATATCGGAGTACATAATATCTTCAGAACAGAACAAAATTTCATCACAAAAACATAATTTATGCACAAACTTTCATATTCGCTCTCTTTTACATAGTTAAAAAACGAAATGCCAAAATAGCTCATGTCTACACCAGTCACGCCAGGAAATACTTTATTCTTGTACATAATTTCATGAGTAATGCAAAACAAATAATTGAGGTTGTTTCAAATTTCTTTTCATAACAAAACATGCATATTTTTCAATATTGACATCAATCCATTTTATTTTTAAGCAAAGTCTAGCATAGGAACTCCGCTTACCTGAACTTCTTAGCTTATGAGAAATTCTCCACAGTAGTACTGAACGAAAATTAATCGTCACCTATAAAATTGTCATGTAACTCCCATAAATCTCAATCAAACAAGTATTTCGATTCTTAAACCTAAAATACTAAAATAACCTGTTTTTCCTAAATGTCTAAAATTCTCTTAATCCTAAAAATACCATCACTTCTCAAATTCATCAATATCCACTTAATTCCTCTAACTATTATACTATAAGTCATTTCTAAATTTCATAATAATATTATACTAAATACAACTATGCCACAAAAATACAACTCTAGTTTAAAAAAATTCTCTTAACTTAATTATAACAAAAGTGATTAAAAACTAGGAAAGTAAAAATTTCATTTAATAAAAATAGACTAATTAGTTTCTTTTTAAAGGGTTCAAAATAAAATCTTGTACTTACTATGTACTTCTAAAAATATATTATCATTAATAATATATCTCAAATCTTTATTTATTTTCTTTATAAAAATCTTGTATTTAAAACAAAACCTTCTAATATATATAGACCAAAACATGATCAACCTATAATTAGTCTGATGATAAGGGTATTTTAGGGATTAAACAAAACACATAAGGGCTCTTTTGGAATAACGGAGATTCATATACATAACAATATAACTTCGGATGGAGCCATACTCACCGAGCGATGGAGGGCACGAAGGTGGCGAGTTGGGCGTGTGTTTATGGTGGTGGGGGCGGCGGCAGAACAATGGTCAGAGAGAGAGAGACCAACTAATGAGAGAGGGAGAGAGGGGTTACGGGATGAGCAAGCCTAGTGTGAGAGAGAGATGGAGCTCACCGTGAGCCTGAGGTGGCATGTGGTAGATTGGAGATGAAGGAAAGTTTTTCGCTGGTGGTTTTTGTTGCTTCTACGGTGGTTTCGGCGAGAAAAATGGTGGTTTGAGGCACATGGTGGGGATTGTAATTCCTCTATTTTGTGGAGTAAAAATAGGGGTTTTTGGTTCTCTATGCAGGTGACTGCTGGTCTTGCGTGGGCTGGGCACGGAGGTGAAGGGTGGAGATTTAAGCCGCTGATGGTTTCTACAAGGTGGTGGTCGTGTTGTATGGTAAACGGACAGAGGACTCATGTAGGTCTGGGTAGGGAGGTTGCTGGTGGCAGTGGCTGGGGTGCTGTGCGGCTGTTCCACCTTGGTCCCGTGGTTGACACTAGGAGATGCGGCTGCTGGGCTTCACGAGACACGCAAAGCTGTGGTTGCTATCTCTATGGCAGTGCACTTGTTTCATGGTGTAGGAGGGTAGAGGCTTCCTGTTTGGGGCTATTTCTATGGTAGTTTCTTGGCTTCAGTGCACGAGAGGGATGGGAAAGGAGACAATAACCCTATTCTTGGGTTTTCTTCATGCACAAAGGATTATATATATAGGTGATTGAGAGACCAAAATAAAACCCTAGAGATGGGAGAAATTGGCATGCATGCGTAGGGATAAAACGGACGTGAAATCGTGTAGAACGTGGAGTCTGAAATAAGGTAACACGGCTTGGGCTTTTTTAGTGAATTATAGGCCTTGACTCAACTTAAAGAAAAATATAAATCAATTTGTCGAAAAATTTTCTCAGCCCATAAAAAATTTTTTAACCTCATAATCAAACCCAACAAAAAGACAAAAACATAATCCGCCTAAATAATAATAAAAAAAAGCCCGTAGTACGTTCTAAAAAATTATCCGAAGTTCCAAAAGGGCTTTTCATACAAAAAGACTTAAAAAAATTTTAGAAAATAGGCTAGTGCTGGACTTAGGTGTTACACTCATTCTCCATTATCAAGAACTCTTCAGACAAACTGCATGCCCAAGAGAGTATACTCTTTGTCCCCAAGGAACAGAGAGAAAACACACCCCACCCTTACTAGAAAGAGAGGACCCAAGTCTCCGTTAGATGATGATATTAAATATTATATGATCAATTTTATATATCTATTTCTTTCTCATTCTAAATTATCAAATTCACACAAAATCTTGCGTAGCCAAACTCGTTAGCTTCCCTAAAAGTTTGATTAGGTAGGATATCTCTTTTAACAAAATTGATAAAACTTCTATTATTACGCAACTAATTAATAAATTATGAATTTTTACTTTTACTTTTGATTTTGATGTGCTCGAATTAAAATATATTATTAGTTTTTATTATATCAATTCTCTTTATTTTTTGCAAGTGATTTATGTAAGCAAATTTCTTATGTTAAGAGATTTAGGTCTCGTTTGGATATTTAGAATATTTCAGAATATTTGTGAATAATAGTGAAATAATTTGTGAATAATAATAAAATAATTTATGAATAGTAGTGAAATAATTTGTGTTAAGATATTTTATTAACTTTTGAAAAATGAGAGAAAAAAATTTAAATAAAAATATTATAAAATTAACTCTTAATAGTTCACAGACGGCACCACACTATTGATGTGATTTTCAACGATGCCTTCCACGTGCTATGTAACCTGCAACCAAAACAAAGTCTCTAGGACCTAGTGGGGGACACTTCTGATACTTAAGTTAGAAAAATGATCTTTTTATTGAGAACATAGATCACAGAGAGAGTCCTCAGAGCATACATCACTACATTGCGACATATTTATAGTGATTGAGAAGTTCAGTATGGTATAGTCCCTCAGAGGGCTCAAATCTAGGGGCCCGATATGGTAACATTCCGAGTATGATTTGTCCGTTATTGACATCCTTCCGGTGTGAGTATCCCGTCCGGTTTATCATTGATTATAGAAGGATTTGACCTTCGGTGATCTCGGGTCAAGTATAACTATAGGGTTCCATTCGGACCATTCTTGTCATGATATGGTGCATTTTATTAACCTTATTCTTTAACCGCTTCAACCCACGTGGATCCTTGTGACTACGTCTTTAGTCACCTGTTAAGCTTTCCTCGCCTGCTATGTAATGGAGTTCATTCTTTAGTCGTCTGTAGCTCTTTCCTTGCCCATCAAGTGTATTTAGACCAAACACAACTTATAAATAAAAATACAAAAAAGAAAAAGAACTCATTACCGAAAGCCACAAAACTATTTAATTGAGTTTCTAATACTGGCATTGGCCTTTACACTTTAATCTTTTTGCTTTTGGAAATGTACAATTTTATCGTCTTAATTATTTAGTTAGAAAATCTAACGGAAATTGACCTACGTTTACAACTGAGTTGAACCTAGTAGCACGAGCCTGGGATTCGCGTGGATTTTGTTTTTTTTTTTTTTTTTTAAACTAATTTAGTAAGTTTTAATTTTTAAAAAATGTTTTTTTTTTTTTATTTCGATAAAAAAATACTTGTTTAGGATGTGTTTCATCTCAAAATGATCACAACTGCTAACCTGCAACAAAGAAATAGGGTGGCCCGGTATGCCTGGTGCACCTCCGATGTCTAAGTTAGAGATGTGTGTGTATTGTTTGGCAATAAGGGGTCTGAAAAATCTTACCTTAGGCTGCTAGCGTTGATCCTCTGTATAGGGGTGAATTGTTGTTGATAAGGATAGTCTAACCTTTCCCCAAATCTCAGGGTCTTGATCACCAAATTCTCGAGATATATTTTAGAAAGAATTGATTAGCATATTGAGGATAAATATCTCAAGTATCTTGTTGTTTCCTTAGGGGTAAATATCGCGGATTGGTGATAATTACCTTGTTAATCCCATTGGGTTTAATGTAAGATCCCATGGTGGCGAGTGTATGATACACTTGCAGCTTTCTTACTCGTTGGACCCATTATATGAGCCTCTTACTAGGCTTTGTGGGGCACATCTAGTGGAGGCAAAAGGGCCTCTCTAGTTACCCTGCAAATTCCTACCTCGTCGGTGTGGTTGGAATTTAAAGATTACGAATGGTTCTTGCCCATCGCGTCATTAATTTTGATTGACTATTCGTGCTTTTGTACCAGAGGGGGGGTTGCAATGGCTCTGCATTTGCACCTAGTCACATCAATAGATCGTGCGACTTTCTCGTAATGATTATGCTGTTAGACTACTCGCATTCTTCTTGGGGCATTTCAACCATCACGTCTTTGCCAAAAGTAGCCCTCTCCTCTTTCTTGTTGCCTCTTTCTCTCCCGCTTATTCCTCTTCTTAATTGTCTATGCTTTCTGTTGAAACCCAACTTCTGTTCCCTAGAATCCCATGTTTGTTCTCATGGCTCGTTAGAATGCTTCTCGCCTTTCTTCTCGTAGATCTCCTCCTCCCCCTCCGATGGTGTCTTCACCGGCACTAGAGTCCTCATCTGTCCGCGATGTACCCTATTATGAAGGCTATGACTGGTCGTTGATTCTTACTAAGGCCGACCTTAGGAAACTGAGGGATTCATATGGAATCCCAGATTCAGTGATTCTTGAGATTCCTCCCTAGGGGGCCGTCAATGTCAAGGGTTTTGCTGAGAAAGTGACCCTCACGGTCTGTTCCCTTACCCATGGTTACGACTTCCTTTGTGTTGGTCGGTTGAAGTTGACGCTGGCTCAGCTTCACTCTAATGCTTGGAGAATCCTCATGTGCTGTTGTGTTGCATGGAGGATGGTTTTAGAACTTGTCGAAGAGGGGTATCTCGACTTAACCCCCACGAGTTCCTTGCTACCCATGTAGTCATGGAGCTGGAAGGCAACATTTGCAGCTTTCGCTCCTATCCCTGATATCGCCTCGCCCGATTCGAGGGTCTCCACTCGAATGCTAAACAGTGGTAGAAAAAATTCTTCTTTGCTTCTGGCCAGGTATAGGAGTTCCTTGATAAGGAGGCCAATAAGGTTGAGTTCCCAGTTTGTACCATTTGGAAAAAAGTCCCTAACGACAAACCATAACAGTTACTCTCTGTCCACGAGAGCAAGCCTGTGTTGAGAGAGTTTACTCCTGGGTTGAGCATAACCAGGAATCTATTTGGACAAAGGCATTGTTGACGAGGGTCCACATTGACAGGTTCTTGGTGATGCCTGACCGCAGTCGTCGCCTAGCGAAGGAGCTCGAGGCTTCCCAAGGCAAGAAAAGGCCTGCCATGGCCCCGTTGGAGAGGGAAGGGAAACGGTTCCGCTGTGAGACTGAGGGCTTCTGAGCCTCAGCCTCATGAGGTCCCAATGTCTTTAGGAGCAGATCATACTAGATCGATTCAAGTTCTTGTAGGTGGGTAGTCTCTAGTCTGAGAAGGTTCTCTAGACTTAGATGTCTAGGCGATTTGATGCGGGCAGGCCCTTTCGAATTTGGCCACGACCCTCGACTTCAATTTTCCTTCTCGAGAACTCGACTCTACCCAGTCGCCCAACTTTGCTCTCCTGTCGACCCTGCCAGTCGACTTAGAGTTGGTTGATGAGGAGGATGCGAATATCGACACCATTTTTTCTTGTGGCCTCCTGGATTCTACTGCCTATCACCGTGATGCGACCTTGACTAGCAGAGTCTAGACCAGAGTCTCAACCGATGAGCCTCAAGTCGAGCTTTGCTCTTAAAGGGAGGCAGGGGAAGGGGAGGTTACTCTGGGCTCCCTTGCCTCGATTATTTCTAGTGGTGAAACCCTAGTTCTCCCCCACGACTTGGAGTTGATCGGGGGCAGGGTTTTAATTCCCTCCTCACCTTTCAGTGCCTCTTTTGAGGGCGAGGAGGGGCCTTCTTCACTTGCTATTACTGAGGAGGGGGCATCGGCCTTCCTTGTCTGGGAGGATGGGTCCGTGGGGGGCTCCCCTCGGGCTAAAGGCCAATGTGTGGAGAATTTAGTGCTTGTTGACCTTATGACATTTGGTTCAACTTCGTCTACTATTGAGATGGGGGTGGGTGCCCTTGAGGGTGCTCCCAGCCTTTGCTAGGACCTCTCCCTCGAGGTGACGAGCACGCTAGCTCATCTTGGATCCCAAATGTGGCAGGATCCCCTGTGAGAGGTGAATCTGTTAGCATCGTGGCAGACCAACTAAGAGACTTCTTTTCCTAGATAAGTCATTTGCACGGTTAGGCCTTTGGTCTTCTTTTAGGCTCGGATTCTTATGCGTGCATGGTTCTAGTAAGGCATGGATTGGCTAGCTGCTTGGATTGTCGATGAACGAGCCAACATGGAGGATAAAGTCAGGGCCAGGCGTATGTTTGCCTTTTGGGCGAGGAAGGAGGTTCGTGTATAGAGATCGAGAAGGCTGAACTGGAGGTGATCCTCGACCAAGCCAATGGATACATCCAATTGCTGGAGGTTAATTTGGTTGGTCTACACGACGACGTGATCTTCCTTGGCAAGGAGTTCGACTGGGCAAGGAAGGAGGCTACTTGCAATCATTTTGAGCTGAGGATGCTCCAGGAAGAGAAAGTTTCCAAGAACGAATAGCTGCCCCGCTTTGGGGCAGTGTTGGAGGAGG
The DNA here is from genome assembly GCF_004785595.1 of Juglans microcarpa x Juglans regia. Lineage (NCBI taxonomy): Eukaryota > Viridiplantae > Streptophyta > Magnoliopsida > Fagales > Juglandaceae > Juglans > Juglans microcarpa x Juglans regia. The sequence continues at coordinate 11,261,118 of NC_054599.1, read as the reverse complement.
TGAGGAAGCACTGTAATGAATTAGCTGATGTTGCGGCGAATGCTGTTGAGGTGCATCGTTGCCTGGCACTTGACCTAGAGGAGAAAAAGGGGAGTTTGAGGAGTTGTCCAGTCAGCATGCAACAATGAAGAAAGACCGCGAAAGGATGAACAGAAGGAAGAGCGAATTGACGGACTCCATGCTTGAACTTGACAAGAGGGCTAAAGCTCGTGTTAAGCGTATTAAGGAGTTGGAGTTTGAGATGGCCACTTCTGGCAAGGAGGTTGCTCGCCTTTCCCCTCAACTCCTAGGGGTCAAATCGGCTTGCAACAAGGCCTTTAGATATGGCTATGGCGACGGCTTGGAATGGTTAAGGACCTTCTTGCTTGCGAACCCTCAAACAGACTTAAGGACGCTAAACCTTGCATCTTTGAAGCCAAACTGTGCCTCTCGCCTATATGTTGATTCCCTTGGGCGGGTCACGATACCTGATGTGCTCCTAGCCCCGACCCCTTTAGCTCCTCCGGCTCCTCTAGCTTCTCTTGTGTGAACGAGGCACTTTTCTCTCTTGGTTCTAATCACTTTCATTTCAAGTAAATGGACATTTTTTCTTTCTTTGCTATGCTAGTCATATTTTGTATTAGACTGACATTTTGAGTAAATGAACATTTTGCCTTATGTTAATTGATTGTAATAATCGCTTTTGGTTGTTTTGTTTTGTGCACTCCGTGTTTCAGTCATTCAACACTCTTAACACTTTTCTGGGCGTCACTATTGTGAGGGTCACGCAGTCTGAGGACTTGCGTGCCGTATTCCTCACAGCGAGTCTAAGGACTCGACATTAGTGGGGCAAGGGTCACGTAGTCTGAGGCCTTGCATGCCCTATTCCTCACCGTGAGTCTAAGGACTCCACATCAGTGGGTGAGGGTTGCACTGTTTGAGGAGTTGGGCGCCCTATTCTCTACAACGAGTTTGAGGACTCCACATTAGTGGGTGAGGGTCACGCAGTCTAGGGACTTGCATACCCTATTCTCCACAGCGAGTCTAAAGACTCGTCATTGGTGACTGTTGTTCTTTGGGTGAGAAGACATATGAGAGAGAAATAATCAACTTTATTCATTGTTCTTCTTTGCTTACATAGTCAAGGATAGTACCTTTTTAGATGCTTAGCATTCCATGGGTTTGGTAGTTCTTTTTCTTGGGCATCTTTTAAGCGGTACGAGCCGAGCCATCTGCTGGAGATTACGATGTATGGTCCTTTCCAATGGGAACCAAGTCTTCCTTCTTCTTGCGTGGTTATTCTGGTTTCCATTAAGACCAGGTCACCTACCTTGAAGGTCCTAGGCTTGACTCTTCGATTGAAGTATTGATCGGCTCTTCTTTTGTTGAGGGTCACTTGAGCTTCAGCTTCGTCTCGTTGTTCATCTAACAGGTCAAGGTCCTCTTCCAATGCCTTGTCGTTCTACCCTTGATCAAAATTTTGGATGCGGTAGCTTGGTAACCCAATTTCTACTAGTGTTACAACCTCGTTTCCTTATGTCAAGGCAAACAGGGTTTCCTCTGTTGGAGTTTTGACTGTGGTTCTTCTGCCCAATCTTCTTTCTTGTCCATAAGTTTCTTTTCTAGGATCCCAAGTAAGGATTTGTTGGTTGATTCCACTTGCCCATTGACTTGTGGGTGTCTTGGGAAGGAGCATTTGAACTGAATCTCAGCTTTGTACACCATTCTCGATAATGCTTCAAGTTGAATTGTTGTCCATAGTTCGAGATAATGCTCTAGGGGATCCCAAATCTGCATACAATGGTCTTCCATAGGAACTTGGTGATGTTTCTTGCCGTGATTATCACTAAGAATTCTGCTTCTGCCCACTTGGTGAAATAGTCTACGACGAACACCATGAACCTTACTTCTCATTTTCTTGGTGGGAGGGGCCCTACTAGGTCAACCTCCTAGTGGCCACAAAGACATTATGGAGGTAAGCTCCTCTTGTGGGCAGTGTGATATTAGGGCGAACATTTGGCACTTCACGCACTTCTTGAAAAACTCCATCATGTCTCTGAGGGTATTGGGCCAATAGTAGCCCACCCTCACAACCTTCCTTGCCAAAGCTCTTCCTCCAAACTGATTCCTACACACTCCTTCATGTATCTTTGCAATGAAATATTGGGCTTCTTGTGGGGAGCACCTCACTAAGGGGGTCAAGAAACTTTGCTTGTAGAGAATTTCGTCAACTCGGGTGAACCATGTAGCTCTTCTTTTGATCTTCCTTGCCTCATCCCTTTTGGTAGGGAGTTCTCTCGTATCTAGGTATCTCGCTACTTTTTTAGCCCACTCTGGCTCTCTCGGTCCCATCTCAGTGACCTTGGTCCCGACAACGGGGACTTCTATCACCCTACTTTCAACTTCCCATGGCAAGGTAGATTCCTCCATTCCTAAGGCTGTTCTTGCTAGTTTGTCTGCTATGTTGTTACTTTCCCTTGGTATTTGCTCCATATTGAAGTGGCAAAATTGGTCACACTTCTCCATGCCATTTGCAGGTACTTTTTCAAAATTTTGCCTTTTTCTATGTACGCTCCCAATACCTAGTTAACAACTACTTGGGAGTCTGCCTTTACCTCGACCTCGATAGTTCCTAGTGCCTCAGCTATCGAAAGTCCTACTACCAGTGCTTCATACTCGGCTTCATTGTTAGTGATTATGAAGGTGAGTTTCGCCATGTAACAGTGCTCATGCCCAGAGTCGCTCACTATGTGTACCCCTACTACCCTGCTAACTTGGCAGGATGAGCCATCGACGAAGACCTACCAGGGCTTCCCTACTAGTATAGTTGCCATTTCTTCGGGAAAATCAGTAATGGACGATAAAGTGGCTTGCCCCTTTGTTTTGTGTCTCGGGAGGTAATCAATGTTGAACTCTCTCGGCTCAATTGACCAACCCACTAGGCGTCTAGAGGCATTTGGTTTTTGCAGTATCTTCTTTATAGGAGCTTCTGTTAGGACCCTAATGGGGTGAACTTGGAAATATGGTAGCAACCACCTAGCTACTATTACCAATGCGAAAGCAAGCATCTCCATTCGCGGGATCTCGACTCTGCCCCCGTAGTGCACGACTTGTGTAGTACACTGCCTTCTGAACTGTTCCGTCTTCTTTGACTAGAGCTGTCGACATGGCATGGGGAGAAACCACCATGTATATGTAAAGTGTGTCACCTTGCTCTGATTGACTTAGCAATGGCGGGCTGGATAGGCATTGCTTTAGTCCTCGGAATGCCTTGTCACAGTCACCGTTCCATGGGTGTGTTTTGCACAGGACCCTAAAAAATGGAAAGCATTTGTCTATGGATCTAGACACAAATCTATTTAATGTCGCCACCTTCCAGTTAGTGTCTGTGATAACCCGAACTTAGGCAAGTCCACGTCTATTACTTTTATTATAATTATTTTAACCCACTTAGTTATCTGTCCAAATTTTGGTATGTAGAGAATATAGTAAGCATCAAGGGCCTTGTTATCTTAGACAAGAGGGCACCCAAGCTCAATAGGAGGCCCATCATGAGCTAGTGTGAATTGGCCACTAAGTGCCTAGGGCTTAGGAAAAAAAAACCTAACTAGGATTTAGCATGGGAGGCGTTCGCATGGAAGAGGGAAGGAGCTTTTGGTCTTCTGGAGAAATTGCAATCATTTGGAACCTAGGAAATGAGCACTTTGGTTAGCACAAGTGATGCCACATGGCCAACATGCAGGCCAACATCCTGAGTACATTGAACCTAGACATGAAAGTGGAAGAAGGGGGAGAGAGAGAAGAGTGTTTTGGAATCCTATTGGCCGCACACCACACACACATGCACTTGTGTGAGTTCCTAGAAGGTGCAATGATTTGGGACGCCTAGAGAATATGCAAAATCAGAGGCACAATGTTCTAAGGGACTATATGGACTCGACCAAAGGAGAAAACCAACAATCTTTTGCTACTTTTTGAAAGCATGAGAGTTCCAAAGAGTTGGCATCACAAAGACTAGGGTTTCGGTCAAGGGGGATGCAAATTGCCATGTGTCACACATGCATTCGAGATGTGGGATCTAGAAAGAACCAATGATGAGAAGTGGAAGAGGCACCTTAGGACAAGGTAAAACCAAGTCCCTAGATTCTGCCACCCCCACATGCACCCCACACTCACACGCCACATGTCATTTGCCTAAGGAACCAACACTCACACGCCACCCAAGCCTAAAGAAGAGAAAAGGTTACCTAGGGAACCCACATGTACACACCACTCAAGTCTAGGGAAGAGGAAGAGGCTTTGTGGGAAATGAGGAGTTCAACCAACCCCACAAACACACACACCACTTGCCAAGTGGCAAGTGGCAAGCATGCACGCGTTCATTCTCCCAAGGATGATCAAGGGTTTGCGTTTTGACCTTTTTGCCATCGGATACATTGAATCAAGACACATGAGGAATGGTACATTTGGAAGCAATGGTTTTAGATGGAGGGGTTCACGTCACTTGTCTATGAGGCTTTTGGTTTTTCGAATACAACTCAATCATGAGGAAGATGAAGGGATTTTCAGCCATGGTGCCACATGGCACACATGCATGAGTCTTTTTCTTTTCCAAAGAAGGAGGGAGGTCCATAAAATGGCAGGGGCTGACGGGTGAAGAGTCTATTTAGATAATTTCGGATTCCCACTCTTGTGTCACTTCTCCTCCCACACGACTACACCATTCTCTCACATTTTCCCACCATTTCTCTCCAACCAAACACCATACACGCGCACCCTTCACCTTCATCCAACCAATCTTATGAGTAACGAAGGAAGTGGTGAAGAGGAAGGACACGCACTGTACGAGTCATACACCCATTCTCATCCACACACACACACACATCTATTTTGATTGAAGAAGGTGATATATGCCTTGTTTTGTACATGGACACTCGGGATAGGGCTAAAGTTTCTTCTCAAGGGAAGAACTAATCCACCCTTAGCACTATGCATGTGAGCATGAGTTTTTGGAAAGGAATGAGAGCCATGACCACTACACTTAGATAAGCTAGGGTTTATTTCTTCATGAAGTTTCAGATTTCAGAGTGAAGTCCAAATGTTAAGGAGCCCTTCTTGCCGTGGGAATGAGTTTCATGACTTATGAACACGACACACACTCACACAAGAGATTAGGGTTTCGAATGACCATGTCTAATGAATCTCGATATGAATTTTCAGCTTGCTATTTGTAATCATTAGATTTTTGTAAGTAGACCTTCAACCTACTCTTGGATAATATGTGTATATGATGTGTAAACTTGCATTGTTTGTTGTTTGATTTGGATGAAATCTCCTATCATGTTGTATATTCAGTTTTACCTAAATATATGTTGCTATGTTGATTGTTGTTTATTATCATGTTGATTGTTATTTGGTTTTATTATGAAATCTCTTGTATTGCCATGGTTTGTATTCGGATCTATATGATCATGTTACCATGTTGTTTGATAATGCTATACCGAATATGTTAGAAGTCCTAAGCTCAAGTTATTGTTGAAAAATCATGCTTTCAAATGGTTCTATGTTTCGGCCTAACATTATGAATCTGTTTTACCCTTTGTTAATTGTTGAACTCCGTTGCTCGTATGAGTAAGTTTAGTATTCGCATATTCTAATATTTTCAAGCCGTAACATGGGAAGTATATTGTTTATGTATGATTACATGACATGAGAGTGCATGATTTTCAGCATGCGTGATTACATGATTCACGAAAAGAGCAAAGTATCATAAGTTCATGTCACATGCATTGGGTTTGTGCACTATTTTCAAGAAAATGAGTCAATAAACGTTTTGTCACAATCCCAAATGCTAGGACGGGGGAATATCCTAGTGAAACTCCTCTATCCACTTTGGAGTGTTTAAAAATAGTGTAGTAGCTCCTGGGTCGATGAAGTACAGTCGATAGATCTCAAATGGATCCTTCTGGAAAAGATACCAGAGCGGGATTGCACCTAAAACTAGTGGGTGCCATACAGTGAAGGCGAAATATGCGAACTACCATAATAAGTATGTTAAAGAATATGACGTAGTCACCTCGGTCAAGTGGGCTATCAAATGATGTGGTAACTAGCAGGGAACACACAGTGCATAGGTGAGTCGTGAGTTATTCAATAAAATGTTATAAGAAATGAACAAGGCAATGAGATCAAAGATATGATGTGTGAATGATCAAGAACTCAAGCTCAAATAATATGTTATATGTTTAAGAACCAAAGATGAAAAGATGGAAAAGACATTTTCTTGAAAAGGTTAAAAGGTCTCTGTTACATGTTATTTTTGAAAAAGTCAGTGTTGCATAAATCAAGTATTATGTCAAAATACATGTCTATGCATTTATTATGGTTTACTCTTATATGCTCATGTTATCTGTTATATGTTACTTGTTTATTTACTGAGATTTTTCGAAATCTCACTGTGGTAGTTTCTACTACCATTCCCCACCCGGAATGGTAGAAGTTGTTATAGGACCACAAGAGAACAACCATGGAGAAACGCAAGAAGCCCGCTCCCCGGATAGTCAAGGAGACCCCGAAGAGCCATGAGAGCTCATCGGAGACATCCTTAGTAGATAGGCTGGAAGCCTCCGACCAATTCATTATTGAATTGTTGTAGCTCTTCGAGGTGCTGAGAAGAATTTTGAACAAAGACAAGACCAAATAGGGATGGCCTTGTAAAATTGTATTTTAGAAAGGGACCATCGAAATAGTGGTAGTAAAAGAAATGACTTGAGTTTTTGTGAAATCACCTTTTGATGGTCCCTTGTTTTGAGAGACTTTTGAAAACAATGTCTACTTTGAAAGTACTTCAATGAAGTTTAAAAACTTTGGGATGCTTAAACTTTGGTACCATGTTATTACATTGCCACCAGTTTTATGTAGTAAAGAAATTTTTTTTCCTCTGCAATTTATTGCATGCTGCTAGATCATTAGGTGTATTGCATCATAACTAACATGTACAAGGGTATGTAACCTTGAGTTACATGTATTGACACTTCAGTCATCGTTCAATTTCAAGCGGGGGTTGAGGGCGTTGCAGTCTCTAGGTCTCATTGATGTTCCCAAAGGGTTTCATATACATGATTGCCTTGATTTTTTCTGTGTTGGCTACTATTCCTCTTTCGGACACTATGAAGCCCAAAAACTTTTCCTAGTCGACACCAAAAGCCCACTCAATTTCGAACACGGTGAAGGCTTGTGACGCCCCCAGATTCCACTTGGGATTTGGTGGAACTTGAAGTGTCGGGACATGCAATGCAAGCTTACCTTCCCCCTTTCATGACAAATAAAAATGCAATGCACCTAGCATGCATCTAAAAAATATGCAATATTCGGAGCGGATAATTTATTTTCTTTTGAGCAATACTATGTACTAGAAGTAACATATCTAAAAAACATAGACATACTTTATAAATCCACATAATAGATGTTCAAAAGTTACAGTGTATGTCCAAAGATATGTAACATCACGAATACTAGAGACATCACTCCTTAAGTACATGTAAATACTACAAAAATATACCAGGCTAATCCTTCGAGTAGCTTGCGCAACTCGGCCAAGGAATCCAGCATTCTATCGATGAAATGGAGCATCGAGACTATAAGCTTTGTGTCATTACGTTGAAGCCTAATCGACCTCCTCCAGTCAATCGTCGGTCACGTCTCCCGATTCTGGCACATGATCTATCATTCTAGAGGGAATGGTAGTAGTTGAGGCTTCTAAGTGAGATTTGATTATAAATATCAACAAGTTAATAAATAACTTTAACTAGTAGCGTATTGATGCATGCCTGACAGTAAAAACATGAATGCTGACATGAATATGAATAAACATGACGTGACTTAACAAATAACATGGCATATGCTGACATAACTTGAACTAAATTGAATTGACGTGAACTTGAAATTGAACTGACATGAACTTGAACTAAACGTGAAATAACATGACATGAAACTGAAACTTGAAACTGAACTTGAACATGAATTGAACATAAACTTGGAATCTTGTTCATAAATAATTGATTAATTAAATATGAACTATACCTGACATGAACTTGACATGAACTAAACTTAACATGAAATGAATGTGAAATAACATGCATGAAACTGAACGTGAAACTAAAACTTGAAGCTGACTTGAAACTAAACTTGAAAATGAACTGAATATGAACTAGGAATCTTGTTCATAAGTAACTGATTAACTAAATATGAGCATGACATGAATTGAATGTGAAACTAAACATGAAACTGAAATTTGAAACTAACTTCAAACTAAACTTGAACATAAACTTAGAATCTTGTTCATAAGTAACTGATTAACTAAATATGAACATGACATGATCTGAACATGAACTGAACATGAAACTAAACATGAACTGAAATTTGAAAGTAACTTGAAACTAAACTTGAACATAAACTTGGAATCTTGTTCATACGTAACTGATTAATTAAATATGAATTGTAACTGACATGAAGGTGACATGAACTGAATGTGAAATTGAACATGATCCTTGACAATCAGAATAATTTCACCAGCTGTTTCGTTAGGAATAGTGAACAATCAGAATGATTTTGCCCAATGTATTTTGTTAAAGATACTCAGACAATTAGAATGATTCCGTCATGAACATTTTAAATAAGATACCCTAACAATCATAATGATTACGCCAAGAGTACCTAGTAATAGTTTACATGAAAATACTCTGACATTCAGAATGATTTCACCATGAGCATTTTGGTTGAAGTACTCTAACAATTAGAATGATAGTGCTAGAAGTACCTTGTGTGAACTATCAATGGAGATACTCAGACAATCATAATGATTACGTCAGGAGTATTCCATGTATGACTGACTGAGAAAATATTATTTTTCGTGACATACTCTGTACTCGAGACATGACGTGACATGAAACAAAATGACAGATGACATAACATAACGTAACATGACATGTACTTGTGATAAATGACATGACATAACATGAAATAGATAAATCGTGTTGACCCATTAAGACACGATTTATAAACGAGTCAATAACAGGTATAAATCATGTCTAATGGGTCAACCTACTTAACACCAAATCAATCTGTTTTGATCCGTTTAGAATTTATTTCAAAATTAAAATTTTATTATTGTTAAGTTGTAATATTAGTATTTATTAGTATGATTATGTTTTTATTGTTTTTATTGTTGGGATTGTAATTTTAGACCTATGCTCATATCATTTATTATTGTATGGTTTGTAATATTAGTTTTATTATATGTTAAAATTTGAAAATTATTAATATATATTTTTTTAAGATATTGTGGTTATTAATAAATATAGATTTTAACTTTTATGTAAAATTATGTTAATCAAGTCAAATGAGTTATGCATTTTAGTTCAACCTATTTACATGAAACAAACGAGTTTAATAAGTCGTGTCGTGTTAACATATTTCTAATTAATTATTAAATGGGTGACACGACTCAACCCGTTGTCTAAATGGGTTGGGTTAGGATTTGTAAGTTTGATACGTTTACCTTAACAAATTAGGTTCGGGTTGACCGATATAGTCAAACATTTATGACTTGACATGACACGAACACGACTCAAAAATACGATTTGCCACTCTTATGTATAAGCACATAAGAACATGAATAACTGTTATCTTACCAACACATATATACAATATCCTGATAGTAAGTTAGCCTATAAACATATACTTGAAATAAATCATAACATGACATAATATGATGTTTATAATAAGTATAATAACATGGATGATGGTTTCTTATCACCATACATATACAAGTATTATGGAAGTAAGTTAGAGGCTAACTTACTCATATATAAACATGTACTTAAAATACATCATAGCATGACATACTATGACATAATATGACATTTATAATAAAAATAATAACATGAATGATAGTTTCTTATCACCATATATACACAAGTATCCTGAAAGTAAGTTAGAGGTTAACTGATTCAAGCGTGACGAAATTAAACGTAAATAATAGGAATTGTATGAAGACATTTCTAAAGGTTAGAAACTCCTTACTAGTGAACTTAGAAAAATAAAATTATTGAGTTAAAGTAAAATTACCATCTAACCTCTTACTTGTGGGAAAATGGCAATTTTAACCCTAACTTAAGGATTTCACATCCGAACTCCAAAATTCACCAAAATTTACATTCCCTACGTAAATCTTGTCCTAAATCTAAATATCTAATTAGAAAGATTTAAATCAAAATATAAATACAAGAACCAAGCATGGGCCAAAACATACTAAGACTAAAATCCTTGATTTTTGTTGCAATTCTTTCAAACTCCAACTTTCATGCTAAAACCGAATCATACAACATAAAAAATCATATCCTATGATTAAATAACATGCTAGAACAACCAAAAAAACTTACATCTTAAAAATCACAACTTCATTCATGTCAAAACATCAATGTTTTTACCTTAAAGAACAACCCTTGACGTTCTTGATCTATCCCTTTCAAAATAGCTCTAATAACTCCCAAAGTTCAATAACATACTTTCAATATGTTCATAAAATATTTCTAAGAACTATCATGCTTTGAATAATTAAATCAATACTACAACAAGTCACAAAATCGGTTTGCACTTATTCTCCAAAAGCGAGTACTTTGTGATTTGGTTTTTGATCAAACCATTAGATCCCAAATTTTCATGAAGTAAATCATCAATAAATAACATCATATGGTTCATATTAAAGTCCTAAAACAGATCTAAGTATCAAACCTAAGATCACGTGGCAAATATTGCATAGAAACATAGATCCATCCGTGTGCCTCACATACAAGACCCAACCAGACATTTACAGCCATAAAATTCATATATTCATGATCAACATTATAAATCTTCAAAATAACATTATACCACATATATAAAAGTCCTAAGAGCAACATATGTGTATATAAAAGTCATTGGAGCATGCTTTAATAACAAAAGACGTAAGCTTGCACAAAATAGAAACTGTTTTCATACTCCTAGTTTTCAACTTTTTAGATCTATGCCAAGCTATTATCAAAAGGTTATAACATGCAAAAAATATTTATAAAACTTGTATATTAGTATGTTAAATATAAACCATAAAAATATCAGACCAGTATCTTCCCAAGAACTTAATAAAACAGTCAAGAATTCACACACTGCCTAGACTATCGCCCAGAATAACCTTTGAATGCTTAAACAAATGTTACACCCATCCAACATCCATGAAAATTTTAAAAAAGTATACCAATAGAAACTAGACTCAAATAGGAACAACTTATGTAAAGAAAGCTTCATGAGAATCTACTTCCAAAAGCTTCGAAAAGTTTGAGCAAGAAAGAGTAATGAAATGGCCATGGATGAGACTTATACCGCAGGAGGGGTTGAGAGGGGATGTGAAAGTGAGTTTTGGGTGATGTGGTGTCAGCAAAACCAAGTGCCACAACCCATGATTTTTTAGCCTGTTGCTATCGTGTGAGAGAGAGGTGGTGAGGTGGTTGTTGGCCTTCCTATCAACCACTATTTAGGGCTGACTTGGGCAGTGAAAAGACACTCATGGTGGGGGAGAAACTTTCTCTACAAGCCCTGCCTTAGTGGTACAATTTTGTGAGTGTTAACTGAATGGGCCACATTTGGGGTTTCAAAGGGGTTTGGTTTGGGATTTGGGATTTGGGGTTTCAGTTTCTAAAAATCCCAAATCCGATTTTTCTCTGCTCAATGAAATTACCAAAATATAAAAGCATAAATAAGGGTATAATGATATAAATTTGAGTAGTTAATAGCATGAGAAAGTGATTTAATCAAGTGATTAAATACTAAGCTACAACCAGCCAACACTTAGGGTTTTGAAGCATTCATTTGTGGTTTGGGGAAACCATTTAGGGTTTCAGTTTTTCACCAAGGTTTTGGGGTTTCAATTGGATTCCAAGTATTTGAGATTTCACTAGGATTGAAACCCTATTTGGTTTTTCAAAATTCAATGGTTGGATAAATTAGTGTTTGGCTTAGGTGGAATGATCACAAAGCTTGATTTTTCTTCACATTTCCATCTCATGGTTCCTTTTGGTGCCAAATGTCCAATATTATTCATCAAGTGTGGATCTTGCCAAGTGTCCAAGTAAAACTTCTCTAGACTGATTTGGACAATACATACAGTGATACGAAAATTGACTAGACTAGGTGCCACTTGGCGCTATCATGAATGTTACTATTTACTCCGAAAAAGGAAAAAATAAACATTGTACCATAAAATCCTAAATAATCATACGAACCTAGTAGTGCAACTCTTTTCACAAAATTTGACTCTTAAGTGCCTCAATTAAATCAAAAAGCATTTTTGAACACTTTTCATCCAGAAATTGAAAAACATATTATTGCACCTAAAATCCTAAATACTCATCTAAGGCGAATGGCACAAATTGTTTCTTAATTTATACTCTTAAGTACCTAAAATAAATAAAATAACGTTTCTGTCGCCATAACACGGAAGAAACTGACTATGCTGATAGACTAAGATCTAAGCGATTGCTCGAAACATGAAACCTTTATAAGGTTTTTATAACGTTCCTAAAGTCTAAACAAATTCATCCACTGAATTTCTGGCAAACTATTACCGATATGACATTCATATAACAAATAAATGTGTAACACATAATTGTTGATATGGCATGGTATGTTATAACAATTACAATAATCATAAGTCACACGAATATGAACAACATAATTATTTCCACTGTACATATATAAAAATACCAAGAGTAAGTTAGAAGCTAACTTACGTAATTGTAGCATAACGTAAAGCTAGCGTAAAAAGAGCATGACCTGAAATAAGATATTTTCTAGGGTTAGAATATCTCACTAAAACCTTATAAAATAAAACTTACTAACTTAATTTGCAAAGTTACACCATTACTTATGAGAAATTACAATTTTTTTTCCTAAAATAAGGATTTGCAAATGAACTCCAAAAACTCCAAAACTTACCAAAATTTACATTCATTATGTAAATTTCGTCCTAAATCTAGGTATGACCTCAGAAAAATTTAAAACTAATCACAACTATGCCAACTCTCTTCTGGCCAATTCACTCTTAAGCAAAAACCATGATTTTGTTGCTTCTTGACCATCCAGCATAGTAATAGGCTTAAACCGACTTTAGCAACTCTAAAAAATTGCATATTTAGTTTTAAAATAATGCTTAGATACCAATTTACACATTTGTCTACTTAATTGTCGACTCTACAGTGGGACACCAAAACTAGGAGCGTACTTCACTTCACGAAATTCAACTCCTAAGTATCTCGAACAAATCAAAATGCATTTCTGAACAGCTGTTGTCAAGAAAATGAAAATAGTTTCATTGCACCGTAAAATCCTAAATATTCATCTGAGACTAATGGCTTAGACAGTTTCTCATTCTCACATTCTCAAGTACCTCAAATAATTAAAATTACATTTTTGACACTTACGTGGGCCAGAAACTAACTATGCTGACAGATTCAATCCTATGTGATTGCTCGATTCGTAAGACATTTTTAGAATTTTCACGATGTTCCTAAAGCCTTTCTGGCAGGCTGTTATAAGGCTTCCCTCAAATCTTCCAAGTGCTGGTATGGTTCTTTGCTTTTGATTAGTAAATCATTAATGTAAACTTCCATATTCCACCCAATCTAATTTTTCAACATTTGATTTACAAATCTCTAGTATGTTGCCCTGACGTTTTTAAGCTTGAAGGGCATGACTTGATAGTAGTATAGACCTGCTATAGTTTTTCGGTCTGTTATGATCGAGTTCTTCTCTTCATTCATCATGTTCATCCGAATCTGATTGTACCCTGAGTAGACGCGTCCATGAAACTCAGCATTCAATGTCTCACCATAGAGTCAACGATTAAGTCGATCTGTGGCAGTGGAAAATTGTCCTTTGGGCATGCCTTGTTGAGGTTGGTGAAGTCTACACACATTCTCCATTTTCCGTTGAACTTTTTCACTAGTATGGTTGGACAACCACTTGGGGTAGTGGGCTTCCCAGATGAATCCCACGGTGAGTAGTCGGTTGACTTCCTCAGCTATGGCTGCGTACTTCTCCTTACTAAATGACCCATTCTTCTAGCAGACTTTCTTACTAGCGGGATCAACGCAAATGTGATGCTCGATGATTACATTGTCTATCTCCAGCATATCTTCATGACTCCATGAAAACACGTCTCTATATTCAACCAAAAGCTGCTTCAACGCCTCTTGTACTTTGGGTTGGAGTTGGGTCTTGATCCGTGTTGTTGTCTCTGGTCGTTCAGGGTGTAGTGTCATTAGCTCAAGCAGGTCATTGGCTTCTAACTGCTACAAGTTCTCTTTGTCCTGTGTTTCTATGCCACCGTCAAAAAGGACCGGTGGCAGGGGGAACTTTGTCTCTACTCTGGTTTTTTGCGGTACAGATATTTGCTAATTCCGTCTTAAGCTCTTGCACATAACACTCCCGTGTTAGGGCCTGCTTGCCTCAGACTTCTCCTACTTCCACCTCCGTCAGGAATTTCATCTTCAAATGGTAGGTTAAGGTGACTGCTTTGAGGTTGTTCAAGAAAAGGTGCCCTAATATGGCGTTGTAGGATGAAGGGGCCTTGACTACTAGGAAGTTGATCATTGCGGTGGTGGTTTGTAATCCTTTCCCGGCTGTGACCAGTAAGGTTATTGCACCCTAGGGTTGTGCTGCATCTTCCAAGAATCCCTTCAATGGTGTGGGCAATGGCTGTAGTTTGCTAGGATCAATGCCCATCTTTGTGAACGCATCCTAAAAGAGGATGTCGGCTGAGTTTCCATTATCGATCAAAACCCTCCTGGAGGTGTAGTTGGCGACTAACAACGCTATCACCAATGCATTGCATGTGGATACAAGACCCTTTTGCAATCTTCTTCCCCGAAAGAGATGTTCTCCATGCTCTTTTGCCTTGGTAGCTAGGGTGATCTGTCTGTAGTGTATATTTCCTCATATCTCACCCTGCAAGCTTGCCCTTTTCTGCTAGACGCAGAGGCTTCTCCCCCGGTGAGCCCTCCTCTATAGTATGGATTTCACCTAGGGGTGCCTCACCACGGTTCAAGTTCTGGTGGGGAGCATCTCGATTGTCCCCTCTTGCTGATCGTCACCTTTTTGGGCTTATGCTCGTCGGACATCCCGATGTCCATGTGCTCTTTGCTTAGGTGCTTGTTTCTTGGTCTTCAAGTGTTCCCCTACCAGGCGCTCCTACTCACCACTTCCTCGTAAGTCCTTGATTCGTCTTTTCATCATATAATAGTCTTCCGTCCTGTGGGTTTCATTTTGGTGGTAGGTACAAAAATGTCGTCTTCTCTTTGACCTGTCACCTTTTGTTTGACCTGGTGGCCTACCCTCTGACTGTACATATAGGTTGCTGTGAACTGATCTCGGGCCACGTTCCCATAGGGGCGCTCGTCTTTCTCACCTTTTGTCATGATGGCTTTGACCAATCTTCTATGATGCTCTTCATTCGCTCAACCTTTGAGGGTCCCTATCTTCTTATTTCATCTCCGCTTTTCGTAGTGCAATTAGTGCTTGCAGCATGTCTTCGACGTTGACAAAGTCGTCGGCTCTATCCATAAATTCTTTCAATGTTGATGGAGTCCTCCTTGCTAGCTCTACCATGAATGGACTTCGGGGCCATATACCCCCCAAAGTGTAATCTTCTCATCTTGGTCGTTGGTAGTTAACCGTTCCTTATTGAACCTAGTGAGGCATGCCTTCAGGCTTTCTTCTTCTTTCTGCTTGATGGCCAGGACGTATGCTGTGGGTTGCATTCGCCTCTTGCTGGCCATGAATTGTGTTAGGAGCTGTTTAGCTAATTCTTCGAAGCTATCGATTGATCCCGACTGTAGTGCCCCGAACCAGCCTCTCGCCACGTCTTTCAATGTCAAAGGGAAAGTTCAACATACCACCTCCCCGAGGAACTAGTGAAGGGTCATGTGTGTTTTAAAGTTTTCTAGGTGGTCTACCAGATCTCACGAGCCATCATACAACTCTATTTGTTGGACCTTGAACTTTGGTGGGAGCAGCACGACCATCACCTCCGAGCTATAGAGTAAATCCATGTGGTTATGCAATTGATGACTTAGGAGATCCTTCTATCTTCCTGGCTATCTCCTTATATTTATCAACAATGTTGCACAATTTGTCATGTAGCTTCATTTTCTCCGCTTCCTTGGCATTTGTTCCACCTACACTGTGTGCCTCTCCTTCTGGTTGTTCATTTTAGTCTAGTGCGGCGCCTTTGTTGTAGTCCCGATTTTTCTGTTTCAAGCTCTCATTCTCTCGCTGGAGGGCCTTCATCATTTCACTCATCTTTTTTAACTATTCTTTCATCTCCATAAGTCGCGCCCCCATATTTGTGGAGGTGGTTTCCTGGTCACGGGTTGTATGGGTGCACGTTGTAGTAGGCATGCAAAAACCACGTTGAAACAACTTCAAAGGATTTGTGTCGATCTCACAGACGGCACCACTATTTAGGATTATTTCACCACCAACTGATCACAACTACAAACCTACAAGAAAGAAATAGGGTGGCCCGGTGTGCCTGGTGCCCCTTCCATGCCTAAGTTAGAGATATATGTATATTGCCTGGCAATAAGGGGTCTGAAAAATATTACCTTGGACTGCTAGCATTGATCCTTTATATAAGAGTGAATTGTTGGTGATAAGGATAGTCTAACCTTTCCCCAAATCTCTGGTCTTGATTGTCAAATTCTCAGGATATGATTTTAAAAGGAAAGGATTAGCATATTGAGGATAAATATCTTGACTATCTCGTTGTTTCCCTACGGGTAAATATCATAGATTGGTGATAATTACCATATTAATTCCGTTGGGGCGGTAAGATCTCATGGTGGTGAGCTTATGGTGTTCCAGCAGCTTTCTAACTCGTTGAACCCACTATGTGGGCCTCTCACTCGCCATGGGTCGTCTAGTAGAGGAAAAGGGCCTCTCCAATATCTTTATTTTTTTTGTTTATTGTTTTTAAATGATTTAATATTATATATAATTTTGAAATATTTTAGTTTTTTAATTAACCATGCAATGACACATTTTTCTAAAGGAAATCTGACAAAGGGATTAATTGAAAAGGCTATAAACATAATTGTTTGATTAAAAAGATAAAATTAAAATTTTAAGTAGCAAAAACATAAAGATGTAAAATTTATAGATTAATTATGTACTCAACCTAAATTAAATTTCTAAAAGAAAAATCAAAATTTCGCATTTCGCATTTCGCATTTCGCACCAATATAATGATGTTAGGTAGATATTACGTTGGTGGCGTTACAAGTGATATTATTAACTTTTTTCATTGATTGGGACATAAATAACCAAAACCACCACTCAAGTGATCTTAATTCAAAAAATAAAAAATAAAGCGATCTTAATTCAAGTATTAACAAAATTTCCATTAATTCTATAATTATGCAAACCCCAGAGCAATATAACATGATAAACTTTGCATTTGAAGAATCACAATACCTGTTGATGCTGTAAAAATCGCTCAACAGGCTGGAAGGCGAGAAAGAGTCAATCACTGCCCACTGGGGCGACTTAGACCTTGTTCGGTGTTGTTTGGAACTCCCGACAGGATTCTATTGCGGTTGTACGATGGCGATGCGTACGTCCGTGACGGTGAACAGAAAACATAAGTGTAGAGAAATAAAAGAGATGAACACATGAGTTTACGTAATTTGACATAATGCCTATGTCCACAGGCGTTTAGAGAAGAGAAATTCACTATAATATTCTTGTTTACAGTCTCTCATAGTTTCTCATATTTCATTGTATAATAGTGATGCTAAATACAACTTTACTAGAGAAAAGGCCTTTACTTGAACTCTCTATCCCAAGGTTGAAGGAGAAGTCAAAGAGAAGAGAAGAAGAACCCAAGAAGAAGATCCCATTGGTCATCTGGTTGAATGCATTTTATACATCTATTTGCACGTACCCGTCATTATATGTGTCAGGAAGCTTTCCCTTCACACTTGCATTATTCATGTTGATGCTTGAAGCCTGCCACTTGCTTGTTATGTCCCCCACTCTTAATGTGGCCTGGTACTAGGTCCTATTTTGTTTTATTATTTTTACTCCCTCACAATACCCATTTGGGACAGTGACTTTTAGAATTGAAACCCATAAAAGATAAATACGACAGCCAATAACTTTCAGCTTATATCCTAGCGAGGGACATTCTGTCACCCCAAAATATTTTCTATCAAAACAAACAAAACTTAAAGGCACAAGGCCAAAGAACGATAAAACTGTACAGTCTTGTTAGTCTTTGAATGGAGCATAGCACTAGAGATTTGATTGTAGAGAGCTGTATCTTTACATGTGCTCTTGTCACCTGTCTTTTAAATGGGGAGATACCGGAAGTACTCTTTGCTTCGTTTATCATAATGTCGCAAGGACAAACTGTCAGTGTTGGCTGCCGTTGGAATGCAACTTCCTGCTTGCAAAGGTTACTAGGAGGCTAATAATAGCATTAAAAATTCAAGGTATAATGTTTCCAATGTTCCTATTATCTATTACGTGTGACGTAGTTTTGGGCACCAATTAGATAAAAACAC
Source organism: Juglans microcarpa x Juglans regia (assembly GCF_004785595.1). Lineage (NCBI taxonomy): Eukaryota > Viridiplantae > Streptophyta > Magnoliopsida > Fagales > Juglandaceae > Juglans > Juglans microcarpa x Juglans regia. The sequence continues at coordinate 11,242,483 of NC_054599.1, read as the reverse complement.
TCGGTCCCATTATGGTTAGGGAATACAGGATTTTTGATCTGATACGATGTAAAATCATCACTTACCTTAAAAATTTAAATAAATAGGAAGATCATGTAGATTTTATTATTTATATTTATATCTTAACAATGTATTGAAATTAGAGTGATGCTCTCCCAAATTTCTCCTCATGGAGAGATGGAATTTGGAGGTGACACAATTTGTTTCTTTGGTTTTTTTTTCTAGGATTCTTACTTTTATATTGTTGAGAGTTTTTTTTAGTTTATTTTTGCTTTTATTTTTCTATATTTTAATGTTTCCTTTAAATTTTCAAGTTTTATGTATTTTTTTTTATTTTTTATGTTCATGTATATATTTCTATATTTTCTTATTTTTCTTCTTTTATACATGTTTTATCTTTATTTTACTTTTTGCTTTTCAGTAACTTTGGATTTTTTTCATTGTTATGTTTTCCTTTTAACTCTTTATTGAAGTGACACTCATAGAGGTCTAGAAATAAAAATCTCATGAGATGTAATGGTTTTTTTTTAGTTAGATGAAGTTATGTTTAGAAAGTAGAAATATTTACATGTTTAACAGATGCACGGATTGAAAGTTTACAGTTTTCTTAAAATTCTTTAAAACAAAAAATCCAAATAATGCCAGAAAATAAAGAATGAAAATGAACTAGATTCTTTGAATATGAACCTTTTTTAAATTCATGAGCTTCAACATGTACCTTTTGTGAGCTTACTCATAAGGTCTGCCACCATGTACTTGAGAAAAACGATTAAACTTATTCCTATCTAATTTGGCATTAAGTTTCAATAAATTAGGCAGAATTTCTCTCTTTTTTTTTTTTTTCCATTTTAACTACTTAGGCTGATTTGGAGAATGAGATGAGATGATAAATTTGTGAATAGTATTAAAATGGTTTGAGTTAAGATATTATTGGATTTTGAGAAATGAAAGAGAAAAAGTTGAATAAAAATATTATAAAATTAAAATATTATTATAATATAATTTTTTAATATAATTTTTGTTTTAAAATTTGAAAAAGCTGAATTATATTTTATGTTTTTATTTAGAATTTTGGAAAAATTGTAATGATTATGCAACTATTAGATGAGAAAGTTGAAAATTTAAAATTGAAAAATATGTATTTAAATGATGTTTGAGAAGAAAATGAGATGAGATGAGATGAGTTTCCAAACGAGACTTAATGTCCATTTGAGATTGTTGTGGATGGAGTTTTTAGCCCTATGGTCATAGAATTTTAGTCTATAGAAATAGCTACACCACAAAAAATGGCAGTTAGATACTAAATTCATTTTCTTTAAGAAAGAAAGACTTTATGATGACAAAATTACTAGTTTTGGACAAAAGTTTAACTAGTAAATTTTATTTAGCTTATTCTATGGTTTTTTCTTTTATGGATGGGGCACATTTGCATCCTTGGGAAATTGGAATTACTCTCTTTATAATAAACAAATCCTTAAGCGAAAATGCGGAGTGGAATTGTTGAGATCTTTTAAGCCTCTGAGAAACTAAGGATGGTGTGTGATCGGAGATTTTAATGAAATTAGAAATACTCTTTTTATAATAAACAAATCCTTAAGCAAAAATGAAGACCGTAAATTGTTGAGATCTTTTAAGCCTCTGGGGAATCAAGGATGGTGTGTGATTGGCGGTTTTAATGAAATTGCCTTCCAAGAAGAAAGACAAGGAGGCAGGTCGAGAGGTGAAGCTCAGATTGAAAGTTTCAATCAATGTGATGAAACATTTACAAAAGAGAGGTTGCATAGGGTGGTAGCAAGCCCAAGCTGGTCTGAGATCTTTAGAGAGGTTAGGGTTGAGAATCATAAACCTGTGATTCTCCATTTGGTTTATATATCAAAGGAAACAGTTCAAGAATTTTAAGTATTAAACGGGCTGGACAATGGAGGAAGAGTGTGGTCAGATGATTGTAGTAGAGTGAAAGAAGGATAATTTGAACATTGAATCTTTGTCTCGGGTGTAGGATAGGCTGGATTTGTGTAGAGTTGCACAGGTTAAATGTAGCAAACAGGCTTTCAGGGACAGGGACCAAGCTAATTTAATTGCTTTTATCTTTTTTGTCTATGAGAATATTCAAATACACGAGTTTTATGAAATTATTTAGATTCATATCATAGTATTATTAATTAAATTAATCAATATATTTATATTTTAAAAATCTTATATAGATGATGTTAAATGATTGAATTGCATTATACATAATATATCATTCAATTTCAACTTTTCGAATTTAAGTGGTGACTCAATATTCTTTTATAATTTTTTATTAAACTAATACTTATAATTATAATATTAAGATTAATAACGTCATGGGCAATATTTCATATTATAAACATATTATATTTATCTCTTTTCTCAAAATACTTAAATTAGAAAATTATTAAAACAAATATCGGTTCAGAGACTTATAATGAAGAGTTATTCTATTATTGAGTCGGTTGTGTAGAGCATATTATATACATTACTTAAACGATAATATTTGATTTGTAAGATTCATATTTTTAAATTTACATTCTAAATCAATTTATGGTATATAAATATTTTAACCGATGTGCTCTACGTACCGACTTAAAAATAAAATTTTGTACGGTGGTACAAAGAACTAGCAGTATGCAACAATCAGAGTGGAATAAGGGTAATTAAATATAACTTATGACAAAATGAACTAAAACATCCCAATAGCATTAATATTGTTCATGAGTTCAAACGATAAGGTAGTATATCCTCAATACAAAACACTTCAAATAATAAGTCTCCATGATTAGATTAACTCCTTCATACGCTCTAAGATACGAAGAGTTAGAACTATGAACACCAAAATAAGATCTAATCTTCGATCGAGGTCTGGTTCCTCTTCAGTCAGTTGGATCTACTGGTCCATCCTGTTTGTCCTCATACAACTTCTAGAGTGGAATGATAGTTGATCCACAATGTTAATTCTATCTTGTGTTGATCATCTAAGCATACCCGATTTTGAATAGTTCATGCTTAACTTATGGAAATCTTGATTAATTTACCTAGACTTGAATAATGTGCATTTAATAAGTCTTGTGATTGAGATAAAAATGAAAATGCATGATTTGATTAAGTTTTTGAAACATCTCTTGGTGAATAAAGCTAGAAACATTATACATGTTTAATGGATGATTTAGTGGTGATTAAGGTCTTGAGCCATGTTTAAGTATTAGGATGTGATGAGTGTATGAAAGTACACTCTAAATATCTTATTATTGGACTAAAATGCTAAAATATGAATAGAAATCATATGAATTAATGTGTATTATTGAATTAAGTTTCTATTTACTTTGGAATACTCCTAAGCATATTTTTATATTTAATTTCAAAATCTATAAAAGAGCATGTCAAAGCCCAGTCAAATTCAAAGAAGGACTTTCAAGTGGGCACGAGATCGGAACAAGCTAATAACTTTTAACGAGTGTAGAACTCTTCAAATAAGGATAATGATAGGGTTTGAGAGCAATTTGGATCAAGAAAAAAAAAAATCACAAAAGGAAACTGCAAGAAGTTGAAGTCCGAAATTTGCTAGGAGATAGCCTTGACATACTTTAGTATTTTGAATGTAACTTTCTACTCACATACCGGATTTGTGCAATTCTTGATGCTTTGTAAAAATATCTTAAAGGGTTATAAATTTGTCCCTAATAATGATTTTTAAATTCAAACTTCTGAAGCACGTACGTGGCTGACAAGATCAATACTAAAATTTAGACAATTTTTTATGCGGGAATCATGAAGACATTAGGGTTTCTTTCCTACTCTATACAAGCATATAATTAGCACGAAATTGAGGAGTTTTTGAAGGGAGGAGGCACTGATCTAGAGAAGGGAAAAATACTATTTTTATTTTTTAGTTCTTATATGGAAAACTAAATCTTGGGTAAAGCTTAGGGCGGAAATTGATTGGTGAAAAATACTTTGATAATATTTGAGTTCATAGATTCAGCTTTATTGTTTAAGATTTTAGGATTCAATTCCCTATTTTATTTTTTGGATATTATAAGTTTGAGACAATTATATTAAATCTTGTTATAGTTTATTTTGTTGAGCTATAGGATTATGAATATATAATTGTGACTTAAACTACCATTAATGTGATCTTTTGTTGCATTATTATTTGTGAACATAGTATCGTCTTTAGATCTGATATTCATTTTTATATATAAAAACTGTGGTTTGTAAAGGGATAATAGATTCTAGAATTAAATTTGAGAAAGTAGATAAATATAATGTCATATTTTTCGATTAGTAATTTGGTGTTATAATTCTTAATTGTGTATATATTTTGGATTGAAAAAGTCAGAGTATTGGATCCGGTTGATGGGAGCCCAAAACTTTACTTGCCTTCTTATCCGTGCCCTAATCTCATTTTAATTACGTGCTTTAGGTAGAATTTTCAGATTCTTATTATATTGTAATTTGATCTTTTCTTTTAAACTTTTATCTTGTAGTATTTCTTCTGACACCTTGTGGATCGACATCCTAAACAATACTATAATACCGCGTACTAGTTTGGGCATAATCAGGATGAAAATGTATGACTTGAACTTAAGTTTTTAATTTGATGGTACTTGATGAAATTGAGTACACATGCATCCATTGGGGCTAATTAGTTGAAATCACACTTAGCCATTAATGGAATGCATGCCACAGGTTGGGTGTGATTAGCATAGTTACACTTTGATTCTTAAAATTTTGAAGGCATAGATGGTTTTAGAACATAGAAAATATGAGATTTATGAAGTTTGGTTCATTTTAGGGCTCATTTGCAAATAGTAAAAATTTAGGACCATAGTGGCAATTTTGGGAAGTTAGGGGTATTTTTGTAAATACTAATTTTTGACCCCTTTTGATTATGAACATTTTCCTTAGAAACTCAAATCTCAACTTAGTATAACCTTGTTTATAGCCGCTACAATTTTTCAAACTCGAACAATTTGTAAGTTGGCCTCTAACTTACACTTTAATAATTTATTTATGATTTGTTGATAAATGTCATATTCATGATATAAATGTCATTTGAGCATGAAATATCATGTTATATGATACATTGAGTACATGACTACTTGCTTACATGACATGTGCAATTTTTCATCATTTGAGCCATTTTATACAAAATGGTCATTTTCACATTAAACATATAAATATTCTCAACCATAATATGAAAACTTAATTTTGTCAAGACCCCAAAGGCTAAATTGTGAATTTATCATAGTAAAACTCCTCTATCCACTCTGTAGTCAATAAAAAAGGAGTGGTAACACCTAGGTTGACAAAGAACAATCAACGAGTTTCAAACAAATTCTTTTTAAAGAACGTTGAAGCGAAGTAAAAATTTTATAACATATAGGGCTAGTGGGTGTATGTGTTATGATGTTATGATGATGATAATGTTATGTTATCAATGCATTGAGAATGAGTTTGCAAACAACGTAGAGTTGTACTACGATCACCAGCAAGTACTCACAGTGTATATGGGGAACTGTGATAATACCATACGTTATGATGTTATGTTAATGTGATTGTTAATGATGCTTAACAATGATGAAATGTTATGTTTTTTTTTTTAAAGTTGAATATGAATGCAGCATTCATCAATAAATCATAAATAATCATTAAAGTGTAAGTTAGAAACTAACTTACAGACTGTTGAAGTTGGAAGTGAGGTAGTGGTTGTGATAAAAGTTGTACTAAGTTAGAATCTATACTAGCTTGAGGAAAAAATAAAATTTTCTAGATAAAGGAGAAATTACGGAAATACCCCTAAACTTCCAAATATTTCTACTAATGCAAATGCTCTCCAATCTTAACCAAAATTCATAGTCCTCATATCTTGCACATTCTAAGACTGTCTTGCCTTAAAAATAAAAAATCAAAGTGATCTTAGCCTATTTATTCTCAATTTATGGCATGCTCTCTAGTTGATACCTATACAAAATTTTAATTATTGATCCTCGTGAATGCATGCGTAACAAATTCCTCCAATAAAAAAAGAAAAGATGATCACTATAAATCCTCAATGACGAAATAAAAGCTTAACTTTGAGCAAGTTCATCCCAACACTTAATCATGCCTAATAAAATCCTTAAATTCTAACTAAACCTCAAGTGATGCATGATATGACCTTTGTATCAATGACATGTTAGAATTAAATGATGCATTCTTCTTGTCCCATTCACAAGGTTTTTTAAATGCTCATATTTCAAGTCTAAGTACAATAAGTCAATTTCCTCAAATGAAGCATTAGTAAAAGTCAAACCATACATCCTTTGATGATAAACACCAGATAGAGATTAAAACCTATTATGGCATGTTTCTAACCTCAAACTAAACCTTCAAAAACTATTCTAAGACATAATCAAATCATATCATGAATTATCAATGCTTGCCATAACTAATATTTTCACCAAAATAATTTAAACAATAAACCTATCCACCAATATTTCAGCTTCTAGCTAAACATGGTATCTCATGCTATAATCATCCAGGAATTAATGCTAAAACTCAAAAACACAACTTAACATATAAACTAAGATCTAGAGAGAAAACTTACAAAGATCCCGTAGCCTTTGAAGCTTCCCATTCAAAGCACACAACTCAAGAACTCACTTAGAACACTTAAGAGCTTCAAAGAACTAGAGGATGAGAACTCTCAAGAACACTCAAGAGAGTTTGAGGAAGTGAAGTGAGGAAGAAGTGGGGGTGGAGTGGAGTTTATATAGGCTCCAAGGGGTGTGTGTGGTGTTGGCAAGGTGGCCTCCCATTGGGGGGTTTGTGAGGTGGTCATGATGCCGCCTAGCCTAGAACCTCCTTGGGTGGTTTGCTAACTTGTTGATCATTGTACCTTAGAGTAGGCTAAAATGGCTATGGGGAGAGGGGTTTTGCCGTGTGGTAGTGGTGAAAGGGTGGTGCAATTAATCCAATTCTTAAGGGTTAATGACGCCGTTGGGTATCGGGTAATTCATAAGGGAAAATTTTTTTGTCTTATCCATTTGGACTATCATTTTTGCATTTTGTGGCTAGTTTAAGGCATACTTGAGTATCCTCTTTAGGTGGTAGACAGTTGAGATTGGGTGGTGAAGTGGTGATCAAATAAATGAAGAATTTTCATGAGTGGTTGCCGAAAATTCAAGGGGATTTTCGAATTAGACAAAATTTGGGGTTTTAGCTGGGGTTTTTGAAAATCAAGCTTGATAAGAAATTCCATGAATAAATTGAGGGACCAGTGACAAAAATGTTCTTGATAAAAATGGTATAAAAATATTCGAGCTAGGGGCACATTAGTCCATTGCATACAAAAGTACACATGGGTGCCGATTGGGTATGGTTTTAAGGTTTGACATGTCATTACCCTAAATGACATGTGTAAGAATTTATCTAAAATTCTAATACGATCTAAGAGTAATAGAAGTGGATAACCAAATAAGGAAATTTTAGAACAAAAGGATGAAAAATGATAAAATTCAAGCTTAAAACATGGTTTCAAGATCACTAATCGTGTGATGATCTATCAATGCTCTTAACCAAGATTCTAAACTTAATTTAATTCTTTCTAAAGCTCTTAGGGTTGTGGACTACTGTAATGAGCTAGTCTTCTAAATTCTAGTGTTGATCTAAGAGTTAATCTATAATGGTAAATAGGCGGGGTGCTACAGTATCACTATTAGTGCACCTAGTGGTACCCATTCTTGAGAAGGTTGGGATTTTATCCGCTAGCTACAAAAAGAGCAATGAGTGTAAGAGTCGCTAACCCAAACACATGGGGATAGATAGTGCATACTAGCCATGAGGTTAAAAGAGAAAAGATTGTGAAGACATAACTCAGACTAAATGAGACTGCATGACTAAACTTTATGGCTAAGACCTTGATAAATTAAGGGGAATATATGTATATGTATTAATGTGACTGAATATGATGAATGTAACTCAATGTGACTATGAATGTTATCACATGAATGAAAGCCTATATTCTCATATATCTACAATATAAAGCAATACTTACTGAGTGTAATAGCAAGCCAGAAATTCAACGAATGAATTTATTTAGGCTACAAGAACCTCAGAAGGTTTCACGAATCAAGTAATCGCACAAGTTTTAATTTGTCAGCACAATCAGTTTTACTACTAACTAGGCTGCCAGAAATGTAGTTTTATTTATTTGAGCTATTTTAAGTGTGATAATGAGAAACGGTCTATGTCAATAGTCTCAAATGAATATTTATGATTTTATGACGCAATAAAACAATTTTCGTTTTCTGAACAACAGTTGTTCAAAAATGTATTTTGAATTGTTCGAGGTACTTAGGAGTTGAATTTCATAAAATGAAATACGCTCCTAGTTTCATATGAATATTTAGGGTTTTATGGTGCAAAATTATTTTCACCATTTTTAGAGTGAATAGTGACCCTAGTGTAAGTAGGGGTGTAATCCGATCGGTCCGGATCGGAGAAACCAACCGGACCGGACTGAAAAAATGCATGGTCCGGTTCGGTCCAATAAATAGGGAACTTTCGGTGTTCGGTCCGGTCCCGGGGTGGAGATTTCTCGGACCGGACCGGACCGACTGAATAAAAAAATATATATTATATATATATTATTTATATAATAATTGTACAATTAACAATATAAAATTTTAAATATGTTATTAATACTTGTTAATATTCTATAAATTTAACAATATTTTATATATATCTTCATCTAACCTATCAGTATTAACAATATAAAATTTTAAATATGTTATTAACACTTGTTAATATTCTATGATTTAACTAATATATAATATCAATTAATTAATTATATAGTAATTATATAAATTAATAATGTAATTTTCATCTACTTTATTATCATTGACCATATAAAATATTTTTTTATTGAGTTTGTTACATAATTCACATTAATAAATCACTTAATTTAATTTAGTATTTTCAATAAATTTTTTTTATTAATTGATTTAAAAAAATAAAAATAAAAAAAAATTAAGTTGGACCGATTGGACCAGACCAGACCGACCGGATTACACCCCTAAGTGTAAGTGCCATGTGGCACTTAGTCTAGTGTTTTTGAGATCACAATGTGGAATGTCCAAATTAGGTTAGAGAATTTTTATTTGGACTTTTGGCAAGATCTTAGCCACATTTGATGAATAGTATTGGAAACTTCGCACCAAGAGGAACAATGAGATGGAAATGTGAAGAAAATCAAGTTTTGTGATCATGCCAGCTAAGCCAAACACTATTCCATCAAATTATCTAATTTGTGCCAAACTAAAGAGGGTTTCAACCATAATGAAACCCTAAATACTTGGAATCTAATTGAAACCCCAAAATCTTAGTGAAAACCCAAACCCCAAATATTTTCTTCAAAACCCTAATTGTAACCAGTTGTAACTTAGTATTTAATCACTTGATCAAATCAATTCCACATGCTATTAACCACTCAAGTTCATGTCATTACATTCTTATTTATTTTTTTATATCTTGGTAATTTTATTGGGCCAAAAAAAATTAGATTTGAGCTTATTAGAAACCCAAACCCCATTGAGATGATGTTAAGTTTGATTTTGTGACTTTTTGTGGTTTTGGCGTAATGATTCAAAGTATGATAATTCTTAAGAATTTTTTATGAACATATTGAGAGTATGTTATTGAAATTTTGAAGTTCTTAGAGTTGTTTTGAAAATAGATAGACCATGAACATCAATGGTTGTTCTTGAGATCAAAATACTTTAAGTTTTATTATGAAGAAAGTTGTGATTTTTATAATATAAATTTTGTTGGTTGTTCTAGCATGTTGTTTAAGCATATGATGCGATTTTGTATGTTGCATATTTCGATTTTAGCCTTAAAGATAGTGTTTAAAAGAATTGAAACAAAAAGCAAGAGTTTCAACCTATACATGTTTTGGTATATGCCTGTTTGACCTAGTTGTGTTATGTTTTAAATTTTTCTAATTAGATATTTAAATTTTGGACAAGATTTACATGAGTAAATGTTTAAACTGTTTACAACCCCAAGCGTTAGGATGGGGTAATATCCTCATGAACTCCATTGTTCACGTTAGAGTATTTAAACTATTGTGAAATTCTTTGGGTTGACAAAGTACCATCAACAAGCTTCAAATAAGGCCTAATTAACTGGTCACCGGAGCGAAGCCAGGTACCAACGCCGGTGGAGCGAAGCCAGATACCTGTCACAAGATACGTACATTACGTTTTTCATAGCAGGTGCAGATACCTGTGAAATGATACGTATGTTAACGCACTCATAGTTGGTATAATACTTGTGATATGATACGATATCTTCAGGGGCACACAACTCTAGGAAACCTATGTCGCACCCACAATGTAACCCCCGCTCCTTTCTTCTTACGTAAGCTTCTATCTTTCTTACGTAAGGCTGCTCCTTTCTGACGTAAGCAAATTCTGATGACGGAATTATCGAACAGTCTGCCATTCTTTCTGGCGACTGCGAGCATCGTCATGTGTGCCGAACCATGACAACGTGTCTCTCAAGATATTAGGTGACTTCTAAGGCATGCACAATGTTTTAAATGTACTGGAAATATTTATATGAGGTATTTCCAGTATCGTTGAGTTAAACTTGTTTTTAAATGAGACAATTATAATATTTTGATCAGCTCCAAAATATTATAATTGTCGGAGATCATTTTAATATTAATTATTAAAATGATTCCCGTTATTTGAAATATTATGAGATTTAAATTATATTGAAGGCTTTAATTAATTTAATGGTTTTATTCTTTTAAAGATATTAAATAAGACTTCATCATTTTATTAATGATGAAGAAATATTATTTTATAAACTAAAGTTAGTTTAAAATAATATTTACCTTAATTCCTCTAAGTGCTTTTAATTAAGCCAATGTTTACGCATTTTCAAATCAGTATTTTAATATCTCAACGTTAGATCGTTTTGAGGACCCCCAAGACGAAGGAACTGGATTAAATACCCAAACCCCCTCTCTTTCCCTCTCACTTTTTCCCCAGCTCTCTCTCTCTCCTCCCTCTCTCCTTCGGCTTACGCAGCACGCGACCCTTCCCCACGCCGAAGCTTCTCCCTCGTAGCCCGGCGCTGCCGTGCGTCGGTGACCGTCACCTCCACCACCAATGGCTTGCTCTCACTCCGGCGAGCCTCCTCGTGGAAACCTCTCCCTCTCACGCTCTCTCTTCCTCTCCGCTGGAAGCATAATGTCCGAATGGGCTTGCTGTCCTTAGCGCCGCCGTGCGCCGTCCTCCGACCCCACCACTCCCACGACAGCTTCTCCTCCTGCCGGCCATCATCCTCCACCGAAGCTAGCCTCTGATGCGCAGCCCTCCCTAGCCTTCCACGGCAAGAACCCGAAATGGGTCTCTAACCCATTTCCTCACCATGCGCCCTCGTGCGCGGCACCCACGGCCACCAAGCACCACTGTGAGCCACCATAGCTCCTCCCCTTTCCTCCTCCACGTGAACCATGGCCAGTAGCTTCTCTCTCACCCACGGCTTCCTCTCCCTCAAGCGCACGGCCTTGCACTCCTCCATTGCCGTGCACCGCCACCCACAGTGGGTAACCACCCTCTCCGGCACCCTCAGGCCACCACCAAGTCAACCCAACCACCCATAGCCTCGATCTGCCACCCATGCACGCACACTCTCTCTCACTCTCCCACGGCCTTTCCTCCATCGTGCGGCCAGATCCGCCGCCGTGAGCCACCGTGGCGCCACCTCGACACCACCACAAGTTCCACCGCACCTCCCTTAGCCGAGCCCTAGGGTCAAACCACCACTTTACGTGGTGGGTAATCACTGCACGTGATGGACAGTCACTGCGTGTGACTGACCGCCACTGTACACGGTTAGGTACGCTGTGTACTGCCCCTCACCACCATGACAGGGCCTTCACGAGCCATTTCAAGACCACACTTAGCTATCCAAATGCCCAAACAGTCAACGTACGTGAGTTAGCCGCCACGTACGACCTCTCCAACGTCATTGGCTGTGACGATCAACGGGCAACGCACAGGTTATTCCGTCGATAGTATAACTCTCTATCCCTTATTAATTATGTTAGATATTGATTAGTTGATTAGGTTGTGGACTGTGCTGTTAGTATTAGGGGAATGATTGGGTTGTATTGAGATGCGCTATGTAGTGCGCTGTGAAGTATTGGGCATATCTGTGTAGTGTGGTGATGTGATGTGCCGTGTATGTGAAGTGTTGGGCGTATTTGTGAAGTGTTGTGGACTATGCTGGGTAATGCAGTTATGGAGGTTGTGTCGTAATGATGGCATGGTTGTGCTGTGCAGTGTAGTTGTGGGGCATGTGTTGTATGGATGGCGTGGCGTTGTGTGGAACGGACAGAGTACACGCTGAGTGTACTCTGTGTGATGTAGCATGTGTATAAAGGGAGTACATATAAAATGTACTCCATATGGTGGAGTGAGGCACCATACGACGGGTATGCCGTAATGATGATGTGGCGTAACGTGTATGTGAATGGGTACACACGGAGTGTACTCCATGTAGTGGAGCGATGCACCATACGGCGGGTATACCATAATGGTGATGTGGCGTAACGTGTATGTGAATGGGTACACGCGGAGTGTACTCCATGTAGTAGAGCGATGCACCATACGGCGGGTATGCCGTGATGGTGATGTGGCGTAGCGTGTATGGAGTATACTCGGAGAGTACTCCATGTAATGGAGTGATGCACCATACAGCGGGTATGCCGTAATGGTGATGTGGCGTAACGTGTATGGAGTATACGCGGAGTGTACTCCATGTAATGGAGTGATGCACCATACGGTGGGTATGTCGTAATGGTTATGTGGCGTAACGTGTATGGAGTATACGCAGAGTGTACTCTTTATGGTAGAGTGATGCATCATAAGGCGGGTATGCCATATTGATGATAGGTTGTAGCGTGTGGAAATGGAGTATGCGTGGAGTGTACTCCACGGGGCAGCAACACTCTGTGTGACGTATCACAGAGATAAGGACAGTTGTGCAGTTGATGGGCGTAGAACGTGGTGAATAGTATCGGGAATTGTGGAACAATGTCTCGAAGTAGTTATGGTGCAGCCTGTAGTCTGAGGTGACAAGTGTCACCGTGATGGACTTATGGCTAGGAGTATGGGTGTAGTAGCATGATTGGGCAACGTCACTTCGTGACGTGGTTACTGACAGTCGTGCTTATGATGGGTGAAGAGTTAGTGTGGAAATGGCGTAACGGGAACGTGACGAGATGTCACGATGTGACGGGAGTACGTGAGGAACCGTACTCGTGATGAGTTAGAAGTTGGCGTAGAAGTGACGTAACAGGACGTTGGGTGACGTGACAAGGTCACGGTATAGCTTGGGAGTAGTCTCGAGCTATATGACGTGACATAAGGCGTAATGGTGACTGGAGCCTTGTCGCACTAAGTGTTGGGATGAACTGTAAGAAGGGACGAATAGCATGAAGAGTCATGCTAGCCGGGTCAAGAGAATGTTGGTATTAGCATATGGCCCTCATCTCTACGAGCAGGTGATCGACATGTTATATGTTGATCTTAGGTGATAAAGGGGTAAGGTACATGTGTAGTCTGGGAGACACGTGTACCATGATGGATTCACCATATGTAATGGGTAATCTGTCCTGAGCACAGTTACACGGTGCTTAAGCCTCAGAGTTAGCGTAGAACCGTGTGTCTTGTATGGATGTGAATGAGGATTAGTATAGGCTAAAATGCATGAAGATAGTGACGAGTGTACTGTCTAAGGAAGGGATGCTTGACTTAGTTGGTCTGAGTCATGCATCAAGATGAGTTCAAAAAGGAGAATAAGACGAATGTCTTAGTGTCTTAATCCTAAGGTAAATCATGGGTTCACTTAATGGATGAGCACTTGAGACAAGACATTGAGTTGGAAGATGTGGTGACCGTAAGTGGTCTCCGAAAGGTTTTAACGTAGTAAAGGGCACGTAAGTGCACGGGATAGAAGGTGAGTGTTTCAAGTATAGTGTAGTTCTATTACTAGTTCAGTTGCTTATGCATTAGATAGAGAATGACGTTAAGGTGATATATGCATGTAGGTTGCCAGTTGACACGCGCATGAATGGACTGCATGGTATGAAAGTAGCATGGAGTCTAGGTAAGTATTACGTTCATGCCCTTCTGGAGTTTTCTAGAAATTACGAAACGAAAACGAAAAGCTTTCTCTTTAAGAAAATGTTCACGAAAGAAGATGACATGCTTTCAAACGTATATGTACGTACGGCCCCTCCATGAAAGCCCCTTTTTATGCACCCAAAGTTATTAATTGTACGCATGCGAATGGATGACTATAAGATGTATCTATTGTACGTATTTTCTAAGAAAACGAACTGATGTAAATGCCTGAAAGACGAGCTTGAGCCGACGCCTTCGTGGATCCTACGGACCGACACTGTCGCAAGCGTCGCGAGGTGATGCTCGCGAACGCCGCGAAGGCCGATGTTCAAGGTGATGCTTACGGATGCCGTGAAAGGCAAAGTTTGAGCCCGTGCTTTATGTTTTATGGACGGTACAAACTGACACTTTCGTGAACGCCGCGAGGTGATGCTCGTGGACGTCATGAAAGGGGACGTTCGAGCCCATGCTCACGAAATGATGTTTTCTCATGAAAAGAAATGTTTTCTCATGAAATGAATGTTAAATGAAAGAAAGAACTAAATGAATGAAAGCTCCAGCTCTTCAGAGCTGCCATGAATGAACGAATGAAAGAAATGAAAGCATGAAATGTATGAATATACGTAACGGCCACATGAATGAATGAAAAGGGGTACCCAATGAATGAATGGGCAGATTGCAATGCCGGGCAGTAGTACTGGTAGGGCACCCAGTGCTGCACCCTAACGGAATGGGATTCCAACCCGTGGCCACGGGCGAATCCATTGGCCATAGAGCCGCTAACCCTAACACACGGGGCGTAACAGTGTGTACTGGTCTATGAAAGTGAAAAGAAAGAATGTATATACGTATGTATGCACGCACGCACGAACGAATGCACTTTAAGAAATGAAGGCACTGACAGGTGAAACGTTTTACTAAAAGAAAGGAAAATCCCGTCCAGTGACGTTTTCAAATGAATGCACGTATGCACGCATGCATGAATGTATAGTATGTACGAATGATGAATGCATGAATGAAAATCTACGTTGTTATATTTTAACTGCATGAAGTAATGCTTACGAGTCTTCGACTCATTTTAGTTTTTATGTATGTCCCTCCCCCAACAGGGAAGGAAATGAAGTACGCATCGGGACGGACACGGCCCATGGGGAAGAGCACGGAAGTCTAGGCACGAGCATTTAAATGTAAGAGAGGCTTTTTTATTATTAAAAATGATGTTTTCCGCTGTAAACCTCTTTTATTGTAAAAACATATTTTATTTTATAAACGTAGAGTCTTGCACCCTAGGAAGAAGCAAAAAGTTTTAAATCGGACGGTAATTCCCGTCGTCCTTTATCAAAATATTTTACAAAAAGACCCACCACAAGGACGGGTGTTACACACAGTTCGCGTTTATTTATTAAGTTATTGTTGATCAAGATTCTAAGTCCATGTTCATGTTCAGTTACATTCAGTTCAAGTTCAAAAGTCATGTAATGTCACGTTCAGTTTCATGTTCACTTTAGTTCAGTTCATTTCATGTTAGTACATGTCATGATATCTATCAGGTCACATCAAGCTTACTCATGGCTCACGTTTTGCATTTATGCTTTTACTATCATGCATGCATTTATAAACTGTCAGTTTAAGTTGTTTGTTAACATGCTGAGATTTATAATCAAATCTCACTTAGTAGTCCCCACTATCATTCTCTCTAAAATGGTAAATCATGTACTAGGACTAAGAGGCGCACGATGGAGGATGATCTCCTAGAAATGGTCAATTAGACAACGATACGAAACTCATCGCTTCAATGCTCCGTTTTATTGATAATATTATGGCGTCCTTGAACAAGTTTCGACTTTCGAGAGCTACTTGATGGATTAGCCTAATAATTGCCTTAGTTTTTGCATGTACTTAAGGGGCTTTGCTGCCTCCAGTACTATTATAGTTACAGATATTTTGGACTTACATTATAACTTGAACATCTATTATCTTCAGTTTATAGAATATGTTTTATGTTTGTGATATAACGCGTCTGGTGCAAAGTATTGCTTAAAAAAAATCTCTGTTGCAAGTACTACATATTATTATATATATGCTAGGTGCATTATATCCTTAATTGTCTTGAATGTGAACAGGTAACCTTGTGTTGCATATCCCAACACTTCATAATCAGTTCAATACCAAGCGAAATTTGGAGATGTCAAACTACGTGTTTGACTCAAATTTTTTTATTTTTTTTTAATTTGTCTGTCTGTCCCAGGAAATGCTTTAAAGTGAGGTTTGAAACCGTATGATAAAACTTGGCTCAGGGAGAAAGGCAAAAGCCTAGATCACATATTTACATTTTAATTTATGATTTTGATAGCACTAAATTTGCTAATTTTTGTTAAATGCTTCCGCAGACTCTCTTTCAATTTTATAAAATACATTTCATTTTTATGAAATGAAATCTTTTGTACTTAACGCTTCATTAATAAAAAAAAATTGTTAAAAGGCAAGTAACATTTCAGTCCCTCTGTTTTCTTAAATTAACATTATTCTTAATCACGGGGATTACAATTATTATTATTATTATTATTATTAGTTGTAGCATAAGATATCATCAAGATGACTTTCGAAATTCTGAATAAAAAATTATCTATACAAGGAACCATATATGACCCATGATAAATGTTTTGGAAAAGATAACAGATGATGTTTCTCATCTGAAAACCATTTCCTGGGGCCTACCTTTCATCCTACTACATTCTAATGCTAGATGTGATTACTAATTTTTCGCTCCTTTAGGATCAGCATTACTTACCTCCACATCCAAAACAAAGAAAAGTTGAAAATCAGTCACCATGGCTCCGAAAAACGGCTGTTCTCCTTTAGACTTTAGAGAGTTTCATGTACACTTGATATGGATCGAGGCAAAGTTGTCAAAACTTTCATGCTGCCAATAGAACATTTCTCTGCCACTAACTGTGAATTTACAGATGTAACCGAAGGCAACTGAGTGCAAACCGTTTGCTGATTACATTGCCAGTGTGGAAAGTTTGTTCTTTCATAACCTGCAATCACATAGGGAAATTCATTTAGCAGGCAATCCATTTTAGCTAAAACATGCTAAACTGAATGTATAAGGAATAGATTTATAGATAATAAACTATAAAAGTAAATTGGCTCTTTTCAACAGGAACATCACTTTACTTACACCAGTTTCTTGTTTTACGAATTAATTAATCTTAAAAAAGGACCGATCAATAGCATGGCCATATCCGTCTATGACATATTTATAATCTCAGAAATTTATATTAGAAATGATGCTTTAATGATGCCCAAACCAACCATAGATTTAGCATACGTTTGGATGTTGAGTTGAGTTGAGCTCTTTATGAATAGTAATGAGTTGAGATGGTAGAGTGAGTTTTATGGAGTCCACCTAAGATGAGTTTAAATGCGTTTGGATGTTAAGATGAGTTTAAATATATTTATGGAAAATTGAAAAATATTGTAAGTCTCACGTGTAAATGAGTATTGAATTGAAAAATGTTATGGGTCCCACGTGTAAAGAGGTTTTGAGTTGAAATGAGTTTAATAATTTGAGAGTTGGGTGTTTAGATATTAGACTTAACTTAAAATTAAACTGAACTGGGTTAAACTTAGATTGAGTTTAACAATCAAAAGGGGCCGTGACTAATGATTCTTGCTACTTGCCAATGGTATTAATCCTTATCCCAAACAACTCAACCGGAAGTACCCAAGTCTATGAAACAATCACAATAGCTAGGGATGCTAATGGGTGGGTTTGCCACAGGGTAACCATTCCACCTAGTTGTCTAAAAACATTCTCACCCAGTCTCTATTCACGCATCAAGTTTTAGCAAGAGGGCCCATCCTGGCTCCATTTATGTAATGGAAAACCCAAACTTGTCCGGTACTACCCTGTGTCTTCTACTTCCCCACAATAATTTCAACTTTTCCGCCACACCCAGAACAGGATCATATTCAGAAAGGCAATGTCCAGAAAACCATAGAAAACAAAATTCCATAGAAAATCAAGAATTCAAATCAACACAACCATTTTTAGCATAAGCCCAATAACCCTTAATCCTCAAAAAAAAAAAAAAAAAAAAAGGAAAAAAAAAAAAAAAAAAAAAAGGGGGACTTCGTAACCATAAGTAGAGATGCAATTCAGAAATCCCTGCTAACATGGATCCAACATCTAAAATATAAACTTCCAAAGATAGATATGTTGTTACAAATGAATTTTTGGTTAGAAATTAAGTCGAGAAAAGGAAAAAGCAAAAGAAACTAATCACAAATGGGGGCCATAATATTTATATCAACTGGTAAAAAGGCCAACTTTCACAGCTGCAGACATCAAGAGAAATACCACTAGTAAAATATGAAATAAAAGATGGAGAGAAGCTCTCAACCTCCAAACGGTAATACACCCTATTACATTGGAAACCAAGATTAAGAGAATGGTCAGAGTAAAAGCCTATACATAGCAATAGGATAAACTTAGCTAACACACCCATAACCTCACTCTCAGACAAGGCCAATAAACTTTATATTTATGTATATATGCATGTATACATGCACGCATTTGCGCGCGCACACACACAAACACATACCTAAGGTTGGCCAGAAAAAAACCATAGGAAGGAAAGAAATTAGAAAATAACAGCGCAAGACCTCACAAAGATTTGCAACAAAGGCATGAAGCCAATAACAAGAGGCTACTTGACATCATGGGAATCTGGTCCGAGGTGTAGCAATATTTTTTTTTTTTTATAGGTAAAAAGAAGATTTATTGATCCACGTAAATAGGCAACGCCCGAGTACACAGGAAGTGTACAAGAAAGAGCCTAATTACAAACTTCGTGCTACTGATAGTAGCGTACAAAACATTAAGGCTCGTTCCATCCCATACAATAGCCAAGGTGTAGCAATTCAAGCCACTTCGCTATAAATCTCTGCCTTGACTTTAATTTCATCAAGCCTGGTAGCACAAAACCTTCTCAACAAATCCCCACCAAAACAAAACAGAAATACATCATACCCAACTTTGGTATGAAATGAGATGTGGAATATCAACTTACTCAACTGCAATTAATGCACAACCCACCATATCTTCATAACAATATATCTGGGGTAGTCTAACTTGTCTCAGTTTGCCATTAGAAGTACTATACTCATGCTCCTTAGTGCGTTGTTTTAATAACAGCCAGTGCATCTTCCTACACAAGCTGTCTTACAGTGCCTGTTTGCACCTTTCTAAGAGCATCCCAGACTCGTCAAACGTAACATCCCCTACTAATGCTAGATTTAAGAGCTTTAGGACCAAGACATCATAACCTTTATTCTTTCAACCTAGATGTATGACCAAGAAATATACACTTTTTTTTAGTGGTAGGTTCAAATTTATTGTCATTTAGATGAGCATATGCTGGAAACAAATATTTTCATATGAAAGGTGTTGGATGTACAAAGAGAATTACAAAACAAAAGCTTACAAATTGACATAGCTTGCTATAATATGTAAGACATACTTTTCAATAATAAGAGATTTACAATCTAGTGAACCACATCAAACCATGTCAATTTGTAAAATAATTTTTTGTAATTACTTTTGTGGAACACATATTTCTCTTTTCATATAAAATAAACAGTCTGGTTACATGACCAAACTTCTAAGAGAGTTAAATTCTATCTCCACAGATGATGGAAACCTATTCACAAACAAACAAGCCAGATTGACTACTCTTGCCCAAAACTCCAAGAGTTCATGTTCATGTGCTTTGCAAATTGCAACCCCATCTATTTTGGTGTTTTTCTAGCTGTTTGGTGTCTCATAATCCCTTCACTCTCTTTTTTTTTTTTTTTTTTTTTTTTTTTTTATTGGCACCGGGGTTCCGAGAACAGTCCTGACTAATCCTGGGGGTGCATAGGCCCTCGACAAGGAGTTTCCTGCAAGTGCACCTCGGGTAATTCAAGGAGAAAATCTCCCAGTCCGATGGCCCCTAAGATTGTTTGCACCCAAAGGGATTTGAACCTTAGACCTGAGGGGAGCATACCCTCAAGCCCAAGGCATTTACCACTTGAGCCAACCCCTAGGGCTTCATAATCCCTTCACTCTTGCAGAACTTATTCAACTTACCTCACAGAACTGCAGACCATTATCCTACCGAGGCGCTAGATCTTCTTTTCTGTTTACTTCACAACCAAGCCTTCCATTGCTTAAAGAAAAATCATCACTAAAGGTCAACAAATACCAATCACAACACTTGGAAGAAACACAAGAATGACCTCATGAATAAGAATGATCCTGTGAACAGAAACGCTGAACTTAAGTAAAAAATGTTTCTCAATCACCCAATATACACAGAACTGCAACTTTCCAATTTTTACTGTATAATAAGCCCCTCTTGCTTAATTCCAGTATCCCTCTTCTACTCATATGCCCCGGATGCATATGCCAAAGTCTGGTTTCTCTGAACCATAATCTGTAGGAAACAAAACAGTAGCTATTGTGAAAGTCATTGTATTGTATGTGGCAAATAAAGGTCCTCAATCTTTTTACCTTTATCACAACCATGACATCAAAGCAGCAGCAGCAAGGGCCATGCTCGCTCTTGATTATAGAGGTGGAGCAGCCCACTCATCCTCTCAACATCCCTCCTACTATCTGAATCCTTCTCATCCTTATGCCATCTATCTACTCACCATCAATAACGTAACTTTCCACACAGAGACAGAGAGGCTATAAAGACAAAGGGTGGCATGAATTTATGATTTTGTTCAAGTATAAGATCCTATCTATAAATTTATGAAAGTTTAAATAAAACCAAGGTGAACCAAAAAAGGGTCAATTAAAACTTGTCCCTGCCCCAAACCCCGCCTTGGGTTTTAACACCAAACCCCATCCCTTCGTAGGCTAGGAAACCTGCCCATTTGGTGCAGACCTGAGCTAGTCCCCAACCAGACAGACATAACTGCCATTACTAACAATAACCATCCATGGAAAGATATGGTTCAACTCATCACACCTCATTTAGGACAAACTTCAAAACTCACTTGCAGTTTACAAAGTGCAACAAAGTGGAATCACATAAATTATACAGCATAGATACACAAACTATGAACATGGAAAACAATTACTTGAAAGTCCAAACAGTACATGTGTGGTAAGGCAGAATTATGAAAGATATGGAGAGAGGTCTCTAGAATCTATGTGCTAGATAGATTTAAAGCATAGCCTTCTTATGAAGTCACATCATCCACTTTCTCATTTTATTACACCATTAAATGAAAATTATTCCTATAAAGCCACATTATCCATCCAGTTGTATTATTTTTAAATGAGAAACAAATAATATGTACAATTAAGTTAAACTTATTGAATGAACAACAATCCTCTAATTAAATCAATAATGTTTATTTAGAACTAAAACTATTAAATGGGAAATCCTATATTTAATCAAGTTACTAGTTTTTATAAAAAAAATAGTTCAAAACGCATTTCTTCTAAAATGAGAAATAAACCTAAGAAAGAGTACAGAGACATGACTTGATGATATTGCAGAAAAAAAGGGTTCCTAGATATGGGTTCCTCGACTTTTTTTCTTGATTTTTATGGCGTATGGTATGAATGAATCTAAAAAAAAAAAAAAAAATCTTTTAAAAACCTATATTGTATATATTGTTTTTAATTAAATATCTTATATTTGTTATTCCCACACATTGCACGGGTTTGCGACTAGTTGCTTATTAAAAAGTACGACTGAAACCTGCTTCTTTGCTAGCTCTGTTGCATATCAAGGATTGAAGAAACCTGGGCCACCAGTCTTGATAGCAAGCAACACTGATACACATGTAATCACCGCAAGCCAAAACAATGCTGATCCTGCAATGGACAGGTTTTTGATGATCAACAGGGTATGAAGCATAGCATAAATCAATCATACATTGTGAACAGTAAATATTAACTGCCTAAGAGAGTTCATATTAACACAAAACCTCTAGAACCTTTGGACACACCAGTGGAATTAAAGGGGATGGATTCAGCATTAAGACCACATGATCTAGGTACCATCGACCCTATAGCTGAGAGATCATCTAAAACTTTGGCATTTCCAGTTTCAGATGCCACTATCCCTTGAAATTCTTCACTCATAATCAATGTGGCTAGAACATCCATAAATGATTCTTTATCCGTTCCACTTTGACCCTTCTTGTCAGTATGATTTGACAGATCAGAATCAAACAACTCATCATCCGAAATGCTCACATAAGCAGAATCTGCCTCATTTCTGTTATCATCTTCATCCTCTACATAAGCTTTATATGTTAGTCGAAGTAGTATCTCTCCAGAGGGCCCCTTTCTAAATAGTCCCCAACCTCCTCGCAAGACAACAATCCTGTCTGTCGGCACAGTGTCATGAAGAGAACCCAGATTGACCTGGAAATAAAATTCTATTCAGAAGCTGTAGAGAAAGGAAAGTAAAGAATTGGCAAGACAAGATAGTTTCCATGTGAATACAGTCAATTTCGTGCAAAAACTTGTTACTGTAGGTCCATAGCTATTAGTTACATTCATATGGTCAAATGAAATGTCAATTCAAATGGAATCTTTCAATTTTTGCCGGATAACTAAGTTGCTCTTAAAGAAGTTTCAAATAGTATTTTATTAGCATACTGATTATATATATATTTATATGTTAGAAACATATATAAAATACCTTTCATATCAAACATGAGATCACACACACAAGCAAGTGAATATATTTTATGGAAAGTAGAGCTAAATGGAAAAAAATGACTTTCTACCCAATGGGAAAGACCTCATGATTACAAACATACCAATTAAATAAGTTAGTCAACCAAGCCAAAACTTGCCAGAGGAAAAAAGTAATTACCTCCCCCTCTCCAATGGTCAACTCTGCAAATCCTAGAGAATCCTTTACTTGGATGTACAGTTTTTGTTTTCTAGGGTTCACAACGAGCATATGAAAATCCTGCCACATACCAAATATAAACGATTACTTGTAGTTATAAACTTCAGATTGAACTGAATTCAATGATGTAATGAGCACTTTCTTGCAAGAAGCATCACCTGATTCCATATTGGTTCACCGGGGGGACCAATGACTGTGGTTTGACTATTCTTTTTACTGCGGATGGTTTGATCTCCCAGGCTTAAAATAACATATGGATCTGTTTTGCCTGACAAAAAATAGAGATGATAGAACGTATAAAGGCATCAAAGGTGGACATATACATGGAACAAAGGATCACATTCTTGAGCAATGTCATAATAAATGTTGAAGAAAATGAAAGTGCGAGCATAACATCAGTCAGATATGACTCTAAACAAGATACAAATTTGCAGGATGTACACCAAGTATATGATCATTTAAGCATATTAAGTTTCATCAATTCATGAAGTAACTATAATCTTTTTTGGAAACAAGTACACATGGAGATATATTTGTTACCATAAAAAGCATACGACAGATTCCGAGCATCTACAAGAGTCACTGATAGTTCTCCAATAAAATCATTGTTTCCTTCTTGCATTTTCCCAGATTTATAGTCATTGGTAGCAGGACCAATTGATCTTCCTTTTTGGAAATCTAAATCAATCTTCTTTGGACGTACAAATAGTCGAGGCAAATCCTTGGTGAGAAGTTTAGTCAAAAACCTAGAATAATTCAGTCAAGAATTTAAGTTAAAGAGTGGAAAACATCGATAACAGGCATACAAACACAAGATATAAATGACGTACCGAGTAGGATATATAAGATAAAAAAACATTTAATTGAGGAGATTATGACTCCATCTAAGTACATGATTTAGCCAAGTTTAAATCATACACATCTAGGAGAAGAAAACTATTGAGAGAGAAAGAGAGAGACGTTTTATGTGATTCAGTGATGTGTTAAAACCCCACCATCAAGTATAAGATTTGGCCAAGTTTACAAATGAGATCAGCTGAATCGAAATTAGTAAGACGACATTGGATACAAATGCGACTTCAATCTTCTAATGAGATGAAGGTCCATGTTTACAGAAACATAAGATGAAAGACAGCCATTGGACATCTCTCGGTAAACTTGGCACAGTTATGCAGTTGACAGCCACAGTACCTCCACAGACAGGTGGTATTTTTTGCCTACTGTTTATCAGATGGATTCTACCACTTACATATCACATACACAAATTTAAATCTATGTAGATGAATTTATGATTTCTTAGCCAAATCATTAAATAAAAATATCTAAAATTGAAAAATAAATAAATAAACAATCATAACTATAATAGTGAACGAATAATTGAAGAAATAAGCTTTATGTCTCATGCCAGCTTGAAGTCCCCTGGAAATTGTTTCAATTAGTTTTTTCAAATACGAGAATACTATAATCAAATATTATTCTAAAACATCTATGAGAACAATATCTCAAATCAGACGCAAGTGAAGCTTTCAAAAAGACTCTCTCTCTCTCTCTCAGATTAAATAACCAATATGGGAAGCATATTTTACCTTTCTAAAAAGAAAAGGGAAAAAGTACACATTTCATCCTCTAACTAACATTTTTCTTATAATGTACAACCTAAAATACTAAAACAAACATATTGAACCCTCCAAATATCAAAAAGTTGCTGTGAGCATGCTCTACTAAAATCTGGCCATTAAGATGAAGCCACATACCATATTTTCATCTATTTTTTCCATCTTAACATCCAAAAATATTTGGAGAGGATGATATTCGACAAGTTGCAATCTGCAAGCTCCACTAAGACCCAACTGTTAAGATTGTGCCACAATTCATATTTTCACCTATTTTTCATCCATCTTAATAGCTACATTTGACAAGTGAGCTAATTGATGGTTGGAGATAGTTGGAGGGTTTAACGAGTTAGTTTTGTTAATTTAGGTCACACATTGCAAAACACGTGTTAGTTAGAGGTTGAAAAGTGTATTTTCATAAAATAAAACTAAGTTAAAAAAGCAAACAAAAAGATAATTACGTTGATAGCATTTAATAGAATTATATTATGACCAAGAGTAACAAAGTCCACTTACATTGAGAGAACAGGAATAGCTGATTTTCCCAAGCATGCACAAAAGTAGAAAAATGGAGTAAACATGCGTCAGTATCTTTGATATCAAGCATACCCAGCAAAAAAAAAAAAAACTTGTACATCAATAAGCATAGCTTTTAGATAGATATATAAAACTTTGTAAGACTAAGCATGATAGAGGCTTTCTTAAATTGTGCCAATAGTTGACAAATACCTAGAATATTTATAATCATTCATAGCAAAACTTCAACCGGTTTGTCTCCAAGGTAAAGAGAACTTGGCAAATGTTAGTTGGACATTTTTTGAGATGGGAAAAAAGACACATTGTTAACTTCATGGCTAAAGAAGAGGATTGAATTGACCAAATCAACTTAGTTCATCAGAAACCAAATTAATTTCAGTGCACTAGTTGATTCAGATACAAAACCAGTTATTAGTTGAAGTAGACCGATCCCAGATGATCAGCGGATTCAAAACTTTTTTTCTTTTTTGAATTGTATTTCAGAGGTCACATTCTTTTTCTTTTTTGTAAGAAATACGAGAGAGCTGAACATATATTAACATTTTTTAAGCTTGTGTTTGTTAGGAACAGTAGAAACATTGAAGGATAGGAATATGAAATTCTTTACTTTATTTAGTTGAAGAGAAAAACTAGGAAAAAAATGAGTATTTTGTGTTAACGTTGCGACTATGCACAAAATACTACCATACATGACCATAAAACTTAAAATTTGTCGTTTCATATTCTTATTGAAGCTTACCGATGAATTCATATTTTAAATTCATTTATAAATGAGTTTGGATGTTTGAAATGCATTATATATATTTTATATTTTCATTAACGCTAAAATACCGAATTCAAATTTGTCACGAATTTTCGATTCAATTGGCCCTTGCGTGATGCTGCATCTGACTTCCCAATCCTTGAATAACTTTACTACGTTTTATGTTTCCTTCAATTATGTCAGAGTCTGATGGTATATAAGACAAATATTAATTCTATATTTTTAAGATGACCTGGTTTCTCAGATTTCAAATATTATCTCTGTTCGTAAGCTATCTTTCTTACACATTTTTATGATATCATAATCATTATAGCAATACATAAAGAAACAAACTTTCAGCATGCAACAACCCAACCCAAAAGAATTCCTAATACTATCTTTATATGTTGAAAGTGTTGTACTAGACTTAGACATGAATCAACCATATGAATCGAGAGGATAAACAGAAGAGTCATTCTCAGAATCCTCTTAAGAGAGAGATTGAGGCAGAGATAATCTAGATATTCCCTTGACTGATAGAACAAGAGATTCCTGTGATCCTAATTAGGGGCTAGGAGTTTATAACTGGTTGACAGCCTTTGTTGTGTGCACTACCTTTCAGTGTACATAAAATAAATCAGAGTTTGTAAAATATGTAGTACTTTATCAAAAAGATAAGGTTCTAGCACAATGTCTGGTGTAGTATTAGTCTCTTCAGGTAAGTTTTTGAAAGTTATTTAACATTGTTCATTTTAAGGAACCTTTGATTGTGGATCATTTACAGTAGTGATGTTCCTAGGTGGGATGTGAATTTTATCGAGCCGATTCTTACTTTGTCTTCAGATGTATTCTTTGAGAATGGATGGTGAGGACAATCTGTTTGAAAGCATGGTGTGTTTGCAGTAAGATCATTTTTATTATGTTCAATATCCCAATGGTAGTAACCCTTTTTTTTGGAAGAATATTTCGTGGAACGAATCATCTGTGAGAATAGCTTTCTTTATTTGGACTGCTACTTTTCAGAAGATCCTTACTATGGATAATTCGAGACAGATGAAAATCATTGTGATGGATTTGTTTTGCACGTGCAGGAGTGGGGAATTGATATTCATCTCCTTTTCCTTTGTGGCGACTAGCACTCTCTAGAATGCTATATCCGGTTTGTTCAGTTTAGATTGAGTCATAACTCATAGTGTGATGGAGCTCTTAGCATGTTGGAAGGGGAGGTTTAGTTGTTCTCAAAGAGAAGCATTGTTAAGAATGATCCCATGTTTTTTGTGGCATAAATGAGGAGAAAGAAATGACAGGTTCTTTAAGGACAAGGAGAAAATGGTTGCAGACCTTAAGGATTTATTTTTTCAAAGCTTTGTATCATTTGCCGTTTGCTTATTTTCCATTTCTATTTCTACGTATTCTTTTCTCTTTATTTTGCTAGGTATTTCTCACGAATACACACCCTGTGATCTTCAATTTTATCATTAATAATGTTTTATTGGACAAGTATTGGCTTCGTAGATAACTAGATATAGATACCCGCACTAATACCGGTACTCAAATACTTGTCACAAGGAAATTGGTAAAAAAAAAAAAAAAAAAAAAAAAAAAAAAAAAAGCGTATCTTCGCACACTAGATATGAATGAAACTGCAAGGCATTTCTACGAAGCAATATATATTATTTATTGACAATACATGAAATATATGTCCTATTTATAATAGTACCACTCAAATCTGTAATTGATAACTCTTAGCTGGAAGATTAAAACTCCTTAACAATCTTAGAGCAGTAAACATTGAGAGAAGATTCCCAGAAGTTGGTGAACAGCAGGATGATTTTACAAGAATGTCAGGAATTGAGTGAGAGAGAGAGATGAAGATGTACTTCCAGAAGGTTGTATGATTGTCAAACGGCTATAATGTCATATGGTAGTTGGTCTCTAAATTAGATTAGAAAACCTTTACTTGTTCAAAACAAAAAATCCTAGAAAAAGAATGCAGATTCACAAGGTGGCTATGATGCTAGCCGTTCTTTGTATTACCAAATACTGGCTACTAAATAACCTACGTGCTTTTAAAGAGAATTTACCCAGGATGACAATAGTGAGATTGATGACTGATGGTCTAAATTAGATTACAAAACTTTTACTTGTTAAAACAAATATCCTAGAAAAAGAATGCAGATTCACAAGGTGGCTATGATGCCAGCCGTTCTTTGTATTACAAAATACTGGCTACTAAATAACCTAAGTGCTTTTAAAGAGAATTTACCCAGGATGACTATAGTGAGATTGATGTCTGATGGTAAAATCCAGTGGGGAAATGCTATTTGTAGTCCTAGGTTGTGCAAGTCCCGCGTACTCCTTTTAAAAAAAAGTGGATAAATATGGGACCCACATGAAAAAATTAAATTTTTAATAATGGACCCCATTCTTTTTCAAAGGGAGTGCGCGGGGCTTGCATATCCTAGAACTGTATCTAGCATTACTCAAAGCAATATACTCTAAAGGGAATGAATTTTCTAAGAAGCTATGGCAACTACCCGATGAGACAAAATAACAGAACACGATAAAATTACTCTGTTAACTGCAAGAAATAACAGTGATGCATCAAGGAGTTGAAACTTTCAGGTTGAAGAACAGGGCATAGGGTGAGAGAATGGAGTTATATGGAGGAAAAGAATTTGCCTAACATGGGATTATCTATTGTTGAATTAAATAAAATAAAGTTCAAGAAATTTGGCAAAGTTCATTTTGTGGCAAGGATGAAAAACGCGGTCAATAAAACATCCAAAGGCACTGTTGTAGAAGAGGATGGAAAAGATATTGCAAAAGCACCTACTGAGAAACTAGACTCGGATGGTAAAATAATAATGAAAATCCTGAGAAAAAAAAATATTAATACAAGATGGCATGCAACAACAAAAAAACTTCAGTAGTGACCAAAAAACTTCATCCTTTAATTCAAAAACCAAGAGCTTAAATATTACGAATATCCCTTGTTCCCACAAGAATCTCTAGTTCATTATTTCCTATCATTACCCTAATCACTATGGTTTATTTGGTTAGAAACCCAAATTAGAAAATTTACCAAGAGAAAATTTATAAATGTAACTACTTTAGTCAGATGCAAGTATACAAATAAAAACTATGATAGCCATGAAGAAGCAGACATACCCATCAAATTGAATAAGCGGAATGCAGACAATTCAAATTTGATCCTTGGGAGTGAAACAAAAGCCCATGAAACAGCTCTCACCCAAGGCTCTGTTGGTATCAATCGTAGTCTTACCCACAGTTCCCCATCAATGTCAAAATCTTGAACACTAACTGGCACGGTAAAGCGGATAATACCAAATTTTAGTGAGAGCATTAACAGCATACAGGCATCGCCAGCATATCGAAGGCCTATTTGGTACCTAGATGACATCAAAGGATTTATAAATCAGTCAAATGCATTATTGATTTGGTATACAAGGATATTAATTTCAGAAATGATGGCATTTAGCAAATCACATTCAATATTTGCCATATCTCATGCCAGCAGACAGTTTATGTCCATCAAACAAACTTATTCTCCTCTCAAATCTATGAATGCCTATTTGGTTAGCTAAAGCCTGAAGACCAAATTGATTTATTAACTAATCCCGCCAAAAGAAGGGACAACAAGCAAAGCTACTATTTTCTTCACCCGTTGCTCATGGGGGACAAAACTTTATTCTTGCCTTTATTCCCTTTGAGGACAAGGCCAGTTTGACGTGGGGGTGCTGATTTAGTGGCGGTGGGTGGAAAAGTTGCTTTATTACTTATTCCATTAGGAAATGCAGATTTTGTGGTATGTCACATTCATGCATTTACGATTCATGTGACAGTATTGACACTCCTGAAAGGTGCTCGTTCCATGAATTGCTCTACTAAAGTCAAAGTTCTTTCATTAAGTCGAATTGAAAGGTAAGTTTTGTCAGTGATTAAATAGAAAGGGGGAGCAGTTGGGGCCTCTTTCCAAGAATCTTTGCAATGAACCATCTTTGTGAAAGTGACAAAGAATGCTGCACTCAGAAATTCTTTTTTATTGGTTAGTAGTAATCAAAGAATGCAACACTCAGAAATTCGACAATCATATTATGAACAGGATAAAAAATGAACTATATCTTCATGTGCGCGCGACTAGCAATCAATAACAACAACAGCAGATCTCTCTGCCTCAATCCTCTCAAACTATCAGAGAAATTAAAAGGATAACATATAAAGACACTATAAAAAAACACCGGCAAGCTTTCTTGGACTCCATACGGAGCAAACAAAACCAGGCGCACTGCTAAATCAGAACAAATTAACACGGAGATATGAGATAATAACTGCTGAGCAGAAGTAAGAAGAAGAACTTCCATTCAACCAAATAATTCAAAAGGGTAGCTTACTGCAAATCATCAACGAGACGCGAAGTCCGGCGCTCAACGTTCCTCACCGACAACGGTTCATCTCCCAACGAGAACTGCCTAATCTCAACCCTGTCAACATAATCAGGCTTCTTCAAGTCATCAATAACTGGCTGAAGCAACCCAATGATCCAATTCTCGATACCAACTCTATAAACCTTCCATAACTTCCCCAAAACCATGTTCACCCACTCTACCGACTCTTTCCTCTGTAAATCCTTCTCCAAAAGCAAGGAAAAGCTCTTCGGCACTTGTGGCCAGCCTCCGGAGCCGGCCCCACCACGCCTACTCTTCGCACCATCCGCTTGGTTTCTATTCCTCGAAGTCCAGAGCTTATCGAAAGCAACACCAACAAAGAAAAAGACAACGAATAGTCCGACTATATTTCGACTAACAGGGGGCGAGGGGATCGGACGTATGACTTCCATTTGGGTTCTAAGTTTATCTAAGATTAGGTCGTTCTGGAATTCGGTAAAATTGGACATCAATTGAATTGGCGATTCTCTGGGCAATTCTTCGTCGTACAATTCATGTGAAAACGGATTCAGTACGAAGATCTTGGCGCTCCGTCTCGCGGCATGGGCTAATTCCACGTTAAGACCACGGTTGGGAGCCTCCAAGGGAATGGAACAAGAGAAAACGCTCCATTTTCCAGAGAGATTTCTTCTCTTTCGTTTGGAGAAAGGAATGGTGATGGGATTAAATCGCCATAGTCTACTACAGGGGCAAAGAAGCTGCTGCTGTAGCTGCGAGCGATCCAAGCTCGCGGAAGGGGATTGTGAAAGCATTTGGTAATGGAAGTAGAAAGGTAAACATGAAGTCCGAGACAGACTTTGAGCGAGTGCGAGAAATAGACCAATACCATAGCAGCCCCCCGGAAGGAGGCCTTCTTCGCCCTCCACCTCAGCACCCGACTAGACCAAACCATGCAGAAGAAAGAAAAGAAAAGTAGCAGTAGAATAGTAGGACTCTGGATTCAATTCAAACGAGGATCACGCGGACAAATACTACTGTTTCTTTTTTCTTTTTCCTCACAAAGAACTCGTGTTTCCGAGCCAACACGGTTTAGGCAGTCTGCCTACCAGGCTCATCCTCCACTTTCACGTGGCTTTTGTCGTAAGGATTTTACGCTGCGTTTGGCGAATAGATTTTGAGGATTAATGCACGTGTTTTAATAACTCTCTTTCAAGTTTCAAGGAAATTCGTGAAGAAAAAATTTATTTATCATCTTAATTTTTATCATCATTTCATCATTTTATGATGTAACATTAAATGTTAAGTTTATAAATAAAATATTATAATAAATAATTTTTAATCACTTAATGTCACATCATATGATGATGAAAGTTAGGATAATGAATAGTATTACTCTTTGCAAATCACAATATATATAGCCTAGTTTATTTTTATAGGTGAGATGAGTTAAGTTTAGATAAAATTTATTTTTTTAATATTATTTTTATTTTGAGATTTGAAAAAATTGAATTGTTTATTTTATTTTGTATGAAAATTTTAAAAAGTTGTAATGATGAGATGAGAATAATTGTAAAAACAAACGAGACTTTAGTCCGTAAACATTGTCAATGATTGGCTATATGTCTAGTCAAGGAGAGGTTTAGTTAGTGAATTGAAATGAGATTAAAATTAAAAATTAAATAAAATATTATTTTTGTTTTGGAATTTGAAAAAGTTGAATTATTTATTATATTTTTTATTTGAAAATTTAAAAAGTTGTAATGATTAGATGAAATAATATTAGATGAGTTGATATACTTTCTGAATCCAAAAAAGCCTAAATCTACTCTCTTAGACCTCGTTTGTTTTCACAACACATATCATTTCATCTAACCATTATAATTTTTTCAAATTCCACACACAATAAAATAAACAATTCAATTTTTTCAAATTCTAAAACAATAATAATATTAAAAAAATATTCTAAAAATATTTTATTCAATTTTTAACCTTTATTTCAATTCATCTCATCTCATATGCGAAAACAACAAGGCTTAAAATAAAATGAGAGTTTGTTATTCTTTTCTTAAAATTTGAATAGACAAAAATATCCTTCAAAATGTGGTCTTATAGCTGCAACATTGTTTTTTTTTCTTTTTTTTAAATAACTTGATCTCATTAAAAGCTAAGCTTATAACATCTCGGTAGCTGCAATTGATTGAATGCAACCAGGGCATTCTTCAATATCATATAGATCTACAGAGAAATTGAGAATTGATTTAGCTAAGTAGAGTGCAACCATGTTAGCCTCTCTAAACGCATGTGATCCTATCCATTGATTGAAGGTGTTCAATATTTGCCTTGCATCCTCAATCATCATTCCCCCTCTCCTCCAGTTGGATCCCTCCTTTTGTAGAAGATCAATAACTTGTTTCGAGTCCCCTTCCAAGATTAACTACTTCAAACTAATTTCCTTGCAAAAGATTGCTGCTAGTAGGAGACCCTGAGCTTGAGCATCAAAAGGGTTTTCTGTGATCACTCGAGATGCCTTGAGTGCACCTATAACCCGTCCATTGTGATCTCTAATGATTACTCTCATCCCCATTCTACCTATATCCACCCTCAAAGCAGCATCTCAATTTACTTTAAAAAGGTCTATTGTTGGTTTTTACCACTTAGAGTTCTTTCTGAGTTCTCTGCATTAGATTAGGTTGGTGGGACTGGTTAGCCTCATGGAAGGAAAACACCTTATTTCTTGCTGTTTGGGATATGTTGGTAGGATGCCTGAACCCTTTACCATGCAAAAACTCATTCCTTCTGGTCCATATCCCCTTCAATGTTACAGCCACCTCCTCCAATTCATTTTGGTCCAGTTGCTGCACTAGAGACATCCATACATTGAAGAACAAGTCATTTTGGTATGACATATTTTGAACCTTGATGCACCCTTGACTCCACACATCCCTTGCAGCTGAACATCCCCATAGAGCATGGCCTGATGTTTCAGGTTCTATTCTACAAATTGGACAGAGGGGATCTTCCATAACTTTCCTCATTTTCAGGCTGGCACAAGTGGGGAGTGCTTCACTGCAAGCTCTCCAAACAAAGAATTTTAAAGCAAGAGCAACCTTCATCTTCCATAACCTCTTCCACACATCTTTGTCACTATGTCTTCTCGATGCTTCCCCCTCCATTCCTGACTCCAAACTTCTCTGGTAGTGGTAACCGCTTTTAACTATATACTGGCCATTGTTGGAGAACTGCCATATCATTCTATCTTCTCTTCCTCCTAAGCTAATGGGTATGGATTTGATGGCTTCAATCTCTTAGGTTGAGAACATCTCCTACATGAGGTCCTCTCTCTATAATTTCAAGCAGGGGTCTATTATGTCACTCACTGATTTACACCATACATCATTGTCTCTAGGTGATGAGATCTGGTAAGAAGAGAGATCCACCTATCCCTCTAGATGTTGATGTTGGTTCCATTTTCCACCCTTCATATTAAGCCTGCTTTTAACATCGACAATCATGCATGAATGCTCTGCCAAGCATATGAAGGCCCTGGGCCTAATTCTGACTCCATCAAACCCACCTTAGAGAAATACTTCTGCTTCAAGACTCTTGTGACTGATGAGGATGGATCTTGTAGCATCCTCTAGCTTTGCTTTGAGAGCATAGCTAGGTTGAAACTTTGTAAGTCCCTAAAATCAAGACCCCCCTAACTCCTTGGCAAAGCTTAGTTGTTCCCATGTAATCCAATGGATCTTTGAGGTATCTTCATTGTACCCCCACCATAATTTTTTAAGGAGTTGGTTCAGTTTCCTGGTGATGGATGTTGGTAGGAGGAAGATCCCCATTGCATAGGTTGGGATACCTTGGAGCATAGCTTTAAGTCGTGTTTCTTTCCCTACATTTGAGAGATGCTTTGTCTTCCAGTTATTAACTCGAGCCCATGTTATATCTATGAGGGAATGAAAGGCTGCAATCTTTGTTCTTCCCACCATTGCAGGTAACCCTAGATATTTTTCAAAAGTCCGATTCGATTTAATACCAACAAGTTGCAGGATCTAGTTTTGACTCTCTTGCTCTGTATTCTTGTTGAAAATACTAAGGATTTGTCCTTGTTTAGCGCCTATCGTGAGGCTTGTTCATAAATTTTCAAGATCATTAGCAGTCTGTTTAGCTCCTCAATTGTAGCTTGACAAAAAATAAGGCGATCATATGCAAAAAACAGATGATTCACCTTAGTGGGGCCTCTCCCCAATGGTGCACTGCTTAAATCACCCCTCTCTTTAGCTTGATTCAGTAGGTGCAGATAGGGCTTCAACACATAAGATGAAAATGTAGGGGGAAAAGGGATCCCCTTGTCAGATTCCCCTAGTTGGGAAGAACTTTTGTTGAGGCTCACCATTAACTAGAATGGAATAAGAGACTAAATTTAACCAATTTTGGATCAGGTTGACCCAATGTTGGGGGAATCCGATTTACTTCATCACAACTTCCACAAACTTCCATTCAACTCTATTGTACGCCTTGCTCATGTCTAATTTAAGAGCCATGAAGCCTTTCCTCCCCTTCATCCTTGAGTGCATCGAATGTAGTACCTCATATGCTACTAGTGTATTGTTTGAGATTAATCTCCCGGGGATAAATGAACTTTGTTCTACAAATATGAGTTCTGGAAGTATACCTTTCAATCTATCTGCCAAAGTTTTGGATATTATCTTGTACAAGACCTTGCAGAGGCTTATAGGTCTGAACTCAACCAACTTTTTAGGATTTTTAACCTTGGGAATCAAGGCAATTAATGTGTCATTCAACTCTTTAAGTGAACCACCATGGTTTAGAATTTGAAGCACAAAACTACAGACCTCTTCACCCACCACCTCCCAATGTTTCTGGTAAAACTGAGCACGAAAGCCATTGGGTCCAAGAGAGCCCAATGGAGTCATTTGGAATATAATTGCTCTAACCTTCTCATCTATAAAATTCTTCATTGGGCTCTCTTGGACCCAATGAAGAATTTTTGGATGTAAG
Source organism: Juglans microcarpa x Juglans regia (assembly GCF_004785595.1). Lineage (NCBI taxonomy): Eukaryota > Viridiplantae > Streptophyta > Magnoliopsida > Fagales > Juglandaceae > Juglans > Juglans microcarpa x Juglans regia. The sequence goes on along the minus strand of NC_054599.1, from coordinate 11,207,026 downwards.
GCATGTAAACAAGCTTCAAAGTTATTGGGCAAATAAGTAGTGAAAAGTGAAGAGAAGAAACATGTAAACACAACTCCAATGTCATTCAGTTCGTGAGCTACATTCCCGTCATTGTCTGAAATGGACTTGATGGAATTAGTTTTCCTCCTTTGCTTTGCCTGCATGTGGAAATATTGTGTATTCTTGTCTCCATTTCTAAGACATTGCTATTTTACACGTTGCCTCCATTTCATCTCAGTTTTAGCTAGTGAGATTTCAAGTTTTCTTTGTAATATCTGCATACGATCTATGTGGGATCCATCACCATTGTCTTGTAGGTGGCTAATGCTAGCCAAAATGCGAGAGGAGTCCCCTTATGCTTGTTGTGTTGCCTTTTGTTTCCAGTTTAACAGGTCCCTCTTGCAATGGTCAAGCTTGGATCTCAGCTTGCTTGCCTGTGTGTCCCCCGTGGCCTTTGTTCCATGCTTCTTTAACAACACCTCTACATTCCTCCTTTAGTTCCCATGCGGCTTCATATCTAAAAACCTTGTTTCTCCTTCTCCTTCCATACTCAATATGCTGCATACTAACATGTAAAAGGGAATGATCAGATTTGACAGCTACCAAAGTATTGCAATAAGCTTGGTTAAAGAGCTCATTCCATTCCTTATTGGCCATTGCCCTATCAATTCTCTCCTTTGTGAATTCTCTACCCCTAATGTTGTTCGAACAAGTGAATTTCTGCTCTTGTGAATGGATGTCACAGATTCCACGTAGTTCAAGGGCCTGCTTGAAATTTTCTATCTGTATGTAGGGTCTCCTAGCTCCCCCCCCCCCCAATCTTCTCCCTTTGATGTAAGATTTCATTGAAATCATCTGCACACAACCAAGGTATTCGTGGGCATGGTTTAAGGGTATTGAGCAATTCCCAATTGTTGTTTCTTTTCATTGTATCTTGGTGAGAAGCCAATAAATTGCCAACTAGGGTTGCCTCCCTCATCCTGTATTTGAGCATTAATATGACATCGAGTGTAGCTAGTAACTTTGACTTTCCAACCTTCTTTCCAAAGCAAAGCAATGCCATCACTTGATCCCACACTATCCACGGCAAAACAGCTATCAAATCTCAAGGACCTTCTTACCTCCTCCATTCAGGTTTTGTTGCACTTAGTTTCCACAAGGAACACTAAGTGGGGGCACTTATCCTTAATCAATTTCCTAAGGATTCGAATTTTCTGAGGGTTCCCAAGCCCTCGGCAATTCCATATTAGGAGACTCATTTGTTTTGGTAGGGCTGGGGACCAGCCACTGCTTTTTCAAGTTGGTTCTCTAAGTCACCCTCACAACTCTTGAACTTCTTTGGGCTAGAGCCATGCTCTATATTATTTCTCATCCCTCTCCTTTTGTTCCCCCCCCCCCCCCATTTGATTAGAATTTGTGACATCCATCAAGACCCTGCTTGACATTGCCCTTTCTCTAGCCTTCCTTTTCCATTAGTGTCCCCATCATTAGTTTCGAGGTTATTGCTAGGAACTTTGGCCATTGGAACCACCATGGGTCCATGCTCCTCCTGGTTATGTCTAGGCTTCCCTTGGTAGGAGGTACCTCAACATTTACATTGGTTTGGGCAATACCTGTTTTATGGCTTGTTTCTTTCAAATTAGAGATGACTGAGTCTAATTCCATTTGATTGTTGGTTTCTTCGAACACATCCTGCACAAGTTCATACTAGAGGTGGATTGGTTTAGTGTTGATCACCCCTCCCCCTCCTGAGTTTGAGAGATGACTAACCAATTTTTTATTATTGAGCATGCCAGGGTTGGAGGACCCCTGTTTGGTTGGGCACCAGGTGTTTAATGTTTCATTTGTTGAGGGCAAACCTGCCTTATTATTAGGCTCATTGGTTTGCCCCTCCCTCGAAGGTTCCTCCTCCTTAGTAGCTGGCTCGGTTTCCTTCATCACCTTCTTACCATGGGTTCCTCCATCCTTCCTAACCCTCTCCTCCTTAGCCTGCTCCCCTTTCTGGTTGTTGTATCTAGGTGTACCACCATACTTTCGATGGTCAAACAGGTTTGTATTCATTGGTTGAGCTTGTAACCAGGGTCCAAACTGCATATGTTGTTGTTCATCTTGGGGTTGGCCAAGTCTTGGCCTCGAGCATGTCCTTCCTTTATGGGATAAGATACCACAATGAAAACAAAAATTTTGGAGGCGCTAATACTTAATCGAGATCCAATATTTTTTCTCCTCACACTCCAGCCACTTTCCCCTCAGTAAGGGCTTATTGAGGTCCACTGCTACCCTCACCCGTAAGCACCTACCCTAGGCAGAGCCATCAAAGTCTGCATCCACCCTTATCACATGTCCAAGGGACGATCCAAACTGCTCTCTGATTCCTTCAGTCATAGTAGCCAGTGGTAGGTTGTGGCATTGTACCCAGAATGGTTCGTATTGGAAACTCAGTGCATTCACAGATACATTCTCATCCACTTCGTGTAGTGTTATTAGATTCCTATCAAAGAACCAAGGCCTGCCACTTAAAACTTTTTCTTTGTCCTATATTTGTTGGAACTCTATCTATCTAGAAACATTGGTCATTCAAGTCTTTGAATCGCACCCACCCCTATAGTCTCCAAATCTGAGACATTGTCATCCTAAATGATTTGTTGTTAACACCCTTTTCAGAAAGCACCTTGCCAATGATGCAGAGCTTCCCCCATAGGCTCCCATCCTTCATGCCCTGTGTTTTTATTTGAAAAACTGAGTTTTCTTCCTTCGACAAATGGAGTCGTTCCCACCTCTTTGTCAAATCTTCTTCCACCATGTTAACTGTAAACCCCCCCCCCCCTTCACAGCTAGTGAGACTAAACCCCATGTCGAAGAAACAGGGGCACTAAACCCTACTCGGTCTCGAGAGAGAAGAGATAGAGAGGGGGACCTGTGTGTCATTCTTTCAACGCAGTGTTACACTTTCATCATTATCACAGCTGCAACATTTTGGTTGCCCTTTAAATAATTATGCATTTTTGCATATTATGTCCTTTGACTTCCAAGTTGGCTATAGGCTTCCATTAGTTTTTTTACTTTTCATTTCCGTTGCTAATTGCCTTGTCTTCACCAATAGATCTAAACCATTTTGGTCACCAATTTCCTTCTTTTTGTCTCAGTTTTTCTTGCTCTGTCCACCAGTTCTTCGATTACCTCCAAGTTCCAACCAAAATAAAGTCTGGGCACACCTGGTTCCATGGAAAATGTGACATGTACTATTCATATTGACATTTCAATGCGTTGTTGTGATGCCCCCAACCCCTTTTGGGATTGAATGGTGACTAAAGTGTCAAAACATGTAACTCAAGGCTACATACCCCTTACATGATAGTTAAGATGCAATGCACCTATTATAATTCTAGCAGTATATAATAAATCGCAGCAAAATTTTATGTAAGTCTAAGCATGATTAAGATCAATTTTGCAAAACATCATGGTACCATTAAACTAAAATACCAAAGAGATTTCATTATTCAATTTTCTTCAAAAGAAACAATGTTATAAAATGTAACACTCCAATCTCAGAGAGTTGTTGCCTGTCACCTAAAAGCATATTTCACAATACAAATGGATATTCCAAAAGACTCCATAAACATAACCTCATTTATTTAAAAAAAAAACTCCATAAATATAAATTCGTCTATTTCCACCAAATATTCATGTATCTCCCTCTACAAGATCATCAAAATAATAATCGAACAAATAAATCAACTCCTTAAGACTTAATAAAAGTGTCAACTTTCCAATAAACCAAATTGATAAAATAAATCAATCTACTAGATAATAGTCTCTATAAATCTCAGTACTTGTCCCCTACACACAACAATCTTATTTCTGCTTTTTATTCCAGATCCTCAGTCGACACATTCACGTCATCTAAAAATATTGTGGAGATAATGGGTAAATTATCAACAACTCAGTAAGTAGCGAATATATACGAGTATGTAAACATTAACATTTTCACAGAGTTCAGAATGCAGAACAAAATATTTTACTTTCAGAATGTAGATCCAAAAACATGTTAATAGAATATCAAATCGATAGTTCAAAATGTTCATATTCAAAAATGTAATTTGGCATAACATGACTGAACATCATCATCATATCATATCAGAGAATCATATCAAAACAGAGACCATGTTTAACCCCCATGGTAGGGTTCTTCATTCTACAAAAAGCTAAGCAGAACATAAATCACCATGATACCAAAGTGATTGCACTCAGAACAGAGACCACTATTATATCTCATAGCAGGGCCAGAGGCCACTATTGTATCTCGTGGCAGAGCTAGAGCTCATTATTATGTCTTGTGACAGGGTCAGAGATCACTATTATATTCCGTGACAGGGCTAGAGGTCACTATTATGGCCCATGACAAGACCATAGGTCACTATTATGTCTCGTGACAGGGCCATAGGTCATTATTATCATCCGTGACAGGGCCAAATGTCACTATTATCACCCATGACAGAGCCATATATCGGAGCAAAAGAGAACCATAATCATCGGATCATGACCATAAACAGAATCAGAATGTCATGTCAAAGGTTTTTCAAATGCCACATCTTATCAAAATAGAGTACTAAATAGATTCATATCATTTTCACATAATCAAAGCAAATTCACAAAGAAGCAAGATTCACAGAGAAGAAGAGAGAGAGTTCGGCTGGAAGAAATGAGGGTTGTTGGGCAAAGAAGAAATAGAGAGGTGGAGGGGAAAAAACAAAAAGAGAAACTGATAGAGGTAGAGGAAGGAACCGAGATGTAGAGAGAGCAAACTGAGAGAAAATCTAAGTGAGTGGTGCATGTAGAGCAGATGTGGGGAATGAGAGAATTTGAGAGGGAGTTTGCGAGACGTGAGGGAAAGTAGAAACGAGGAGAGAAAGTCCTGAGGGAGAAACTGACCTCTAGGAAATGAAGTCATTTCCTTCACCAGTGGGTTGGGCTTCACATGGCCTAGGCCTGAGCTTAGGTTTTGACCTAGGTGTTACATGAAATCTCCCAAAACATTAGGGATCTCCAAAAGGTAAACAATAATTTATTTTTTATTTTTTATTTTTATATTTTTTATCATACGAGAAACTAACACAACACCAAAATCCCTTCACTAGTCAAGCTCAAAAAGATCCGCATTGTCTACAAGTGTTCAGGCTCTAGAAGTCCCAAGCTTAAGGCAAACTCCTTTGCTTCTACAGAGTAACTATAGGCATGCTTAAGATATCTAGTCACAAAATCCATTTGGTCTTTGAAAATGGGGGGCTTCCTTTAGCTCGAATTACCCTGACTCGTCGTCATCGTCATCCCTGTTGAGAGATTCTAGAATGTCCTTAATACGACGACATCTAAACAAACAGCAACATACTTATAGCGAGCATCAACAGTAAACTTGTCTTCTACTAAGTCATTAATCTCATTCATGTTGCTGAGGGTCCTGAGTACTTGCCACAGTTTCTACCATTCTTGGTTATGAATGGTAATGTAAACTACCACGGTGAGATTTCAATAAATCTTAGTAAGTAAACAAACAACATACCACATATAACATAAGCATATAAAGGCAAACCATGAAATGAATGCATGGACATGTACTTAACACAAAACTTAGTTCATACAATTTGACTTTTCAAAAGCATATAACAGATATCCTTCGACTTTTCAATAAAACATCGTTTTCATTAGTATAATATAATTACAGATAGCACATCTTTAACTTTAACTTCTTGTAACATGCAATTTGGATACCTCATGACTATCACAACCCCGCCCTAATCTGGGATGAGGCCATGACCCTTTACCTGATCTTTCCTTATTATATCTGTATGTGCATACCTTATTATTATTGTTATTATTATTACATTTTTTTTCTTTTTTCTACAAAGGTAATAAGGGGTATGCGTGAACATGTCACGCATGTACTCTACACTTCTAGTTTAAAAAAGAAACACCTGATAGACAATCTGTTCAGCATTTTCCATAAAGAACTCTTAGAGTCCATTGTTCATTCATCAAAACATAAATGCATACAAAAAGGTGTTAAGCCATCGTATGAGGGGTTACCATCACCCCCCATAGAAGTTACACCATTATCATCGCCCCACCATAGAAATTACATTATACCCAAAATATATATTATCTTAAAGTTAATTCAACAAAATGTCTCAACACAGGACCCATCCTAAAACATAAAAACCATAAACCATTATCATCAAAAGGTCAAACTGACAGGAGAACACTAAGCATCGGCTCCTCCCTCCTCGATAGTGCCTAGCTCCACAACCTCTCCATCAATACCTAGACGTTTAAAACATAAACACAAAGTGAATCTAGTACTCAATAAGCAGTACACCATGCTGTTAACTTATTAATCACATAATATTTTCTTTTGAAAACATGCATACATAAACATTTGCTAATTCTTGACAATGCTTTCATGCATAAACAATTTAAGGAATAAACCATACTTTCATGCATAGACATTTTAAGAAATAATTATACTTTTATGTTTCACTTTTTTTGGGCAGTACACACTATTACGTCCCGTGTGTTAGGATTAGCAGTCTTTTGGACCTGGATTCCTCCCGTGGCCACAGGTTGGGAATCTTTTTCAGGGGACAGCACTGGGTGCACTACCAGTACTACTTACCTGGCATTGCAATGATATGAACCCACGAGAATAAAATCCCTTGAACCCACAATCAATCTGAAAACTCTCACAAAAAAGTCAAAATCAAGTCAATGGATGTAGAACCTAGACTTGTTGAGAACTCGTTTCAAGAACCTAGATTATATTAAAATCTAGACCCGGTGAAGAACCTGTATCAAGAACCCAGATTACAAGAAGGAACGCCACAAATATTGTGATTTACCTTTGATAAGTTCAAAGGTTCAATCAAGAATAAGAGGAGTAGACTCAACTCACAATGAATAAATTCATCAAATTTCAAAAACTTCTTAACATGAGGCAACAAAGAGTATTTAAACTATAACCTAATTAAAACTCTAGTCAAAATAAAGCCCATTTTTTCTAAAATGCCCCTGGATGAACAGTGTCGCGACTACAGTAACACGGCTACAATAACGCTACAGTAACCTCTTGAAACCCTAGTTCCTAAAATATAACTTTCTAGCGCTTGGCCAAAATGCAAGTCCTTCCCAAAAATCCTGGTTCATAAGAAATAAGACATATGTGGGCTAAGCATCCTCAAATCCAATTATTCTAGACTAATTCCTATAACTAATAAAATAAGCCATTTTAATGAAATAAACAAGTCTAAGACCTCCAATCACATAATCATAATAATAGGCCATAATTTATGTTGCACTCCTCCATAACTTGTATCAGGTGGATGATCACTGGATCTCCTTTTCTCAAGCTCATCTTGAATATTTGGCTCTTGTTAGACTCGTCCCAAGTGAATTACACTAATCCTTGCAATACTTCCTTGATCTTTTTAGCTCTTGATCTTGTAATTGGTCCACCTGAAACTCGCAAATGATCTTTAAGTGTAGGCCCACTTTGGTTCCCATCATGCAATCTATCCATTTCTTTGGTACCATTTTCATTCATATGGCCATTATATACTTTCATACCTTAATCTTCGTTTCATTTTTTTTCTTTCTTTGCAGTCAAACGTTTTCATTATCTTTCCTTAGTCCAAATGCATATGCGTTTCTTTGAAAAATGAGCATTTCATGTCATGCTACATATAAGTAAGGCGTTAGTTATTTAAGAGAGAGCATGTATGAAAGTCTCATGATGCATTACCTTATACACATACACACAATTATAATCGATAGGATGCTTAACAGGGGCTACCAAGAAAGGCTTGTACATAATATATACATTTACTTTTTCTTTAAAAAAATATTTGAAAAGAGAGAGAGAGAGAGATTCTTTGATAAGAGAACTTTGTGTAAGAAGCATGGTAATAGCTACTTACCTCGATGCTTTACTAGTGGTTTTCTTTGAACTTGAAAATAAACTCCTATTCAATGAAATGGAATAAACACATTAATATTTATCTCACTTTAAGCTTCACTAACAGACACCCTTACATGCTTACTTTAATTCTAATTTAAAATTAAAGTGTTTTCCTAAACCCCTTCTCAGTTAGCGTTATCCCAATTAACTAACTTCTCGTCTAACCTTTACAATAATTATATAAATAATACTAAAGCATGTTAGTTGTCCATGAGAGGCCACTTGGGTATTTTATATGGAAAGGTAGTTGAGGACTCGTGGGCTTAACAAAGTTTATTGGGTTTAGACTTGCCTTGAAATTAATGAAGATAAAGGCTCAAATCTAGAAATTTGCTTAATAAAGGGGGCTTAGGACAGATTGGACATCTCAGATAAGCTAATCAATTTAGAAGGACACGCCCTTTTTGAATGGCTAGTTGTCCCTTTGTAGAAAGACTCACTTGTCATCAAAACATGGTATATACATGGGATTACACTTGCTGGATAGCTCTCACACAATAGTATAACGTGCACAAATAATCATCTACTTCTAATAACAATTCATACTATAAATCTAGTGACATTGGAATCAAAGAAAAGTTTGTTAAAACATAATTATTTGGTTAAACATAGCATAAAATAGCTAGGTTAAACCCATTAAGTAAACTTGAAAACTTTAAACACCCAAGAATATAGTTTACTCATTTAATACATTTTAGAAGCAAGCTATAAAATTACAAGGAACTAAGCCAACCCTTTAAACCAATCCTCTAGCATCCTAATAACAAGTCACCAACCAAACCTCAACACAACACACGCGACATCAACATATATATATATATATCAAAAAATCGATTAAGATCACTTATGACTAACCAAGTTAAATAGCAAAATACCATTTTCAAATGATAGGAAAATACATAACAAAAAAAGTTTCAACATACTCGATTTGGGCCAAAAACAGAGCATTCACGTTTATTAACAACATAGGTAATGACTAAAATTAAGATACAAGTTAAAACAACTCAATGGGTCTCCAAAATCAACTAAAATAGAGTGGGTCAAGCTAGGGTTTTTACCTTTGGTGAATCCTTCCCAAAACACAAAAATGGAGAAGAGAAGAGGTAGGTTTGGCTTAGGGAACTAGAGAGCACACGAATCCCTTGGCTGGAAGTCCAAAACAGAAGCATCAACGGTCAATAAAAGAAAAATCCACTTGATTAAACCATGACTAAGTTTTGAAATACACAAGGGAGAAGGTTGAGGGTACTCTTACCTTGTTATTTTCCTCTTGAGAAGAAGGAAAAATGGATGCTTGGCTTGAGATTGGAAGAGGAATGGAATGGGAGAGAATCGGGTTGTAGAAGCACGGGTGAGGGCTTGAGGGGTATTTTTTCTTCCTTTCCTTGCTTTAGAAGTCGATGGTTCAAGAGAAAGAAGAGGGACTTGTTCCTTACCTTGGAAGTCGACGGATTTAAGGGGTGAAAGGGACTTATTTGCTTTTAGTCAAAACTTGTCCCATAAGCTAGGGAGATGGACGGTGGAGATTAAATGTGGGAAGGATATTTCCCTTATATACCCATCCTATGGTGGAGAGAGTTTGGGTCATTTCTTAAATAGATAAAAATTAGAGAGCTTTGAGAGAAAAATATTGTAAGGTCTTAAAAATCATACCCTTGAATTATTTTAATAACCCACATAAAAATAAAAGCACACCCATCTCAAAATAAAATAATAAAATAATAAAAATTTTTATTTCAAAATATTTAACTTAAAGAATTAATAAATGACGTAAGGATCTACGTAATAGAATTTAGGTATTACAACGACTCCCACATCCACCGCTAGTTCCCTGCTAGTTATCACATCACCCAACGGCCCACTTCACCGTGGTGACTACATCATAGTCCTTACTATGAGGCAATTCTCCATTTTGCCTTCACCGCATATAACACATGTGGCACCCACTAGCTTTACGTGCTACCCCGCTCCAATATCCATTCCACAAGAATCCATTCGAGGCATGCCGACTGTACTTCGTTGACCTAGAAACTATTACTCTAATTTACACACTCCAGAGTGGACAAAGGAGTTCCACCAAGACATTCTCCCCCGTCCTGGCATTTGGGGTCGTGATAAAACATGTACATACTCTTTTCTTTAAAAATAGTATACAACACAAATGCATGTAACATGAAACTTGTGACACTTTTCTTTTAATGCATCATGTGGATATGTAAATCCCAAGAATCATGTAACCATGTAACACAACATTGAACATCTCATGTTACGACTTGAAAATATTAGAATACTTTAATACTCAGTTGACAAACATAGGCAATAGCATTCGAGACATACCAAAGTAGAAGAGCAATATCTTAAACCTGAATACACATGCATGGCCGAATCATTTGAGACTTACATAGACATGTTATAACGGGCAACTCGAGCTAATATTTCTAACTTCTAAGTATGTCTAAGATATTATAACCAAACAAAACATGGCAAGATCATCATACAAAACCGATTACAAAGCACCATATAGAAAGAGATTATAATCAATCAACTAATTCATATGATAGCACATAGGAATGCAAAGTTCACACAATGTATATAAATATTATCCAAAGTGGGTAGAGAGTCCACTTACAAAAATGCAAATCAATGAAATATGATCAAGCAAGCTGTAAAAAGTGTTTGTTCAAAATATTAGAAACAAGAAAACATAACCTAAATTCGACGTGCGTGGTCATGCTAGGGTTTGTTTTGCTCATGGTGACAATCCAATCATTCAGCTTAGAGGCCTTAGGTTGAAGGTGGTTGTGTTTTTCCCTTAACCTTGGGAAGGTCTTAGGCGTGTGCACATGTGCATGGTGGCTGAGATTTCTTAGAAATGAGGTGGGAATCTCTTCTTCTAGTTTCGGCCTCCCTTTTGGTAAAACTCTAGTTTTTCCCTCAATAAACTCTCTCAAAAGAAAGGTTAAACATTCCGGCTTGACCCCATTACCCTCATGACCCCATTACCCTTGTATGTGTACATGTGTGACTTGTGAGCAGTGAGAGTTAGAGTAGTATCGTGCAACGTGTTCCTTTCGAACGTGGTTGTCACATTCTTCCTTACTCGTGAGTAAGAATATAAAGTGAGAAATGGTGCTTGTTTGGAGAGAAAGTAGGCTTAGGCGTGTGGGAGGTGAAGAGATTGCAAAGCATGAACTAAAATTGCATCTAAAAGTTCTTCTATCCATTTGCCTTACCCTTTTATAGGCCCTTCGGTTTCCTCTCACACTCAACCTTGGAACTGCATGAAATCTTTGCATGGGTGCCATGTGGCACATCCCTCATCATTTGGCTGAATCCCTCTTCATCTTCTCATATCTTTGTTTTCCTTTGGATCTCAAAGGCCTCTTGACAAGTGGTGTGTTGAACTCTAATCCCAAACCTTAATGCCTCTTTGTGTCCCTCCTATATGTCCAAGTTCAATGAACCTTAGGGGTTTAGCGTCTTTTTACTAAAACTCTAAGCATCCTTGGGAGAGTGGGCGTGTGACGCCCTCAGCTCCCGCTTGGAATTGGACGGTGACAGAAACATCAGGACATGTAACTCAAGGCTACATATCTCCGTACATGATAGTTAAGATGCAATGGACCTATTGTAATTCTAGCAGTATGCAATAAATCACAGCAAAATTTCATGTAACTCTAAGTAAGATTTGGAACAATTTTGCTAAATATCATGGTACCACAAAGACTAAGGGTGGGTTTGGATAAACAGTTCAGATGAAATGAGATGTTTTGTTGAAAGTTGAACAAAATATTATTAGAATATAATTTTTTAGTATTATTTTTATTTTAAAATTTGAAAAAGTTGAATTGTTTATCATATTTTTGTATGAGAATTTGATAAAGTTGTAATGATGAGATGAAATGAGATGAGATGTTTTGTGTATCCAAACCCACCCTAAATATTCTAAAAGATTTCATTGTTCAAATTACCCAAATAAACATTATTATGAAATCTCCTAATAACATTAGGGATCTTCTAAAGATAAATCAAAATTTCCCTTTTTGACAATCACACCAGAAACCGACACAACACAAGAATCCCTCGTTAGTTAGGGTCAAAAGATCCCCCTTGTCTGCAAGGGTTCTGGCTCTAGAAGCCCCAGGCTTGAGGCAACCTTTTTCGCCTCCACTGAGTAACTATAGGCATGTTTAAGATGCCTATTCACAAAATCCACGTGATCTTTCAAATTGGAAGCTTTCTTTGACTCAGACAATCCTGACCGATTGTTGTCCCTATTGAGAACATCTTGAATGTCTTTAAGATGCTGAGTGGCAAGCTCCAAACAAACAGCAACGTACTTATAGCAAGCTTCAACAGTAAACTCATCTTCTACTAAGTCATTAATCTCATTCATCTTGCTTAGAATCCTGAGTACCTGCCACAACTTCTATCATTTTAGATTGGGAATGGTAGTGAAAATTTCCAATGTGAGATTTTGAGAAATCTTAGTAAGTAAACAAACAACATGCAATAAATAACATAGGCATATGAAGGCAAACCATAAAATGAATATATGGACATGTACTTGACACAAAACTTAGTGTCAAGCTTAGTTCATGCAATTTGACTTTTTGAAACATGTAACACATCTTTAACTCATTACCTTGTTCACTTCTTGTAACATGTTCCAAACGGACTCTTAGAGAAGGGACTAAAAAAGGTATTAGGATTTTAGTTTTTGCAGCTTTACATGCCACTTGCCAAGAGACCTTTGAGTTCCCAAGAAAACCAAAGATATGAGAAGATGAAAAGGGGATTCAGCCAAGTGATGAGGGATGTGCCACATGGCACCCATGCAATATTTTCTTGCATTACCAAGGTGAAGTGTGAGAGGAAATTGAAGGGGCATATAAAAGGATAGAGGCTGACAGTTAGATGGCCAACGGTTACAACTTTCTCTCCATTTTCTCTCTAAACAAACACCATCTCCCACTCTTTCTTCTTAGTCACAAGCAAGGAAGAAGGTGAAAACCACATTCTCATGCATGGTACCACTCTAACTCTAACTATTCACAAGTCACGCGCACACACAAGGGTGATGGGATCACTGGGTTTCGAATCCAAGGAAGACCACCACCATCATGCCCCAAGTGTTCAACCTTTCTTTTAAGAGAATTTCTTGAGGGAAAACTAGGGTTTTTCCAAGAAGGGAAGCTGAAACTAGAAGAAGAGATTCTCATCTCGTTTCATAGGAATCTCAACCACTTTGCACAACATGCACCTGACCATGCACTTATACACGCCTAAGACCTTCCGAGGTCAAGAGGAAAAACACGGCCACCCTTAACAAGGATCTCTAGGCCGAATGCTTGGAGTGTTACCATGAGCAAAAAAGAAGCCCTAGCTAGACCACCCACGTTGAATTTAGATTAAGTCTTCTTGTTTCTAATATTTTGAACAAACACTTTTTATAGCTTTCTTGATCACGTTTCACTACTTTGGATTTTTGTAAGTGGACTTTCAACCTACTTTGGATAATATTTGTATACATCATGTGAACTTTGCATTCTTATGTGCTATTATATGAACTAGTTGATTGATTATAACATCTTGCTATGTGATGCCTTGTAATCGGCTTTGCATGATGTTCTTGCTATGTTTACTTGTGCATGATATTTTGGATATGATTAGAGATATTAGCTCGAGTTGCTTGTTATAACATGTTTGTGTAAGTTTCGAATGACTCGGCCATGCATATGTATTTGGGTCTAAGATATTGCTCTTCTACTTTGGCATGTCACGAATGCTATTACCTATTTTTATGACCTGAGCATTCGAATGTTCTAATATTTTCAAGCTATAACATGAGATGTTCAATGTTGTGTCATAGGGTTATATGAATTTCAGCATTTACATGTTCACATGATGCATTAAAAGAAAAGTGTCACAAGTTTCATGTCACGTGCATTTGGGTTGTGTACTATTTTTTTTCAATGAAAAGAGTCTGTATATGTTTTATCACGACTCCAAATGCTATGATGGGGAAATTTCCTAGTGGAACTTCTCTATCCACTCTAGAGTGCGTAAATTGGAGTGGTAGCCCCTGAGTTAACGAAGTACAGTTGGCGGGCCTTGAATGGATCCTTGTGAAAAGGATACTAGAGTGGGGTAGCACATAAAGCTAATGGGTGTCACATGTGTTATATGCGGTGAAGGCGAAATGGCGAATTGCCGCATAGTAAGGACTACGATGTAGTCACCACAGTCAAGTGGGCCATTGGGTGATGCGGTAACTAGCAGAGAACCAACAGTGCATAGAGGAGCTGTGAGGTATCCAAATTACATGTTACAAGAAGGGTACAAGGCAATGAGATATGATGCGCTATTTGTAATGTGAAATGTGCAAATGGAAAATATGTTTTATTGAAAAAGTCAAAGGATCTCCGTTACATGTTTTCAAACAAATAAAAGTTCATGAACTAAGTTTTGTGCAAAGTACATGTCCATGCATTCATTTCGTGGTTTGCCTTTATATGTCTATGTTATCTGTGGTATGTTATCTGTTTACTTATTGAAGTTTTTTGAAATCTTACCGTGGTAGTTTCAACTACCATTCCCAATTCGGAATGGTAGAAGTTGTTACAGGACAAGAGACCAAATATGAAAAAATGCAAGAGGTCAGTACCTTCGATAGCCAAGGAGGCCTCAAAGAGCCCTGAGTGCTTGGCAGAGCCATCCTTAGTGGAGAGACTAGAAGCCACTGATCAATTCATAATTAAAGTGCAACAACTCTTTGAGGAGTTGTGGAAGATAATCAACAAGGACAAGGCTAAGTAGAGAAGGCTTTGTTGGATTTTGAGATGGATCCTAAAATTTGTAGTCAAAAGAGGGAATGGTTTGAGTTGTTATCCCTTGGACTCTCTTGTATTTTGGGATGTTCAAACAATGAAATCTTTTTGGGATATTTAGTTTTATAGTACCATGATATTTTGTAAAATTATTATAAATCTTACTTAGATTTATATGAAATTACACTGCAATTTATTGCACACTGCTAGAATTACAATAGGTGCATTATATATTAACTGTAATTTATGGAGGTATGTAGCCTTGAGTTCCATATTCCAACGCTTCAGTCACTATCCAATCCCAAGTGAGGCATGAGGGCGTCACAACTCTGGAGTGCATAAATTAGAGTGATAGCCCCTGGGTAGATGAAGGACAGTCGGCAGGTCTTAAATGGATCCTTGTGGAAATGATACTAGAGCAGGGTAGCACCTAAAGCTAGTGAGTGTCACATGTATTATATGCGGTGAAGGTGAAATGGTGAACTGCTGCATAGTAAGGACTATGACATAGTCACCACGCTGAAGTGGGCAGTTGGAAGCTGTGGTAACTAGGGGGAACCAACAGTGCATAAGGGAGCCGTGAGGTATCCAAATTACATGTTACAAGAAGGGTAGAAGGCAATGAGATATGATGTTCTATTTGTAATGTGAAATGTGCAAATGGAAAATATGTTTTATTGAAAGAGTCAAAGGATATATGTTACATGTTTTCGAAAAAGTCAAATTGCGTGAACTAAGTTTTGTGTAAAGTATATGTCCATGCATTCATTTCATGGTTTACCTTTATATGCCTATGTTATCTGTGTTATGTCATCTGTTTACTTACTAAGATTTCTCGAGATCTCACAATGGTAGTTTCCGCTACTATTCCTAACTTAGAATGGTAGAAGTTATTAAAAACAAGAGACTGGATATGGAAAAATGAAAGAAGCCAGCACCCCTGATAGTCAAGGAGGCCCTAAAGAGCCTTGAGCACTCAGTAGAGCCATCCTTAGTGGAGAGGCTAGAAGCCGCTGATCAATTCATAACTGAAGTGCTACAATTCTTTGATTGAGAAAGATAATCAACAAGGACAAGATTACAACTTCTATCTTGGCAGGGTCTACAACCACTCTCTTACAAGAAATGACATATCCTAAAAACTTCACTTCTTGAAGCCAAAACTCACACTTACTATGTTTGGCGTAAAGCTGATACTTTTGCAAAGTCTCCAAGGAACTCTCTCATTATTGGAAAAGTTCGGCCTCCTTTATGGGAAAAACCTTAGTTTTTCCTTCAAGGAACTCTCTCAAAAGAAAGGTTAAACATTTGGGTGGGATGGTGGTGGTCTTTCTTGGATCTGAAACCCTAGTGACCCCCTTCACCCTTGTGTGTGTGCGTGAGTGACTTGTGAGTAGTGAGAGTTAAAATAGTACTGTGCGACGTGTTCCTTGAGAACATGGCTGTCACCTTCTTCCTTGCTCGTGACTAAGAAGAGAGAGTGAGAACTTGTGCTTGTTTGGAGAGAAAATGGAGAGAATATGTGAGAAAGTGAAGAGGCAAAGCTTTCCTTGGTCGGTCATGTAGGAGAGAGTGGAGAGAAAGCACGTGTAGAAAAAAATCGATATGGCACCTAAAGGAAAGCACCCTTGGACGATGGCCTCTTCCTCTTTTTATAGCTCTCCAAGTTCCATCTCTCTCTGTCATAAAGAAGCTCAAAGGGTGGTCTTTTGCAATTGCCATGTGTCACCCCTTCTATCTTTGGCTGAAAAGTCTCTCCCTTTTCCCCATCATTTCCTACACATTGGGAACTTCAAAGGTTTCTCTGAAAAAAGGACAAGTGTCATGGCTCCTACTAAAATTCTCTAGAAGCCCTTGGACATGTCTAACGTATGGACTAGGTTCAATGAACCTCTTGGGTGCGTGTGTCCTTCTCTCAACCTTAGATCTTCCTAGGATAGTGGGGTGTGTGCATGCTTGCCAAGTGGCATTGGTGTGTGAAAGGTTCTAACCCTCACTGTCCACTCCTTTCCCTTCTGCCCACAAATATCCTTCTAGAGCCTTGGTATTTTTTGCGTGTGTTTTCCCTAGGCGTCTCTTCCTTTTCCCCATATGTCTCTCCTTGAAACTCTAAGTGTGTGACAAGTGGTGAGAGAGAGAGGAAGTGTAGTGGCCGAGATTCTTAGGAACTAGGGTTTTTACTTCAGTCTAGGCGCCATTTCCTCTTTCCAATCATTACTTCCTTTTAGGAAAACCTTATCCGAAGTGCATGTATGACACTTGACAAAAAGGTTGGTTGGCCATTCTTAGATGGGCGTGAAGCACCCCTTGACTGAACCCTAGGATCCTCTTGGAAACATGTGCCTAAGCCCTTTGGCATCCCCCATACGCCACTTCCCTATGCCATGTTCTTGAAATCCTTTTATCCCTCTACATGTGTGACAAATGTCAAATGGTGGGTGAGCTTGTCATAGGTGGTGTGTAACCCTCATGGTCGAAACCCTAAAGGTCTTCTTGGGGTTCTGTGCCTCTATTTGGTAGTGGCTCTAAGTGTCTTCTCCCATTCCAAATCGTTGCCTAAAACTTAGGAAATTGCCAAATCTCATGGGAGGCATGTGGGGCTTTTGGGTTACCAAAACCCTAGAGTGTCCCACCCCCTTTCCTCCAAATTATGTCTAGTTTCATGGTGTCTCTTGGGTGGAAAGTGCATGCGTGTCAAAAGACTAGAGGTTGGTGGACTGGGCATGCACCCCAAGTTACACTAGGGTTCCAAACCCTAATTTGAAGTGTTGGCCAAGTTCTAAGGGCCTTGTTGGGCCTATCTTATGGGCATAGATGCCAAAAACACTAGGACAAATAATTAACTAATAAAAGCCCAAGGTTATATAAGAACTCTAAACCTTATGCACGGCCCAACATGGGGACATAAGACAAACGAAGACTTGGCTAAGTCCGAGTTATCACACATTATTGAAGCTTAGGTAAAATAATAAAAACTTCCATAAGTTAAGCATAAACTAATCAAAACCGATGCATGCTAGATGATCAACACAATATAGAATTAAAGCCTATTATGGCATGCTTCCAACCTCGAAATTAAACCTTCAAAATTCATTCCAAGACATTAGCAAATCATATAAAATCATATCAAGTCGTGCCATGGCTAAAAATTTGACTCAAAGTAATTTATTTCATCAAAACATCAAATCTGACCCAGTTTGACATTAGCATGCTAAACCTTAATTAAAATCAATCAAGACCTCATTCCCATGTCATAAATTAAAGCCTAACATGTCATTCTAACACTTAACAAAAGATATGACGAGATTACTTACATAAATTGTAGCCCTTAAAGCTCCCAAAACAACTTCACTCAAGAACACTCAAGAGCTCTAAAGAAGTTCACTCGGTTTCACCCTATTGCTTAGTACAGAGGAGAAATGCTCTCAAGACTCAAGAGAAGGCTTGGAGGAGAGGCGTGGAGAAATGAGGAAGTAAGGAAGTTATTTATAGGATTCAAGAGGGGAGAGGGACGTTGGCCTTCGATGAAGATGAGGCTTTGGATTGGTGGAGGTGGGAGGTGGAGTGATGAGTGAAGTTTTTAGCTTCGTATCATGCTTGGTCAGCTGAGTAGTGCCCTATATTTTTATGATTTCTTCATGGTCAGGTGTAAGAGTGAGTCTATAGGTGCAGGGGGGCTGCATTGGTGCTGAAAATAATAATAAAAAAAAAACAAAAGAGAAAAACACAAAGAAGGTCAACGGTTTTGAATAAAAATTATCTAGATTTTGATTCCATTCTTGTCTCTTCTCCTTGGTCTGAATTGGGGGCATTATTACCACCATTGAGTGGCTTTTTCAAGTGGTTAAGGGACGTAGGTGGTGGCATGGGGAGTGGCTCAACCAAGAGCAAAAAATTCAATTGAAACCCAAGGCCACTCGGTTTGGTTTCAACTAGGCTTGTAACGGAATTGGTTGGGTTTCTTGGAGAAAATGGTGTAAAAGGCGTGGGCTAGGGGTTGATTTGGTGCAATGCACATGAAGGTGCACCTAGGTGCCGATTGGTGGTGACTTGGGCATTGACATGCATTATCTACTATTGGCATGTGTTGGGTCAAATCTAAACTTCCAAATTAATCTAAGAACAATTCAAATCAATAATAAAATCAAAAAATTTCAAATCAAAAAATGTGAAAAATAATTTGAAGAAAAATTAAACTTAAAACATGGTTTAGAGGTTGTTAATCATGTGTAAATTGATTAATGCCCTTAATTCAAGTTGGAAGCTTAATTATGGTCAAGTGGGAACCTTAGGGGCATGTGGCACATCTTGGGCTTGAGGGAAAACAATGCTATGGTGTATGTGGGCTCCAATTGGAAGAATGAAATAAAAGACAAGGTATTGAGCTTCAAGAGTTGGGCTTTGGTTGGGTCAAAAGTGCAATCTAATGTGGCTTTGGAGTGGGTTATTATATGGACCTTATGTCCATATTTGTGGGGCCTATCCATGGACTCAAAGGCCTACTAGGTTGGGTCCTATCTTTGGGTCTTTTCTCAATTGGGCCAAAGTCTTGAATCTTACTAAGTTAGGCCCAATGGCATTATGCTTACTATGTTGGGCCTAATATCTTGGGTCTAATAAATTAGGCCCATAGTCTTGTGTCCAATAAGTGAGGCTTAAAATCTTATGTCTTCCAAGTTGGGCCTAGGGCCTTCATTCTTAATAAATTAGGCTCAATGGCTTTATGTCCTTTACATTGGACTTATTTTTTATTGTCCTCCAAGAAAGACTTTAAACTTTATATCTCCCAAGTTGGACCTAAGACTTTTTAACAATTTATCCTTATCCCATCACATCCTTAGTGCATCAGGACCCTAAAGTCTTATGTCCATCAAGTAGGGTCTAAAGTCTTATTACCTATCCTAAGCCTTTATATCCAAAAAGCTTGGGCCCTTAGTAAACCACCCTTTGAGCCTTATCCAATTCTATCAAATATTTAACCCAAATTACTTAGCTCATTAAAACCCTTCAATATGCCATGTGTCATTCCCTTATACGCCTCTTAGCTTCTTATCCTTAAAGTTAATAAAGCATTAAAAATTCTCCAAAATAATATTAATAACCAATCAAGCTCCAAAAATTTCATTTTCCTCAAAATCAATATTGTACTAGAATCTTCTAACAATTCTACTAAACCCAAAGTATCCAAAATTATTTTTATTCTCAAATAGCTCAACTCCTAAATAATTAGGATTAAATCTACAAAGGTCAAGGCCTAAAGAGCTTTTTAGGTGGGTTGTTTCACAGTGCATATGGGAAACTGTGATGATACAATACGTTCTTATATTAATGTTAATGTTAATGTTAATGATGGCTTAATGATGATGAAGTGTTATGTTATATTCTCTGTAAGAAAATGTGCATCAAAGCTTTTTTTGAAAATGTTGAGGAATCTGTGTGAGAGACAAATATTGATTTTTTGCATATCATGCATTTCATATTTATCATTTATTATGTATAATTTATCTTTGTGCACGTTGGTTGTTAACTTATTGAAATTTCAAGGAATCTCACTGTGGTAGTCCCACTACCATTCCACCCGGAATGGTAGAAGTTGTATCAGGACTAGACGAGGACAGACAGGATGGACTGATGGATCCGACTGATTGAAGAGGAGCCAGACCTCAATCAAAGATTAGACCTTATTTTGATGTTCATAGCTTTAACTCTACGTACTTTAGAGCGTATGAAAGAGTTGATCTAACTATGGAGATTTGTTATTTTAAGTATATTATATTAAGGATTTGCTACCTTTAAGTTCGAACTTATGATGGTTATTAATGCTATTGGGATGTTTTAGTTCATTCTGGCATGAGTTATATTTAGTTGTCTCTATTCCCCTGCTATTATTGCATACTACTAGTTGCATTCTAGGATGCATTATATATTAACTGTCATGAATGGGGGTCCGTAACCTTGTATTGCATATCTCGATGCTCTAAGTCTCCGTTCCATCCTAAGCAGAGGTTTGAGGGCGTCACACAAAGTGTTAGAGTTGAGCTCAACTAAGTAAGGCTTTTATATGAGCGAAGTAACTCTCATGGGCGTCACGATTCTTGACATAGGTTGGTTGGTAAATCGGAGATCCTCCACTTCTAGGTATACACTAGATGGAAGGGGTGACATGGATGAAATGAAGTGTTTCTGTGTGTCTCAGAGTTCGGGGAAGGGATGAAGAGCTCAGTCTACCACTTGTGAATGTCGCCTACATGGTGGGAAGCTTCTGTGTGTCGTTGAGCGTATTTGAGTCCGTAATCCTCATTTCCCATGCATGCTCCATACTCCTTGTAGAAACATTGCCATTTAGTCTTATCTCTTATGAGGGCACCTGTTACCCTCTGAGTGCTCCTAAAACTTCTTTCAATCACACCTTATTTATTTTCATACTTTGCATCTTAGCCCAGATTTTAGGGCAAGGAACATATCCCAATACCTATTTCATGTTCATGGTGTTTAATGTGAACTTCTCGCTCATTTCCTATTTGTTGGCCCTGATGTCTTTACTTACTGCCAAATTTGCTCGTCTTAACTTTTCTCATTAATCTTGCTTGCTCCATGGTCACCTTGCATGTGCTTTTGAGAAATGACGCTTACTCCATTTGTTTGCTACACTTTTCTTGAATCTTTTCCCTACCTAGGGCAATGCTTACTTGGGTCTTTGTTCGCCTAGGCTTTTTGCTCACCTTCCCCGCTAGACAGGGCTTTCCCTTGAGCCCGAGATGGCGAATCTCATTGTCTTGTGCGTGGGGTTCCTACCCTCGAAGGGCGTAATTCTCACATCATTCCTTTCCTTTCTATTAGTTTATGTTCCATTCCATTCCTTAATAAACTCACAAACAAAGCCTCATCTTCAAATCATGTTAACCTACATATATAGGACTTCAAATCATGTAATACATTCATCAAAACACGTGGTATAGCTACTAAGAAAATAAATCCTAACTCATATGTCCAAACTGATAGATAACTTGCAGAAAAAATGATTTCTAGATTTGTCTTGTATCTTCGTAACAAATGGTCGATTTATTTTTGGGTAAACGATGGGGATTGAACTCGCACGTGGTGGATTCACAATCCACTGCCTTGATCCACTTGGCTACATCCTCCCCTATCCCCGCACTGGTTTAAGTCTCTATCTACGATCAGATCCTTTCCAAACCCCCCTATGACCGCTATCAAAGAGAAGCTTTTTCCTATACTATAGTTACAAGTCTATTGTTGTATTTTGGAATTAGGGGAAGCAAAAATTCTAAAAGGTTTTTTTTAAGATTTCATCACCGAACCAGAATTAATTCAACTCGATAGATTTCAAAACATCACATATCTTAACCAAAATGCATGCTTTATCAAGTTAAACATTAATCCAAAATTTTCCATGCCGAAACCAATACTACTTATATTTCTTTTTCTTCAATTCTCATCTTAAAATTTAATATAAACAAAAAGTGTATGAGAACTTGCATAAATGGCAAAACTTATGCTAAGGATTTTTTTTTTTTTTTTGCAACTATGTTGAGGTAAGTTTTTGTGTTTTTACAAGAGGAATTGTGAGAATTTTGAGAGAAGTGAGGAAGGAGACCTCAGCATAAGCAGATGGGAGGCATGACTCTAAAAAATAAATAATAATGTTATATATAGTGATGGAATACATAAATATCGTGTAGTTGTTTTAAAAAATAATGTAACTTATTATTAAAAAATATAGACTTATATTTATTTATTTATTTTTAAATAATTACATGATATTTGTATATTCACAAATATAACTATCATTTCTTAAATAATAAACACGAGAAATGGAAAGAGTGGGAGAAGAAAAAGTTAGTCATTGACCTTTATCCTCTTGGACACTTGCAAGATCCTAAACGTCCCAACTGATTTTTTCCGCAGCAATCTAAGCCATTCATTTGGTTGTTCATTGGCAGCTAGTGGATGCCATGTGGCTTGTCACGTCGCTGCCAAGTCACATTTTTTAATAAATTCTATTTGTTTTGATTAAAATTAAATCTATTTTAAAATTTATGAAAATTTTTATTCTATTGGATTTCTATTACGTCTTTATTCATTTTATCCGAGTACCCTTTCGTTTCCCTCGGGTTTTTACAAGATTAAATAGTTCGATACGGAGATATATCACCCATTTAAATAGTGAAATGAAATTAAATAATTTTAGATAAAAATTAAAAATTATTATTAAATTTAAAAAAGTTAAACTATTTATCGTATTTTATATAAAAATTTAAAAAAATTATAATAATAAAATGAGATAAATGAAATGAAATGAGTTGAAATGATTTCTCAATTCAAATTGGGCCATAATTAAGCTTGAATCGGAGGACAATTTCAAATGAAGATCAACTTATTCCCTTCACTAGTGGTGTATGAAAAATGTTGGGGAAACGACTCTGCCTTTGGACCAGTTTTTATCTGCCTTTGAACAATTGTGTCTTTCTTCTCTCGTATTCAATCTGTGCTTTTCATCTTACATGCTTGATTTATTAATTTTTTTTTTATGCACCTAACGCGTTGGTAGTGTACAATGAACTTTCACGCTCAAACCCCGTACATACCAAAAATAATTCTTGAATGTACTATAGTTTAACTTCTTTATGACTATATTCTGATTGGGACCTAAGATATATTGACAGTGCTGGTAAGTTTTGTTCAACTGTTTAGGAAAAAAAATCAATATTTGGTAAAAGAGAAAATCTACTCTTAGGCCATTTTTTTACTCCAACACCACAAACCTAACGTGACGCATCCGGTTTGATCGGCATATCACGGTTTTACACTCAACTCCATCATTGCCTGTCCCTTTTCCTCATAAATGCAAACGAGTACTCCTATACATAGAAATCTTGGTACACTAAGGTTGTATTTGGTTCCTGAACTTAGTTGAGTTCAACTGAGTTCAGTCTAACCTTAAATTGAGTCTAATATCTAAACACTTAACTTTTAAATTACTAAACTCATACTAACTCAAAATCTTCTTACACGTAGGACTCACAGCCTTTTTCAACTTAAAACATCTTTATACGTCGGACTCACAATCTTTTTCAATTTTTTATAAAAGTACTAAACTCATCTTAACATTCAAACACTCTTTAAATTTAGTTTAGATGAGTCTCACATAATTCTCTTCACTATTCAACTCACTACTATTCATAAAAATTTAACTCAGTTGAACTCAGCTCAACATTTAAACATAATTTAAAATGCCCTAGGTAATTGACTTTTTCCCAAAATATTAGAGAGTGGGTGATGGTGGAGGGATAATAGATAGCTTTCATATTCGGCGTTTGTTTCAGTTAATATAAGGATGATCAGTTTACAATTTGGTTTTGGCATTAAGCGCCACATGCATAGCTTCTACAAAAATTTACCGATATTAGAACATCAACATCTCTCCTATCTCT
The DNA here is from genome assembly GCF_004785595.1 of Juglans microcarpa x Juglans regia. Taxonomy (NCBI): domain Eukaryota; kingdom Viridiplantae; phylum Streptophyta; class Magnoliopsida; order Fagales; family Juglandaceae; genus Juglans; species Juglans microcarpa x Juglans regia. Next base: position 11,182,733 of record NC_054599.1, on the reverse strand, counting down.
CGCTCGAACCCCACATCATCGCCACATGCAAAGCTTCAGTCTTGCTTTTTTGTTCTTTGTATAAGATTAGTCCTCTACTCATCTTTCCCTCAATTCTCAAACACCACGCACCGATGATGTATAAGAAGATAAAATAACACAAAAAAGGGAAAAAAACTATGAGTTGGCGGTGCTGTGTAAATATTTAATAGAATATATTGAGGACAAAAAGTAAACGATGAGAAAACAAAAGCAAAATGGAAAAGAAAAAGGAGAACAGTAAAAAGGGAAGGTGGAGAGTCCACAATAATGAGCATCGAATGCCCTATTGGGATTCGCACTGTTTTGCTGAATTCCAAGATCTGCAGCCATTAGTTATTTTATTTGGAAATTGGGTATTATAATTTAAAAAAAAAATCGAAATAAGAACCTTTCCTCATTGATCAAACCCATCTTGGTTTGCCTCTCTCTGAGCCTCCCATTGGCGTAGCCATAATATAAGCTTCTATCTCTCTCTTTTAACACAGAGAGAGCGAGGACTAGGGAGTTTGTAATTTACTAATTTGTATAAGTAGTAGTGGTGAGAGAAAAAGGCAGAAGAGCCAATTAGAGCTCCGTCGGAAAGTTTCACCCGTAAAGGAAGCTGTAGTGTAGGTTTCCTCAGTCATCAATCGATTCAAGCCCCTTTTTCTACCTCGTTTATCTGCCATTTGGGTTTTAGAGCTTCCTGAGACGAAGATCATCATGATTTTGGAGGTTCTCTTATCAATTATGTTTACTGTTTGGTCTGATATTTCCTTCTAATTTGTGTGAAATTATGGACGACTCTTGGGTTTTTCACGGGCCAAGGTACTACTAGCCTTGAGCCCAGAAATAAGTGATTTTGCCGCGGTTCTGGAATCTGGGTGTCGAATTTCAGTTTTATTGGCCAGGGTTATGAGTTGTAAAATTTGGAGGCCTATGATGTGGTAGAGTTTGGGGAATTCGTAGCGAAACGGCAGCGACTAACGGCGGGATTCATCGCGGGGAAACTTTAGGTTCTGCTATGAATCGGCAGGCGATGTCGTTTCATTCCGGCGCAATCAAAAGCACGTCCGAGATGTTTCCGGTGGGGAATTACTTTGGGATGCACAACACTGGAGACTTGGTCTTTTCAGGGAATTATTCCGGAATCATTAACAACAATCCCGTGTTAAGTGAGGCTGGGAACTCATCATGTTCTTCTCTTGTACTTGACTCGGTACCCGGGCTCAAGCACGATCCCGGGTTGGCCGTGGAGTGGTCTGTCGAGGAACAGCGCAAATTGGATGAAGGCCTAGACATGTAGGTCCTCCTTCAGGAATTTATTTTTTCTTAAAAAATTTGTTTTGTCTTGTACGTGATAAAAGTTTAAAGTAATTCATATTATTACTTGTCTCTAGTTTATTACATGGTAGTTGACTTGTGCTATCTTGTCTTCTATTTGTTTCTGAATTGTTGTCTGTTAACTATTTCGACAGTTGCTCCCCTGAATGTTGTGAGGGGGATGATCTCATGGACTTATTGAAGACTTGAAGTTATAGTCTTTGACATGATTGGTATAAATCTTGAAACGACAAAGACATCTAATGAAATTCAAACGCACGTACACACATCATGTTTTTTTTTTTTGTTAAGTCACACATATGTATTTAACATTTGGCAAAGCTTCAAACGTTATAATTTCCCTGTTCATTAAATTTCATACACTCTGCTCTTGTGGCACCAATTTGCTGGCTCTATTATCTTATTTAGTGCCATAAACTTCTTGCAATTTAGCATATTAAATTTTCGTCGCTTCAATTTTCTCTTAAAATTTCTTTTCCAAGGTTATGGGTGTTTTCTGGCTTCTCCTAATTTCTGTTTGGAATGTTCTTTTCTCGTTGCTTCAATAACCCTTGTTTCCATACGACTTTATGAATGCTTGTAACATCAAGCTCTTCAAGTATTAGATTTCTTCCTTTTTTTTTAAAAGTTCTTTTACTTTGTTATTTTAGAGTTAATTTTTTATTTGATTTTTTTGTTCAATAATTAATGTGTTGGTATTACCTATAAAAAATTTATTTTGTTGATATTGTTTGTGACTCTTTAGATTTGCTGATGAACCATGTATCATGAAGTATATCAAGATTGCTGCAACATTGCGTGATAAAACTGTTCGTGATGTTGCTTTGAGGTGTAGATGGCTGACGGTAAGCTGTTCGTAATGTATTTTCAGCTTCGTCTATATTTTTTTCAACTTTGGAACTTTATCCAGATTATTGATTGTTAATTTGGCTAGCTTATATTGATAATTATGTGATTTAGTGGTTTCCTTTGGTCTGCTGAAGAGGTTTAGTTGAATGAATACATAAATGATGCTATCTAAATCAGTAGGAGGGGAAGTCTATAAATAAAGACTATGCCGTCTAGCCTGCATATATTCTTTCTTGCTTCCTATTGCTAATTCTATGGCTATTGAGTTGGCAAAGCTGCAGATTGTGGGAGGGGGTGGTGAGGAATTCTAATATTCTCAATTAGAATGCAATGTGGTGAGATGGAGGAGTGAGAATCTGAAAATTGACTTATCTCTAATCAAGCATGTTAGGGAGATTTTTCTGGCAATTGGGAGACTAGAGAATTCACTGTTACGATGCATTATTTGGGTTATAATTGGGCATGGTTTGGGTGTCAGGGGATTTCTATTCTAATTTAATTTTTTTTTAATTTTGAAAGTTGAGTATTTCTGTAATTTTTTATAGATAAGTGTTAGTTTTACACACAAATCTTAGAAAAGAAAGCTTAAATGCTGAGTTGACTTAATGTTTTCAGATTTTATTGGTTGGTTCTCCTAGGTATTTAGTTTGATTTAGTTGTTGAAGATCATATGGTTCTAGTTCTATAAGATTTGTTTAGTCCCATGTAAATATTGATGTAACCTTTCAATTCTATGTAGAGAGTTTTACCAAAATTTTACATCAATTAAGCTTTGAAGTTTATGTGGTGTAATTTTTTTTTACCTGAGCTGTGATGTATATAATGTCTAGATCTATCTTCTTTTAAAAAAGCCAGATGGGGTATATTATAAAGTCAAAAGGCATAATCATGTATGGGCATGTGTACATTTCTGACAGAAAGTGTGTGTTGACTCTTGTGCAAATTCCAGCATAGACCCATTGATTAATATTTTGCATTTATTGATTATTTTTGTTGTTGTAGAATATATATGAGTGTTCTGCATTTGTTCTAATTAAGCATATGATAACTTTAGTCCATTGATCTGTCTTAAAAGTACACATAACACCTTTTGCAGAGCAAGCGAAGAAAACCTGATGAACATAGCATGGGAAGAAAGGTGAACAATCGTAAGGTATGCTACTGACATTACGCTTGTGATATATATATATATATATGTGTGTGTGTGTGTATATATATACTAGTGATTCGAAATTCTCTCTTATGTTATGTAACTGTAGGATGTTTTCACTCAAGATCCTCAGAAAAAATTAAAAATTAAAAATAATTCTTAAGATGAAAAAATTCGCCACTTCCGATATTGAACTCATTTAGCCTAACATCAATATTTATTTCCCCTGATGTTCTTCACTTGTCCATATCCCAGTGCCGATCTGTATTGCCAATACTTGTGGCTTCTATTAGATTAAGAGGATTACTTATAAAAAAATAAAAAAATAAATTAAGAGGTGCTCGTTTTTTCTTTCTGATTTATATGCTTGCATTTTTTCTTTCCCTCATCTATTATCTTTTGTCGGCACCATTGACTCTATCGACGTATAATTTCATCCTGTGAAACTTCAGCATCAGGTTTCACAGGAAGATATCACTTATGATTGCATGCAATATATATTCGTAGGTTGCTAATGTAAGATTTATAGATCATCACTGGATTAGTGACATAGATTCCCATATTTTGAACTTATTCTTTTGTTCAATTTGCTGAGCTGTAAGACTATAGAGGTGACCTTTTTTAATTTATTGAATGAATTAATTTCTTTAGAATGTTGATTGAAGCTGGTATGCTAATGATCTTGCTTCTTCAGGATAAGCTGGTAGAGTTGTCCTCAAAAACCAATATACCTGCTGTGCCACCAAACATGGTTCCAAATTCCATCATGATGCACCATATGGATCAGAATGAGAGTATGGCTTATGAAGGTTAGTTTTTTTAATATGATCTGTGAAATATTGCTATTATTACTATATTTTTTTATTGGTAATCAAGAAGTTTTATTCATAAAAGTAGGCAAAGCCCAAGCACAAAGGGAGTATACATGAGAAGTACCTAACTAGAGTTTACTTATTATTAGTATGTATAAAATTATTAAACTGCTAATTCAGCAGTTTAATAATACACAATCTAAGTGGTTGCTTGTAACATGATACTCGGGTGACCTATCAAATAAATATTATCTGATACTTCGGTGAGTAGTTTTTTTCTGAAACTAGTGGAAGGCTGTAAGACCCTCATCCTCATGGAGTGAGGAATGCTGCTAACGTAAACATCACATGAGCATGTTGTAAGAAGATTCTATAAACATTAATGAGAGTAATGCATTTTGGAGAAATATTTGAAGCTGTTATGTTTCGAAGCTGTTTCTGGATTAACAATGTTCTTTTTGATAAGTAGTTTCTGGATTAAGAATTAATCTTTCCAAGTCTGAAATTGTTCCAGTGGGTGTGGTCAGAAATATTTTGGATTTGGCCAATATTTTGGGTTGTAAGGTAGCTTCGTTACCTATGAGATACCTTGGACTACCTTTGGGTGCTCCTCACAAATCAGTTTATATTTGGGATGGGGTGATTGAGAAGATTAGGAGGAGGTTATCTGGCTGGAAAAAAAAATATTTGTCTAAAGGTGGAAGAGTTACCCCGATTAAGAGCACATTGACTAATCTCTCCACTTATTTCCTCTCACTCTTTCCTTTACCAGTTGGGGTTGCTAAAAGAATTGAGAGGATTTATAGGAATTTCCTGTGGGATGGTAATGGGGAGGAAAGAAAGTTTTATTTGGTGACTTGGAATAAGGTTTGTCTTCTAGTTTCCTATGCAGTGTTGGGAGTGCGAAATTTAAGACTTTTCAATCAATCTCTCTTTGGGAAATGGCTTTGGAGGTATCATAATGAGAGTAATGCATTTTGGAGAAATATTGTGGATGTTAAACATGGGAGGATGTGGGGGAGTTGGTGTACGAATGAAGTAAGAGGGATGTTTGGGGTGGGTTTGTGGAAGTCTATTGTGACATCCCAGACTTTGCCAAGTCTCCGTTCATATTATTATTTGGATATTATTTTATTTAATGGATCGTGCTAGGTGTTAGAGGAATGCCGTGAGATATGTTCTATTTATTTGGATTTTAGAATTTTAAGCATAAGAGCCCACAAGAGAAAGAAGAGGAAAAAGCCAACAAAGGCTCATGTGGATTTCGGCTAACCTAATTAGGATTAGGGTTTGGAAGCCTAATGTTGATCACTAAGGATAGAGGAGGAGCCACATGGCATGAAAAGATCTTTTTGTTTTTCTAGAAGCTCATCATTTGAAACCTAGGAAATTAGCAAAGTGTGACACTTGTCCAACATGCAAAGAGGTTCTAGAAGGAAGTGAGTGGATGAGACAGAGAGGATTTGGCTACCTAGGGAACATGCCAACCCTCACCAAGCAAGAAATCTCAGTAAGTAAACAAGCAACAGACAACAAATATCACAAGCATATAAGAGCAAACCACAAATGAATGCATGGACATGTACTTTGACATAAGCTTGACATATGCAACATAGACCTTAAAACATCTTTTAATCTCTTAACACATGTTCATATCGTTTGAGCTTGGGTTCTTGCTCTTGTCATAACATATCATGCCATTTCTTATCATAACGTATCATGATATGATCTTATCATTTCATAACATATCATGGTATATCATAACATATTGTATCATATCATATCATAGAGCTCAAACGCCTTAATCATTTCTTGTAACACATGGTTGGACACCTCATGGCTCCTGTAAGCACTGTGTTCCCCGCTAGTTATCGCATCATCCAATGATCCTCTTTGATCAAGGTGATTACGTCATATTCTTAAACATATTCATTACGACAGTTCGCTTATTTCGCCTTCAGCGTATGAAACCCACTAGTTTTAGGTGCAATCTTGCTTCGACATCCTTTCCATAAGGAACCATTCGAGGCCTGTCGACTGTACTTCGTCGGCCCAGGAGTCTCCACTCGACTTTAAGCACTCTAGTATGGACAGAGAGTTCCACTAGGGCATTTTCCCGTCCTAGCATTTGGAGTCGTGACAAAACATTCCTTGACTCTTCTTTCGAAAACACTTACCCAAATGCATGAGACATGGACTTATGATGCTATACTCTCTCATACTCATGAAACATGCGAAAATCGAGACATATAACACTAAGTAGCAATATGCATCTCTTGATAAGGCTTGAAATCACCAGAACATGCAATCACATGATGAATACGCATAAACATAGCTGATTCATGATCAACGAAGCATAAAACAGGTTTGAAAACCCTAATTCTAGCCTTGGTAGATTCATATAAGTCCTCAAAACATAACTTTTCATCATCACAACACATGCTCTCATTCTTCTACACATTCAGTTGATCTTATTAGCAAACACCTTTACATGTAGAAACCGAAACCAAAACATAGCATATTAGAAGATAAGATTCAACCAATAATCCCCACAACATGGCATCATATCTTCCCAACGAAAACCGAGTACATACAACACAGGAGAAACTAGATTCAAACAAGAATAATCCAACACGAGTTCACAATATATATACTAGTGTTATCAAGAGTAGGTTGAAGGTCTACTTACAAAAATCCAACGAATACAATAGCAACAATCTGAAAAAGCATGTTGAGAATCATTAGACAAGATTAGGAGAAAAACCCTAATCTCAAAGGTGAGTGTGAGTGTTGTGGGTAAGGTTTTGCGAAATCATCTTATATGGCAATAAAACTCCAAAAACCAAAACCTCTTAAGGATAAAACCCTATCTTTTCTACATGTGATGGTCGTGGCTCTCCTCCTCTCCAAAGTTTCATGCTCACTTGCTCAAGGCAAGAAAATGCTTCGGTCCCTTCTTCCCCTTCGGGTCCAAAGTTTCACACTCCTCGCTCCAAACATACTTGGCATTCTTCTTCGTTAGTGGACTAGAGAGTTTGGACCAAGTATCAAGTTTCCTTAAGCAAGCTAGTGAGACCACTGTTGAGGCAAAGGAGATTGCAAGGGACTTAGAACATCTGGTACCCGAGCCCTAGAAGTCACATGGAATCTTTTTATGTTAACTCAAGATGGAGCTGTAGTAGTGGGGAGATTGAGAACCTAAGAATGTTTTGTGGCAAAAGATATGTCTTAAAATGGTCCTGTGTTTTGGGAGACTTTTGAAAGCAATATCTATTTTGGGAGTACCTTAATGAAGTTCAAACTTTTGTGATGCTTACACTTCGGTACCATGATTTTTCCGCTGCGAATTACTGCATAATGCTAGATTTATAAGTGCATTGCATCTTATCTGTCATGTACGAGGGGTATGTAGCCTTGAGTTACATGTCTCAACGCTTTAGTTACCGTCCAATCTCAAGTGGGGGCTGGGGGCATCATATCTATTCGGCTGGGATGGGACTTTGCCAAGAATACGAAATTCAAGGTGGGGGATGGGGCAAAGATCTATTTTTGGCATGACACTTGGTGTGGGGATTCACCTCTTAAGGTTGTTTTCCCTCATCTCTTCAGGATTGCTAGAGATAAAAGGGGCTGATTCCTATCACTTTTCTAACAATATGATTTGATGGATTGTGGAATTTATTAGGGATGTGCAGGATTGGGAAGTATGTGAAGTTTCAGAATTATTAGGAAGATTATATGAGATGAAGCTTGATCAAAACAGGGAGGACAGTTTGCTGTAGGTGCATACAGTTAATTCCAGATTTTCTGTGAGTTTTTTTTACAAGTCATTAACCAGTCATGGGATCAAAGATTATCCATGGAAATGTATTTGGAGAGCCAAGGTGCCTAGTAACGTTGCTTTCTTCTGCTGGCTGGTGTCTCTTGGGAAAATACTAACCATTGACAACTTGAGGAAGAGAGGTTTTCAGGTGGCTGAATGGTGTTTTGTGTAAGAAGGATGGTGAATCTATTGATCATCTTTTCCTTCATTGTGAGGTGGCAACATTGTTGTGGAATGAGATTTTTGCAAAGGTTGGCATTTTCTGGGTGATGCCTATGCATGTGGTGGATTTCTTTGCATGCTGGCCAGGTAGTGAGGGGAGAAGTAACAACACTGATGTGATGAAGATAATCACCCTGTGCTTGCTTTGGTGTTTATGGTTAGAAAGGAATGGGAGGTGCTTTGATAATTGTGAATGTTCTATGGGGGAACTTAGGGAGTTTTTCCTTAGTACTTTAAGCTTTTGGGTGAAGAATTTTGTAAGGAACGGGAATGATTGTAATGTTTTGCTTTAGTTGTATTCTGCTTTAGCTTGTAAGTAGGTGTTCTCATTTGTATACATCCTGTGTACTTGGGCTATGCCTATTAACTTGGAATAAAATTTCTCTTATTAACCATCAAATAAAAAAAAAATAAAAAATAAAAAAACCTTTATGTGTGTTGGCTGCCAAACAATAGAAAGTTATCTAGGGTTGTCGGCCCAATAGCAGATTGTGACAGATTGGGGTTTTGTAATTTGCCTATGAATCCCTTTAAATTCATTCTAATTGCAAGATAATCAAGGTCCTAATTTAACCTAAACGGTGAGATAAATCAACACACACAAACAAATGATTATTGACACAAAGTGCGCAGAAATTCATAGACCTGTGGGCCTGAGCTCAAAATTCACCCCAAGTCTTGGGCTGTCCTGGGCTTGAGTGTGACAAATGCTCTGTAAGTTAGTGCTCAAACAATGTTTTCAACTCTAGGGGTGGGGTGTTTCCAATAACTTTTGATGCTTCGGTGGTAAAATGTTGAAACTTTGATCCATATTTTATGATATGGCATTTGATTGGGGAGGGGGACTGTTGGGTTGAATACAAAAATTTTAGCCATAACTTAATGTTTTGATAATCTTAACTGTATTACAGTCTGTCAATTTGCCGTGAAATCACCAATTATGCTTCTGTTTTGTGTCTCTCTTCCACCCCCCAACTGATATATGTTGACTCAGATTTATCTGTTAAAGTCGCAAAGGTGTATAAATGTTCCTGTTTATTTATTTACATGTTTGTTTCGTAGGTTGAAACTTATCCAGTTTTTACTGATAATTTCTTTTCTCTGGTAGTCTCTGGAACAGGTGGTCCAATGAAGCATCTCTTGGAACAGAATGCTCAAGCTTTTGACCAAATTACAGATAATCTTTCAATATATAAGGTGAAATAGAATACTTATACTCTTAAGTTCCATCGTGATTCTTTTACGATAAATTTGCAAACAACAAATATTAGCTCCACCATGTGCAACGATATCATATGTGAAACAAGTGCACTTTACTTTTATTATTATTATAAAAACAAGCTATGATTAGTATTATTTTTTTTCAAAAAAACCCTTGTTCATTCATGGATGCTAGATATCTCCCTTTGTAAAATCAATATAATATGCTTTGAGCACATTACATGTGTAATACTATCAGTGCGAAGAATAAACGACAGCATGGATAATTACGCTACTTGTGTGGACCTGCCATTCCATAGAATTCACCCAAGGGTAATTGCATAAATTCTAAACTACTCCTTAATCATTAGAGCAAAACTGCTAAAAAAATATGTTAATGATTTGTCGGTTTTAAGTTTTTTATTTTTATTTTTTATTTTTAGAAGTCATCCCGGGAAAAGGAAAAAAATTCTCGTGGGCTACAAAATTACTATTAGCACATTTTAGATGTTTGTGATGGAACAACATAGACAATGTGCACAAAAGCTGAAGCATTTATCTCTTGATGCGTGTAATTCAGTGGTCCAGTGACCATGTTTTCTAGCAATACTTCTATAGACAATGATACTTTTGCTTGATAAAATTCTTTCAGAAGCAAGTGGTAGAATAACAATACTAGGAAATTTCCCAGCTATGCATATGCCAAATTAACCCTAGCATTTGATTATGCATATTATTATCTATATCTAATTAACGAAATAAATCAGTGGCTTTATGATTATCATACATCACCAATTGATAAACCAATGTCTTTTATTTAGTAGCGGTATAATTGATTGGCAAATTCAGGCACTTCGAGTAATTAGCCCATTTTTTTCTTTTATATGTATTGAATTTTAGTTTGAAGATGTTAAATAGTTTAAAATAAAGGACATAAAGCTGGTCAATCCATTTACATCCAAAACAGGTGTTTGCTATTGCAAGTGCAAGTATGAAGATGAATTCGTGGAATACAACATAAGATGTGGTAATTGCAAATAGATATTGGTAAAGTTTTGCATGGTAGCATTAGGCTTTGAGGTAGTTTTCCTTTCTCCCATCTTTTATATGTTTGGTGCATATTAGGATGTGATATGAATTAGTTGTTTCGCAATTCCTATTTATTTGATCTTTTTAAGCTCCTCAATCTTTTATCTGAGAACTGAAATAAATTTCTCTCTTTGGCATGAACAAATAAAACAAAAGAGGAAATCAAAATCTATTCTATTTGTTTGTTGTTTTACATTTTTCCCCTGACAAGTGAAAATCATACTGGGTTATAAGCTCTAAACATAGAACCTGTGGTGCCCTCTTACTGAGTGTGTAGATCTTCTCACCCTTATCTTCAGCAACATGACACTAGTTGTCTTACCTTCATAAGAATAACTGTGGTTTCCTACTTCTGTAAACAGTGGCAGGATAACATCAATATCTTCAGTCAGGCGAGAAAGAACATTTCTGCTATCTTAAACGAGTATGTGAATATTTATAATATATTAATTTTAATCAAAATACTATACATTCCTGTTCTGGTTTATGTTTGGTTTTAGGATTTGTGTTGCATGAATCCTGTTTCAATTTTTGTAGCATGAGAGAGATACCCGGCATAATGAGCGAAATGCCACCACTGCCTGTATGCATAAACGAGGATCTTGCAAATAGTATTATCTTGTATAATACAACCTAGGTAAGTTCTTGCTTGAGTAACCTCAATTTGCATACCTTTTTTTGTTGTGGCTGAGAGGGAGGGTGGAGCTTTGCTCTTTCTTCACTATGATGTCTTTTTTTTTTTTTTTTTTTTTAACTCTTATATTAGGAGTTTGACAAATATTTTTATATTCAATTATGGTTCAGAATTGTGGTGACTGAATGGATTATGCACAAAATTTGAACAGAGATTTAGCAATTCAAGCAGACAAAATCAACCCTGATGGACTGCCTTAAAAATTTAAATATATGAGCTCACCTGAATACAAAATTCTTCTTTACCGAGGCCGAGTTGCTTACATCTTGGGGGAAACATGCACATGAGGAGCCTAGCCTTATTTTCAATTTTTGGGCTTCTACATGTCTTCGGCTGCGTCCTTGTTTATTTTGACCTCTGCAGGCAAAACTTGTACCGTTCTCTGTGTATAAATTATATGTGGACAAAGTGATAATACAGGTACCGATTTAGATGGAAGGCACTTTTCGTCATTTTCTAATGTTAATTTTCACCTGTCATTTGAAACCCTAAGTGGTGGTGGCCTTGGTCTTGAGGTGTCACTCCTTTCAAGTTTCAAGATTCAACACTTCATGAGTGTGAACAATCATTTGGTGTCACACTCCTTGATGAAAAGCCAGCTATTTAACTAGTTCTGTATAGAAAAATTTTTGAGGGTGTGGTGTACGGGACTGAGGTTTATTCTATAGGGTGGGTCCGAAAGATCCTGCCTTGGAGAGATTCCTGACTTAAATTAAAAAAAAAAAATCACCTTTCATTTATTTTGCATACTAAAATAATTTTAGTATGCTCACCTAGGATTGATAGACGGTCAGTCCGGACCAACCGTTTCAATCTGGACTGGACTGAGATTGAGATTGGTCAGTCTTGGTCCATGTTTTAGAGGACCGAAAGGATTCGGTCTGGTTCACGGTCTAAGGTTTTTCTACCCCGAACCGGACCGAACTGAATGAAAAATAAAAATAAAAATATATTTTATATATATTATTTATATAATAATTGTATAATTAATAATATTTTATATATATCTTCATCTAATCTATCACTATTAACAATATAAAATTTTAAATATATTATTAACACTTGTTAATATTCTATCAATTAACTAATATATAATATCAATTAGTTAATTATATAGTAATTATATAAATTAATATTTTAATTTTTATCTAATTTATTATGATTGACTATATAAAATATTTTTTTATTAAGTTTGTTACATAATCTACATTAATAAGTTATTTAATTTAGTAGTTTAAATAATTTTTTTATTAATTGATTTAAAAAAAGAAAAAAATAAGTAGGCAAAACCGAATAGACCGTCTAGACCGATAGTTATCGGTCCAATCCGGTCCCTAAGGGTGTTCAGTCCAGTCCAGTCCGGTCCTGAAAAATGATGGACTGAAAATATTCGATCCATTGCAAGACCGGACCGGACTAGACCGACCACTTTGCACCATCAGCACACCTTAATTTTTACTTTTTTCTTTTAATTTCTTTTTATAATAAAAATGGACGTAGTGGCAGGGTACTGTAACAGCACGATGGTGTGAAAGGGGCAGAGTTGAGGAAGGATCTGGAACTGAAGTGTAGAAGTACATGGTAGAAGTGAAGTTGTGTTCTGACCTCAGGGCTCGACGGCTCATGGGCCTTTTGTTATTCCTTTATACTTTTAGTCATATTTAGTTGGACCGGATAGTATTGTTAATGGGCTTGAGCCCGTAGTGTTAGGCTTTAAGTGCAACTTTTTATTTACTTCGTTATTTGGCCCAGCCCATCATAGGGACAATTCCGTTGGACCATGCCAGCTATATATGTACTGACCAGTACTGCTCTGCAAAGTTGTCCCGAAGTTAAAAAGAAAATTCCTATTTCTAATCTCTCTTTCCCTTTTTTTCCGGAAGTTCTCACCCTCGTGAGCCATTACAGAAAATTAGAAAATGTTTGGAAAATAAGAAGAAATGAAAATTTTGTAAATAGTAGTAAGATAGTTTGAGTTAAGTATTTATTGGATTTTGAGAAATGAGAAAGAAAAAGTTGAATAAGATTTGTATGGATAATGAGTTGATCTCAACTCATCTCATTTCATTTTATCCAATCATTACAACTTTTCTAAACTTTTAAACAAAATATAATAAACAATTTAATTTTATCAAATCTCAAAATAAAAATAATATTAAAAAAATAATATTCTAATAATATTTTATTTAATTTTTAACTCTCATTTTAACTCAACAAACTCACTATCAATACCTCTACTAAAAATAGAGAGAAATTGTTATAAAATTAAAATATTGTTAGAATATAATTTCTTAATATAATTTTTGTTTTGAATTTTAAAAAAGTTGAATTATTTTTGTGTGTTTTATTTGAAAGTTTGAGAAAGTTGTAATGATTAGTATGAAAGTGTTTGTGTTTGAATGATATTTGTAAAGGAGATGAGATGAGATGAAAATTACTTACATAAAACCCCTTCATCCACAATTTACAGAGAACAATTATAGGCACAACCGCATTTAGCTTCCATACTTTGGGGATGCAAAAGTTATTGGGAACCAATATTCGTTCAAGTTCGGGAGCACTCTCCTCTTAATGTGAATTATTGTTGTGTCGACAATATTTATCCTATCAAGTATTATTCACAAGGGTATAACGATGTGTGGGTTATTGCCGAAATTTCCAAGTTTAACGAGTGGGTTTGACGGATTTAAATATTGACGGGTTTGAAATGAAACTTGTTAAATAAATTTCACCACTACGCACTCTCAATCTCCTACAAACAAAGAGTAAGATGGCTTGGGGGTTGAATGAGGCCCCTCCGATGCCTAAGTCAGTAACGATAGGAATCTTCTTGGGGTAAAATATTCGAGAGCTTCCATTAGCTTACCTGAATTCTTTAAATAGAGGACTTGCCTTCTTATGATCGATCACTTGGACTAACTGTTTTGCCCACTATTTGAAATTTAAATGCCGGAATCTTCGGGCTATCCACTCATTTTGAATGAGTGAATATCCTAATTGTCCCAAGATAAGCAGGCGAGCATTTCTGTCTTTAACAAACTGGCTTGAGCTTTATTGGGCCAGATGGGTTTGAGCCTTGAGTGGCGTGATTTGTTGGCCCCTCATGAGCCAGGCCTCGGATGGTACCTCGTGAGCCCTTTTGGTGGTCTTAAACCCCTTCCAGTTACCTCGCGAAATCTCATTACACATGGTGTGATGGGACTTTTATATTAGATGTCGTTGAACCCTTTCTGTAGAATTAATTGACGCCCCTCCAATTACCCTGTGAATCCTCATCGTGCGCCAGGCGATAGGGCTTTTTAACCATGAGGTGTTGGGCCTTTTGAATTGGGCCAAAGCCCCCCCCCCCCCCCCCCCCCCCCCCCCCCCCCCCCCCCCGGTTACCTCGCGAGTCCTTGCCACGCGTGATGCTGTGAGATTTGTTCTTGGGACAACGTTTGGGGTTCTGCTTTGTTATTCCCCTAGGACGTCTGTCAGAGCCGATACACATTCCCCTTTGTCAACTGTCACCAGTATTTATTGTTCCCTGCCAATTTTTTTTTTTTTTTTCACTTCCTATCTTCTTTCACAAGCTTCGTGTTCCCTTCCTTCTCTTGCGTCCGAAACCCTTCGTGCCTTCAAGCCCTTTCCACCTTCTTCTGGCATTATTTTCCTCTGTTTTCGGCTCATCCATGGCTATTGGAAAAGACAAAAGGTGCAAGCCCCTCTCGTGTCGGTAGTCCTTCACGTCCCCGTGAGTCTTCTGTCCATCGTGAAGGCGCTGCGGCTAACCCTAGCGTTGAAGGAGATGCTTCTCGTTCCATTGCTGGGTTTCCACCCGTTCACATTGAGAACTGGATGCTGCAAGGGACCATTTCAGTATCCCTAATTCAGTGGGGCTATCACTACCCTGCCAGCGACATGGAGTTGTTGGCATAAGAGGTATGCCAGTATCTGTTGTCCTCTATTTGGCTATGTTTTCAATGGGGCTTTGTCTCCCCTTTGTGCGGCTTGTTTGTGATGTCTTAGACGTCTTAGGCCTTGTGCTAACCCAATTGGTGCCTAATGCTTGGCATATTGTAATGGCTTGTTGCATTCTGTGGCGACGGTTCTTGGAGCCCACTGATGATGATTATCCTGACCTTACCGCTCGGGAGTTCCTCTCTCCATGGGTTTAGGTGTTTAGATAGGAGCCTTTGTAGTTTTATGTCTCGCATCAAACTGGTGCAGCTAGAGCGTAAGTATTCCTATGCCAAGGACTAGTCAAAGAAATTTTTCTTTGTTTCGGGTAGGGGATGGGAATTTCCGGCGAATGACGCCTCACATCGAGAATTCTTCGTCGAGCGTCTTGGTTGCCGTTCTTGATGACCGTGACCTTGAGCTTTTGTTATCTCCTCGAGAGGAAGCTCGCATCCTTCTGGTTCAATCTTGGATGATGGCTGACATCAGGTCCACTTGGTCTGATGCCCTCTTGACGCCCACCAACATTAGTAGATTTATGATGGTATCTAGCTGGGCCCATGTGATTGGTTGCAAAATTTTGGGTGCCCCCTCGTCGGCAGGAAACCTAAAAAGGGGGCCACCCCTAGAGGCAGGGGTAAAATGAAGAAAGCTCGCCTTGGGGCCAAGTCGTCGGATGTGTCCACCTCTTCCAAGGGTGTCCCTTTGAGGAACCCTTCAGTATCCTAGTCTAGTTCGTTAGATGACATCATGGACTAGGTAGATGCTGAACTGGACTTCATACTGGAGGCTGAGGAGGCCTTGAGGTCAGAGACTCCCCTTGGAAAAGAGTCTGAGACTTCTGTGCGAGTAGTCAATCCCGAAGGTGCCTCTCCTTTGGAGGGGGATGATCTTGTCTCTATTATGAACTCAGACTTCCTTAATGCACCTCCTGCGAGCAACCTTCCTTCATTACTAGACAAGTTTGGTGACTCGTTTAATCTTGAAGATGCTGATGAGTCGTCTCCTGCTGTTTTGACGGCTTCGGGTGGGGATACTCTTAAGTTGCCCTTTATCTTCCTGAACTTATCTTTCGCCAGCGGGAGCAGGGTGTCGATCCCTTCCTCGCCCTTCAACACTTCCTTGAGGGGGTGAGGAACCTTCTCCAACCTTTCCTGCCAGCGATCTTCAAACTGGCCCTCCCAGTGGGTCTCGATTTAGGGAGGGAGTCGTTGTTTCCCAAGTTGGCCAAACAGCCGAGATGTAAGCTCAAGCGACTAGTAACCCGTCGCCTCACACTATTCAAGAGTCGTTCACCCCAGAGGATGTTGCTGCAGTCTCCTTTCAGAATCCAAGTGCTCACCTTGGTGCTTCCACTTCTCGCCTGATGACTCTTCTAGGGCCTTCAAATCGCGCCGTGATGAGACTTTCCACTCCACCGTCCTCAAACTACATAGCATCCTTTCACTAGTGAGCTTCCCTCTTCTTTTAGTTTAACTTTTTATTAGGTTGTTACCTTTTTGTCTTGATTGGGCTTTTGCAGGGAGTTGACATGTTGGTTGATGTGCTGGTGGAAGACTATATGGAACTTGAGGAGGAAAATGACTTCATGCACTCGTTCATTGGTAAGGCCCATGGGGCTGTTGTCTCTGCCCGATAGGAGAAAGAAAAGCTGGTTGGGGAGCTTTCCTGAGTTGAAGCCACCTTTCGGGATCAAATTGCCTCTCTCCAATCTGAGTTGGCGAGCGTGTTGGGAGAAGCTACGCTGCACAAGGCTAACGTCGTTGATAGGGAGGTTGAACGAGACAATATGGTCGCCCGTTTGAGTGAAGTGGAAAAAGAGGTAGAGGAACTGTGGGTTGCAAAAACTGACTACATTACCTACCTGACTGCTTCCAAGGAAGAACATCGGGAAGCCAACACCTGGCTAAACATAGCTTAGGCGAGAAAGCTAAGGCAGAGTAGGATTTGGCCGCAGTTAAGAGTTCTCTTAAGGAGCACGATCGCCATCTTTTGGTGTTGAATAAAAGCTGGGAGACCTGTAAAAAAAACTTGGCTACTTCTGAAACGAAAGTATCCGAGTTGAATTTGGAGCTAGGGCACTCGCAAGAGCAGATTAGTCTCCTTATTCCTCAAATTAACTCTACCTGCAGAATCCAAGATTATGTTTTTGGCCTTGGCTTCAAACTCATGATTAAGCAGCTGCGGGAGCTTCTACTTGCATATCCTGAGACAGATCTTTGTAACTTGAAGTGGAGAGAGATAAGGGCCAGTCCTGCTGCCTATCACTACTTTGACTCTATCGGGTGAGACGTTATGCCGGACGCCTTCCCTCCTCCTCGTCTCCCTTGATGTTTTATTTTTGTACTTTTTGTTTTGTTGAATTTTAGGCAACTGACCCTTAGTAGTTGTGTGTTTCGAATTGTGGTTTTATATTAAGTAAGATGAATGTTTTCCACTGAGGAATTATTACCTTTATTTTATTCCAATAATGATTTTTATTGATTTATGGAGATGAATGTAGCTAGCTTTGGTTTTAGTCATGTGGAGTCAAGTTCAAGAAGAACAAACAAGAAAAAAGAAACAAAAACTAAAGATGAAATTAACTTATCCAAAATTCAGTCGTGTGGTTTGGCGAGTGGCATGTAACAGGAGAGTTCCTTGATCGTGTAGCCTTGGCGAGAAGGTGCAGTAGGAGAGTTGCTTGATCGTGTAACCTTGACAAGTAGAGTGTAGCGGGAGAGTTGTTCGGCAGCTTAATTCTGGCAAGTGGCATAATGGGAGGGTTCCTCGACCATGTAGCCTTGGTGAGAAGGTGTAGTGGGAGAGTTGATCAACCGTGTAACCTTGGCGAGTGGATTATAGCGGGAGAGTTGTTGGACCGCTTAACTCTGGCAAGTGGCGTAACGGGAGGGTTCCTCGATAGTGTAGCCTTGGCGAGAAAGTGTAGCGGGAGAGTTGATAGATCTCGTAACCTTGACGAGTGGAGTGTAGTGGGAGAGTTGCTCGACCTCTTAACTCTATCGAGTGGCATAACAGGAGGGTTCCTTGACCGTGTAGCTTTGGTGAGAAGGTGTTTGGCGGGAGAGTTGCTCGATCGCGTAACCTTGGCGAGTGAAGTTTCGAGGGTCCTAAAGTGTCAAGATAATAAAGAAAGAATATGATATGAATAACTGAGCGTACCGAAAATCTTTCGATCAGAATATATTTCATCGAAAATGTCTTAAGCATAAGAATATGTTAAACATAAAATTTCCTCAAATGCTCAGCATTCTAAGGGTGAGGCAGCTCACGCCTTGCTGCATCATTTAGGCGATAGGCTCCCTGGCTACTACTGCTTGTGATTACATATGGCCCCTCCCATCTTGGGCCCAACTTTCCTTCTCCTGTGGTGGTCACCCCAGTTTCTTTTAACACCAAATCGCTAACCTTGAAGGACCTCGACTTTACTCTCTTATTGAAATATTGATTTGTCTTCCTCTTGTAGGCAGCCACCCTTGTCTCAGCATTCACTATTCTTTCTTCTAGTAGGTCTAGATGCTCTTCCAGCTTCCTTCCATTTTCATCAGCGTCGAAGCTGAGCTTCCTGTGGCTTGGATTCCCACTTCTACAGGTATCATGGCTTCGATTCCGTATGCCAGGGCGAAAGGAGTTTCTCCTGTTGACCTCATGGGTGTTGTCCTGCACGCCCATAAGATCTCGGGGAGTTCATCTGCCCATGCCCCCTTCTTTTCACCTTCCTTCTTTTTCAATGTCCCTACTATGGTCTTGTTGGTTGCTTCGACTTGTCCGTTTGCCTGTGGGTGTCCGGGAGATGAATACTTGACTTTGATCCCGAGTTCTGAACACCACCTACGATAATGCTCTGAATCAAATTGCTTGTCATTCTCAGAGATGATGCTTTGCGGTATCCCAAATCTGCATACGATTGCCTTCCATATAAACCTCGTCACACTTTGAGCAGTCACCGTTGTCATAGCCTCGGCTTTTGCCCACCTGGTGAAATAGTCGATGATGACAATGATGAATTTGGTTCCTCGCTTACTCAGGGGTATAGGGCCGACCAAATTATCCCCCATTGAGCAAACGACCATGGGCCGTTATCGATTTTAGTTCTTCAGGGGCATGCTCGGGATTGGTGCATGTAGCTGGCACTAGACACACTTTATTACTAACTCATTTGAGTCCTATAGGGTGTTGGGCCAATAGTAGCTTGCTCTCATGAATTTCGCCGCCAATGACCTTTTCCTCATGAATGATTTCCACAAACGTCTTCGTGTATCTCCCTTGTCACATACTCGGCCTCCTCCTTTGATATGCATATTAGTAATTGGCTTGAAAAATTCCGCTTGTACAATGTTCCGTCTATCAAGGTGAACCAAACTGCCCTGTTTTTGACTTTCCTTACCTCCTCCCGGGCAGTGGGTAGCACCCCATCTTTTAAGTACTTGATG
This sequence comes from Juglans microcarpa x Juglans regia, assembly GCF_004785595.1. NCBI lineage: Eukaryota > Viridiplantae > Streptophyta > Magnoliopsida > Fagales > Juglandaceae > Juglans > Juglans microcarpa x Juglans regia. The sequence goes on along the minus strand of NC_054599.1, from coordinate 11,163,178 downwards.
ATGTTATCTACCCATCTTGGTGAGTTTCCTTCGATCTCAAAAACTTCCTCCCCTATGGTTGTCGTGTCTACTATCTTGAGAGTTATTGCCCATGGCAACATCTGCTCCTGCCCCGTCGATGCTGCTCGTGCTAACCGATTCGCCTTCCAGTTGTCCCCTCTGGGAACCAGTTCGATCCGAAAATATTAGAACTGACGGGATCTCTCCTGGACATGATGGAGGTACCTTATTAGCTTCGGTCACTTCGCCGAATATTCTCCTGTGATTTGGCTAACCACCACCTAGGAGTCCGCTATCATTACTACTGTCGTTCCACCTGACATTTCAGCTACAACTTTCCCTATGAGCACTGCCTCGTACTCCGCTTTATTGTTCGTCACCTTAAAGTTCAATTGGACAGCATTAAATGACTCAATGCCGTCGTCTATTATCATGTGGATGCCCGCGCCCCCTCCCACTCGACAGGATGAACCATCGATCTACACTAGCCACGGTTCCTTTTCAGGTGCCTTCGGTGTCTCCTCGGGGAAGTTTGTCAGTTCTGCGACAAAATCGGCCAGGACTTGTCCCTTGACAACGGTTCTGGGGACAAAACTGATGTCGTACTCTCTCAACTTGATGGACCATTTCACCAGTCGCCCTGAAGTGTATGGCCTTTGGAGCACTTTCTACAAGAGTGTGGAGGTGATGACCCTTATAGGGTGGGCTTGGAAATAAGGGCGTAATCGCCGTGCCGACATCACAAGCGAGAAGGCGATCAATTCTATCTTCGGGTATCTCTTCTCGGCCCCTCTTAAGGCTTTGCTGACATAATACGTTGGCTTTTGCTTCTTGCCCTCATCTCTAACTAGAGCGGCAGAAACCACATCTGGGGTGGTGGCCAAATACAGCGATAAGGGTTCACCTTGCTTGGTTTGACTATGCAGTGGTGGGTGGGTTAGGTATTCTTTCAGCTGTGCAAACGCTTCCTCACACCATGCATCCCATTCTTGGGCCTCCTTCAATACCTGGAAAAAGGGCATGCAGTTGTCCATTGAGCGGGACATGAACCTATTGAGGGCCACCATTCTCTTCATTAAGAGTCATGGATGAATTCATCACGATGATCGCCTTAAGCTTCTTGGGATTTACCTCCATGTCCCTCTTGGACACCATGAAGCCCAAAAACTTGACTGATTGTACCCTGAACGCTCACTTAGTTGGGTTGTGCTTCATCCTATACTGTTGCAGCACATCGAAAGCTTCCTTCAGGTCTTCCATGTGCTGCCCAAACTCCATGCTCTTTACGAAAAGGTTGTCCACATACACTTCCATGTTTCGGCCTATCTGATTCTTGAACATTTTGTTGGCCAGCCTTTTGTAGGTTGCTCCTATATTCTTCAGTCCAAAGGGCATGACCGTGTAACACTACAGGCCTCGGTCGGTTATGAAGACCGTCTTATCCTGGTCAGCACAACCCCTTTTTATTTGGTTATATCCGGAGTAGGCATCCATGAAGCTCAGCACCTTGTGATCCGTCGTGGCATCGACTATTAGGTCTATTCGGGGGAGAGAAAAGCTATCTTTTGGGTAGACTTTGTTGAGGTCCGTAAAGTCTACGCCCATTCGTCACTTGCCATTGGACTTCTTCACCAACACAATGTTTGATAACTAGTTAAGGTACTGAGTTTCCCTGATAAATCCAGCTGCTAGCAATTGATCCACTTCTTCTGCTATCACTTTGTATTTCTCAATGCTGAAATTCCTCTTCTTCTGCTTAACAGGCCTTGTGTCTGGGTTGACGTTCAGTCGGTGCTCTATAACCTCTTCGCATATTCTTGGCATATTTCGATGATTCTATGCAAAGATGTCTTTGTGCTCCAAGAGGAGTTGGATTAGCCAGGCCCTTTCCTCCTTCGCCATTGTAGTTCTAATCCTCACGGGGTTATCCGGCTGGGTGGATCAATGGAAACGAGTTCCAATGGCTCGTCGACTTCTCCTTATCTCAGCAATTGCTCGTCCCTTGTTTCTGCCTTCGTCATGAAGACTTTAGGTGGAGGCGGCAGGAGGGTCCCATCACTGCATTCCTGTGACTCTACTGTTTTTACATCTTGCTCTCATTCCCTTAATTCTTACACGTAATACTCTCGGGCAAATACCAGCTCGCCACGCACCTCACCAATTCCCGCTTTTGTGGGAAACTTCATTTTCAAATAGTAGGTGGATGTGATTGCTCTCAAAACGTTCAACGTTGGTCGACCTATAATGGCATTATACGCCGATTGCGTCCTTACCATTAAGAACTCAGTCAGGGTGGTGGTGAGGTAGGGGTCAATTCCAACCAGACACAGGTAGTGTAATGGACGCCATGGGTTGAACTGCATCTCCCTTGAACCCCTTCTGTGTGGTTGGTGCTGGGCGAAGCTGACCCATACTTAAACCCATTTTCATGAAAGTGTCTCAGAATAGGATGTTTGCTGAACTTCCATTATCTATCAATATCCTCCGCGTCGTATAATTTGCTACCAGCATTGTTATCACCAATGCATTGTCTTGTGAGTATACTACCCCTTGAGAGTCATTATTGCCAAAAGAGATTGGAGGCGAGGTTTGTACCTGTGCCTGCTTGACAGGCCTTGCCACACTGTATATTTCCTCATATCTTGCCCATCTTGCATAGGCTTTCCTTCCCAATGAGGTTTGTTCACCTCCTGCATAACCTCCAACTATGGTATGGATCTCCCCCAATGGTGGGTTTCTTCGATCCGTATCTTGTTTGGGTCGGTGATTTCTCAATTCCTACGATCTCCTTGCCCTTTTAGGTGATTCTCTCCTCCTTGGGCTCTCGCTTTATCTAGTCTTACGCTCTTGCCTCCTGTCGTCTAAACGCTGTGGTGGAGAGGCATTTTAGGTGACAATGCATTCTAGTTCCCTGTTACCCTTCATCTTTTCAATTTTTGTTTGAGTGTGTGATAATCCTCGGTTCGGTGACCATTCGCCCTGTGGTACATACAGTGCCTCTGTGTCTGCTGCCCGCGGACCTCATCACGCCTAGCTCCCTTCACCTTGTTGTGGTCTTGCACACTAGAATAGTGTACATGTTGCTATTGTATCGCCCCATGTGTGTCTCTCGCTTTCCCTCATCCTGACTTTTTCTTAGCCTTAGACCACCTTCACGGACCTTCTTAGGACCTTCCTTCAACGTGCTATCCTCTTTTTGCCCTGGCCTGGCGGTGAGGGCAATCAACGTATCCTCGGCATTTACAAAGTCATCCGCCCGATCCATGAATTCTCGCAAAGTGGAGGGGGTTTTCTCACCAATCCGCCCGATCCATCATATTATTTGTTCATTTTATACTTGTTCTTTAACATACTTGTGAGCTCATAACATAGCTTTGAGGTCGAGGTCTTTCTTGCCTTATAACATATAATTGGATACCTCACGGCTCCCCTATGCACCGTGTGTTTCCCGCTAGTTACCGCATCAACTGATGGCCACTTTGACCAAGATGACTATGTCTTACTTAAAACTTTCATGTTACGGTAGCTCATCTTGCCTTCATCATAGTGCACCCACTAGCTTTAAGTGCGATCCCACTCTGGTATCCTTTTCTTTTAGGAACGATTTGAGATTCGTCGACTGTACTTTGTTAACCCATGGGTTATCACTCCATTTTAAGCACTCTTGAGTGGATAGAAGAGTTCCATTAGGACATTTCTCCGTCCTAGCCTTTGGGGTCGTGATAAAAACTTTTAAAAAGACTATTTTCCTTCAAAAAATTTTCACAATCTCAATGCATGTGACATGACAATGGAAACTTAGACTTTCATGAGACACATGCAAATACCGAGTGCTTCATCTTGATCATATGACATTCAAACATGCAATTCCAATACATTTCATGTTACGGTTTGAAAATTTTAGAACATGCGAACATGTTCTTTTATAACAATTCTAAGGCATTGAACATCAACCAAAAGATAAACATTCAATACTTTCCATGCAAGGGCCAAAATATACAAACCCTAGCACATCTAAAAATCATTCTTAGCTCATTAAACTTCCACCACAAAAAGATCATACTTGATATATGGCAATAGTCGAGACCTTTAAGCTTGAAAACAATCATTCCAATCAACATTTCATGAATTTAGAATCTTCTAATGTATTAAACAAACTTTAACAAGAATATTCATGGGTGGCTGAAACATACTAGTGGTTATAGATAAACATTTTCTTCAGCTTAGTCCTATACAAGATTCGGTCAAGCATTAATCATCCACATGCTAATACACATCTTGCAATATGAATCCTAGATAGCTTCCTAATCCATTTTCATATCATGGATGCATATTCCAAAAGCCATTCTATTTATACATTAGATCATCATGCTAAGAAGAGATAATATCATACGAAAGAAACATCAATATTATGAACAATCACATAAACTAAGCAACCAACAAGTTCACAAGACATATACATAAAATATCCAAGTACAAGTTAGAAGTGTACTTACAAAAACCTGAAATATATATAGCAAGCAAGTTGAAATACATATAATATTTGTTAGGTTCATCTTCAAGAAAAATCCTAACCTGTGTGAGTGAGTGTTGTGCTCTTGACATCTTTTTCCAAGAAAAGATTTCAAACATTCAGACCCTCCTCCCTTGAGTCCGGAACTCGACTAAAACAAAAATCCTAGCTCGTGATAATCATTAAGCTCGTGACCTTCTTTCCTCAAATCATCATGCTTATGAACTTTAAAACAAGGTTAAATCCACATTTCTTGAAGAAAAACCCTAATCTAGCTGTGTGTGTGAAAGTGTAGATTCATATGAAAACCCCCAAAGATATGAGCTAACTCCTCTAGCTCAAGTGTGTGTGTGAGCATGAGTTCTAGATGAACTTTGCTAGAAACTGAAACTCCACTCCCTTGAAGCCGTGCGTGTGTGTGTAACAAAAGAAAAGTTGGCTTCATACCTTCTAGACTCTGCTCTTGGAACTATCTTCTCACTTTGCTTATTCTCCAAAGATTGTTTGTGTGAGAAGAAAGTATTGTGGAGAGTGTTTGGATAGTGAGAAAGTGATAGAAAGTTGGAGAGAATGGTGATGGCAGAACACCTCAAGACCAATGCACAAAGTGACTAAAGGTCCTAGGGTTTTCGATTCCTCTCCCTTTTATAGATACAAAAAGCTTCTTGCATGAGTTGCATGGATGCCAAGTGGCGTGTCACCCTATGACCTCTTCCTTTAACTCATCATTTGATTGTGTTGAAAACACAATATACATTTTTGGACAAGTGGCGTCTCCTCCTTCCTCTTTTGCTCTTCATTTCATTATTGGTTCAATGTATCTTGTAGCTATATGGTATTTGTCAAGCTAGGGATCTTCCTCAATCTCCCACATGTGTGCATGAGTGCCAAGTGGCATGTGAGGAGTGTGTGTGTACATGGGCTGCCGAAGTCCCTTTTCTTCTCCCAATAAAATCTTCTTTCACCATACTTTTAGACAAGCATGTGATTCGTTCATTTTTTCACAAAAAACCTTGCCCTAGCCGTCTACCTCAAGGTGTTGTTGCACAAGATTTTTCTTTTAGAAGCCCTAGGCATGTAGGCCTTCCTTCCCATGATAAGTATTATTTTTATGTGATTTTTATCACTCTTTTATTTGTGAAAAATGTAATTTTCCCTTCAATACTATTGGTTTTATTTTATTTCTTGGATTTGAAGGAATGAGAAGATTTAGTGCAAAATGAGAGCATTTTTGTACAAAAGAAGAGACTATAGATCCAGACTGATGAAAGACAGCGAAATTTGAAGAGAGCCGATGAGATTTGGGCAAGGAGCCTTGTTCTGTGGGCAGCAAAGAGATTTTTCTCACCCAAAAGGCGAGAAGACTTACCTCTCGGTAGGCGATGAGACTCGTGACTAGAAGGTGAAACCAGAAGGCGCAACTATTTGGTGACAAGCCTCTAGGCGGTTAGATTGGGCGACTAGTCTAAATGACCAACTTTAGAGACCAACCTAAACGACATCATGTCCAACAACTAGAAAAGCAAGAGGAGTCTTTCATCCAGGTCGGGAGTCTTTCCCCTTGGTAAGCGAGGAGAGGGTCATGTGTTCTTTGTCACCTTCATGCCCATTCATTTGTGACATTTCCGCCAATTATATTCAGCGCACACGGCATCTATCCAGTGGGACCCTTTTGAATTCCACAATCAATCTACTGACCACCAAATTCTCCCGAACTTTATAAATCAAGCCGCATATCACTGAATCTTCCATTTTAGATAATTCCGATATTCTTTGGATAAGTTCATTTTATGTTAACATCTATCTTTAGAAATTATTTTCCAGATTTTTAGGCTAGATTGTAGTTGCATTTATTTTATTTTCGGATTTGAGTTTTGACATCTATTTAATCCCTTCTTGTGGGATGAATAGGCAATCTTGGTTCTTGTTCTTAGTTTTAGTTTTAGTCTTGGTTTGAGTTAGGGAGTTCTGAATCAGAGTCGAGAGTTTTTATGTTTTAGAGTCTTAGTCTGAGTTTAGAGTTCTAGAATTTATTCTTGAAGTGTTCTTTCGAGAAGGTAGAACTGGAGGGTAGAGGCGAGACCCGCATGCCTCATCAACTGACTTCAACCAAGTATACTAGTTTTATTCTTTTTCTTTTCAACTCTATTATGAACTAATGTTATTTTCTAGAACTTTGATGTAGCCTAACATTGATGTAACATCCCCTTCCCTAGGGTTAGGAATGTCACATACACATGTAACTAAGCCAGGTAAGAGACTTGCATAAATTTTTTTTAAACCAGACATTGTTCATTCCAAAAGAAACTTAAGTTAAACCATTTTCCAAAACATAGTCATATCTGAGTTTCCAAACCAACTAAATTAAAAGAAATCATAAATATAGTCTAAGGTTCATTGGTCTGCTCCTTCTAAACTTGGCCCGCCTGCTCGTAGTCCTCTTTCTTCTCACCTAGTGGTAAAAATGAAATAAAACTAAAATGAGTCGAAAACTCAGTAAGAACTCACCACAACGTAAACATAATAATTGAAAGGCTTTAATAAAATTTTAAAGTGAATAAAATTTTCTTGTCTTATCATGCTGAATAAAATTCATGTCATATCATGTTGATGCTTATGCTCAGGCTATACATTACTGTCTCGACTTATCTGAACTAATTGACTAATCTGACTGGCCCACACACTTAACCCGGTGTGCAAGGTTGTACACCAACCCCACATCCCGCTGCAGCAAGGGAAGTCGCTGAGTAGTATACTGACATACTACGATGGACCACGCTTGAGTCCGTGGCTTGCACATCCACCCTGAATACTTAATTGAAAGGCCATCTGATTAACTGATCTGATCTTATCTTATATTACACTTGAAATTAAAATAACTTGCGTGTCTTATGGAACGTGATATGCATGACATTCATACTAATACAAATAATATAAAATGCTAAACCTGAACATGATGCAGAAAATTAACATGACCATATACTATGATGACTGACATGCTTATATAGATCGTAACATGCTTGGTACATAAAAAGAATGGCTATCAAAGAACTGGCTTTAATAGTAATAGTCTAACTATATGTTAATCCTAATTTGTGATCAAATTACTTACCTCTTAGCAATGCTTTCACAACCGCACTTTGTAGTTTGTTACCTATATGAAGCGCTAGTCGTCACTAATTTTCTAGAAACCATATCATCGCAATATACTAAATTAACCACATTCAAAGGAAATAAATTTAAAATATTCGGTCATGCACACTAGTACTATATAATTATTTAAACATTAGCATCATATTTAATTTACAATTATACTTAATAGCATAATTTAAAACTCATTAAAATTTTATTAAAAAAGTCAAATAAAATTCAATTAAAAAATGGATTTAATTGTATTCAAAATAATTAAGAACCAAAATCTGAATTCTCATATAATATTGTAGTAATCTGATTTATTAAAGAAAATAATACCAAATGACATAATTTAACTCTACTTATTTCTAAAAATAAGATTTTTGACTTATTTATTTAAATAGAAATTCTTTAAATGGAATTCACCTCAAAAGCCGAAAACAATAATAAAAAAAAAAAGATTCTGCATGTTGGTCCATGAGGCTTCTAGAGACCTCTAACGTAAACTAAAATGTATTGTTTAAAGGGTAACTTTGTAAAATCAACTTAAAACCTCATCTACCTCTCTGTACATATGACCCTTATGTATATCCTTTCGTACGCATCTTGTCTAATGACACAGAAGAAAAAGCAACTAGGACTAAAGAAAGTTATACGTAACTGAGTTTCTGTAAGTATAAAAGCCGTGCATAAATTTGACTAAAAGAGACCAAGTCAAGAAAGAGATAAAGATGAAATATTCTGGAAAACAAAGATAAACCTTACATAAGGGCACTAATGTTTATTTAAGTTACGTTTAGATGTTAAACTGAATTAAGTTGAAATGATAAGATATTATTAAAATATTATTTTTTAATATTATTATTATTTTAAAATTTGAAAAAGTTAAATTATTTATTATATTTTATATTAGAATTTGAAAATATTGTAATAATGAGTTGAGATGAGTTGAGAGGAGTTTAAATTCCAAACGTACCCTAAGTCATATGGATAGTGATGAGCTTCAGTTAGACATAATTTCATTCTCAAAGAAATCGAGACAAGGAAAAAAAAACTTGAAAGCTCACCGAGTACAAAGCGACTTTGTGCGAGAGGAAGGTAGGCGACGAACGATGGCTGGACAGAGATCTACCACCTCCAACAGGCACAGTGGAGCAAAAAAATTAAGGTGAGCAAAATACTTGATAGACTGACAAAAAACAATAGAAGAAAAGAAGAGAAAAGAGCAACTAGTGAGGCTTGCTACCAGAAGAAAGAAAAAAAAAACGCTGAGCACGGACAGACTATTTTCTTCTTTTTAATCTACAGAACAATGGATGAGGTCAAGAGAAACTTTTGCTTGATGAAAAAAAAAAAGACGAAAATGGAGACTAAAGAAGGTAGGGTATTTGCTGCACTGTTGAAATTACGGAGATTTGGAGTATAAATTGAAGAATTCGGTTCTTTAGTATATAACGTCTGAAAATCGAAGAGATTACTCGAGAAATGGAAACGGAAACAACGGCTGAAAAAAAAAATCTGAAAGTTTTTAAGGAAATAATTAAGGACTAAAATTAGTAATAATAGTGGTATTAATAATTTAAACATAAAAAAATAATTAATTTAAAATCTTTAACTTAAAATAAATAAATAAATAAATCGTGGCCGTTACAATTGAATACACAATTTATCTTTCAAGTTATTTTGTTTTCTATATTTTTATGATTGAGTGTTTATTCCTTGTTTTTAATGCTTATAATTTTCTATCTAACTATTGTTCGATCTTTTGGATTGTAATGAGACCGAGAGGTGATTTGTGATTAATGTTCTAGGATTAAATACCATTAGTTAAGCAAAAGCAAAGATGCTTTACTACGACTAGCGTGATTTTCAAGAAAAATGCAAAGAACTTGATGAGTCTTTAATTAGTTAAATTCACATAGAGATATGAAGTTGTTAATTGGAGATATTTTTGATATTTTTTGGGGGAAAATATTGAATAGTTAAGAGATTTTTATCATCAATTTGGGATAATTAGGATTCTATAATAAGGAAGAATAAATTGTGTGTGATTTGCTAGGTAAAGTTAAATGCTTTAGATCTATTCTTATTATTTTTAAAATCTTAATTTTAATATTTTTTTCTTCAGTTTAATTTAGATAAACCATTTTTCAAATTTCGATTTCCCAAATAGTAATTAATTTAGTTAATTTCAATACTCAATAGAATAATTATTCTCTGTGGATTCGATAACCATGTTCTTTAAAATACTTTACTAATTGTTATGATTCTGTACACTTGTAGATATATTTTTATGCGAACAACAAACTTTTTACCTACCTTTTTTGCATGTATGACACATGGCAAAAAGCAAAACCATGATTGCCATGCATGGCCTCTTGACCTTCCTTACGCTCCACTTTTTCATAACCTAATCATTTCCTTCTAGAATCTCTTTCCCTTAGTGACAAGTGTCACAAAGCTTCTTTCTTCATATAAACCTCCATGCATGCCTGACACTTGGCAAGAAAAAGATTGATCTCCTATGGTAGTCGTGTAAGCCAAACCCTAGATCCATCTCACCTCTCTTTCCTTATTTCCATCTAGATTCATCAAGTTCCATAGCTCCATTGGATGACAAGTGGCATACATGATCTTAGGTTGGGCGTGAGCCCTAGTTCCATTGAGTTTAAAAACCCCAATTTCTTATAAAGGCCGAAAATCTCTTGGGCTTATGATAAAAAAAAAAAAATACACAAAAGCCTAAAAAATCTTGGTCATCATAGAAATCTTCAAGTGAGTGTGAGGAAATGTGGAGAAGATGAGAGCTCATGCAAGAATCCAAAAATGTTCAAGAGGAAAAGCCCTAGGCATGTGGCTCTATCCCCTTTATGTAGAAGTCTCTTATCCTTCCCATTGGTTGCCTCTAAACCCTAGCATGTGTGACAAGTGGCTTCTTCCTTCCTCTTCCTTTCTTTTAGCCGAAAATGACTCTTTAGATTCTCATCATTGGATTACATTGGGAAGGGGCAAGCATGGGTGGCGTGTGGGGCTCCTTTCCCTTTGGCCGAAACTCCCTTTTCCCTCTTATGCCCTTTCCTTCTCTTTAGCAAGTGTGTAATCCTCTAGGGTACATGTGTAAAACCACTTCATGCCTCTTCTTTTTCCCAACAAGCAAGTCTTGGCATGAGTGACAAGTGGCAAGTGATGGTTGTGCTTGTGAGTGTAGTGGCCGAAAATATGAAGGTAGGTTAGTCTTTGTGCCAAAACGTCTTTTCATCTTATCTTCTAGAAGCTTATTGCATGGTTGACATGTAGCAAGATCTGAAGATAACTTTAAGTTCAAGCCAAATTTTGAAATCCCCTTGTGTCTCTTCGGTTTCTCCATGCAAATCACTTGGAAACATTATAGTGCTTCATATGTTTGACACATGGCACTAGTGACAAGGGTTTGGGTCACAGGGTTTGGGCCATTGGGCTTAGGTTTCCTTATAGGGGCCGAATTTTTCAAGGCTTTTCTAGGGTTAGCTTCACTTGGGCTTAAGTTGCTCAATCCAAAAATCTAAGGCCTCTCTTTCAAACTAGAAATTCTAAGGCCCTTGAACAACTATGGCAACTAAATAATTTTTGAAAATGTCTAGTCAAGCTTGGTTCATCACGGCATGAGACACATGGCATGTGGGTCTTGCCCTAGCTGTCCACCCCTTCCTCTTCCTCTCACAAAATTCCTTCAAGAACCTAGGTACTTGTGTGGCGTGCAAGTCCCCATGCGCCTCTTCAAATTCCCAAGCAAGCCTTCTTTTAGAATCCCCCATGCACTCACTACATGTGTGACAAGTGA